>NC_064647.1:105349774-105963368 GCF_023864345.2 Schistocerca serialis cubense
TGCTGAGGAAATTTAGAGAACAAGCATTTGAGGCTGACTGCAGTACAATTTTACTGACGCCAACTTACATTTCGCGCAAAGACCGCAAAGATAAGAGAGATTAGGGCTCGTACAGAGGCATATAGGCAGTCATTTTTCCCTTGTTCTCTTTGGGAGTGTAACAGGGAGAGAAGATGCTCGTTGTGGTAAGAGGTACCCTCCGCCACCCACTGTATGGCGGATTGCGGAGTATGTATGTAGATGTAGATGTAGAATGTTCGCTGAACGGTCGTCGAGGAGACAGTTGGTAGTCCCTCGGTTCATCTGGACGATCAGTTGCTCTACTGTTTAACGTCTATTCGCCCGCACACCACTATGCAGGTATCGTTCACACCTGTCGTTTATTGGCTGTGGGGCAGGACAATTCTCTCGGCACCGGTTTTGGAAACTGGCATTTTGTCATCCACGGTATACATCAACGGAAGTGGCTCGTGAACAGTTTACAAACTTAGACGTTTCGGAAGGGGTTCCACCCTTGGCCCGAAAGCAAGGGGTAGCTCAGTTGGTAGAGCACTTGCCCGCGAAAGGCAAAGGTCCCGAGTTCGAGTCTCGGTCCGGCACACAGTTTTAATCTGCCATGAAGTTTCAAAATCTACATACGTTTCGTCTAAAGCATTTTATTCGTTTCGCCACAGATGATGCAGTAATCTGAGGAATAGAAATGGGTGCCCAATCGTAATTTTATAACATGCTACTGAATGGCCCTTGAATACATACAGGAAGCAGCTACATGGGTAGCACAGTACTTGTGGCGTGCACATGGGGATTTTTTAGATTAGGTTCGTCCCCACGGGAAACAAACCGTTGGCCTTAAAAATTACCAGTGCATGAGTGATGTGGGTGTGCCAACTGTAGAAATTGTTAGTTCGCCTAAACACGTCATTCCAAAAGATTTAAATGCGCTAAATCTCATGTTAGTAAATTGTTGAAGTGTCTGCAACAAGATACTCGAATTACTCTCGGAAATAAACTATAATATTGCCAATGTTGTATTAGGTATCGAAAGCTGGTTGAAACCAGACATAAATAGTAGTGAAATTTTGAACTCGGATTCGACAGTGTTTAGGAAGGATAGGACTGATGCTATGGGAGGTGGTGCGTTCATTGCAGTTAAAAGCTGTTTAAACGCAGTTGAGATCGATACTGGGTTGGACTGTGAAATAGTCTGGATAAAGCTGTCAATCAGACAAGGAGTGACCATTGTATTAGGATGATTTTACAGACCACCAGCATCCGCAACGTCGCAGAACGTTTCAGGGAAAGTCTTGAGTACATAGGAAGTAAATATCCAAATTATCCATTAGTTATAAGTGGAGAATTTAATCTGGCGTCCATTGACAGGGAAAATTACACGTTTATCACAGGAGGCAGAAGCAAAGACTCGTGTGAAGTTATTCTAAGAGCACTCTCAACATAGAATCTTGAGCAATTGGTTGTAAAACCAGCTCGAGATGGAAACATATTAGATATCTTAGAGACAAACAGACCTGATCCTTTTGAGGAAGTTAACCTAGAAGAAGGTATTATCGACCATAATGTCGTTGTGGCTTCTATGTCAGTGGAAGTTGCAAAATAAACGAAAGAAACAGCGTAGAATTTTCTTGTTTGGGAAAGCAAATAAAAGTGTCATTAATGAATTTCTTCATAGTCAGTTCCAAGCATTCACCGCGGGACACAAAGATATTGAGCATCTTTAGTCGGATATTAAAGGAATTGCCCACCACGTGCTACGGAAATATGTGCCTAGTAAAACTAAAGGGGAGTGAAAGGATCCACCTTGCTTCAACAAGCATATTAGGAAGTTGCTGAGAAAGCAGAGAATTTTGCACAGTCGTTTTGAACGGTCACTGCCCCGCTGACAAAGAGAAATTATGTGAAATGAAAGCAGCTGTCAAAAGGTCAATGAGAGATTCTTTTAACGAATTTGAGAGCAATATTTTATCTGCAGATTCTAAAAATAACCCCAAAAAATTTTGGTCGTATGTAAACTCCGTGAACGCTACAAATAATTCAATACCTTCTCTTGCTGACAGTAGGGTAGTGCAACGGTTGATGATATACAGAAGGCTGAAATTCTGAACTTAGCTTTCGAAAACTCGTTTACGGTAGAGGACTGCAGCACCATTCCCCCTTTCAATTATCGAACAAATGCAAGGATAGCTCACATAGTGTTTAGTGTATCTGCGATTGTAAAACAGTTAAGATCCTTAGACGCCAGGAAGGCATCTGGCCCAGATGGTATCCCCGTAAGATTTTATGTTGACTATGCTACAAATATAGCACCATTCTCATCCGTCATCTGTCAGAGATCATTGGAACAGCGGAAAGTTCCACGGGCTATCCGATGAGATATGCGGTTGGACAGAAAGTTTTCTATGAGACAGAGAGCAGTATGTCGTCATGAACGGGGTGACTTCAACAGAAACAAGCAAAACAACATGTGTGCCACAGGGCAGCGTAATAGGTCCACTGCTTTTTACGATTTGCATAAATGATCTGGTTGATGGTATTGACAGTGGCATTAGGCTGTTTGCCGATGATGCTGTAGTCTACAGCAAAGTAGTATCACACGAAAGTTGTGAACAAATTAATGAGAAATTGTAGAAAATAAATGCGTGGTATAATGACTGGCAGTTATCTCTCAATATTAGTAAGTGTAACCTATTGCCTATAACAAAGCGAAAATCCGCATTAATGTACGAGTACAAAATAAATGCCCAGTCATTGGAAGAGGTAACATCCCTCAAGTATCTGGGTGTTATTCGAAATGATCTCAAACGGAACGATCAGATTACACAAGTAACGGGTAAGGCGAGCTCTAGACTGCGGTTTATTGGTAGAATCCTGAAGCGATGCAGTCCTTCTACAAAGGAAAATGCTTACAATACTTAAATTCGTCTAGTCTTAAAATATTGTTCGTTTGTGTGGGACCCTTACCAATTGGGTCTCATTCAAGAGATTGAGAAGGTCCAAAGAAGAGCTGCAAGATTCGTGACTGGTACATTTAGCCATCGCGAGAGCGTTACAAATCTCGTAGAAAGTTTGAAGTGGGACACACTTCCAGATAGACGACGCGCTAAATGGAAGGGGCTGCTCACAAAGTTCCAAAATCCGATCTTCGCCGTGGATGTAGAGCATATAGTATTACCACCAACTTTCATATCGCCCAATGATCACCATTCAAAGATAAGGGAAATTAGAGCTCGTACTGAGGCGTTCAGACAGTCGTTTTTGCCTCGCGCGATCCGCGAGTGGAGCAGAGCGGGGGAAATATGACTTTGGCACGAATAGTACCTTCCGCCACACACCGCTTGGTGGCTATCGGAGTATATATGTAGATGTAGACTATCGAATCGCACGTGGGACCCCATCTCCATGCTGCGATGGTAGGTCAGGCCAGTAATTGTAAACCGAGAAGCCAACAGTTTTGCCACAGTTGTAACACCGGTTTCCCTCAGACCACCAAAGTTGGGTGCTGTCAGGCTGGTGTGCGGACATCTGCCACGCCGGACATTTGCCACGCCGGACATTCACCACGATTTTACCTGCTCCGAAGGGTTGGGTCCCTCGTCTCCCCCTCCTCCTCCTCCTCCTCCTCCTCATCGCTTACTGAGCCTTTCCGCTGGTTTACTTAACATAGAACCAGAATCTCTTTGGATTTCCCGCCACATTTATAGAGAGAGTTTCGTTGTGGAAACTACACTCCTGGAAATTGAAATAAGAACACCGTGAATTCATTGTCCCAGGAAGGGGAAACTTTATTGACACATTCCTGGGGTCAGATACATCACATGATCACACTGACAGAACCACAGGCACATAGACACAGGCAACAGAGCATGCACAATGTCGGCACTAGTACAGTGTATATCCACCTTTCGCAGCAATGCAGGCTGCTATTCTCCCATGGAGACGATCGTAGAGATGCTGGATGTAGTCCTGTGGAACGGCTTGCCATGCCATTTCCACCTGGCCCCTCAGTTGGACCAGCGTTCGTGCTGGACGTGCAGACCGCGTGAGACGACGCTTCATCCGGTCCCAAACATGCTCAATGGGGGACAGATCCGGAGATCTTGCTGGCCAGGGTAGTTGACTTACACCTTCTAGAGCACGTTGGGTGGCACGGGATACATGCGGACGTGCATTGTCCTGTTGGAACAGCAAGTTCCCTTGCCGGTCTAGGAATGGTAGAACGATGGGTTCGATGACGGTTTGGATGTACCGTGCACTATTCAGTGTCCCCTCGACGATCACCAGTGGTGTACGGCCAGTGAAGGAGATTGCTCCCCACACCATGATGCCGGGTGTTGGCCCTGTGTGCCTCGGTCGTATGCAGTCCTGATTGTGGCGCTCACCTGCACGGCGCCAAACACGCATACGACCATCATTGGCACCAAGGCAGAAGCGACTCTCATCGCTGAAGACGACACGTCTCCATTCGTCCCTCCATTCACGCCTGTCGCGACACCACTGGAGGCGGGCTGCACGATGTTGGGGCGTGAGCGGAAGACGGCCTAACGGTGTGCGGGACCGTAGCCCAGCTTCATGGAGACGGTTGCGAATGGTCCTCGCCGATACCCCAGGAGCAACAGTGTCCCTAATTTGCTGGGAAGTGGCGGTGCGGTCCCCTACGGCACTGCGTAGGATCCTACGGTCTTGGCGTGCATCCGTGCGTCGCTGCGGTCCGGTCCCAGGTCGACGGGCACGTGCACCTTCCGCCGACCACTGGCGACAACATCGATGTACTGTGGAGACCTCACGCCCCACGTGGTGAGCAATTCGGCGGTACGTCCACCCGGCCTCCCGCATGCCCACTATACGCCCTCGCTCAAAGTCCGTCAACTGCACATACGGTTCACGTCCACGCTGTCGCGGCATGCTACCAGTGTTAAAGACTGCGATGGAGCTCCGTATGCCACGGCAAACTGGCTGACACTGACGGCGGCGGTGCACAAATGCTGCGCAGCTAGCGCCATTCGACGGCCAACACCGCGGTTCCTGGTGTGTCCGCTGTGCCGTGCGTGTGATCATTGCTTGTACAGCCCTCTCGCAGTGTCCGGAGCAAGTATGGTGGGTCTGACACACCGGTGTCAATGTGTCCTTTTTTCCATTTCCAGGAGTGTATTAAATGCACCTCGCATTGAAACCCGCACCAAATTTCGAGTCTCAGTAAAACTTCGCCAATCTTGGAGATTTTGCATTCGTCTAAATTATACTTGCCTTTTTCCGTGCTCCTGCAGCAGCCTTCTGTCGTGTTTTGTGTACCATGGGGGATCATTTCGGTCTCTTCTTAATTTATTTGGTATGAATCTCTCGAGTGCTGTTGATACTATTTCTTTGAACTTAAGCCATACGGTCTTCACTTACATAGTTTGAAAGGATTGGAGACTGTCTCTTAGAAAGACGTCAACCGAATGTTTAGTTGCTTTTATAAATAGATATATTTCGCGTTTAGTTTTGGCGAATTTCTTTGTTAGGGAACTGAGGCTCGCTACGACTGTGTGTTCATTAATCCCTGTACCCGTCGTGATGCTCAGGATTATTGTGGCTAAGAGGTCAAGTATCTTTTCGTAACCATTTACAATTTGAATGGCTGGCTGGCTCTGAGCACTATGGGACTTAACATCTATGGTCATCAGTCCCCTAGAACTTAGAACTACTTAAATCCAACTAACCTAAGGACAGCACACAACACCCAGCCATCACGAGGCAGAGAAAATCCCTGACCCCGCCGGGAATCGAACCCGGGAACCCAGGCGTGGGAAGCGAGAACGCTACCGCACGACCACGAGATGCGGGCATTTGAATGGCCTCGTGAACTAATTGTTTCAAATAATTTTTAAAAAAGCATTTATAAATATTACGGAAGTTGTTTACTATCTACAATAGGGTCTGAAAATGTATTTTTGTCAACATACGGAAGGTAGATTGAAGTCACTGCCAAACATAATTTTATGAGTAGGGTACCTATTTGAGATGAGATTCAAGAAGTTTTCTTTGAACTGTTCAGCAACTGTTTCATCTGAGACCGGAGGTCTGTAAAAGGAGCCAGTTATTAATTTATTCCTGTTTTCGAATATAACCTCTGGCCATACTACGTCACAGGAACTATTTGCTTTAATGTCGCTTGTGAGCTGGAACACACATTACATTATTTTTCCTTAAGTTGTGCTTCTTGTTTCTGTTGTAGTGCAGATCATTACAATTACTGCTTTTCCCTCGAAACCTAGGATGCTTTCTCTGTGACCCTGTAAATACCAGAGCTAAACAATGTAGAACAACAACGTATGTTACAAGCATAGCATTCTGTATTACTTCATTTCCTTATTTCTAACATTTTAAAATTGTAGGTAGACTTTAGATGACATGTCAATCATAGATGTTCTTATCTCTATTTAGTGAACGTATTTTCAGTCATGTTTTGAACATTGTCCCGCTACACTTTATTAACTAATGTTTCGCCGTAAGGGATATCGCATTTTAGAGAGTAAATTAATATGAAGTATGTCGTTCTTCTTTTCAAACATTCTCATACCCATTTCTTCTTTCCTTATTGTCTTTTGGGCATGCAGTTATAGTAATTAAAGTAGGCACAAATGCAGCGATGAAAAAGAAAATATTAGCGTCTCATTCGCGTCCTCTTTACATCGTTCCTTTCTTGTTGTTCCCATGGCGATGGACTGTTTCTATTGCAATCAGTAAGTGTGAAAGGAAGCTACCGTACAGACAGAGGGATCTATGTTTATACTTGGCAGAACTAATTACATACTGACATAATCGACGGATTTGCTTTCGTTTCCCAAAAGTTATAAATATTTCGATTTCGGAAAAGCTCTGTATTTGGCCAAGATGTTGAAGAAGAAGGTCCCTTACGTACTGGTTGTATCGAGTAAGATGTGGAGACGGCAGTTTGAAAGCGGACAGAAGTAGTACGAGGAAGGGTGTTCCTTACATGAGGATTCGCTACCTCGCGAAGGGGCAAGGGTGGCAAATGTCTGGCGTGGCAAATATCCGGCGTGGCAAATATCCGGCGTGGCAAACGTCCGGCTTGGCAAATGTCCGGCATTCATCAGGCTTGGCTAGCACTTGGCTGCCACTTGCATGCGTCACCGTCCGGGTCTGCTGAGTGTTGTTGGCGAGCGGGGCGCACTCAGCCCCTGTGAGTCCAATTGAGGAGCTGCTGGACTGAGAAGTAGCGTCTCCGGTCACGAAAACTGACAACGGCCGGGAGAGCGGGGTGCTGACCACGTGCCCATCCACATCCGCATCTGGTGACGCCGAGGGGCTGAGGATGATAGGGCGGCCGGTCGGTACCGTTGGGTCTTCAAGGTCAGTTCACACAGTGTTTTTTTAATTTTTAATTGGAAACCCCAGGCGCAACACTGTATTCTTCCAACATACCGTGCAGGGGACTACTCGACGTGCCATTGTGGCCGTGACTCGAGGTGAACAGTACCTTACTTTTCCAATTAGAGTAAGCGTTCAAATGTAGTACCGCCAGGTTCAGTGCACTTAGTGATCCCCCTTTCAAATGACTGCACACAGGACAGAAGCATATCTGCAGGAATGTCAGCACAGGCGTTTCCAATGCGGTCGACCGTGACCTCAGGGCTTGCTGATGTTTGCTGGTGCACCTTATCTTTTAAATAACCCCACAGAAAGAAATGCGGAGACATTCAAATCCGGCGACCTAGCGGACTAATTAAATGGGCCGATATTGCGCGCGTCGCTATCCTGTGATCTTGTTCAGAGCGCGTACTGTAACCGATTATACAGGGTGTCCGAAAAGTCTTTCCCTGATTACAGGCTAGAAGTAAGATACAAATATGAAACTTGTGTCGAATTGTTTACAACTATTAAAGTTTTTTTTCTGTTTTAGGTTCGCAGTACGTAAGTAGTGGGTGAGGTGCAGTGCCCAAGAAGCCATGTTAACCAATCAGGAGAAGGCACAGTGTGTCCTGTGGTACCATGTGACACGATCACCAACCACAGTGCAGAGACACTTCCAGACAAAATTTGGAAGGAATCCGCCTGATGTCAAGAGCATTAAAGCCTGGTATGAGAAGTTCAAGAACACAGGATCGGTTGCCGACCTTCCGAGGTCTCGTCGACCGAGAACCTCAGCAGACAGGGTGGAAGCTGTAAGGCAGTCTTTTCTGCGAAGTCCGAAGAAATCGGTGCGCAGGGCCTCACGTGAATTACATATGCCAAAAAGCTCTCTCCATGACATTTTACACAAAAGTTTATTGTTTCGTGCATACAAAGTGCAAATCGTTCAGGCTTTGCTGCCCAATGACAGTACACGTCGATATGACTTTGCGGTCGAAATACTATCACGTATTGAGGACAATGATGGTTATCTCAGACGAATTGCCTTTTCCGACGAAGCGACCTTGTTTGTCAGTGGAGTAGTGAATCGCCATAATGTAAGTGCACCAGAGGCAGTCCAAAGGTGAATGTTTGGTGCGCGCTATTGCACGATCGAATTATCGGGCCATTCTTCTTCGCTGAGGCTACCGTCACATCTGCAGTGTATCTGGACATGTTGCAACTGTATGCTGTTCCTCAGCTGCTTCACTATCACCCCGATGTCTTGTTTGAGCAAGACGGTGCACCCCCTCATTGGGGTTTGGACGTCCGTGCCTATCTCGGTATGACCTTACCTGAGCGATGGATTGGTCGTGATGGGCCAACGGTTTGGTCTCCACGCTCTCCTGACATAACCCCATTAGACTTCTTTTTGTGGGGTTATGTCAAGGACGAGGTCTACCGAATACGTGTACCAGATCTTGAAACCCTAAGGCAACGGATAACCACAGTCGTTGAATCGATCCCTCCAGTGATGTTGGCTAATGTGTGGACGGAAATTGAATATCGCCTATATGTGCTTCGTGCTACCAAGGGTGCTCATGTGGAAGTTTATTGATGTGTGAAAAAACTTTGATAGTTTGTAAACAATTAGACACCAGTTTCATATTTGTATCTTACTTCTAGCCTGAGTTATCAATTTATGTAATCAGGGAAAGACCTTTCTGACACCCTGTAGTTGGCTGTCCTGGTGCGGGTAGAGCTCCGGTGGCGATTTGCTATGACGTCGCTGGTGTGTGTTTGCGGTGGCCGGCGGAAAGCGAGAGGGTAGTCGGTTTTTCCGGGAACTGCAAGGAACGTGAAGTTCGCTCTCCCTGACCTGCTAGTGACTGGCGCTAAGGTGGTTGTGCCTCGCAATATGAGCAGAGTGGTCTGAGGCGGAGGCGACTCGCCGCTGTGCTGGCCATGCGGTGGTGATTAACTGGAGTCGGCGTACTTGTTCTGCCTGCCTGTCTGATGTGAAGGTCCGGTGGGGTCCTGTGATACTCTGGCCCGGGGACAACTAGTTGCTGAATTTTGGAGTCGTCTGCCAGGTTAGGGCGTGGGCTCGGATGGCTCTTTAGATTTTCCCCTGGGAGTTCCAGCAGCGGTTTCTGAACTTTTCTGATGTGGGACGGTGTTGTTGGAACTTTTTGCTGTGTGTGTGGCTCGTTACGATATTTGTTGGTACTAATTTATTTGCTCAACTGGAGTCCTGCCCGGAGTTGCGTTCATGTAGGGTACATTTGGCAGCCGATGTGTTAGGTAAAATCTGCCTAAGAAGGGCGCTTTTGTACAGTATATACATAGTGGATTACTGCTGCTTGGTATATGTGGTCTTCTGGGACCTGAACAACACGATCTAGTCAATTTGGTTGTGTAACAGCATTTAGTGGTATGTTCTGCATTTTTTTACTGAGTTGTTATTAACTTGGTGGAATAGTCGCGTTTGGTGTCGTTAAGGCACTAATAAGACTGTGGTTTGACTATTCATGTGCGCTTGGCTTTTATTGTTTCGTTTTAGGAAGCGAGAATTGTTTGAGATTTGTGTGTGTCGGCTTCCGGCACTTGTTAAGAGCGCCCGAGTTAACGGCTCCGTGGTTATCATGTGCTGTCGGGATGTTATATTGTGTTGATATTATCTGTCGTGTGTTACAGAACATAACCAGGGTGCGTCAGTGATGGGCAGTTGTGGGAGGCATGTCGGGGAGCTCTCAGCGTTTTTTTTCGGGGACCGTTTCTAGTGGGAAGGCTCCCAAGTGTTGAGAGCTCGCTCGTCTGTGATTGCGTTGCGAGTTGCCCTCGTCCTTTGATTGTATCAAATTATTACTTCGTTATTATATTTATTGGTTGTGTGTTGCGCTTCTTTCATTTTATGGTGCGAAGCGCCATTATCTTTCTCAAAGTTTTTTATATAAATCATTTTAAATTGTAATGCCAAGTTAACTTATTATTGGATTTTGTCTTTTGGATAAACTCTAAAAGCACTATTGTAAAAGGTTCTTTGATTTTACGGTGGCAAGCCGCCGTAATTGTTTTTTAAAGCTCACTCTTTAACCCTTTGTTAAGTTTTGTAAGTTATATGAATTTGTTGTTATTTAAAAGAGTTTAGTATTGGCAATTTAATAAATTGTGTACAGAGTCTACTGTTTGGATATTACTGCGTGGAACTCCTTGGATAGTTGCCCTATAACAATACACATTTCAAGGGCCACCTCTGCCGATCCACCGACTAATGTAAACACGGCCTAATATCTCTCGTGCATCAGTAGCGTAATGCGTTGAGTAGCCGTTAGCTGAAACCAAATACATTGTCGCATGTCCAGGTCAACATCCTGCAGTAGTACCGCTAATTCCTGTTCCAAAAACGTTCGATATTTGCGTCCATTCAACGTGCTGTCGACAAAATATAGACTCATGAGGCAACACCATCAAACTCTGATGGTCAACTTGCTGTAACCGGTGGGGATTGCCTGCACTCCAGTAATGCATGTTATACCGGTTACCGTTACCATGGTCTGTGAGTGTAGAGACTCATCGGAAAATAGTACCTCGGCAAAAAACGTGGGAATCGTTAGAATTTGTTGAAGTGGGCATTCACAAAACACTAACCGGTTATGGAAATAGGCGCCATGAAGATCTTGATGCAATGAAACACGGTATAGATGATTCTTACGACGATGCAATATTCTGACACTACTACCTACAGAGTTAGTGCAATCGCAGTGTATAAGGCAACAGCAGCCTTGACATTTCTTGTACATTCTCCATAAATCAATATAATTTCAATCTGCTGCAACACTCATCTTCCACCTGCACGTCTGTTCTCCAAAGGCTAGGTTGGTGTGCAAACAATAAACACTGCGCAAGTATTGTCATGTTTGGAGCCGCCATCTGTTCTACGTCTGCACGATACGTGAGCTCCGGTCGCGGTTTATTGCCTAGTATGATACGTCGTAGTTCGCTGCACGTCCGCGGTGGCGCTGCTAGTCCCCTATTCGATATGTCGGAGGAAAACAACGTTGCGAATGGGGTTCCCAATTGTTGTTGTTGTTGTTGTTGTGGTCTTCAGTCCTGAGAATGGTTTGATGCAGCTCTCCATGCTACTCTATCCTGTGCAAGCTTCTTCATCTCCCAGTACCTACTGCAGCCTACTGATTCTGTTTAGTGTATTCATCTCTTGGTCTCCCTCCACAATTTTTACCCTCCACGCTGCCGTCAAATACTAAATTGGTGATCCCTTGATGTCTCAGAACATGTCCTAACAACCGATCCCTTCTTCTAGTCAAGTTGTGCCACAAGCTCCTCCCCAATTCTATTCAATGCCTCTTCATTAGTTGTGTGATCTACCCATCTAATCTTCAGCATTCTTCTGTAGCACCACATTTCGAAAGCTTCTATTCTCTTCTTGTCCAAACTATTTATCATCCACGTTTCACTTCCATACATGGCTACACTCGATACAAATACTTCCTGAAACGACTTCCTGACACTTAAATCTATATTCGATGTTAACAAATTTCTCTTCTTCAGACACACTTTCCTTGCCATTGCCAATCTTCATTTTAGATCCTGTCTACTTCGACCATCATCAGTTATTTTGCTCCCCAAATAGCAAAACTCCTTTACTACTTTAAGTGTCTCATTTACTAATCTAATTCCCCCAGCATCACCTGATTTAATTCGACTAAATTCCATTATCCTCGTTTTGCTTTTGTTCATGTTCATCTTATATCCTTCTTTCAACACACTGCCCATTCCGTTCAACTGCTCTTCCAAGTCCTTTGCTGTCGGTGACAGAATTACAATGTCTTCGGCGAACCTCAAAGTTTTTATTTCTTCTCCTTGAATTTTAATACCTACTCCGAACTTTTCTTTTGTTTCCTTTACTGCTTGCTCAATATACAGATTGAATAACATCGGTGAGAGGCCACAACCCTGTCTCACTCCCTTCCCAACCACTGCTTCCCTTTCATGTCCCTCGACTCTTATAACTGCCATCTGGTTTCTGTACAAATTGTAAATAGCCTTTCGCTCCCTGTATTTTACCCCTGCCACCTTCAGAATTTGAAAGAGAGTATTTGAGTCAAGATTTTCAAAAGCTTTCTCTAAGTCTACAAATGCTAGAAACGTAGGTTTGCCTTTCCTTAATCTTTCTTCTAAGCTAAGTCGTAGGCTCAAGTATTGCCTCACGTGTTCGAACATTTCTACGGAATCCAAACTGATCTTCCCTTCTATCAGTTTTTCCATTCGTGTGTAAAGAATTCGCGTTAGTATTTTGCAGCTGTGACTTATTAGAAGTTGTGAAATACGGGACCGTTCTATCCTGTCAGCGTGGATGTGGGGCCCCATGTGCCATAGGATATTCTTAGGTAAGCAAGTGTGAGGCCTTTTGTTGTCATTACCAAGGAGGAGTTCGTTCGTAACCGTCGTTCGCCTCGAATGAGAGTGTCCGCAGGTTCCAACTATACGTGAGTCACAGTTGTGAGCGGCCGGCTGGCAAGTAAGTGATCGGAAAGGTTTGTGCGGTCTTGTTGCGATGATGACAGAAGCCTCGCACAACCACTCCCTGTGTCTTTGTTCACTGCCAGGTCTCCGTAGACATTCTGCAAGCGCCTATGAAGAATGTCTGCGATGCTCTGGCTTCCCTCCAGAGGAAACTCAATGACAGCACTCTGCTTAGAACGCACCCCCGTTACAGACGTCAGTTTGAAAGCTACTTATGGCGCCGCCACCAATCGGAACTTCATGAAACTATAGTGGCTGAAGCGAGAATATTCCATGATGTCCCATAACAATGTTCGCATTTGTTAACCGAAACCGGCCGAGAAAGAAAAAAGTTGCATTACTTATTTAACCCTTTCCTGAGCCGTGGGAAACATGCTTCCCACTCGCTCCTAGTCCCGTGGGATTCACAGTTCCCACCTCTGTACGGTGCTACCACCTAGTGAACAGTATAGGGTACTACTTGCAATCGGAAGTTACCGCCGTTTTTGCTGTACCTTCACGCAGAGGCATTCTACAGCTGAGTGTTGCTCTGTAGAGGAGCCTTTCAGTGCTGTCTGCGTGACATTTTGTGATTTTTTCTTCAAAGCTGTAGTATAAGGTAAATGCTTTGGATTTACCCAAATTTATGAAGGAAAACGTAAAATTGGAACGAGGAGAATTCCAGTTTGAAACAAAATGAGCCATTTCTGCAGTAAAATGGAAGGGTAACCGTCCAATCACTTTCCTGTCCTCAATTCATTACCCATGAGAAACAACCACAGTGGAACGTAAACACAAGGAAGCACTAATATAGAGATTTCTTGTCCTGAAGTTGTGGCAGAATACAAGAAAATAATGGGTGGTGTCAATAAGTTTGATCAATTACGAGAAAGGTATGCTATTGGCAGACGTTCTGTAAAATGGTGGCACAGAATATTTTATTTCCTGATGGACGTTTCTGCAGTGAACAGTTTTATCCTGTGGAAAATAAGTAAAAGAGAAAGTGGACACCATGATCAGGTCACATACAGGATCCATCTAGCCAGACAATTTATTGTTGGCTTCTCATCCCAAAAAAGACGTGGTCAAAAACCTGTCTTTCTGGCAAAAAGGGGTAAAGTACCTGAATATTTTCGTCATGTGGCTGTAGGGGAGCATCAACCCATTTTAGGAGAAACCTACTGGACGTACCGTCATTGTAGTACCAAAGCTGCGGAAAAGAGCACTCGCTGTGTTATTACATATTGTCAAATGCCAATTTGCATAGACCCATGTTTCAGAAAATTTCATGGCAAGTAATTGTGAACAATCATTGTAACAAGAGAAGTAAATTTATCAAATAAATATTATATATTTTGAAAAAGTTGTTTTTGTCATTTAACTCCAAGGAAGGGCAGTGGGAAGAATACTTCCCACCTTGTTGTGTGACCTCACTTTCACAGTTGGAGCAAATTTGATATTCTGTATGAGAAATATATCTATCTGTTAACTACTATCTGATCTCCATTCATTAAAAGAACTGCTCAATAATTTTGCCCACGAAAGGGTTAAGGTCGGCCGGAGTGGCCGAGCGGTTCTAGGCGCTTCAGTCCGGAACCGCGCAACCGCTACGATCGCAGGTTCGAATCCAGCCTCGGGCATGCATGTGTGTGATGTCCTTAGATTAGTTAGGTTTAAGTAGTTCTAAGTTCTAGGGGACTGATGACCTTCTCTTTTAAGTCCCATCGTGCTCAGAGCCATTTGAACCATTTTGAACGTATTTAACGTCTCTCGTATCATACATTCGTGTTGCAATGGAGAACAACCCAGAAGAAATGCTTCTGTTAGTTAAAAGCACATACTGAATGAAATAATTACTACTGTGTTAACCCCATACCCACCCTTCATTTAAACTACAATCCACTATCGCAGCGCAGGTCCTTTTCCTGTTACAGTGAAAGTGCAGTTTTAATGATCAGGTTCAGTGTTTTTCTAGTGTTCAGTGTTCAAGTGCTTCTACATTGTTTTTCACTGTGTTGTCTGTCCACAATTTTATCACTGTTTATAAAGAATTCAAGAAGACAGCGTTATATTTTCTACATTTCTCCCATTCATGTCACATTTGCAGTTATTTTAAGTTCATACTTGAACCGTGAATTTACTTTCAAAACTTTTTCTTAAGAATTTACTTTATTTACTAGCGATTCATCAAGAACATTAACACACTTAATCACACTGTGTGAGCGTGGAAGTAGTTGCCAGTGGGTAACTGATGAAAACAAATCAAATTTCTTTCAACAAATGGAAATTTTATTCCTAAAACCCCATTTTCTTTCTTTTCTTTTTCTTTTTCTCTTTTTTTTTTTAGAAACAGATTTAAAATAATCAGAAAGCACCCTCTAAACATCAAGTTACAATTTATTCAGAGGCATAAAGAACAAATTTTTGACAGTATGAGCTTTCGGGATGAGAACCTTGCCGCTCCCTTTTCACACGGCAGTAGTCACGACCGTTACAACAACCTCTGAAAGACTACACTGGTGCAAATATGCAACACACTAGATTACTTTAAAGTAAAAGTTTTAACAACTCACACAAGCACATAAACTATGCACCCCATAGGAGGAATGGAAATGTTGCAAAGTACTAACACTAAAAGATTAACTTGCCACCGAAGGTGCAACTTGATTTAAAAAAAAAAAAAACTCTTACGGTGGAAGGGTGGCAACTTTATATACTAAAATAACCATTTAAATAAAAACCCATGAAACGCAGTCTTACATAAAATATACAAGGTTAGCCAAACATGCTCTACATTACACATATACCGCCTCTCAAGATGATAGGCAAGATAAACCATATTTCAGGAATTCGGCCGTTACACTTCAAGCAATAAATTCGTTAAACGGAACGAATCCGACAAACATGACGGAGGCAGCTATTAACGTATGGCAGATTGACAGGGAGATTACTGAACAATCCGAACCCCAGGTTGCTCTAACCCGCCCCTACTCCACAAGGGAAAAACGGACCACCCAATTCATAAATAACCACCTTCCCGCGGACAGGCAAATGGAGAAGAATGGTGAGACGACCCCAAAACAAAGTGGCTGGTGACCTCACCAAGAAAACAAGTAGAATTTAACAAGTAAATAAAACAACATATCTCAAATTACTTAACTTCTAATTAACTTCGATTTCTGGCGAAGACCTGGTGCAGCACCCCAACGCTCTCCCGAGCCGTCCACTGCCAACCGCTTCAACGTACGTAGGAAGGCGCGCTGATCTCCCGTCTCACGGTGTCGCAGACCAGCAACTGATGACGAGTGACTGCTCCAGACTCACTCCAACTGACCAACTCCACTGGCGAGTCTTTTTTTTTTCTTTATTGAATTTCGATTTCCCCCGAAGGGGGCGGGCTGGCAGCAGCTTAGTACGCTGCTCTGCAGCCTACAGACTTTGTTTTAAAAAGATGAAGATAATAAATAATAAAAACAGGCGATAAAATCGGAGACTTAAATGGTAACATGACGAAAAAATCGTGGAACTTAAAACATAGAACAAAGGGATGATGATGCTAATAAAATACATATGAAGCAGACAGGTAAAATAATGGACAGACAATTAAAAAAACACGGCGACAGTCTGGTTTCTGTTCACAAAAGACATAAAAGTCACACCCAGCGACAGTATGGTTTCTGTTCGCAACACTTGGAAAGACGAAACAACGCTGAACATTCACTGGAACACTGCACTTAGGGGTTGGTAAATATGACATACCACAGCCGAGAGCAGGTGGGGATAAACTGGACAGATGATGGGAAAATAAAAAACGGGGGAAGGAGAGGAAAAGCGAAGGGGGGAGGGGGAAAGGAGCCGATGGAGGATGAGGACCCATAAGAGGGTGGGGGGTGCTGGGCAGATGCGACAGGGAGTGGGGAAGGCAGAGGAGGGGAATACAAAAGGACTCAGGGGGGGGGGGGAGAAGGGAGGTAGGGACAGGTTAGGCGGGGAGAAAACAGGATGGAAGGGGGGAAGAAGGAGCCCGGGGAAAGGACAGAGGAAAGCAAGGGGGGGTGAGGATCAAAGTTGATAGGAGGGATAAATGGAGGGAGAGAGGTCATCATCTGGGAGGGGGAGCTGATGGAAGCCACCTTGGGAAAGAAGATGAAGGGTGTAGAGATGGATGGTAGGCGGGACACAACAGTGAAGGCGTGGCAGAGGGCGGGGATGAGAGATGAGAGGAGCAACGAGGGGGTGAGGGGGAACAAGGTGGTGGGAGGTGTAGAGTATGCGGATATGTTCGAGAAATAGGAGTAAATGGGGGAAAGGAATGAGGTCATAGAGGATCCGCATGGGGGACGGGAGGTGTATACAGAAGGCGAGGCAGAGTGCTTATAGAATTTGGAGGGGGGGCAGATATCCAGGTGGGACTGGCATAACAGACGATGGGACAGATTAAGGATTTGTAGGTGTGGAGGCTGGTAGAGGGGTGCAACCCCCATGTCCGGCCAGAGAGGAGTTTGAGGAGTTGGAGGTGGTTGTGGGCTTCGGATTGGATGGAGCGGAGATGAGGGATCCAGGTGAGGTGACGGTCAATGGTGAGGCCAAGGTAGGTGAGGGTGGGGGAGAGGCAGACAGGACAGGCGCAGACGGTAAGGGAGAAATCCAGGAGCTGGAAGGAGCGAGTGGTACGACCGACGATGGTTGCCTAGGTCATGGAAGGATTGATTTTCAGGAGCCACTGGTTACACCATGCGGCAAAAAGGTCAAGGTGATTCTGGAGAAGGCGTTGGGACCATTGGAGGGTAGAAGTGAGGGCGAGGAATGCGGTGTCATCGGCACACTGCAAGAGGTGTACTGGCGGGGGGCGGTTGGGGCATATCTGCCGTGTACAGGAGGTAGAGGAGAGGGGAGAGGACAGAGCCCTGGGGCATACCTGCAGAGGGGTAGAAGGTGTGGGAATTGGCATTATGGATGGTAACATAGGAGGGGCGGTGGGAGAGATAGGAGACCATCAGACGGATGTAGTTGACAGGAAGGGCGTAGGTTTGGAGTTTAAACAGGAGACCGGAATGCCAGACATGGTCGTAGGCCTTTTCGAGGTCGAGGGAGACAAAAATGGTAGAGCGACAGGAGTTAAGGTGGAGGGAGAGGAGATGAGTGAGGCGTAGGAGTTGGTCATCGGCAGAGGAGAAAGGTCGAAAGCCACATTATGTGTCGGGGAGGAGGTGATTTTGGTGGAGGTGGTGATGGATGCGCCGGATAAGGATGGATTCCAAGAGCTTGCTGAACACCAATGTGAGACAGATAGGACGATAGGAAGAGGCAGCAGATGGAGGCTTGTTGGGTTTGGAGAACATCAGGATACGGGAGGTTTTCCACAGGTCAGGTTAGAAGCCGGTGGCAAGGATGATATTGTAGAGGGTGGCATGGACTGAAAGGAAGGAGGGAGGGCAGTGTTTGAGGTGGCGGTAGGTAACGCTGTCATGGCTGGGAGCAGTGTTGTGTTTAGTGCGAAGTGCGAGGCTGATGTCCTGTGTAGTGATGGGAGTGTTAAGTTCAGATGGTGGTGTGTGGCCCAAGTACTGGAAGCTAGGAGGAAGGGGAGGAAAAGAGGTATTCGTACGGTCCATGACGTCAGGGAAGAGGGAATAATCAAAGTGGGAATCATCTGGTATGGAGAAAACATCGGAGAGGTGAGAGGCAAAGTGGTTGGCCTTACTGAGGTTGTCAGGAAAGGGACGGTCATCAAGGAGGAGAAGGGGGGGACGGTTCCCAGTAAGGCAGTGGAAAGCAGACCAATACTTGGAAGAGTTTATGGGGAGTGTGGTGTTGAGTTGTGTAGATGTCTGGCGCCAGACGCGGAGTTTCTTCACAGTAGGCAGGTTGCGGATGTGGCGTTGTAATTGCCGGTGGCATGTAAGTGTGTCCCGGTCACGAGTGCAGAGAAAAGAGCGCTAGAGGCGGCGGGATTCTCGGAAGAGGACAGCCTGTGGAGGCAGGGCGGGGCAGTGAAGATGGATGGCTTTGGTGGGGACATGGGTGGCGACGGTGTCAGACAAGGTCTGGTGCAGGGAGGCTAGAGATGTCATCAGGAGATTGGAGGTTAAGGTCGTGGCCTTCAACCTGGGTGTGAATGGAGTCCCAGTAGGCATCCCAGTTGGCATGGGAGTAATCATAGGCAAGTTTAGGAGGGACGTGGGGGCGAGGAGTGGGGCAGGGATGGCGACCATTAGCGATAGTGACGAGAACAGGAGCATGGTCACTGGCAGTGAGGTCAAGGACATCTGTGGTGATGCATCCACGGAGGTTGGGAGATGCAAGGACCACATCGGGAGTGTTGTTGGATTCGGGTCAGGTGTACTGGGGGAGGGGAACCAGGTCTCCTTGGAAGGTGCCTGGAGGTCGGCAGGATCACAGCTGTGGATATTGAGGTCGGCGGCAAACACGTAGGTGGAGAAGGTGCGGTCATTGTGTGCCAGGAAATCGTACGGAATGGGGTGTGAGGGTAGACATAAATGGTGGCACAGGTGATGGTAAGGGTGGGGAAGTAGAGGCTGAGGGTGAGATGCTCGGCAGGATTGTTAAGGAGAGGTTGGGGCCAGACAGGGAGGTGCTTGAGGTGGCCTATAGCAACTCCGCCACGTGCCAGATGGTACGGGTTATCGGTGCGGTGAAGGGTGTAAGGAGCCGTGGAGATGGATATACGGGGATGAAGGAAGGTTTCATTTAGGACAAGGCATCCACGCGGTGATGACAGAGGGTGTAGAGGAAGAGGAGTTTGTGGGTGGGCAGGGAGCGAATATTGTGGTACACGATACGGTAGAGTTGTTGTACCATGGGAGGGGAGAGTTAGACGAGGGTCGTGAGGGGGGAACGTGAAGTGGGCCTCGTTGTGGGAGTAGGGGGCATAAGTGGTAAGATGGAAGATGGAATGGGCAGCGAGGGCGATTTGGGAAAGGGCGTGGGAGCGCTGGAAGGGGTGGATGTTTTGGAGCACAATGGTGATGAAACAGATGATGTCCTCTGCAGTAGGCGGAGGGCGGAGCGAGTTGTTGGGGTGGATGGGGTCATCAACAGGACGGACAGGAACAGGGAACTCAGGGGTGACTGGAGGAGGTTTCGCTATACACATCGAGGAGTAGGTAGGATGTGGTTCGTTACAGGTGTTGCAGGAGGGGGGAGAGGTGAGGTTGGGGCAATTCTTGAGGAAGTGTGAAGCTTTGCAGTGGGGACAAGTAGGGGGGTTCTTGCACGCAGAGGTAACGTGGTCATTGTATGTGAGGCAGCGTTGGCAGCGGTAGGATTTGACTGGGGAATGGGAGGGGTCCACCTTATGATGGCGACTGTATACGAGGGCTCCCTTGGTGAGGAGGCGGTCAATGGAGGAGTAGGATTCGGTGAATATCCGCATAAGATAAGTCGGCCCACCATCATTAAAGATGCGATGGGCCGAGCGGATTTCGATGTTGGGCCGGGAGTTGAGTTCCGCCAACACCTCAGCCTCCGTGACCACAGGGCTAAGCTTCCTGATCACAGCGGTGAAGGTTGGCAGACGACAGGGAGGTTGAGGCTGAGGTGGAGATGATGGGGTGTGGTAGGGAGTGAGGGGTGCACGTTGGCCAAATTGGATACATGGGATGCAGGAGAGGAGATTGGTGTGGAAGGAAGCACTGGGGCACTGGCGAGCTCATAGCGCCCCTTAAATGCACGTGAACAGGCAACCTTTCCCACCAGAGGGAGACACCAAAGCTGCGATTGCCACAGCGGCGCCACCGCCAGAAACGGAGGGCGACTGCTTCACACAACGCGCTGCGGAGTGCTCTTCAAAACAGCAATTTTTTCCACGGCTCAATGGTACATGTGTCTCCTTGTTTCTTGTTTCTGGCATCTACGTTAATGTTAAGCTCTACTGGCTGCCAGCCCGCTTACCTGCCTACGTGGGGCGAGATGATGATGATGAAGTCCCATACTCCGTGACGGAGCGTGGGGGAACGATGCGGGAGACCCGCACCACCGTACTAGGCAAGGTCCTGGTGGAGGTGGTTTGCCGTTGCCTTCCTCCGACCGTAATGGGGATGAATGATGACGATGATGAAGACGACACAACAACACCCAGTCATCTCGAGGCAGGAAAAATCCCTGACCCCGCTGGGAATCGAACCCGGGACCCCGTGCTCGGGAAGCGAGAACGCTACCGCGAGACCAATAAATGAGAGAAAGGACTTGAATCGACTACTTCAGTTTAGGAATTTTGCCTCTCGTCAGTGGAACCATAGGTCATCCTGACAGTCGAAAACCCGGATAACCGAGAAAGTAGGGGAAAAAAATAGAACGACCTGTTCTAAACAGTACAGACACGTGCGTTGGAATTATTTTCACACAAAGAGAGAAATTATATGCCATTTTCATATTAATGTTGACCAAGTATGGAAAAATTTGCGAGTGTTATACACCGAAATAATCAGTAATTTTCTTTTGAGCCAGATTCATATGTCGTTTATGCGCAGCAGGATAACGCAGAAATTTCACCAGCTGTAGTTCGGCTGGTCTCTGCCTGGCCTTCTAAATATGGTTTATTTTATCCAGCTGCATTCTTGCCTTTGTACGTTGCATGGGCGCTTAATTAAAAGAATTAATGAATAAATGCAATAATTGTAGTAGCTGTGTGACCACTTACGAAGTCTCGTAACCGGTTGGCCCTGACTAGTATTAGCACGCAATCTGACTGCATAAAATAAAAATAAAGAATGACAAGGAATTTCCATTAACACAATTGATTAATTAAGTCCCCTGCAACTATAAAAGCTACGAAACAACAAAGCAAAAGTGTAGCTGTTCTGTGTGTGGTAGTGTGACTCAACGTACATGTATCTGGCTCGGTTCTTTCTCAATACGACAAAATATTTTAAACACCATTTACAATGAACTATAATTGCACATCGAAACCAGAATTACAAGTCTAATAAATGAACATGAGCCAGATGCTTTGCTGACTGTACCTGTGAGCAAGAGGCATTGTCATTAAAGAAAACTGTAATACCTTTTTACCTCATTATATATTGACGAAAATTTTCCATTACACCAGCATCATAAATCAAAGCCCATCTCCTCAAATACACTCTGACAATTGCAACTTCTTCCATCTATACATTACACCAACCGAACAGCATCTACTCTGTCGCCCAACAGAACAACAACTGCCCTCGACATCCTCTGAACTAGTACTGCACCAGTGGAAGCGGCGGAATAATAATCTTTGGCGCAATCTTTGGCGCTGTGACTCAGTGTAGCCACCTTTCAACGTGTCATAATGTCTTCACACTAAGCGCCAGATGATCGTTCAACACTGACTGCAGATGGTCTTGATGTGAAATCATACCACAGCCTGGCCACATTTGGCACACTTTATACCTCAACAGCCGATTTCTGTCACTTTGTGTTTCAATTGCGGCACTTTTTGGCGAAAAGTTTCAACGCCAAAATTAACTACATTGCACAAAAGAATTAATGGGTACCTGTCTTGACAACCAGTCAGTTACCCACCGCGGCCATTCAGAAGCGTAAAATTTCGCTCAAAGATGCCTACAACTTTCTTCTGTAATACTGCAAAACCGTGGCACTCTGCGATGTCACCATCGGGGTCGCCGACACTTCAGACAGCAAAGCTTCGGCATTTGAGATAAAAAAGGCCAGAACTGAAAAACACGTTAGATATGAGGGAGTCTAATGTCCGCTGGCACCAAATTTGACCAGAATTCTGCCCAAAGCCACCACAGACGTGTTAACTGATGGTAGTGTCATCAGACCGCCTCTTAACCACATCTCATCACTTCTCTTGACACCTCTGCAATGAAGGTCAAATGAACGTAACAATAATTTTTGCTCTGGTATAGAGGGTGGAACCTCAAGGGAGATTCATAACCATTCTTTTGTGTTGGCAGAAGAGCCAACACCGTGTTATGAATGGAGGCCGAAATGCACGCGTTTTAGCTCACGCAGGCTGGCGTGAGGAGGGAAGAACTACGAGGTGTGGCTAGAAAAAAACCGGACTAGTAGTGGTGAAACAATAAAATGACTGCAATAAGGCTGAAAGTCGCGTGGCCTGTCACGTAACTCTCGCTCCGCCTACTGCTCGAGTTTCATCTGCCTCCTGCACTCAGTCTGCCCGTGGCGTCTGTTTTAAGTAGTTGACGTTTTGTCTGTGCGTCGGAAAATGTTGAGTGTACAGAAAGAACAGCGTGTTAACATCAAATTTTGTTTCAAACTAGGAAAATCTGCAAGTGAAACGTTTGTAATGTTACAACAAGTGTACGGCGATGATTGTTTATCGCGAACACAAGTGTTTGAGTGGTTTAAACGATTTAAAGATGGCCGCGAAGACACCAGTGATGACACTCGCACTGGCAGACCATTGTCAGCAAAAACTGATGCAAACATCGAAAAAATCAGTAAACTTGTTCGACAAGATCGCCGTTTAACAATCAGAGCAGTGTCTGAGTTAACAGGAATTGACTTGTGTTCGCGATAAACAATCATCGCCGTACACTTGTTGTAACATTACAAACGTTTCACTTGCAGATTTTCCTAGTTTGAAACAAAATTTGATGTTAACACGCTGTTCTTTCTGTACACTCAACATTTTCCGACGCACAGACAAAACGTCAACTACTTAAAACAGACGCCACGGGCAGACTGAGTGCAGGAGGCAGATGAAACTCGAGCAGTAGGCGGAGCGAGAGTCACGTGACAGGCCACGCGACTTTCAGCCTTATTGCATTCGTTTTATTGTTTCACCAGTACTAGTCCGGTTTTTTTCTAGCCACACCTCGTATACTGACGTGAGGTCTGGAACATGACAAGGAATGAGAATTCAGAAAGCGGACGTAATTAGTTTGATACTTAACTTTAATCCATTAATGATGAACGTCGCTCTTGACGGTACATGATTCACAGTATTATCTGTTCAGAATACGTTCTTGAAGTAATTATAGTAACTGAATATGGCGCCTTGCTAGGCCGTAGCAAATGACGTAGCTAAAGGCTATGCTAAACTGTCGTCTCTGCAAATGAGAGCGTATGTAGACAGTGAACCATCGCTAGCAAAGTCGGCTGTACAACTGGGGCGAGTGCTAGGGAGTCTCTCTAGACTAGACCTGCCGTGTGGCGGCGCTCGGTCTGCAATCACCGATAGTGGCGACACGTATACTAACGGATAGCGACCGATTTAAAGGCTACCACCTAGCAAGTATGGTGTCTGGCGGTGACACCACACATTCCACAGAATTTGAATATTAGCAGAAGCAGTATCATATTGCTCATGCTTTTCGTAACTACAGATAGCTCTACTGTTTTGCACCCTCCTGTGACATGATTACGGTGCGGTGTGAAATTGACACATGCATGAATAAAACAGCAAAGCGTCCCTCTAAACCACATAGTCCAGCAACTCCTCCATTTCCACCTGCACACCTTCGTTGAGCACTTCAAATATGTGCATGTACAGAGACAACCTGTGGGCAGGCAAATCCTTCCGAACCATATAGCTGAGTGATGCTACACAGCTGTTCTAGTACGTGCTTGCAGGCTTGCAGAATCTAACAGGTGATGGAGGACTTGCCTACCTGCAGGCGCCTGGGAATAGGTCAAGGGTTATCTCTGTACAGCTATATTTTTAAGGTGCTATTGCGTCCCCAGCGAAATAAAAAGAAAAGACTTAAAAAACAGTATTTATAAAGAAGAGACATTAAAAATTAAATAATACACATTTTTCTCATGTATCTGTATTATAATAATTTCTCTGTGTAAGTTTCGAGGACAAAGAAATGTAACAAAATGATCTAAAGAGACGACAAGATACGCTCTTTTGTTAATTTTTTTAGTCGTCTTCACTACTTCTCTTGTCTTGGTTGCGTCTAGACGGACATCTTTCGAGTGCTGGCAAATGTAAGCATATTTGAACTAATTAAGCAGATAATATATTTATTTAATATTATTGTTCACTTTTAATTTGTGTGTAGTGATCCCGATTTCATGTCCGCCTTCCTTTAATTAACCTGCATTCGAGTAATTTACAGTGCAACAATCGCAGCTGCCGATGCAGCCAACGACGCCATTACGTGGTGGTATTAACTTATAAAAAATTAGTGGAAGCGAAAAACTCGCCCGCTATTAACATAATATACATTTTTCTCCACAGCCGCCCGACGTTGCAGAAAATACGTAGCTTTAAGATTCTTATTTTCAGTACAACAGCCGAGAGCCGGAGCCAGGACTCCGACTAAAATGCAATGGTTAACGGAGGTAAGAAGAAATACTCTCTCGCGTGTGTGGGCCACAATTGTAATTAATAACTAAAGATTTTTTTTGCTTTAAAGTGAACTGACTAGCCGAGGAAATTAATATGAAAAGTTTGTAATGGAATAAACTTATATGTTCATGCTTTAAGATTCAGTGAGTCTAAAGTTCATCAACGTAACAAATAATTTATACTGAAGATTAAATTGTTAAAAAAAGGAGAACTTCACAAAAGCATTTAATTGTAAATCAAAATAAAATGAAATATTTTTATTAAGGCCCACCACGTAAGTCGGCAACAATCAACATAATGATAATAATATATTTAATTACGACGGCAGACGGACGCGAGAGTGCTCGACAAAGATGCGTGGGCGGCACTAAGGGCTTTGCCGAAATGCGGGATTTTAGAGGGACTCCTTGCCATTTTACTCATGCATGTGCCAGTGTCACAGGCCACATGATGGCGCGAAAGAAGGTGGCTGAAAACGGATAAACACCCATTGCTGCTTTGGGTCATGCTCAGATTTCATGGAATTTTATTTATTTATTTATTTATTGAGTCCTTTGATCATATGTAGTACAGTGTACAGGATGATATTGGACTTATTACTAAGTTCAAAATGATACATATTTAAACAATCATTTTTCAACATGCTACCAATTTCAATAGTTGTAGTTCTTACAATGATACAATGTTACAAATTACAGTAGCTTTAGTTCTTAACAGTTATTCTGGTCCAAGTTTTCCTTTACTGAGTAGAAACAGTGGTACTGTAGATATTCTCTGACAGATCTTTCAAAAGCACTAATATTTTGTAAGCATTTTATACTATTTGATAGTCTGTTATAGAGTTTAATACCCAGATAGCATGTACCTTTCTGATACAAACTGGTACTGGCTGGGGGTACATGCAAGTTATATTTTATTCGAGTATTATAATCATGTATACCTTTGTTTTTTAAAGTATTATCATCATTTCCAATCATATACTTTTTTACGTACATTAGTGTGTCAACAACAAACATACACGGTAGAGGTAGTATATTCAGTGCTTTAAATATTGGTTTGCAGGACTGTCGAGCACCACTCCTTGTCATAATCCTAATGGCTCTTTTTTGTATTCTGAAAGTCCCTTGAGCTGCTGGGGAATTTCCCCAGAATATGAGTCCGTACTTGAGATGGGCATTGAAGTACGCATAATAGGCACACAATAGTGCCTGTCCATTTATGCATCGTGTGAGAACCCTAAGAAGATAACAGCCCATGCTCAGCTTGGCATTAATTTGTTCTATGTGTTTGTCCCATTTTAAGTATCTTTGTATCCAGATGCCGAGAAATTTTGTAGCCTCATCATTTGCAATTGGGTGTTGATTGATTTTTATTTCTGGATATATCAATGTGGTGTTTTGGTGCTTATGGAAATTTAAGGCTACTGTTTTGTTGTAGTTTATTATCAACTGATTTTCTGCTGTCCAATTACTTAGATGTTTTGTAACTGTGTTTACTTCTTCTTGTATATCTTCATTTTTTGCTGCTTTTACCAGTAGTGTTGTGTCGTCAGCAAACAGTATTACTTTGTGGGAATCAATATCTATATCCAAATCATTTATATATAACAATGATTTTGAGCAGTGCTTCGTGGTTCTATCTTGTATAGCAGCGCAAAAATTGTGGGCGCACTACGCCCCCAAAAGGGTCAAACCACGTTCAAGGGGATTGCAGCCCCACGGTGCACTTAGAGAAATGTTGAACAGTTCGGGGGTGTCAGCTGTGTCAAAGATTGTCAAAAACGTCGTTCTGCTGTACACCGCAGCATAAATTGTCGTTTTAGACCGCGAAATGTTTGCGAATGGACGCTTCAAGGTAATGGCTGGTTTCATTGACGCCCTTTATGCTACATGCTACATGCTGAGGCCTCTCCTCGAACTGTGCTCTTATGCTGCGAGCTGTGTGACATACTGCATTGTCCTGCTGGTAGAAGCCACCGTGTCAATGAGAAAAGAAAATGCTTGTAGTGGCTGGACATGGTCCCTAAAGATAGATGCGTACTTGTGTTGATCTATTGTGCCTTTCAGAATGACGAGGTCACCCAGGGACTGCTATGTAAAACATGCACCAGTTGCGAAGCAACTCAAATCGCTTGATATGGGCAAGTCTTCAGGTCCAAATTGTATACCGATTAGGTTCCTTTCAGATTACGCTGATACAATAGCTCCCTACTTAGCAATCATATACAACCGCTCGCTCACCGATAGATCTGTTCCTACAGATTGGAAAATTGCGCATGTCGCACCAGTGTTTAAGAAGGGTAGTAGGAGTAATCCATCGAACTACAGACCTATATCATTGACGTCGGTTAGCAGTAGGGTTATGGAGCATATACTGTATTCAAACATTATGAATCACCTGGAAGGGAACGATCTATTGATACGCAATCAGCATGGTTTCAGAAAACATCGTTCTCGTGCAACTCTTTATTCGCACGAAATAATGGCCGCTATCGACAGGGGTTCTCAAGTTGATTCCGTATTTCTAGATTTCCGGAAAGCTTTTGACACCGTTCCTCACAAGCGACTTCTAATCAAGCTGCGGGCCTGTGGGGTATCGTCTCAGTTGTGCGACTGGATTCGTGATTTCCTGTCAGGAAGGTCGCAGTTCGTAGTAATAGACGGCAAATCATCGAGTGAAACTAAAGTGATATCAGGTGTTCCCCAGGGAAGCGTCCTGGGACCTCTGCTGTTCCTGATCTATATAAATGACATGGGTGACAATCTGAGCAGTTGTATTAGGTTGTTCGGAGATGATGCTGTAATTTACCGTCTAGTAAGGTCATCCGAAGACCAGTATCAATTGCAAAGCGATTTAGAAAAGATTGCTGTATGGTGTGGCAGGTGGCAGTTGACGCTAAATAACGAAAAGTGTGAGGTGATCCACATGAGTTCCAAAAGAAATCCGTTGGAATTTGATTACTCGACAAATAGTACAATTCTCAAGGCTATCAATTCAATTAAGTACCTGGGTGTTAAAATGACGAACAACTTCAGTTGGAAAGACCACATAGATAATACTGTGGGGAGGGCGAGCCAAAGGTTGCGTTTCATTGGCAGGACACTTAGAAGATGCAGCAAGTCCACTAAAGAGACAGCTTACACTACACTCGTTCGTCCTCTGTTAGAATATTGCTGCGCGGTGTGAGATCCTTACCAGGTGGGATTAACGGAGGACATCGAAAGGGTGCAAAAAAGGGCAGCTCGTTTTGTATTATCGCGTAATAGGGGAGAGAGTGTGGCAGATATGATACGGGAGTTGGGATGAAAGTCATTAAATCAAAGACGTTTTACGTCACGGAGAAATCTATTTACGAAATTTCAGTCACCAACTTTCTCTTCCGAATGCGAAAATATTTTGTTGAGCCCAACCTACACAGGTAGGAACGATCATAAAAATAAAATAAGAGAAATCAGAGCTCGAAGAGAAAGGTTTAGGTGTTCGTTTTTCCCGCGCGCTGTTCGGGATTGGAATGGTAGAGAGATAGTATGATTGTGGTTCGATGAACCCTCTGCCAAGCACTTAAATGTTAATTGCAGAGTAATCATGTAGGTGTAGATGTAGATAACTCTTCCTTCTTGTTTCCTTTCAGAAGTTTCGCGCACTACAAGGAGCATAAAATGCGATTCATCTGAAAAGGCCACCTGTGGCTGCTCGGCGGACGTCCAGTTGCGATAAACGTGTGCAAAGTCCAGCCTTCGTCGCCAATGCACAGCAGGCACCGTGGGTGGACGAACTAGACGCCGCTGGGGAGGCCCATACGCAGGAATCATCGGTTTGTTGCAACATATTATCAGTTCGAATATAATGAATTTCCTTGAGACAGAGAAGTTGCTGTCCGTGCATCAGCACGGACTTAGAAAGCATCGCTCCTGCGAAACGCAACTCGCCCTTTTTTCACATGATATCTTGCGAACCATGGATGAAGGGTATCAGACGGATACAATATTCCTTGACTTCCGGAAAGCGTTTGACTCGGTGCCCCACTGCAGACTCCTGACGAAGGTACGAGCATATGGGACTGATTCCCAAATATGTGAGTGGCTCGAAGACTTCTTAAGTAATAGAACCCAGTACGTTGTCCTCGATGGTGAGTGTTCATCGGAGGTGAGGATATCATCTGGAGTGCCCCAGGGGAGTGTGGTAGGTCCGCTGTTTTCTATCTACATAAATGATCTTTTGAATAGGGTGGATAGCAATGTGCGGCTGTTTGCTGATGATGCTGTGGTGTACGGGAAGGTGTCGTCGTTGAGTGACTGTAGGAGGATACAAGATGACTTGGACAGGATTTGTGATTGGTGTAAAGAATGGGAGCTAACTCTAAATATAGATAAATATAAATTAATGCAGATGAATAGGAAAAAGAATTCTCCAACGTTTGAATACTCCATTAGTAGTGTAGCGCTTGACACAGTCACGTCGATTAAATATTTGGGCGTAACATTGCAGAGCGATATGAAGTGGGACAAGCATGTAATGGCAGTTGTGGGGAAGGCGGATAGTCGTCTTTGGTTCATTGGTAGAATTTTGGGAAAATGTGGTTCATCTTTAAAGGAGACCATTTATAAAACACTAATACGACCTATTCTTGAGTACTGCTCGAGCGTTTGGGATTCCTATCAGGTCGGATTGAGGGAGGACATAGAAGCAATTCAGAGGCGGGCTGCTAGATTTGTTACTGGTAGGTTTGATCATCATGCGAATGTTACGGAAATGCTTCAGGAACTCGGGTGGGAGTCTCTAGAGGAAAGGAGGCGTTCTTTTCGTGAATCGCTACTGAGGAAATTTAGAGAACCAGCATTTGAGGCTGGCTGCAGTACAATTTTACTGCCGCCAACTTGCATTTCGCGCAAAGACCGCAAAGATGAGAGAGATTAGGGCTCGTACAGAGGCATATAGGCAGTCATTTTTCCCTTGTTCTCTTTGGGAGTGGAACAGGGAGAGAAGATGCTCGTTGTGGTACGAGGTACCCTCCGCCACCCACTGTATGGCGGATTGCGGAGTATGTAGATGTAGATGTAGAATGTTCGCTGAACGGCCGTCGAGGAGACAGTTGGTAGTCCCTCGGTTCATCTGGACGATCAGTTGCTCTGCTGTTTAACGTCTATTCGTCCGCACACAATTATGCAGGTATCGTTCACACCAGTCGTTTATTGCCTGTGGGGCAGCACAATTTTCTCGGCACCGGTTTTGGAAACTGGCATTTTGTCATCCACGGTATACATCAACGGAGGTGGCTCGCGAACAGTTTACAAACTTAGCCGTTTCGGAAGGGGTTCCACCCTTGGCCCGAAAGCAAATGATCATGCCCTTTTGGACGTCAGATAAATTGGCCCGTTCCCACAATGCGACAACGACTGCAGTGTTATCCACTTCCAGCAGAAACGCTTTCTATACCTTCCACTGCTAGCGAAGCTACCTGCCGTCTACGAGTCGTCATTGCTTTTTAAGGCCGAACATAGGCGATGGGCGCGTTAATGTGACTAGACCGTGTATAAAAGAAGAAATTAACACGTGGCTTAAGGAATGTAAGACCAATAAGCGTCTGGGAAACACGGATAAATCGGCAGCAGCAGATCGAGCACTCGCGCCAGGGAGTCACCATATTCGCTTCTCCGAATCTGTGGTTTTATCGAGCGGAATTCGAAGGCACAAACCGAGCGAAGCGGCATAGTGGTTAGAACACTGGACTTACTTTCGCGAGGACTACAGTTCAAACCCACGTCCGGCCATCCAGATTTAGGTTTTGTAATGCCATTTCCTCGGAAGAGAAATAAAAATCAAAATTAGCTCCCAATACCCCAAAGATTTCCCCCCAAGTCCCAAATTCCCAGAAAAGTGAATAAGCGAACGCAGTTCCATTTATCACTATTATTAGGACAATAACAAGGAATTAAATCAGGAATCTAAGACTTGACAATTTAGCAATCTACGGAAGAAAGATTAAATTTCAGCAAAATTAAAATCAAGATCATAATAAATCGCAAAATTAACATTTGCAAAGTAGAACCAACGATCCCAAAGAATACTCCGTGTGCGTATTCTTTGGGAATCGTGATTAATGACTAAGTATAATTCAATGCATTGTCACTACGTTACGAGAGTTAGCCGAAGCAGGTCATATATTTGAATGCTCGTACATGTAGGCGCTTAGATTGTTTTTGAGATTGAATTATTGCGATCTATTATGACGCAGTAATACGATCTTCTGACTTCAAATATCACGGCATTAGAATTCGAACGGAGGACTTTTACCTACTAGAATAAAGTGAACTTTTAACTAGATAATTGAACTAAACATTACTTAGACAGTGATTTAGGCAACGAATGCTGATAGACAATTTTCATTCATAATAGCCAGTGGTTTATGGAACTTCAGTGATAGGTCCGAAGCATACAATTTAAATCCCCCCAACACCTGGGAAAGTTTTCTTCTCAAGGCTCGGTTAGGAAGTGACTGATATTGTGCAATAAAACACCCTCTCGTGCCAAGTCGTGCATTTGTGATTTAAAATTCTATCAAATTGTTGACACGAAACTCCCGAGTAATAATTATGCGCAGCGATAATATTTGACTGTAGCGCTCGGCGCTTGTGTAGAATCTTTGACTCAAATAACAAGCCCACTGTTACGATTTCTTAGATACTTGAAATTACGACCAGCTTGTAGGGAATTTGTTGTGGATGTGACTGCATTGGTTTTATCATTAATATTTCATCATTAATCAGTTAAACATCGATTACGAACGATTAATTACGATTCTTGGTGAAGTAAATATCTCACGCACGTCGACATTTCGGTTCAGCACTGTCATTTTGTGTAACGTCGTCTTCGTAACTTGATAACGATCTCAACACTCTACCGACTGTCGCCGAGTTTTAGCCGAGGCCAAGTACAAATCAAACCAAATCATCAAGAAAAAGAGCCGTTATAGTTTCCCATGATTTCCCTAAGTCTATGCAGGCAAATGCCGGGATCGTTCCTTTGAAAGGGTACGGCCGATTTCCTTCCCCAGCCTTGACACCATCTAGCTTGTCCTCTGTCTCTTATGGCCAATCTTCCTTCCTTCCTTTTCAAAGAGACAAAAACTTTACAGAAAGGAAGAAGTATTGAAATTAGACAAGTTGTAAGCCTTTGCCAAATATAGCAAACAGCGCAAACTCTTTCGAACTACAAACTCCATAGTACAGAAGTGCCGCGGTGCGGACTTCAGACGGAGTCGCCGGCCGGCGTGGCCGAGCGGTTCTAGGCGCTTCAGTCTGGAACCGCGCTGCTGCTACGGTCGCAGTTTCGAATCCTGCCTCCGGCACGGATGTGTGTGATGGCCTTAGGTTAGTTACGTTTAAGTACTTTCAAGTCAAGGGGACTGATGACCTCAGATGTTAAGTCTGTGATATTCGCTATTTTTGGCTTCATTAAAACAGCAAACACTTAATACTTTCAGCCAGAAGGCAAATATTTGTTTATAAAGAATGATTACTGTATAATAAGGCGTCGCATAGCGATGGTGGAATTTCCTAAATAATGCAATTCGTCGTCTTTGGGCGGCAATATAAACAGAAGAATACGGATAGATATGCGATCCTTTACTATTTTGTTCGCTGGAGAACAAATGAAGCCTTGAGCGCTAAACACTTGTACTGTTTTTCTTAAGTAAGACGGACGCAGATCTGTGACAGTCTCATCTAATTTTTACTAAATGTATAAAAACGTGTTCCGTCTAAGTTTGAGTGAAGTGTAAAAAGAAGAACTGTTATAACTTATCGTGACGACGCACGAACGACTCAAGAGGACAATGGCTATATAAAATGGACATCAAACGGACATAAAAATCTATCGTCATTGTAGTAATAAGCATAAGGTAAGATATATGATTTAGTTATAATAAATATTTGTTGTGGGAATACTGAATCATTTAGCAGTGCTCATTCCTATTATCTCCTCAGTATTATTTTCACTTTAATTATGCATTTTGCTAAGATTACAGACGCCAAGATCAGCAGTCCAATGTGCGTGTTACATTGACAAAAAGAAAACTGTTTTATTGTCTGAGTAAAAATTTCTCGGTGTACATGCCGCGTCAAATCAGAATAAATCTCCGAGCTTTCGACCACTACCTCCATGGTCGTCGTCAGGGCTAAAACTGACTGTCGTGAACTATTTTTTTTTTTTTTTTGTTTTTCTTTATTGAATTTCAATTCCCCCCAAAGGGGGCGGGCTGGCAGCAGCTTAGGACGCCGCTCTGCAGCCTACAGATTTTCTGACAAAGAGCAGGAGAATAAATAATAATAAAAAACAGGCGATAAAATCGGGGACTTAGTGAGTAACAAGGTGAAAAGAAAATGGGGAAATTAAAACAAGCAACAGAGGGATGATGAAGCGAATAAAAATACATACGGAGCAGACAGGGAAAACAACAGACAGTTAAAAAAAAACACGGCGACAGTCTGGATTCTGTTCGCAAAGTATATAAAATTCACACCCAGCGACAGCATGGTTTCTGTTCGCAACACAACACTGAATAGGCACTAGAACACAGCACGAAAAAGTCGGCAATGGTGACACCACAGTCGAGAGCAGGTGGGGGAAACTGGACAGGAGATGGGAAAACAAAAGGGGGGAAAGGAGAGTAAAAGCGAAGGGGGGGGGGGAACCGGGAAAGGAGCTGATGGAGGATGAGGACCCATAAGAGGGGTAGGAGGCAGACGCGACAGGGAGGGGGGTAGGTAGAGGAGGGGAATACAAAAGGACTGGGGGGGAGAAGGGAGGTAGGGAGAGCCGTAGTGGGGAGGAAACAGGACGGAAAGGGGGGGGGGAAGAGGGAGCCCAGGGAAAGGACAGAGGAAAGGAGGGGGAGGGAGGATCAGAGTTGATAGGAAGGATAAATGGAGGGAGAGAGGGCATCATCCGGGAGGGGGAGCTGACGGAAGCCACCTTGGGAAAGGAGATGGAGGGTGTAGAGATGGAGGGTAGGTGGGACACAACGGTGAAGACGTGGCAGGGGGCGAGGATGGGAGAGGAGAGGAGCAACCAGGGGGTGAAGGGGTTCGTCGTGAACTAGCGAGGTTCCCACTTTTATATGTAAAGGACGGCTTCTTATTGGCTGGAATACGTCAGCGATATGGCGCGTAGCGAAGTGGTGCCCTCTACTTCCATAGATGTACGAGTAGTTGCTATCCCACATTGCTTGCAGCGCCATCCCTTAAATCAGGAGGTAAAGTGCGAGAAGTTTTTCTCTGCGATTTTTCTTTATCCAGTGCGCTCTTCCAAGTGTTGCTAAGTGCATAGCCGTTGTCTCTATTAAAGTTATTATCGCTAAGTCTAATTTCGACTGCTTCCCGGATCACAGAGTCCCAGTGATTCGATGTGTGGGCTATTACTCTGGTTTCTTCAAATAAAATCTTATGCTTGTTAAGCAGGCTATGTTCAGCCACCGCTGATTTTTCCAAATATCTGTATTTCAGGTGGCGTTGGTGCTCGATGCAGCGGTCTGCAACGGTTCTTACAGACTGGCCCACGTAATTCTTGCCGCATTCGCAAGGAATAGTATAAATTCCCGGCACTCTTAAGCCGAGACTATCTTTAACTGGTCTCAACATTTCCTTAATTTTCCTAGGTGGTCGGAAAACTGGTTTTATTCCTTGCCTCTTCAGGACTCTGGCTATCTTGCTCGTTGTAGCACCGCAAAAAGGAAGCCGCGCTATGTGTTGGTCCTCTTCTTGTATGTGGCCGGCATCGTGTCTTACTTTCTTGGACAATACTGATTTAATTTCACCGGCAGAATAACCATTCCTCTTGAAAACAGTCGTCAAATGGTTGATCTCGGGACCGAGGTGGTCCTTGTCGGAAATAGTCCTGGCTCTGTGTACTAAAGTATTCAGCATAGCTCTCTTCTGAGACGGATGATGGAAGCTATGGCTATGCAGATATAAGTCTGTATGGGTTGGCTTCCTGTACACAGAATGGCCCAGTCGTCCATCCGGCTTTCGCTCTACCAACACATCTAAAAAAGGTAACTTCCCTTCCTTCTCGACCTCCAATGTAAATTTTATGTTTGGATGTACACCATTCAGATGTTCGACGAACTGCTGCAGCGTGTCGCTGCCGTGTGGCCAGATTAAAAAAGTATCGTCGACGTATCTGTAGAAGCATGATGGGCGGAGGTGAGCACTGCTCAGGGCTCGTTCTTCAAAGTCCTCCATGAAAAAATTCGCTATTGCTGGTGACAATGGCGAACCCATGGCTGTTCCATCCGTCATTTCATAATAATTTCCACTGTATAAAAAATAAGTGGTCGTCAAGGTATGCCGGAACAACTTCAAAATTTCTGAGGAGAAATGAGCAGACAACAATTGTAATGTGTCATCCACAGGTACTTTGGTGAACAGAGAAACCACGTCGAGGCTGACCATGATATCACTTGGGCCTATCTTCATCTGTTTTATGATATCAACAAACATTTTTGAATTTTTAATATGATGTGGGCAGTGACCAACTATAGGCGCCAACAATTTAGTTAAGTGCTTTGCAAGCTTGTACGTAGGAGAGCCAATAGCGCTAACAATCGGTCTCAACGGGACGTTCTCCTTATGAACCTTTGGCAAACCGTACAGTCTTGGTGGCCTAGGTGCTCTCGGCCGTAAGTTCTTCACCAGTTCGTCGGAGAGGCCAGAGTTTTTTAGTAGCTCCCTTGTCTTCCTGCTGAGCGCCGATGTGGGATCCCGTCTGAGAACCCGGTATGTGCTGTCCTCCAGTAATAATCCAACTTTCTTATGGTAATCTGTAGCATTGAGGATTACCGTGGCGTTCCCCTTGTCAGCAGGTAAAACAACTAGATCTTCATCCTTCTGCAACAATTTCAGTCCTTGTCTCTCCTCTCTGCTGATGTTTGACTTAGGCGGCTTGGATGTCGCTAAAATCCGGCTAGTAGCAAGCCTTACGTCATCCGCTGCTTCTTGAGGAAGATGACGAACTGCTTGTTCCACTCCACTAATGATCTCAACCACCGGTAACTTACGTGGAGCTGGGGCAAAGTTCAATCCTTTACTGAGAGCCGAGATGGTAGCTTCATCAAGTTCCTTGTCAGAGAAGTTGATAACAGTGCGGTGAATGCCGTTGGACCCAGTAGTTCCTTGATCACGGTTAAGCCGCTCAAATTTGTCGGCCTGTTTCGCCGTAGTCCTGCTTAAATTGGCTCGTTGGTGTGCCGCCAAAGTCATATCCACCCATTCCCAGTCCAATGGTGAGAGGACTTCGGCCAGAAATAAATGGCAACTAAATAACAGGCGAGCGTTCATGTCTAGTTCATACCTTGTATGACGTATCCTCTCCTTGACAATAGCATGGCTGGTCTTTCGTAATATTCTGTTTACTGCAGCGCTTCTGATGTGGTGTTTGACGACTGCAAACTTCGGTACTACCTCCTTGTCACGACAGCGTTGTAAAAAAGCCAGATTGCTCAGCAACTGAGACTGTTTCAGGCGCAGCTTCTCCAGGTGACGAACGCTGCGCGCTATGTCCTCCCCGTAGAGGAAACTAATATGGCTACGAAGTCTTTCGCGACGTATTTCCTGAATGGTGTACATCCAAACATAAAATTTACATTGGAGGTCGAGAAGGAAGGGAAGTTACCTTTTTTAGATGTGTTGGTAGAGCGAAAGCCGGATGGACGACTGGGCCATTCTGTGTACAGGAAGCCAACCCATACAGACTTATATCTGCATAGCCATAGCTTCCATCATCCGTCTCAGAAGAGAGCTATGCTGAATACTTTAGTACACAGAGCCAGGACTATTTCCGACAAGGACCACCTCGGTCCCGAGATCAACCATTTGACGACTGTTTTCAAGAGGAATGGTTATTCTGCCGGTGAAATTAAATCAGTATTGTCCAAGAAAGTAAGACACGATGCCGGCCACATACAAGAAGAGGACCAACACATAGCGCGGCTTCCTTTTTGCGGTGCTACAACGAGCAAGATAGCCAGAGTCCTGAAGAGGCAAGGAATAAAACCAGTTTTCCGACCACCTAGGAAAATTAAGGAAATGTTGAGACCAGTTAAAGATAGTCTCGGCTTAAGAGTGCCGGGAATTTATACTATTCCTTGCGAATGCGGCAAGAATTACGTGGGCCAGTCTGTAAGAACCGTTGCAGACCGCTGCATCGAGCACCAACGCCACCTGAAATACAGATATTTGGAAAAATCAGCGGTGGCTGAACATAGCCTGCTTAACAAGCATAAGATTTTATTTGAAGAAACCAGAGTAATAGCCCACACATCGAATCACTGGGACTCTGTGATCCGGGAAGCAGTCGAAATTAGACTTAGCGATAATAACTTTAATAGAGACAACGGCTATGCACTTAGCAACACTTGGAAGAGCGCACTGGATAAAGAAAAATCGCAGAGAAAAACTTCTCGCACTTTACCTCCTGATTTAAGGGATGGCGCTGCAAGCAATGTGGGATAGCAACTACTCGTACATCTATGGAAGTAGAGGGCACCACTTCGCTACGCGCCATATCGCTGACGTATTCCAGCCAATAAGAAGCCGTCCTTTACATATAAAAGTGGGAACCTCGCTAGTTCACGACAGTCAGTTTTAGCCCTGACGACGACCATGGAGGTAGTGGTCGAAAGCTCGGAGATTTATTCTGATTTGACGCGGCATGTACACCGAGAAATTTTTACTCAGGAAATACGTCGCGAAAGACTTCGTAGCCATGTTTTATCGTCTTCTTGCATCAGCTTCAATATTGAATTTCCCTTTTGTGTGATGTTGCAGTTGTTTTTGCGCCCTTAAGAACTTTCTGGTCGTTTAGGAAATTGTTTTGTCATGAGAATAACTTCACCACCGGGTATGATCGTATCTACGATCATGAAGTAATTAGAAAGACGATAATGCAATTTCTTAATCAATAGCACTCTAGCTGTGACTGCCTCAAGCCACGCGAAACTGCAAGTAAAGGCTATTCACATTTCATAATGCAATATTTTACGACAATGGTCAATTCATGATTCTTACGCCAATTGTGACTGATAAAACAGTAAGCGAAATCTCAATTTCCATCTTTTCCATTGAATAACAACATCACTTTTATTTTGTTACATCACAAGTCCCATAGTGCTCAGAGCCATTTGAATCATTTCTGAGACGGCCGTTTCGCGGCGCTGTTTCGAGTCACCCCCTTGTCAACATGCGGAGCAACGTACACAGAGGTGTCGGGCCGGTGATACATCCCTTTATTGTCCGCTCCACGTTTGTTGTTTGAGGCCACAAATCGCGTGGCGGAGACGTTCAAATGACGCGCTGATGTTTCCATTTTCGGGCCATCCGCGATGCCGGACGGATTGACTGACAATGAGGGTAAACTCAATGACAGCTACCACTTGAGAGGTCGTAAGTTTTAGACCCAGATGAAACCATAAAACAGCTTTCTCTGATGAAATGAGTTCTTATCAGAAACATTTTACTTAAGCTAATAAATCGTTCCAATTAAAATTTTACTCATATCAGTGTTTACTGAATGCAACAGCTATTGTGCAACGAAATGAGAGAGCTTACCAGAATTAGTGTGGAAAGACTTTATTTAATAAATCTTGGGGATGGTTGTTGCGGTTGTAAGGTATTTGTTTGTTTGATTTTCTATTATGCTATTTCCGCCTTGTGGTATTGAGATTGTCCCGTCTCAAATCGGGAAGACTATTTCCATTCAGGTGTTTCGCTCAACTGGAAAAAACCGACTGGACGAAAAAAAAATGAGCCGTGGCGGCTGATATCGATAGTGCCACTCTGTTGGTTTATCTTTCCTGCCACGGTCAGGGCGGTAGGCAGCGCACTCTGGGGCCTACGCGAGGAGTAACGAGGCGAGGTCCTGTGGGGGGTGTGCTCCGGGACGTGGTGGGAGACGGCTGTCGGGTTGACGCAGCGAGTGTGGGACCGGACCTATCGCGTGAAGATATACAAGTTGGCCCTGAACGGAAGGCGCCGTAGCAAGCAGCGGGAAGTGGGCGTCCTGTAATTTGGGTGAAGGAGTAACGATTTTGCATTGGATGTCCCAGTGGTTCCCGATAGTTGCGGTGGCTGCTTTCGGAGAAGAGAATTGATAAGAGCTTGTGTCTACGCTCTTTCCCGTACGATGTTGCTGCCTGCCGTTATAAACGGGTGAAAATCAGGCGCTTGTATTGACTATACGGGAACTGGTGATGTAAAATTACATTTGTGATTGAGTCTCACATGTACTGTGACAATTTAGAGGCGAAAACTGGTGGTTCATTAGGTCTGGTTCTTTTCTTTGTAACTAAGTAAGTCAGTTATTTGGGGTAACTGAGGGAGCACCATTATGGTGGTCTAAGTGATACGTTCTCCACGTTTTGTCTATGGCTTTGCGAATCGAAATCGTGGGGGAGTACACGTGTGAGTAATTTGCTATTGTATTGATGGTTATGTTGTAAAGACTGTTCTCTGGTTTGTTAAATCACGCGCTGATTTGTAGCCAATCTAAGCAGAAGTTACCATTGCTACTTGCTTATGTGCTACTATCCTTACGATTGGCGTTGTTCGTCTTTTGATTGTGCGTGTGCTCACGTTTAAAAAAAATTACGCTTACTATTCATAAGGGTTGTCTAGTAAGGAAATTGCTTAAGCTTTTATCATATGCTGGTCTGTTTGCCTTTCACATTGGCTTTCCATGCAGTAACTGAAGGAATGTGTATGATGGTTCAAGATTGTAGGCTGACTAGTATTGGAACTGGTGTTATGGTTAAGGGAGAGATCAGCATCCCGCAAACCCGCACGCTGCGCGTGGTTAAATGTTCCGCTATTGGGGAGCCGGCTCTCTGTTCTTGGATTTGTAAGGATACGTGATGAGTACATTGCTGTAGTTTTTCGCGTGCTAAATTGCGGGGTGTCGGTGCCGTCCTAGGGCTAGATTGTGATGTATGTTATGTTGACAGGGAATTAACTGTACCAAACTTAAGAGAGCTTTTAGTTTGTTTTAGGTCTGTACATGGAATGATGTTGATGTTTTGTCGATTGCGGCAATAACTTCCTGTGTGGGGAGATCCTCTGAGGGACTTGTATTGTACTGTTGCAGTGCAGTCCACCTGAAACGTGCTGCTTAAAACTTGGGACTGCAGCTCTCTGATGTTATATATTACTGTTTAATCTTAAATGTCTTGGATGTAATATGGTTGTTGAGGATTATGTAATTAATTTTGATCGCTAGTTCCTTAAAGGAAGTGTTTCGTTTTAAAATATGTGCTTGGTCAGGGCCTATTCAAATATGATTTTAACTCATCATTCAAATGTTCGAGTCTTGCTTTCTTAAAAGGCCTTCAGTTAAATGATTGCTATTAGCCTGTTTAAATGTTTGAGTGCCTTAAAGGAAAAGAATATTATTTTGTAATTTGTACTGACTTCCTTTTGGGTAATACCTGACTTATGTGTACAATAAATGAGTGTCTAGTCAATGGTGATGCACTGTTCTATTGCTAGCCTACCCCTTCCACACCACAGCCTATTGAGCTGCTTTGTGTCGAAATTGTGTTCAGAACACCCCTCTGACCTGACACCTCAAAAACAAGCGACTGGCCAGTCGATTGTCGAAAGCAGTCAACTGTTCTAACACTTTTTCAGACAAGTCTCTGTTCTGTGTATAGTCTCACGTCCGTAGGCCGTCGTAATTATTTACCATAAAAATTTATTGGTGATGGTGATTGTTGCCGACTTACGTGGTGGGCTTTAATAAAAATGATATTTCATTTTATTTTGATTTACAATTACATGCTTTTGTGAAGTTCTCTTTTTTAACAATTTAATCTTCAGTATAAATTATTTGTTACGTTAATGAACGTTAAACTCGCTGAATCTTAAAACATGAGCATATAAGTTGAACAGTGGAACAAACTTTTCATATTAGTTTCCTCGGCTAGTCAGTTCACTTTAAAGCAAAAAATCTTTAGTTATTAATTACAATTGCGGCCCACACAAGTGCGAGAGTATTTCTTCTTACCTTCGTTAACCATTGCATCGTAGTCGGAGTCCTGGCTCAGGCTCTCGGCTTTTGTACTGTAAATAAGAATCTTACAGCTACGTATTTTCTGCAGCGTCGGGCGGCTGTGGAGAAAAATGTATATTATCTTAATAGCGGGCGAGTTTTCCGCTTTTTTTTTTATAAGTTAATATCGCCACGTAATGGCGTCGTTGGCTGCATCGGCCGCTGCGATTGTTGCACTGTCAATTACTCGAATGCAGGTTAATTCAAGGATGTTGTTGTTGTGGTCTTCAGTCCTGAGACTGGTTTGATGCAGCTCTCCATGCTGCTCTATCCTGTGCAAGCTTCTTCATCTCCCAGTACTTACTGCAACCTACATCCTTCTGAATCTGCTTAGTGTATTCATCTCTTGGTCTCCCTCTACGATTTTTACCCTCCACGCTGCCCTCCAGCGCTAAATTTGTGATTCCTTGATACCTCAAAACATATCCTACCAACCGATCCCTTCTTCTAGTCAAGTTGTGACACAAACTTCTCTTCTCCCCAATCCTATTCAATACCTCCTCATTAGTTATGTGATCCACCCACCTTATCTTCAGCATTCTTCTGTAGCACCACATTTCGAAAGCTTCTATTCTCTTCTTGTCCAAACTAGTTATCGTCCATGTTTCACTTCCATACATGGCTACACTCCATACAAATACTTTCAGAAACGATTTCCTGACACTTAAATCTATACTCTGTGTTAACAAATTTCTCTTCTTCAGAAACGATTTCCTTGCCATTGCCAGTCTACATTTTATATCCTCTCTACTTCGACCATCATCAGTTATTTTACTCCCAAAATACCAAAACTCCTTTACTACTTTAAGTGTCTCATTTCCTAATCTAATTCCCTCAGCATCACCCGATTTAATTTGACTACATTCCATTATCCTCGTTTTGCTTTTGTTGATGTTCATCTTATATCCTCCTTTCAAGACACTGTCCATTCCGTTCAACAGCTCTTCCAAGTCCTTTGCTGTCTCTGACAGAATTACAATGTCATTGGCGAACCTCAAAGTTTTTACTTCTTCTCCATGAATTTTAATACCTATTCCGAACTTTTCTTTTGTTTCCTTTACTGCTTGATCAATATACAGATTGAATAACATCGGGGAGAGGCTACAACCCTGTTTCACTCCTTTCCCAACCACTGCTTCCCTTTCATGGCCCTCGACTCTTATAACTGCCATCTGGTTTCTGTACAAATTGTAAATAGCCTTTCGCTCCCTGTATTTACCCCTGCCACCCTCACAATTTGAAAGAGAGTATTCCAGTTAACATTATCAAAAGCTTTCTCTAAGTCTACAAAAGCTAGAAACGTAGGTTTGCCTTTCCTTAATCTTTCTTCTAACATAAGTCGTAAGGTTAGTATTGCCTCACGTGTTCCAACATTTCTACGGAATCCAAACTGATCTTCCCCGAGGTCCGCTTCTACCAGTTTTTCCATTCGTCTGTAAAGAATTCGAGTTAGTATTTTGCAGCTGTGACTTATTAAACTGATAGTTCGGTAATTTTCACATCTGTCAACACCTGCTTTCTTTGGGATTGGAATTATTATATTCTTCTTGAAGTCTGAGGGTATTTCACCTGTCTCATACATCTTCGTCACCAGATGGTAGAGTTTTGTCATGACTGGTTCTCCCAAGGCCATCAGTAGTTCTAATGGAACGTTGTCTACTCCCAGGGCCTTGTTTCGACTCAGGTCTTTCAGTGCTCTGTCAAACTCTTCACGCAGTATGTTATCTCCCATTTCGTCTTCATCTACATCCTCTTCCATTTCCATAATATTGACCTCAAGTACATTGCCCTTGTATAAACCCTCTATATACTCCTTCCACCTTTCTGCCTTCCCTTCTTTGCTTAGAACTGGGTTGCCATCTGAGGTCTTGATATTCATAGAAGTGGTTCTCTTCTCTCCAAAGGTCTCTTTAATTTTCGTGTAGGCAGTATCTATCTTACCCCTAGTGAGACAAGCCTCTACATCCTTACATTTGTCCTCTAGCCATCCCTGCTTAGCCATTTTGCACTTCCTGTCGATTTCAGTTTTGAGAGGTTTGTATTCCTTTTTGCCTGCTTCATTTACTGCATTTTTATATTTTCTCATTTCATCAATTAAATTCAATATTTCTTTGGTTACCCAAGGATTTCTACTATCCCTCGTCTTTTTACCTACTTGGTCCTCTGCTGCTTTCACTACTTCATCCCTCAGAGCTACCCATTCTTCTTCTACTGTATTTCAAGGTGGACATGAAATCGGGATCGCCTCTTACAAATTAAAAGTGAACAATAATATTAAATCAACATATTATCTGCTTAATTAGTACAAATATGGTTTCATTTGCCAGCACTCGAGAGATGTCCGTCCACACGCAACCAAGACAAGGGAAGAAGTGAAGACGACTAAAAAATTAACAAAAGAGCGTATCTTGTCGTCTCTTTAGGTCATTTTGTTATATTTTTTTTGCCCTCGAAACTTACACAGAGAAATTATTATTTTGCGGGTACGTGAGGAAAATGTATATTATTCAATTTTTAAATGTCTCTTCTTTATAAATAGTGTTTTTAAGTCTTTTCGTATTATTTCACTGGGGATGCTATAATAGCTTCATGGTGGTGTGAAGAAGCTAAGCTCCAAGGAGAAAGTATGTTGTCAGATCATATTTGTCATCATCGTTCGGGCCCAGCAGAGGTGTCACATTTCTCACATTTCTGACGTATTAATGCCGGTGGCTGTGACCTCTCTATGACGCCTCCATCTCCATGACATTATCTTTCGACAATTTAACGCAATACTGCATGTTGCCTGTGCTGTCCTGACCTAACTCAGTACAGAGAATTTTCGAGCATTGGCCTCGCCAGCATGTTCTCCAGATCTCTCACCACTTACTGAACAAATCTGGTCAAGGGTTGCTGACACAATGGCACACCACCACTCGCCAGCTATTAAGACCGATGTACTCTGGTACAGCTTTGAAGCAGCAAGGGATGCTGTATCCGTGTTTGGCAACGAAGGTCAGTTGACTCAATGCCCATCTGTTGGTCTTTCCAGAGGTGGCACATCTGTTTCCTAAATATCACAGCCTGTATAACCCCAAATTACGCAATAAGAAAAATTCTGTATTTGCTGTTCCTCTGTGTAGCTATTTTAATGGCTGATATTGATGTTCTGGACCATGTCCTATGGCAATGGGTATTGTTACATCCCTTCCCCAGATTAAGTTATAGAAAGTATATAAACTATTTCTCCAGAAATTGGTAGGTCTAACTGAGCGCAAGGCAAACGCTTTCATCGCAGGTTAGTAGACGTTGGGAGCCACTGTCAAATGAATTGAGAAACAAAATTACTTTACCGTACTGTAACTGAATTGTCTCATATTGAAATATCTGTACTACCAGGCGAATAGAAGGGACACGCAGGACGATAAATCCAGCTGCAGCCTGACAGCTTAACGGCGTCCAGGGGCAACAAAAATACCACAACTTTAAAAATGTGTATTTAATGAAAGAAACATAATATAACCTTCTGTTATACATCATTACAAAGAGTATTTAAAAAGGTTTTTTTTCACTCAAAAACAAGTTCAGAGATGTTCAATATGGCCCCCTCCAGACACTCGAGCAATATCAACCCGATACTCCAACTCGTTCCACAATCTCTGTTGCATATCAGGCGTAACAGTTTGGATAGCTGCTGTTATTTCTCGTTTCAAATCATCAATGGTGGCTGGGAGAGGTGGCCGAAACACCATATCCTTAACATACCCCCATAAGAAAAAATCGCAGGGGGTAAGATCAGGGCTTCTTGGAGGCTAGTCATGAAGTGCTCTGTCACGGGCTGCCTGGCGGCCGATCCATCGCCTCGGGTAGTTGACGTTCAGGTTTCATAACTAACCTTTTTCGTAGGACTCTCCATACAGTTGATTGTGGAATTTGCAGCTCTCTGCTAGCTCTGCGAGTCGATTTTCCTGGGCTGTGAACAAATGCTTGCTGGATGCGTTCTCGGCCGTCCAGAACTTCTCCCTTTGCACAAACACCCATTCTCTATAAACTGTTTATACCAACGTTTAATACACCACCTATCAGGAGGTTTAACACCATACTTCGTTCGAAATGCACACTGAACAACTGTCGTCGACTCACTTCTGCCGTACTCAATAACACAAAAAGCTTTCTGTTGAGCGGTCGCCATCTTACATCAACTGACTCTGACGCCTAGTCAACAGCGCCTCAAGCGAACAAATGTACAACTAAATGAAACTTTATAGCTCCCTTAATTCGCTGACAGATAGTGCTTAGCTCTGCCTTTTGTAGTTGCAGAGTTTTAAATTCCTAAAGTTGTGGTATTATTTTGGAATCACCCTGTATATTATTTGAAGATGGGCAGCTAGCCCGAAACCGGTAACTGAAAATAAAGAATAGCGATCGAAGACTGAAACGCCGTATTTTATACTTATCTAATGATGATTTTGAATTTTATCCCTTTGTGCTCTACATCTTCTTCCTCAGCATTTAGTATTTGATGTTGACTACTCAGGTCCTCTGCAATTTGTACCCTGTCACTCTTGCTAACCGAAAATAGTCAACTCCCACCAGTAGGATAACTTCGCATTTATACATCAGTCAGTTGGAATAGGGGAGCTGCAGTGGCCATTATCTTTTATAAAGTATAGTAATTAAGATGACATTTATGGGTGAAGAAATTAGATTAGGCTAAATACATCTGACCATTCTGATTCTGACTGAGTGTTTAATGAGACCAACCAGTGAAGGCCATCAGTATCGTCTTCTGTCCCAGGATGAAAGCAGTGTGACCCTTATGTCTGTAATAGGTCTAATAGTTAGTTATTCTTCTTACTGGCTACTAGTATTGAACTAGAAATTCGTCAGCGGAATAGGAGGACTTGTCAAGAAAAAATTAGATCTAAAACTTGTTTTACTACCTGTCGGACATCAAAACGTATTGTTGATGCATGCTGAACTAACTTCTGAGCCACTGACAGCTTTAACAGTGAGTAATAAAGGTCATTTTTCCCTCTAGTGTTGTAGCTACTGACATCACTAGTCTTCTCATATTGTGATGGATTATTAATGACAAATGTCATTGGCGTATATTTGTATTCCGATGGCGAAGTTAAAGTGCTTAGCTCCTTGAAGAGGGAACTGCATGATGTTTGTGATGAACGCTCTGAAAGCTCTTATCATTTGAGGAGCTTACATGTTACGCAATACCCTCCAGGTTTGAGTGGAATTTTTTAATTTAATGTGAGAGAAACGACTGACAAGGATCTGTTAGTCAAGTCAGTTATATGAATGTTTGCACGCAGTCTCTGGGTTTAAGTCATCTGACTTACACACATTTTCAACTTTTCCATCGTGGGCGACGGTTGTTGGGGCCGCTGCGTGGCACTATGGCCATAATTAGCCTCCTTCTGATGCTGCCAGGGCCAAGGCTGAAGCTGGCATAAGGCGGTGGCACAGTGGGTGGTGAGAGCACATTACTGCCAGGGCCTGCACTAGTGGTGACTGGCTACCTCCTCCCACATCTGCCGGCCTGGCTGCAGCCAGAGCAAGGAGGTGGCCCAGTAGATGGCAAGAGTGCAGTACTGCCAGGGTCCTCACTAGTGGTGACTGGATACTTCCTCCCACCATCTGTCAGCCTGGCCGCAGCCAGTGCAAGGAGGTGGTGCGGTGGATGGTGAGAGCACATTACTGCCAGGGCCTGCACTAGTGGTGACTGGCTACCTCCTCCCACATCTGCCGGCCTGGCTGCAGCCAGAGCAAGGAGGTGGCCCAGTAGATGGCAAGAGTGCAGTACTGCCAGGGTCCTCACTAGTGGTGACTGGATACTTCCTCCCACCATCTGTCAGCCTGGCCGCAGCCAGTGCAAGGAGGTGGTGCGGTGGATGGTGAGAGCACATTACTGCCAGGGCCTGCACTAGTGGTGACTGGCTACCTCCTCCCACATCTGCCGGCCTGGCTGCAGCCAGAGCAAGGAGGTGGCCCAGTAGATGGCAAGAGTGCAGTACTGCCAGGGTCCTCACTAGTGGTGACTGGATACTTCCTCCCACCATCTGTCAGCCTGGCCGCAGCCAGTGCAAGGAGGTGGTGCAGTCGATGGTGAGAGTGCAGTACTGCCAGGGCCTGCAGTAGTGGTGGGTGGCCATCTCTTCCTGTCATGTGCTGACCTGGCCATGGCAACAACAGGATGATGACGTGCAGGATAATCAGATGCTTGGTTTTTATCTACACTCCTGGAAATTGAAATAAGAACACCGTGAATTCATTGTCCCAGGAAGGGGAAACTTTATTGACACATTCCTGGGGTCAGATACATCACATGATCACACTGACAGAACCACAGGCACATAGACACAGGCAACACAGCATGCACAATGTCGGCACTAGTACAGTGTATATCCACCTTTCGCACCAATGCAGGCTGCTATTCTCCCATGGAGACGATCGTAGAGATGCTGGATGTAGTCCTGTGGAACGGCTTGCCATGCCATTTCCACCTGGCGCCTCAGTTGGACCAGCGTTCGTGCTGGACGTGCAGACCGCGTGAGACGACGCTTCATCCAGTCCCAAACATGCTCAATGGGGGACAGATCCGGAGATCTTGCTGGCCAGGGTAGTTGACTTACACCTTCTAGAGGACGTTGGGTGGCATGGGATACATGCGGACGTGCATTGCCCTGTTGGAACAGCAAGTTCCCTTGCCGGTCTAGGAATGGTAGAACGATGGGTTCGATGACGGTTTGGATGTACCGTGCACTATTCAGTGTCCCCTCGACGATCACCAGTGGTGTACGGCCAGTGTAGGAGATCGCTCCCCACACCATGATGCCGGGTGTTGGCCCTGTGTGCCTCGGTCGTATGCAGTCCTGATTGTGGCGCTCACCTGCACTGCGTCAAACACGCATACGACCATCATTGGCACCAAGGCAGAAGCGACTCTCATCGCTGAAGACGACACATCTCCATTCGTCCCTCCATTCATGCCTGTCGCGACACCACTGGAGGCGGGCTGCACGATGTTGGGGCGTGAGTGGAAGGCGGCCTAACGGTGTGCGGGACCGTAGCCCAGCTTCATGGAGATGGTTGCGAATGGTCCTCGCCGATACCCCAGGAGCAACAGTGTCCCTAATTTGCTGGGAAGTGGCGGTGCGGTCCCCTACGGCACTGCGTAGGATCCTACGGTCTTGGCGTGCATCCGTGCGTCGCTGCGGTCCGGTCCCAGGTCGACGGGCACGTGCACCTTCCGCCGACCACTGGCGACAACATCGATGTACTGTGGAGACCTCACGCCCCACGTGTTGAGCAATTCGGCAGTACGTCCACCCGGCCTCCCGCATGCCCACTATACGCCCTCGCTCAAAGTCCGTCAACTGCACATACGGTTCACGTCCACGCTGTCGCGGCGTGCTACCAGTGTTAAAGACTGCGATGGAGCTCCGTATGCCACGGCAAACTGGCTGACACTGACGGCGGCGGTGCACAAATGCTGGGCAGCTAGCGCCATTCGACGGCCAACACCGCGGTTCCTGGTGTGTCCGCTGTGCCGTGCGTGTGATCATTGCTTGTACAGCCCTCTCGCAGTGTCCGGAGCAAGTATGGTGGGTCTGACACACCGGTGTCAATGTGTTCTTTTTTCCATTTCCAGGAGTGTATTTAATGGGCATCATCCTACTCTTTCAGTGAAATGGAATACAAACAGTCACAAAAATTTGGCAAAGTTTCTTTCTTTCTCACATACCCCTGAGAAAACTTTTATGCATGCTTGACTTTGTACTCACAATTAAGCTTTATTTAGCTATGTGTTAAATTGCACCTGAAACAGTCTAATTTATTTCATTCTACTTTAGCAGATTTAAGTGATGAAAAGGAGAATTAATCTTCAGCATACAGTTAAATATATATTGCATGTTTGAATTTTGGCATACTTATTAAGATGTCTCCACATACATCTGGTGGTGAGGCTACCCTGAGGGTATGTACACTCAGGTTTGTCATATATACCACCACTTTACTCTTTACCTAATGAATGTATAACAGACTGGATGACTCAGTTCACTAAGCCTCTAAATGGTGGTTTCAGTTGAATGAGCGAATGAATACATGTTTGAACTGACAGAGAAACTTGAGACTGGTTTCACTTGAAAAGAAAGAATGCATAACATAACACACATAACATCGCTGGATTTTGTCGACTGTTTTCATAAGGTTGCTCCCAGAGGCTGGTTTCATCCGAGAGAAGTGAATGAACCAAAAATGTTCAAATGTGTGTGAAATATTATGGGACTTAACTGCTAAGTTCATCAGTCCCTAAGCTTACACACTACGTAACCTAAATTATCCTAAGGACAAATACACACATCCATGCCCGAGGGAGGACTCAAACCTACGCCGGGACCAGCCGCACAGTCCATGACTGCAGCGCCTTAGACCGCTCGACTAATCCCACACGGCATGAATGAACCACCATGTGAAAATACAACCAGCTGATCCGATTGTTTCCTTTTTTTTTTTTATCCTATAGACTGGTTTCACTGAAAGGATTAAATGAATAATTCAACTGATACAAAAGCTACAACTGAATGAGTCTACTGTTTTCCAACAAAAAACTGAAATGATTGTTGTCATTCGATTTTTCTCATCACTAGCATCCAATGATATCATTATGTGCACTACTGTTTGTCTGCTTTTGGATCAGGGATGCAGCAACAATGGTCACCTGCGGGGGATAAGCCGAGCGGTCTAAGGCGCTGCAGTCATGCACCGTGTGGCTGGTCCCGGCGGAGATTCGAGTCCTCCCTTGGGCATGGGTGTGTGTGTTTGTCCTTAAGATAATTTAAGTAGTGTGTAAGCTTAGGGACTGATGACCTTAGCAGTCAAGTCCCGTAAGATTTCACACACATTTTTGAACAATGGTCAGTGTGCTGACAGTCAACAGTGGTCCATATGTTATCGCACTGTACACATGGATATTTGTGTTGCTCCAGACAAGCCCATTTGATGACCCAAGTGTATAATCCTGCACAGCCAAGTGAACAGTATGTTTGTCCTCTCGACTACTATCCATGTGGAGCTACTGAGAAACTGCATGGCGTAAAGTATGGCCCTTCTAGATCTAACCAATCCATATCTCCTTCGCAGACCTGGGATTCTGAGCAGCTGTATGCTCCCTCTGTCTGCATATAATTTTATCTGTTGTGGAAGTGTGAAAACGTTTTCGAAATATTTGTGATTCGTGTAACGGAGTTGGGACATGAGTTAATCCACCAGGCTGATTTGACCAGGCAGTGGTGCAACTTCCTGAGTCCCAGAAGTGGCGTACTAATGCATGTGGATACCTCTGCAGTCAACACTACTACAGTTTACTTTTTGTTAACTAGATTATTGTAATAGTTTCCGAAAAATGAATGTATCTGCCCGTTGGTGTTGATGAATGATTACTAGCAAAGGGCTTTGTTCAAGTATACAAGGTGCAAAAAACGGCTGAACTTGGAGGTAGGTATAAGATTCCTCATCCAGATTCAAGAAAAATACTTATCTAGCAAAATCAGGTCGGGTGCGGTTTGAAAACACATCTATGAAAACGAGGATCTGGCAACTTTGTCATAGCATGCAGTGCATCAGAATGTACGAAGTAACACGTATCACCCCACATGCAACAACCGTCACAGCTCACTGAGTAGGTGGTTGGGCCATCAAATCCACATCCACTATGGAGTTATAGTTAGAGTCCTCCTCAGTTCTCCTTTTTTAATCTTTTATACGTCTGTTCCCTAGTTCTCGTCGTTTATGAGCAGGATATCATTTTATCACATGAAATAGCCTATCACATGATAGCCGGATCAATTAAACTGCATCCATCTGTCTGATAGCCACGCAGTGCAGAACCATAACTGGTCCTGTCAAGCTCATATGGGGTGGCTTCCCAATGGAATACACAAATGATGAATACGTCGATATGCTTCTGGTTCTTAGCACATCCGATAATCAAGCTGCTGCTCGTGTGTATGCTGTACAGTACCCGCAAACGCGCCATCCTGATAAGAACGTTGTTCGTCTCCTGGGGAATGCCTTTGGGAATCCAGTAATCTGCGTCAGGAAGTGATGGACGGAGGTGATCCAAGGACTAGGCCTAGATATACTCCACGTTATTCTTGAATACATTTACCAGTCACCTTGGCAAAGTACCAATGACATTAAAAGACAGTTACAGATGTCTCAAAGACTGGTTCTTGAAGTGTTGCGTGATGAAGAACTGTATCAACATCACTAGATGTTAACACAAGTGGCCAGAATACCACGTTCGATGAGTACAGTTGTTTGACTGACTTTTGCACCAAGTGGAAGATAACGAACATTTTATGAATAACGTGATATGGACACACCAAGAAAAGCTTCACTCATGAAGGTATTTTCAGCCTTCACAATAGCTATTATTGGTTGAAACACAACCTGCATGTCACCCATGAATGTGGCTTTCAGGTTCACTTTGGCACAAACCTGTGGGCTGAAATCGTGGGAGGAGTGCTTTAGCGCCCGTACCTATTGTCAGACATATTGAATGCGCCTCTGTGTTGTACGTTTCTTTGCAATACTTTGCCTGGCGCATTAGAAAACGTTCCACTTGGTGTTTGGTGACAGCTATGGTTTCATTATGGTGGCGCATCGCCACACTATGGAATTAATGTTTAAATGAAGCGTTTCCGGGCAAATGGATTGCTCGTAGAGGTCCATTGTTCTCGTCCCCACGTTCCTCAGACCTTAATCAACTAAATTTTTTATTTGTGGGGACACTTTAAGGAACAAGTTTATGGTACTCCACCCACGGATGACCTTACAGCTGCCAGACGGAGTGGCCGTGCGGTTCTAGGCGCTACAGTTTGGAACCGAGCGACCGCTACGGTCGCAGGTTGGAATGCTGCCTCGAGCATGGATGTGTGTGATGTCCTTAGGTTAGTTAGGTTAATTAGTTCTAAGTTCTAGGCGACTGATGCCCTCAGAAGTTAAGTCGCATATTGCTCAGAGCCATTTGAACCATTTTGAACCTAACAGCTCGCGTGCATACCACTTTGGCAATGGTGGATTTAAGTGTGTTGGGCCGGCCGGAGTGGCCGAGCAGTTCTAGGCGCTACAGTCTGGAACCGCGCGACCGCTACGGTCGCAGGTTCGAATCATGCCTTGGGCATGGATGTGTGTGATGTCCTTAGGTTAGTTAGGTTTAAGTAGTTCTAAGTTCTAGGGGACTGATGACCTCAGATGTTAAGTGCCATGGTGCTCAGAGCCATAAGTGTGTTGCGTAGAGTCCAGCAAAGTATGATCCAGCGAGTGACAAAGTTTTTGCAAATGCAAGGTGGTCCCTTTTTAAAAAGAATGTGTGGGAATTCCTAAGGGACCAAACTGCTGAGGTCATCAGTCCCTAGACTTACAAACTACGTAAACTAACTTAAACTAACTTATGCTAAGAACAACACACACATCCATGCCCGATGGACGACTCGACCCTCCGGCGGGAGGGGCCGCGCAGTCCGTGACATGGCGTTTCAAACTGCGCGGCCACTCCGCGCGGCCGTGGTCCTTTTGAAAATCTTCCGTAAAGCGAATGTTTCTCGTGTATGTACGTACCGGCTGTATGAAGACAAGCCTAAAAGTCAAACGTACAGTTTAGAATTACTGTGTATCATAATGTGCAAAAAAGTGTAGCCAACATATTGTGTTTTTTGTACATCATTAGATGCAGACGATTGACTGTATCCACTATTACTTTCTGTTAGCTTTATTTGTATCATAGACGAAACAAAATGGTCGTTTACGTCTGTAAGAAGTTCATGTTATGTCTTAATGCCTAATTAAAGGCAACAGTAACAGAAAGAAATACCTCCACATTGTGCAGGTGTAAACTGGATACAATCTGATGATTTAACTAAGAATAAAGTTTGGCGCAAATACAGCTCGAACATCGGCGACTCTGCATATCCTTTCCCCAGAGCATTGCCGCCTCTCATTCAGCTAATTCCATTAAAATAATATATCCTCGCATTCCGGAAATTACCTAAAACTGCAAAAAAGGAAAGCTAATGCCACCGCCCCTTTTATTTTATATTTTTAAGAAGAAGTTCCAAAAGAAAAGCTCCACAAATTCAGTCGTTGGCCCTTATCAAGAAAGATCCCAATAACTTTGGAAAAAAATGAAGATAGCAAAGGAGGATACAAGGTAGATGCCTTTTTTTATTTTATAATAATATTTATTTACTTTTTTTAGAGTTATAAATACAAAATCAAATAGGGGTAATGCAGGAGTAGGTTCAATAATGAATAAAAAATAGGAGTGTGGGTAAGCAACTGCAAACAGCATAGTGAACGCATTATTGTAGCCAAGATAGACACGAAGCCCACGCCTAATACAGTAGTACAAGTTTATATGCCAACTAGCTCTGCAGATGAAGAAATTGATGAAATGTATGATGAGATAAAAGAAATTATTCAGAAAGTGAAGGGAGACGAAAATGCAATAGCCATAGGTGACTGGAATTCGATAGTAGGAAACAGGAGAGAAGGAAACGTAGTAGGTGAATATGGATTGGGGCTAAGAACTGCAAGAGGAAACCGCCTGGCAGAATTTTGCACAGAACACAACTTATTCATAGCTAACACTTAGTTCAAGAATCATGCAAGAAGGTTGTATACATGGAAGAAGCCTGGAGATGCTAAAAGGTATCAGATAGATTATACGTATAATGGTAAGACAGAGATTCAGGAACCAGGTTTTAAATTGTAAGACATTTCCAGGGGCAGATGTGGACTCTGACCCCAGTCTATTGGTTATGAACTGTAGATTAAAACTGAAGAAACTGCAAAAAGTTGGGAATTTAAGCAGATGAGACCTGGATAAACTGATTAAACCAGAGGTTGTAGAGAGTTTCAGGGAGAGCATAAGCGAACAATTGACAGAAATGGGCGAAAGAAATACAGTAGAAGAAGAATGGGTAGCTTTGAGGGACGAAGTAGTGAAGGCAGCAGAGGATCAAGTAGGTAAAAATACGAGGGCTAGTAGAAATCCTTAGGTAACAGAAGAAATATTGAATGTAATTGATGAAAGTAGAAAACATAAAAATGCAGCAAAAGAAGTAGACAAAAAGGAATACAAACGTCTCAAAAATGAGAGCGCAAAATGTCTAAGTAGGGATGGCTAGAGGACAAATGTAAGGATGTAGAGGCTTTTCTGACTAGGGTTAAGATAGATACTGCCTACAGGAAAATTACAGAGACCTTTGGAGAAAAGAAAACCACTTGTATGAATATCAAGAGCTCAGATGGAAACCCAGTTCTAAGCAAAGAAGGGAAAGCAGAAAGGTGGAACGAGTATATAGAGTGTCTATACAAGGGCGATGTACTTCAGGGCAATGTTATAGAGATGGAAGAGGATGCAGATGAAGATGAAATGGGAGATATGACACTGCGTGAAGAGTTTGACAGAGCACTGAAAGACCTGAGTCAAACAAGGCCCCGGGAGTAGACAACATTCCATTACAACTACTGATAGCCTTGGGAGAGCCAGTCCTGACAAAACTCTACCAAGTGTTGGGCAAGATGTATGAGACAGTCGAAATACCCTCAGACTTCAAGAAGAATATAATAATTCAAATTCCAAAGAAAGCAGGTGTTGACAGATGTGAAAATTAGCGAACTATCAGTTTAATAATCCACGGCTGCAAAATACTAACACGAATTCTTTACAGACGAATGGAAAAATTGGTAGAAGCCACCCTCGGGGAAGATCAGTTTGGATTCCGTAGAAATGTTGGAACACGTGAGGCAATACTGACCCCACGACTTATCTTGGCAAATAGGTTAAGGAAAGACAATCCTACGTTTCTAGCATTTGTAGACTTAGAGAAAGCTTTTGACAATGTTGAAAATACTCTTTCAAATTGTGAAGGTGGCAGGGGTAAAATACAGCGACCGAAAGGCTATTTACAATTTGTACAGATACCAAATGGAAGTTATAAGAGTCGAGGGCCTGAAAGGGAAGCAGTGGTTGGGAAGGGAGTAAGGGTTGTAGCCTATCCCCAATGTTATTCAATCTGTATATTGAGCAAGCAGTGAAGGAAACAAAAGAAAAATTCGGAGTAGGTACTAAAATTCAAGGAGAAGAAATAAAAACTTTGAGGTTCGCCGATGACATTGTAATTCTGTCACCGACAGCAAAGGACTTGGAAGAGCAGTTGAACGGAATGGGCAGTCTGTTGAAAGAAGGATATAAGATGAACATGAACAAAAGCAAAACGAGGATAATGGAATTTAGTCGAATTAAATCAGGTGATGCTGAGGGAATTAGATTAGGAAATGAGACACTTAAAGTAGTAAAGGAGTTTTGCTATTTGGGGAGCAAAATAACTGATGATGGTCGAAGTAGAGAGGATATAAAATGTAGACTGGCAATGGCAAGGAAAGCGTTTCTGAAGAAGAGAAATTTGTTAACATCGAGTATAGATTTAAGTGTCAGGAAGTCGTATCTGAAATTATTTATATGGAGTGTAGCCATGTATGGACGTGAAACGTGGACGATAAATAGTTTGGAAAAGAAGACAATAGAAGCTTTCGAAGTGTGGTGCTACAGATGAATACTGAAAATTAGATGGGTAGATCACATAACTATTGAGGAGGTACTGAATGGAATTGGGGAGAAGAGGAGTTTGTGGCACAACTTGACAGGAAGAAGGGATCGGTTGGTAGGTCATGTTCTGAGGCATCAAGGTATCACCGATTTAGTATTGGAGGGAAGCGTAGAGGGTATAAATCGTAGAGGGAGACCAACAGATGAATACACTAAGCCGATTCAGAAGGATGTAGGTTGCAGTAGGTACTGGGAGATGATGAAGCTTGCACAGGAGAGAGTAGCATGGAGAGCTGCATCAAACCAGTCTCAGGTCTGAAGAAAAACCATAACAACATTTACTTTATTTATATTTATTTTACTTTTTATTATTGTCTTTTTCATCACGAATAAATCGATCTCCGTCGCACCAGCATGTACTCGCAAAGACTGGCGATCGTGTCATCAGCGGGAAAGAAATTCCCGCGTGGTGTCGACATGTCAGTGGATCACGAATGCACGTCTTCTCTGAACTACGTATGGATAACGATTGAGGGGATCGAATCTGTGAAACGGAAGAAGGGACATGCGTCTGCTGCTTGTTGCATGGAGTATTCAGCTGCGAAGGGGTTGCGGGAAGCGCTCCGGAGAAAGTTCGAGAAATATTGGTGGTACTTTGGATTCTTGACAACAGCACAACGTCGGTCGTTACGGTATTTGAGCCGTGTCACGGCTCAGCATTTTTGATTTACCCGCGAGATTATTTCACTTGTTTTCGCCGCAGCGATAAGATTCATCGTACAAACGGACGCTCCAAATGCTGGTATTGCGGCAGTTTTACTGCAAGAAGAGGATCGAGATAGACGCCCGCTTGCTTACATATCGCGACGACTTGCAGGGCCGGAATGTAGATATTCCGTGTATGAATGTGAAGCTTTAGCCGTTGTGTTTGGGCTAGAGAAATTTCGCTTTTATTTGGAGCACCGGGAACTCGATTTATAAACTGATAACCAGGCCTTAATTTGGGTCGTGGCTGACCCCCGGAAAACGGGTCGGATAGCCAGATGGGCCGTTCGAATTTTAGCATTTCGTTTTCGAGTACGCCATATTCGGAGTTCGGATAACGGAATAGCTGATGCCCTCAGTCGCATGTTTGATGAAGAGCAAGGTGATTCTGTGGTTGGTAATGAGGACGGACCCCCTTTGGTGGCCAGCGTTCTTGCCGAGGTTCCGCAGTTGCTTTATAATTTACAGCATAAAAAAGAGCTTGATCCTCAGACCCCATCTGTAGCCGGCTGAAGGGTGGTGAAAGAATCATGGGTTATGTCTTAAATAAGGGCATCTTATGCCGGGAAACGGGGCATGATAAACGATTTCGGATATATCTACCCAGGGAATTAGTTCGCCCGGTATTTTACTACTTTCATAGCTTATTGGCAGGTGGTCACCCTGGTGTGCATTAAACCATTGACAGAATTAAGGAACATGTTACCTGGCCGAACCTTGTAGGGGTCGTTCGCAGGTTGGTGGGGCAGTGTCGTTCGTGCATGATGGCTAACGCTGATTCTGGAGCCAGGAAGGGCCTATTGTGTTCGGAACGTAAGCAGGCGCCTATGGTTAAGGTATTTATCGATCATGTGGAACCGTTACCTCGCACCAGGGCGGGGATCGGTATATTTTAGTGGTGGTCGAGGCCTTTTCGCGTTTTACTTGGCTCATTCCCGTTCGCATCACGACCGCTCTTAATACCATAAGTCATCTTACCCGTATTTTCTCCCTCTTTGCTCCTCCTAGATCACTGGTTAGTGACAATGCCCATGCCTTTCTTTCTATGGAGTTTAAAAGGTACTGATTTGGCAGTGGGATTAAGCATATTACCACCTCTATCTATTATCCCCAGCCATCATTCGCAGAGGGAGTGAATAGGAATCTGAAGGCAGCACTTATAATTTATCATGCCAAATCACGTACTAAATGCGATCATTCTATACCCTGGTTGAATCTAGCCTTTAATTCAGCCCAGCATGAGGCACTGAAGGCAACTCCTGCTAGTCTCATGTTGGCCTATCCCTTAAATTCCCCACTTTCTAACTTGTGGGATATTAAGGACTTGCTGCCTGAGAGCGTGGATCTTCAGATTAATCAACAAAACTGGGCTAGAGCTCGTAGTAACATCTAGCAGGCCCATCCATAGACATCTGAGGAGCTGTTATAACCGAGGCAGGAAACCCTTTGTGGCCAAGGTGGGAGACCAGGTCTTCGTCCGTAATTTCAATCCGCAAGGTCAGTCAGCAGGACTAGGTGCCGGTAAATTTTCCCGTCGTTTTCTTGGTCCATATGTTGTACGTAAGGTGCTTGGACCAGTTAGTCTTATTGTACAGGAACCTCAGGGGAACAAGACCTTACGAGTTCATGTGTCACAGGTTAAAGGTGCGAATCGTTCTACTTTCGATGGATCCCAGTGTGGTCCTTAAAAGGGGAGATGTTCTAGTTTTGGTGGGGGAGGTTGAGCCGTAACCTGGCTCAGCATTTTGATTTACCCGCGGGATTATTTCACTTGTTTTCGCCGCAGCGATAGGGGGCGTGATCGCTGAGCGCTGTTGGCGCTGGTGCCCGAAGCAACATGGAATACTTCTATTCCTAACGTTTCGTCCAATACTACGTTGGACATCCTCAGGGGTATGGCTGGTCCTGCTGAGTCCTGCCGGCTGACGAGTCGGGCGTCGGACAGCGGCCTAAATACCGAGGAAAGTGGGCGTGGTCTAGCTTGCACATAGTAGCAGAGAGAAAACTAGTCAAAGATAAAATGTAACTGTCGATAATAGTCCGTCATAGATAAAAATTACTTATCGATTCTGTAACGCCACTGTCCATATCACGCTTAATTTCAAGGCCTCTTCTTTTCTATTTAAATTATCTTCATGTTTATATATTTCAATAGCCTCCCTATAGAGTCGTGGATAATAGTTCGTGGTAGCACTTAAAACTGTAGTTTCAGAAAACTTAACTACATGGTCACCGGACTGAAGTGCATGTTCCGCAACGGCCGATTTATCTGTTTTTCCCAGTCGGCAAAGACTTTTATGCTCCTTTACCCTCGTATTCACACTTCTTTTCGTAGTACCAATATAGACCTTGCCACAGGTACACGGAATTTTATACACACCGCTAGATGATAATGGTGGCCTTCTCTCTTTAACAGAATGAAGTACTTCTATTTTTCTGGTAGGTTTGAATACCGGTTTCACTTTGTTTCAGCAAAATTTTGCCGATTCGATTTGTAACCTTACTAATGAAAGGTAAAGACACCGTGTTCTTCCATTGTTGTGTACCATCCTCGTCCTTTGGCCTGCTGTAATTAGGTCTTAAAACTATTAATTTCTTTGTTTGAGTACCCATTCTTTTCGAAGGCCTGTTTCAGATGATTCAGTTCCGTATCCAGACGTTCCGGCGTACAAATCCGTTTTGTCCTGTCCACTAAACTTTTGATTACACCTCTTTTTTGTTGTGGGTGATGATTGGAGTTCTTATGTAAGTATCTATCAGTATGTGTGCTCTTCTGAAACACTTTATGTTTTAGACTGCCATCGGTCTGTCTCATGACTAACACATCGAGAAACGAAATAGCCTGGTCTTTTTCCACTTCAATGGTAAACTGAATTTTAGGGTTTATGCTATTAAGATAATCAAAAAATTATAGATAGTTACGTTTTATCTTTGACTAGTTTTCTCTCTGCTACTATGTGCAAGCTAGACCACGCCCACTTTCCTCAGTATTTAGGCCGCACTCCGACGCCCGACTCGTCAGCCGGCAGGACTCAACAGGACCAGCCATACCTCTGAGGATGTCCAACGTGGTATTGGACGAAACGTTAGGAATAGAAGAATTCCATGGACCACGGCCATATAACCCGGAAGAATTATCAACAACAGTACCATCCGGTCGTGCAAGCCTTCACTGTAGGACCCGAAGGCTCTGTCGGTATATGGTGACCGGACGGAAGCGGCGGGGAGTCAACTGATGCCTGCCGATTAAGGACTGCAATGAGTGTGGCTGTTTGCGAGCATGTGGGGAGGACGGAATGCTGGCTTGCTTAGCGTGGTTCTCCATGATCAGCTGTTGTTTGTTGGGCCTAGCACTCGAGTGTAACAGGAAACTGCATTGGTGTGGTTCTCGTCACCTGGCTAAGGCCGAAATTTTCATATACTTTTATTATATTTCATGATCATTACTTTATTATGGGGTTGGTACTTGTAGCCAACATTTTGTGATTTGAAATACTTCAGAGAATATCATCGTGTGCCAGGTGTCTACTGTGAATAATTCTTAATTTGTTTCATAGTAGAAGCCGACCTCGGGGAAGATCAGTTTGGATTCCGTAGAAATACTGGAACACGTGAGGCAATACTGACCTTACGACTTATCTTAGAAGAAAGATTAAGGAAAGGCAAACCTACGTTTCTAGCATTTGTAGACTTAGAGAAAGCTTTTGACAATGTTGACTGGAATACTCTCTTTCAAATTCTAAAGGTGGCAGGGGTAAAATACAGGGAGCGAAAGGCTATTTACAACTTGTACAGAAACCAGATGGCAGTTATAAGAGTTGAGGGACATGAAAGGGAAGCAGTGGTTGGGAAGGGAGTAAGACAGGGTTGTAGCCTCTCCCCGATGTTATTCAATCTCTATATTGAGCAAGCAGTAAAGGAAACAAAAGAAAAATTTGGAGTAGGTATTAAAATCCATGGAGAAGAAATAAAACCTTTGAGGTTCGCCGATGACATTGTAATTCTGTCAGAGACAGCAAAGGACTTGGAAGAGCAGTTGAACGGAATGGATGTTGTCTTGAAGGGAGGATATAAGATGAACATCAACAAAAGCAAAACGAGGATAATGGAATGTAGTCGAGTTAAGTCGGGTGATGCTGAGGGTATTAGATTAGGAAATGAGACACTTAAACCAGTAAAGGAGTTTTGCTATTTGGGGAGCAAAATAACTGATGATGGACGAAGTAGAGAGGATATAAAATGTAGACTGGCAATGGCAAGGAAAGCGTTTCTGAAGAAGAGAAATTTGTTAACATCGAGTATAGATTTAAGTGTCAGGAAGTTATTTCTGAAAGTATTCGTATGGAATGTAGCCATGTATGGAAGTGAAACATGGACGATAAATAGTTTGGACAAGAAGAGAATAGAAGCTTTTGAAATGTGGTGCTACAGAAGAATGCTGAAGATTAGATGGGTAGATCACATAACTAATGAGGAAGTGTTGAATAGGATTGGGGAGAAGAGAAGTTTGTGGCACAACTTGACCAGAAGAAGGGATCGGTTGGTAGGACATGTTCTGAGGCATCAAGGGATCACAAATTTAGTATTGGAGGGCAGCGTGGAGGGTAAAAATCATAGGGGGAGACCAAGAGATGAATACACTAAGCAGATTCAGAAGGATGTAGGTTGCAGTAGGTACTGGTAGATGAAGAAGTTTGCACAGGATAGAGTAGCATGGAGAGCTGCATCAAACCAGTCTCAGGACTGAAGACCACAACAACAACAACAGTGTATGGCACGGTATCCACTATCATCGATCATGTTATGAAAGTTCTGTCCAAATTATTATTACATTAGACTTTGTTAAAATTGGTGTGTTTATTGCAAATTTCCTAATTCTACTAATATTGGTAAACATTTTTGGAATACAGTGATCAATTGTTATATTTAGATTAAAGTTCAGTCTTGATCACGTTATGTCTGTTTTAATGGGTAACCGGTTTCGGTTTTATCTATAAAACCATCATCAGACCCATTGGCTCCCTTGGGTTGGTAGGTGGAGCTCTCCTTGCTGCTGTGCAGTCAACAGTTGACTGCACAGCAGCAAGGAGAGCTCCACCTACCAACCCAAGGGAGCCAATGGGTCTGATGATGCTTTTATAGATAAAACCGAAACCGGTTACCCATTAAAACAGACATAACGTGATCAAGACTGAACTTTAATCTAAATAACTACTAATATTGCTTGGGACAAACCTATCTATTTCTTGATATTGCCATATTTGTGTATTAAGTTGTGTTTCGTCTCGAGACTGAGTGAATTGGTTTTGGAACACGTGGGTGGGAGTATTTACATGAAAATTTGCTAGATAACACAACCGTCGTGAAATTGAAAACTGGACAGTGTTTACTCACGTCACCAGTCGTTAATGTTATTTCTGTCTTGTAGCCTACTTAACTGATATACAATAATTCAGAAATTTTGTGTATCTGTCACGGTAGGTGAACTGATGTCACATGACATTGACATTTGTGTAGGTTTTACGTAAGCTTAAGTGAAATCAGGAGATAAAAAAATAAACAACTGATTATCATTGCAACTTTTTTTTTGCAGGCAGTAGGGAATTTGTTGCACTCTTGCCAAATTGGATTTTTTTAAAGGTTTGATTTACATGTAGTACAAATCACAAGTTCAATATATTTCTGGTGTGATTGTTAATATTTGTACATGTTGCACTTTTGGACGATATAATATACCTTATACTAACAGTACCTTTATGTTATGTTTCAGAGTGGGGCTGCATGTTCTTCTAGAGAAAGTTTTTAAAAAAAATTTTGTTACTAAAATTTCCTTTTCAACTGTTACTTCTATTAACATGGATGTATAACCAGTTACTGTTAAATAATAAATTTGTGCTGGCCGGTGTGGCAGTGCGGTTCTAGGCGCTTCAGCCTGAAACCGCGTGACCGCTACGGTCGCAGGTTCGAATCCTGCCTCGGGCATGGATGTGTGTGATGTCCTTAGGTTAGTTAGGTTTAAGGAGTAATAAGTTCTAGGGAACTGATGACCACAGATGTTAAGTCTTGCTTAGAGCCATTTGAACCATTTGAATAAATTAATGTCAACAAGGCTTGGACCAAATAAATGTGCCTACACCTTCTCCATCCTGGCTCTGCTACCGTGTGTACATCACAGTATTGTTATAAATCGGGGGCTGATTTGTCGTCGCCATAGACAGGTAGTGTACTGCGTGACCGTTACCCCAAGTCACTGAGTAGGTCTTCGCACGCGGAAAATAGACCATATACGGGAAGAGTGGAGTTATACTGTCAGGAGTCGTGCGTGTTATGAACGCCAGCATCTGGCGCACCGAGAGCTGAACACTTCTCGACTCGCCGCACACAAGGCGGCCGCCGTCATCTTGCACGCCACACGCCGTAAACACTGGAGATGGCGCCAGCTGAATCCTTCGGAGACGCAACTGGCCGACCTGCTACCCATGAACCGCCACGTGTTGTTGCTCTGGTCTTCAGTCCTGAGACTGGTTTGATGCAGCTCTCCATGCTACTCTATCCTGTGCAAACTTCTTCATCTACCAGTACTCACTGTAACCTACATCCTTCTGAATCTGCTTAGTGTATTCATCTCTTGGTCTCCCTCTACGATTTTTACCCTCCACGCTGCCCTCCAATGCTAAATTTGTGATCCCTCGATGCCTCAGAACATGCCCTACCAACCGGTCCCTTCTTGTCAAGTTGTGCCACAAACTCTTCTCCCCAATTCTATTCAATACCTCCTCATTAGTTATATGATCTACCCATCTAATCCTCAGCATTCTTTTGTAGCACCACATTTCGAAAGCTTCTATTCTCTTCTTGTCCAAACTATTTATCGTCCACGTTTCATTTCCATACATGGCTACACTCCATACAAATACTTTCAGAAACGACTTCCTGACACTTAAATCTATACTCGATGTTAAAAAATTTTCACTTCTTCAGAAATGCTTTCCTTGCCATTGCGAGTCTACGTTTGACATCCTCTCTACTTCGACCATCATCAGTTATTTTGCTCCCCAAATAGCGAAACTCCTTTACTACTTTAAGTGTCTCATTTCCTAATCTAATTCCCTCAGCATCACACGATTTAATTTGACTACATTCTATTATCCTCGTTTTGCTTTTGTTGATGTTCATCTTATATCCTCCTTTCAAGACACTATCCATTCTGTTCAACTGCTCTTCCAAGTCCTTTGCTGTCTCTGACAGAATTACAATGTCATCGGCGAACCTCAAAGTTTTTATTTCTTCTCCATGGATTTTAATACCTATTACGAATTTTTCTTTTGTTTCCTTTACTGCTTGCTCAATATACAGATTGAATAATATCGGGACAGGCTACAACCCTGTCTCACTCCCTTCCCAACCGCTGCTTCCCTTTCATGCCCCTCGACTCTTATAACTGCCATCTGATTTCTGTACAAATTGTAAATAGCCTTTCGCTCCCTGTATTTTATACCTGCCACCTTCAGAATTTGAAAGAGAGTATTCCAGTTAACATTGTCAAAAGCTTTCTCTAAGTCTACAAATGCTAGAAACGTAGGTTTGCCTTTCCTTAATCTATTTTCTAAGAGAAGTCGTAGGGTCAGTATTGCCTCACGTGTTCCAACATTTCTGCGGAATCCAAAGTGATCTTCGCCGAGGTCGGCTACTACCAGTTTTTCCATTCGTCTGTAAAGAATTCGCGTTAGCAACTGTGACTTATTAGTGGATTGGACGTCCGATGCAAGAGTAGGGGCTTGCACTGCCCGCCTCACGGACGAGGGGGTGTTTTCCTTCTATCACATACGGCGGGAACATCGAATGCAGCGATGCGTACACTATCTTGGCCGTCGGGGAGGAAGAATGATAGTCCTGATGTAGGTACATTCAAGAAAGAAATAGGTCAAGTAGGAAACGGGCGCTGCGACGTTTCAGTGGCACTGGGGCAATGAGTGAGCACGGAGTATGGGCCCCCATCAGTGGGCTGCTAAGGCATGTCGATCTAATTGGACAGCCAAGAGTTCCTGCTACGTGTTCTTAGTCACGCTGCGCGCAGTTGTAGCGTTCCCAGAGCCTCGTTTTTCAAATCGCATTTCTGTTAAACCTACACTACTGGCCATTAAATTTGCTACACCACGAAGACGACATGCTACAGACGCGAAATGTAACCGACAGGAAGAAGATGCTGTGATATGCAAATGATTAGCTTTTCAGGGCATTCACACAAGGTTGGCGCCGGTGGCGACACCTACAACGTGCTGACATGAAACGTCGTTGTGATGCCTCGTGTAAGGAGGAGACATGCGTACCATCACGTTTACGACTTTGATAAAGGTCGGATTGTAGCCTATCGCGATTGCGGTTTATCGTATCGTGACATTGCTGCTCGCGTTGGTCGAGATCCAATGACTGTTAGCAGAATATGGAATCGGTGGGTTCAGGAGTTGTGGTGTGCGTACTGTAAGACTTTCGGTACACACACCGTCAGATTATTTGACTTGTCGCTCTAACGAAGTAGGCGAGTGTCAGCAATATGTCTCGTGGTCTTATCGTGGCGTGTTTATCTTCTGCCGTTAGGTCAGACGATAGAAATGCCACTTGCACGCTTAGAGTAGCAGATTGGCGTTGACCAACTTTAAACAGAACTTGATTAATTTTCACACACATTTATTAATACAATAAAAAGCATAGAAATTACTTGACTTGATTCTGGATGCCGTTTACAATTGACAATCTGAAGTTCCTTTGGTCTTGGTACGTTAATCTTATTCTCACATATGTCTGATACTTGACAAAGTGCCTATTCATTTATCTTCATGGTTATGTACAGGAATACGGTAATCTTATTAGGCGCAGACTGAAACTTGACTACAGACTAATGAAGACTAATGCAGACTAATGCAGACTGCGTAATCGGAGGTCTGTACACTCGTTTTAATACCTCGCGCGTTCAGGTATCACTGCGCGAGTGTGATCCGTGAGGAGAAAAGGTTCTACGTTAGCAGCAATCTCATTGGCTGCGTTACATATTAATACGCGGATCGGCGCGGGGCGCGCTCTATTGGGAAAGTTGTGTACGCGCTGACTATGCGGAACTATGTACGCAATAGGAGTGTAATACGGAACGCTGTGCTGGATCCCAAGGGCCTCGTATCACTAGCAGTTGAGATGACAGGTACCTTATATGCATGGCTGTAACGGATCGAGCAGCCACGTCTCGATCCCTGAGTCAACAGATGCGGACGTTTGTAAGACAACAACCATCTGCACGAACAGTTCGAAGACGTTTGGAGCAGCATGAACTATCAGCTCGGAGACCATGGCTGCGGTTACCCCTGACGGTGCATCACAGACAGGAGCACCTGCGATGGTATACTCAACGACGAACCTGGGTGCACGAATAGCAAAATGTCATTTTTTCGGCTGAATCCAGGTGCAAATTACCGTGAGACTGAGGAGATTGTGTCCAAGAATCAACATGGTTTTAGAAAGCATCGTTCGTGCGAAATTCAGCTTGCCCTTTTTTCAAATAATATCCTGTGAACTATGGATGAACAGCAACAGACACATTCCATATTCCTATATTTCCAGAAAGCATTTGACATGGTACCCCATTGCTGACTGTTAAAAAATGTACGAATATAAGAAATGGGCTACCAAATACGTGAGTGCCTCGAAGACTCCTTAATTAACAGAACCCAGGAAGTTGCTCCCAGCGACTGATGATCAACAGACAAGGGTACCGTCCGAGGTGTACCAGGGAAGTGTGATGGGACTGCTGTTATTTTCTGTTTGCACAAATCATCTGGCGGACAGGGTGGGCAGTAATCTGCGGCTGTTTGCTGGTGTTGCCGTTATGTGCAGGAATGTGTCGTCGTTGAGAGACTGTAGGAGGATATTTAAGATCGCTTTGGCAAAATTTCTATTTCATGTGATAAATGGCGGCTAGCTCTAAATGTTGAAAAATGTAAGTTAAAGCAGATGAATAGGAAAAACAGAAAGAAACCCATAATGTTCCTGTGCAGCATTAGTAGTGTACTGCTTCACACACACACAAAAATGATCGTATGGCATTGTTGACCGGCAGGCCACATGCAGGGGAGTTCGGCCGCCACTTCGGCAACTTGCGGGTCAATAATGACGTAATGGTGATGAAGGACACAAAACACCCAGTCATTTCGAGGCAGAGAAAATCCCTGCCCCTGCCGGGAATCGAACCTTTTTTGTAACGTAATAAACCTTTTATTTACAAGTTAACAAATACATTGCTTGATCAAAGGTACGTTTAGGTTTTACACATAGAATAATCGTATCTTTTTTTTCTATAGTCTTTTTTGTATTTTCTATATGACTTGGTTCTTTCTGATAAGCAAATTTTGTTTCTAATTATGCACTTGGTTATATTTGTTTGTTTTCTAGTCTGATTTTTCTGCGCTGTGGTCTTTTTGTTTTTTTTTTTTTTTTAGTTCTAGTTCTGTGTGCACTTTTTTAAAGAATATCTGACATTTAATGAGATTAATTTGATTGGTGCCAAATGATGGCGTCCTTTAAATTTTTTTGATCCTAGTGACTATGACATACTTTTATGGGTACACTCAACAAACAATGTATATACATATATATGGATAGTGATTTTAGGGAGAGGTATTATTGATTGTGTTAGAGAGAGAGAGAGAGAGAGAGAGAGAGAGGGAGAGAGAGAGAGAGAGAAAGTGAGAGGAAATCATTTGATATATGATTTATTAATCATTGCGAATCGTCATGTTGCATTGAGTCACAACTTTTTATGAAGGACATCGGTGACAGCCAGCCAATGGCGAAGTTCGTCCATGCACAAAAACCCCACCAAGAAAAACGCGCCACAATAAAAAGCTAATGACTCCCCGATTAGGCCTTTTTCCAAAAAGCTGTTGCTTATGCTCAATCTCCATGGCACCACAAACATTTTTTTCGATTTTGCACGCCCAGTAACTGGCCTCAAATCAGAGATCCTCTGAAAGTAAGAAATTTGTGCTGAAAGCTAGGCTCCTATTTTTCTGTAAGTACTCTTCAGTACACGAGAAAGTGCAACTCTCCCACTCAGAGAGTCCTTTCCCTGCCGTCAGCTCAGACACAGGACATAAATGCACAACAGCTTATCACCTCAGTGACGGCTCAGCGTTGTGACCTTAATGGAGTCAATACCAGAGGTTGTCCGCCTGTTTCGATGCCAGAGGCTGTTTTTCTCGTTATGTCGGCCACTGCCTTCCCTGCCCTAGATCCAGCATTCTTCCCATTCCGATGCACTCATAGAAATCATAGAGAAAAGTAAAGACGTGCATCGTGTTGAATGTATCTGATATGAGCTTGGAAGTCAGCATGTGCAGCCACTGTAATCCAGTTTACTTGACACTGAGGTGGCAAAAGTCAAGGGATATCGATATGCACAGGTATGGATGGCGACAATATCGTGTACACAAGGCAAAAAAGGAAATGCCTTGGCGGGACTGTCATTTGTAAGCAGATGATTACTATGAAAAGCTTTGCGGCTTGATTATGGTAGACCCATGGGGCATTCCATTTCAGAAATCGTTAGGAAATTCAATATTTCGACCCACAGTGTCAAGAGTGTGCGAGGAATACCAAATTTCTACGTGGAGTCTACGTGTCTCTTCGCAGCAGACGCCAGCTGTAAGCGGAAGAAAGCGCCGGCCACGGCCACTGACGCCGTCAGGAATGTGCGTCGGCGCTGTGCGAAGCGGGGCGGAGTGAAGGGCCCAGGTTAATCACGCCGAGCTGAGCTGCGCGCAGCACGTCCGTAAATCAAGGCCCGCACCTGGCGGGCCAGGCTTCAAAACCCGCCGCGAAACTTACCTCTCTCTCTTTCGAACCTGTTCCACCGCCAAATACAGAACGACCCTCAACCGAGGACCGCATCGTCGGCACAATTCTGTGACCTCTCACTCGTGCGTACTGGATGTCCATCTTCTTATAATTACAAAAATGGTTCAAGTGGCTCTAAGCGCTATGGGACGTAACATCTGAGGTCATCAGTCCCCTAGACTTAGGACTACCGGGTGATCAAAAAGTCCGTATAAATTTGAAAACTGAATAAATCACGGAATAATGTAGATAGTGAGGTACAAATTGACACACATGCTTGGAATGACATGGGGTTTTATTAGAACCAAACAAATACAAACGTTCAAAAAATGTCCGACAGATGGCGCTTCATCTGATCAGAATAGCAATAATTAGCATAACAAAGTAAGACAAAGCAAAGATGATGTTCTTTACAGGAAATGCTCAATATGTCCACCATCATTCCTCAACCACAGCTGTAGTGGAGGAATAATGTTGTGAACAGCACTGTAAAGCATGTCCGGAGTTATGGTGAGGTATTGGCGTCGGATGTTGTCTTTCAGCATCCCCAGAAATGTCGGTCGACCACGATACACTTGCGACTTCAGGTAACCCCAAAGCCAATGGTTCAAATGGCTCTGAGTACTATGGGACTTAACATCTGTGGTCATCAGTCCCCTACAACTTAGAACTACTTTAAACCTTACTAACCTAAGGACATCACACACATCCATGCCCGAGACAGGATTCGAACCTGCGACCGTAGCAATCCCGCGGTTCCGGACTGAGCGCCTAGAACCGCGAGACCACCGCGGCCGGCCCCAAAGCCAATAATCGCACGGATTGAGGTCTGGGGACCTGGGGGGCCAAGCATGACGAAAGTGGCGGCTGAGCACACGATCATCACCAAACGACGCGCGCAAGTGATCTTTCACGCGTCTAGCAATATGGGGGTGGAGCGCCATCCTGCATAAACAGCGTACGTTCCAGCAGGTGTTTATCAGTCAGGCTGGGGATGATGCGATTCTGTAACATATCGGCGTACCTCTCACCCGCCACGGTAGCAGTTACAAAACCAGAATCACGCATTTCCTCGAAGAAGAAAGGTCTGATAACGGTAGATGTGGTAAATCCAACCCATACCGTGACTTTCTCATCGGGCAATAGAGTTTCCAAGACAGTTCTAGGATTTTCGGCAGCCAAAATTCTGCAGTTGTGGGCGTTGACAGACCCTCGGAGCGTGAAATGAGCTTCGTCGGTCCACAACACGTTACTCAACCAAACGTCATCTGCCGCCATCTGTTGAAACGCCCACACCGCAAATGCCCTCCGCTTCACTAAGTCGCCAGGTAACAGTTCGTGATGCCGATGGATTTTGTTCGGATAGCATCGGAGGGTAGGCCTCAGTGCCAACCAAACAGTAGTGTATGGAATGCCGGTGCGACGTGCGACTGCACGAGCGCTGACTTCCCCATGCATAGACCAACCCGCTACAGCCTCCATTTCTTCCTGAACTGTCTCAGCAGCATTACGCCTTGTGCTCGGTCGGCCACTACGTGGTCTATCGTCTAAACAACCCGTGGCTTCGATGTTCGAAATCATTCTCGCCACAGCTGCATTTGTCAACGGACCTTTACCCGTTCGAATCCCCATCCTATGGCGATAGGATCGTAACGCTGAACTAGCACATTCCCCATTCTGATAATACAACTTCACTAAAAGCGCCTTTTCAGGTAACGTCAACATGCTGCGACTGCTGGCGCATCTGATTCTCTCTCTCTCTCATTACAGCTCCTTGTATACACGATTGTCATTCGCAGTCACTAACGTTTTGCTGTCCACCGCCATGTGTCTGACATTTTGTGAACTTTATTTTTTTGTTCTAATAAAATCCCATGTCATTCGAAGCATGTGTGTCAATTTTTACCTCTCTATCTACATTATTCTGTGGTTTATTAAATTTTTAAATTTATACTGACTTTTTGATCACCCGGTACTTAATCCTAACTAACCTAACGACATCACACACATCCACGCCCGAGGCAGGATTCGAACCTGCGACCGTAGCAGCAGCGCGGTTCCGGACTGAAGCGCCTAGAACCGCTCGGCCACAGCGGCCGGCCTCATAATTACATCTCAATCAGTTTCTCCTGTGAAATTGATGATCAAGCTATCCTAGGTCAAGACGATTAAGATCTGGAGTGTGTGACACCACGTTTACACCGAGGCGACAAAAAAGTCGTGGGACAGCGATACGCACTCATTCACGTGAAAAGGTTTCCGACGCGATAATGCCCGCACCACGGGAACAAACAGACTTTCGACGCGGAATTGTAGCTGGAACTAGACTCGTAGAGCATTCTATTTCGGAAATCGTTGAGAATTTAATATTCCGATCCGCAGTGGTAAGAGTGTGCAAGGAATATGAAATTTGAGGCATCACTACTCACCGCTTAGTGACCAACGCCTTCACTTAATAACCGAGAGCAGCGGCTTTTGCGTAGTTTTGTCAGTGCTGGCAGACAAGCAACACTGCGTGAAATAATCGCAGATTTCAATGTGGGACGTACGACGAACGTATCCGTTATGACAGTGCGAGGTGCCGGGGCTAGCAGTGTATTTAATACCAAATTCTTCTAGAATCTTCATATGGAAATGATGCTCTAAGCCCCCCCCTTTCCTAACTCCGACTTTTGCTGTTGCACATGGATTAAGAAGAAACGCGAACTGACTAATCGACCCTGCAAGTGGAGTAGAAAAGAGTTTGGCACCTGCAATAATTTAATTTGATAAAGGAAAGTTTCATTAACGTAGTGAGAAAGGAAAGGGTTGCTTTACCGATCCACAGAATGAAAGTTCTGTCCAAAATAACAATTTGATTTATTATGACTAAACTCAAAATAATAAAATAAAGAAAACACACGAAACATTTACAATACTTCGAATTGGATACTCAAATAAATGCTGTGAAGCTGTCCATAAACTAGATTGTGACGTTTATGATCAAGTGGTATGTGCAGCCAATTTTTTGCAACTCAAATCTTAAGAGAAACACCCAGCCAACCCAACATTAATTGCTGCTACAGTAGTGATAACTCAGACAATGAACACCCAAGACAGAACAAAGTTAGAAAAGACGAACAGGCGTGCTCTGCTGAGCTCTGATTGTCACGTAGCAAAATTCCCTAATCTGTCGGTGCTGTGGATATACATTACCAAGATGTCTTCTTAACTGCAAGGACACGATCTGGCTGGCATACTGGAGGCGATGGCTGGTTGCTTCCACGTCCCGTCGTGGTGATGATAATTTCGCGAGTATAGCCCGAAACAAATTATCCTGGTCTGGTTGTTCCAGGCTAAAGACTTCCTAGCAACACAAATGCGCCTCTGAGGGGACGAAGAAGGCTCGCTACACAATCACTGACGGTACAGTGAGTGATTTTAACAAGCAAAGTCACACAGTAACTCCGATACAGTCCACTTTAGCAAAAACTGCTCAAGACGGACAACATAGGCCGCTTGTACGCAGAACGCTCAATTGCCAACTGTACTCGGAAAGTTACGTTGAAGTCGAAACTTCAGCAACTTCGTCAAACAGTTACAATTAAATAAAAGTATATTAGACAGCCAACGGAAGGCAGGCGGTCCAGAGCAGCGAGAGCTCAGTCTTGTAACCTACTCCGACCGAAAGGCGAGAGCCGACTCTCTCAAGAGCACCCGTACAAACCGAACACAGAACATTCCCGCCCCCACGACAGTGGCCGTGGTTAAACGTTCCAATCAGCAACTCGAACTGGTGGAAAATTCCACTCTATTGCCAAAGCACTACCATTCCACCAATGGAGATTCTGGGCGCCAATTTCTGCGCCGATTTTGCTGCGTCACGGAGCTATGCCCTGTGTTGTGTCTAGACAAGACAGCCTAGACACAATGAGAGGAAGCCGAAAGGCACGCGTTTAAACTCACGCAGGCTGGCGTGAGGTCTGAAACAGGATACGTAATGAATGCTATAAAGAAAAGTACGTAGCTGCTGGAATAATTAACTTTAATCCACAATTGGTGAACATTGGTGTTGTTGATACAGTATTATCATCTCAATATAACTTGGTAATGGCGCCGTGCTAGGTCGTAGCATATGACGTAGCTGAAGGCTATGCTAACTATCGTCTTGGCAAATGAGAGCGTATGTAGACAGTGAACCATCGCTAGCAAAGTCGGCTGTACAACTGGGGCGAGTGCCAGTACATCTCTCTAGACCTGCCGTGTGGTGGCGCTCGGTCTGCTATCACTGACAGTGGCGACACGCGGGTCCGACGTATACTACCGGACCGCGGCCGATTTAAAGGCTACCACCTAGCAAGTGTGGCGTCTGGCGGTGACACCACACCCTAAGCAATCCAATCACAGTTACGATTTTGCAGGAAACGCTGGAATTTGCCCTCCAAGACTGCCTGGGTACACAAGTCATTCCAAAGCCTCGATGGTAGCCCGCCAGAAAGTGTTTTCACTAAGTTTCTGCGAAGTAACGGAATCTCTAGCCCAGCCGCCCCTTCCGGCCCCTGTGGGTGTGTCGCCGCCGCTGTTATGACAATGTCGGCGTCTGGACAGCATGCACTCGATTCCCTCACACCCGTCGGCTTAACCCTTTCAAGCTCAACGAACTCGCCTGTCACCAGACCATCCGGGTGACGATAGACGCTGCGTGGGAAGTCCGCGTGTGAAGGAACAGCAACTTTTCACCGCATGCAATTAGAGAGGAAAATCGAATTACTCAGAGTAAGATAGAAATATGAGAGGGGGCTCATGCCACCTCTCAACAGTGCGCCGAAATTTGGAGTTAATGGGCTATCGTAGTAGACGGTCGACGGGAGTGTCTTTGTTAACAGCACGACCTTGGCTGCAGCACCTCTCCTGGGATCATGACAGTATCGGTCGGACTCTAGACTATGGAAAACAGTGATCTGGGTAGACGAGCCCCGGTTTCAGTTGGTAGGAGCTTATAGTAGGGATCGCGTGTGGCGCAGACCCGACGAAACCACGGACACAAGTTGTCAACAAGTCACTGGGCAAGCTGATGATGGCTTTGCAATGGTGTAGGCTGTGTTTACATGGAATCGACTAGGTCCTCTGGTCAAACTGAACTGATCATTGACTGAAAATTGTTATGTTCGATTACTTGGAGACCATTTTCAGCCATTCGTGGACTTCATGTTTTGTAAACCCTCGTCGCCAGTTTTGGAAAGGCTTCGGTGCTGCTGCTGTGGAGGCCGAGCTGCCACTGTTGTTAAGGCAGGCCGAATTTGTGAGCTCGTGAAACGGCTTCTGGTGCAGTACACCGCTAAGAAAATTTTTCTCCCTGCCGCTATTACACAGCTATGCCCCAGGGTCACGTTGTAACAGCCCGCCCGTCACTTATCTGGTTTTGGTGTGTGTTCACCCCAGGTAATGACTAACAGATCAACAGAGAGTGCAAAACTGCCGCAATGTCGGATAACGCAAAGAAAGTAATAAGGCCCTGTGACTCCTGATTGAACTGTGGTGGCAGTGTCGACATTAATTGATTCAGAATTGATCACTTTTAATTAAAAAGGGGTGCACATTGATGTTATATTCAGCTATTGAACACGAGATGCAAACGTTGAACATAAAATTAATTAAGAAAGTGACTTGGGATTTCAACTACTTGATTGAAAAGAGATGCAGTCGATTAGCACAACTTTATTTTAACTCCCCACTTTCAATCATCACATTACAAGACTCTCCTATCAGGCAGTGGTAATAAATTGCGTTGGCGTGGAGTAAAGCGCGATAACTCAAAATTAATTACTATCGACTGACCCAGGCGTAATGCGAAGTGCGAGAAGAATTCTACAATACACGGCCCATGAAACCCTCGAGGAAATTTTGCCGACGTGATCCAACAAATTAATCAGCGGCCAGCGCGGGCGCCATATCACCGAATACAGCGTGGTGGAGCGGTGTCGATGTGCGGTCGTTGGCCGACCTCGTGGTGCTGCAAGGCTGCGCTCGTCTATTCACTCCTAGCTATCTTGCTCAGCACGTGGCTGAACCAAAACTTCCTAGCTCAATCGTTCCATTTGCTAAGACCTAAACTGCAGAGATGCTCACTCTTTCTCAGGCAAGCTGAGTAAAGAACGCCACGTCCGCACTCTAGGCAAGCTAGGAACGGAAGACCACTACAGAGACTTCTCACAGTCCGCTCTTCGCCTCTGTTTCCCCTTCAGCAAAATCACTTACGACCAATTGCAGCGCAAGTCGCGTTAATTATGCGTCGCTTCCCAGCGCCGACCAAAGCCTGCTCTGGGAAGTGAACAAATTCCCTCAAAATTTCCCTTCCTCTCAACTTCTGCTATTTACCTCCTCCCAGGCCACCCATCAAGGTTAGCGTCTGCACAAACACCAAGTTTTCCGGAATTCTGAGAGCTTCAAATTCCTTGGTCCTACGTTCTCATCAGAGGCCGGTGTATTTCATTCTGTCGCTCTTCACCTGATTTACTTCAGACTCTGCAGACCGTGAATTCAGTGTGAAGTTGCTACAGTCACGAACACGCATATTTTGACCTCTCTTGACCGCTCCACCATAGCTTTGTGCGGCTTTCTCGCATATTTCACTGAAAACGGGACGACGGATATTTATCAACAGGCGTACAAGTTCTCCGTCTGCTTCCCGGTACACCAGCATGGGGTCAACCACCCACTCACTGTCACTCATCTTAAGGCAGCTGGAGGCCACGCCCCGTTACTGCTTTCTCAGAGCTTGAGCCGCCCTAAGCTGCCTATTGTCGCTTCCCTTCGCAGCTCCCCAGCCGCGCGCCGTGGTAAACTCGAATACTTCCCTGGGATAAACTAGCCTCCAGTAAATCGACGCGTATCCACAAAGATTTCATGTCATGTGAATTACTTTAAAACCATCACCCGACATGAATTATTCCAATACGTCCATACTATACCCTCAACAAGATGCATTGTGCCTTGTCAGTCATTTTTGTTCAGCCCTACTGTTCGCTCAACGTGAGTTAGGTGATCTTTAATGACTTCATGTAAGGGGCATAGTTCTTGCCATCTTACAACGTAACAGGAGAACGAAGGTTCTACAACACTCCAACAAATTAGTTGGCTCTGACCACCATGGGACTTAACTTCTGAGGTCATCAGTCCCCTAGAACTTAGAACTACTTAAACCTAACTAACCTAAGGACATCACACACATCCATGCCCAAGGCAGGATTCGAACCCGCGACCGTAGCGGTCGAGCGGTTCCAGACTGTAGCACCTAGAACCGCTCGGCCACCCTGGCTGGCTCCAAAAAATTAGTATCGAAGTCACACAAATTAGTTAAAACGTTTATTTATCTTTCGGACTAGTTGACTAATGAAATCTGCAACACTGCTTGTAATACAAGATGTCCCATTTATCTTGACCACCCTAAATAACTTTCTCTAGACGCAGATTACAAAATGTTTCAAGCAAATGTTCTTTACTCGTCAGGAGGACATCAATCAGCATGATTGCCTTCGTTGCAGCTTTGTTTTTTGCAAAGATATGAACAGCGGTATGACTTTTTTAAATGACACCCTGTATCTTTTATTCCGTAATTCATTTCCTCTCCTAAAGACCTATTGAAAAATGTATCACAGTGTGTCATTCACTGAAACACAACGTTATTAACTACATACCACAACACTGACTTTGAGCCTGGGATCACAAACTCGTCCACTTCCTGGAGTTGTCAGAAAACGAATGAAAACCAAGTAAAAACATGACACAAATTTGACTGACTCTCCTATACCATTGTCCAGGAGTAGATCATTGAAAGGTGTTCAAAGTGGTGACCCTGGACACCGATACACTGGTGCACTCGTTGAATGAAAGAGTTATTTACTGCTTCTAGTGTTACCTGCTGAAGAGGATTACAAGCAAGCACGATACGTTCCTGCATGTCCTCTGGAGTTGTTGAAATATCGCGATAGACAACGTCTTTAATGCATCCCCAAAGAAAAAAGTCCAGAGGATTTAAATCAGGAGACCTAGCAGGCCAAGCAACTGTTCCTCCTCGACCAATCCATCTGGCAGGATACCTTCGGTTCAGTACACGACGTGCACGCAAGGCATTATGTGCTGGACATCATCGTGTTGATACCACATAAGCATTCTGGTTCTTAGCGGCAATTCATCCAGAAGAGGAGGAAGAATTCGTCTGAGGAAGTTGGCATACGCTGTGCCTTTTAGACTACCATTGATGAAATAATGGCCAATAATTGTGGTACCAAGCATCCCACACGAGACGTTAACTCTCCATTGACGGTGATGTTCCACCTATCTAAGCCATCGTGTGTTCTCGCTGAACCGATAATGCATGTTCCTTGTATTTACCTGTCCTTTGAGAAGGAACATTCATCGGTAATTAGAACATTGGAGAAGAAGTTCGGGTTGGCGAGGATTTGCTGCTGTGTCCACTGGCAAAACAGTACACGGTTATGGAAATCATACACATGCAACTCTTGATGCAGGTGTACATGGTAAGGATGGAACCGGTGACGTGTAAGAGTAAGATGTACACTGGTTTTAGGAACGCCAATCTCGTGTTCAAGCTGTCGTGTGCTCACATGTGGATTCATAGCAACGGAAGCGAGAACAGTAGCTTCGGCAGCTTCGTCTGTGCGAGTGCTACGATTGCGTTGTCGTGGGTTGAAACTTCCCGTTTCCTGAAGCGTCGCTAATAGTAAACTGCAGGAGCGCCTATAGAAAGGTCCCAGAACTGCTCTCATTAATAAACGGTCACAACGCCCATAAAGTACTAGGGACAGAAAGTTGGCTGAAACCAGACGTAAACAGTAATGAAATCCTAAACTCAGATTGGAATGTATACCGCAGAGTGGCTGGACAGTGAAGGGGGAGGCGTGTTTATAGCGATAAAAAGTGCAATAGTATCGAAGGAAATTGACGGAGATCCGAAATGTGAAATAATTTGGGTGAAGGTCACTGTTAAAGCAGGCTCAAACATGGTAATTGGGTGTCTGTATAGGCCCCCTGTATCAGCAGCTGTTGTGGCTGAACACCTGAAGGATAATTTGGAAAATATTTCGAGTAGATTTCCCCACCATGTTATAGTTCTGGGTGGAGATTTTAATTTGCCGGATATAGCCTGGGAGACTCAAACGTTCATAACGGGTGGCAGGGACGAAGAATCCAGTGAAATTTTTTAAAGTGCTTTATCTGAAAACTACCTTGAGCAGTTAAACAGAGAACCGACTCGTGGCGATAACATATTAGACCTTCTGGTGACAAACAGCCCCGAACTATTTGAAACAGTTAATCCAGAACAGGGAATTAGCGATCATAAAGCGGTTACGGCATCGATGACTTCAGCCGCAAATAGAAATATTAAAAAAGGTAGGAAGATTTTTCTGTTTAGCAAAAGTGACAAAAAGCGGATTACAGAGTACCTGACGGCTCAACACAAAAGTTTTGTCTCAAGTACAGATAGTGTTGAGGATCAGTGGACAAACTTCACAACCATCGTACAATATGCGTTAGATGAGTATGTGCCAAGCAAGATCGTGAGAGATGGAAAAGAGCCACCGTGGTACAACAACCGAGTTAGAAAACTGCTGCGGAAGCAAAGGGAACTTCACAGCAAACATAAACATAGCCAAAGCCTTGCAGACAAACAAAAATTCCGCGAAGCGAAATGTAGTGTGAGGAGGGCTATGCGAGAGGCGTTCAATGAATTCGAAAGTAAAGTTCTATGTACTGACTTGGCACACAATCCTAAGAAATTTTGGTCTTATGTCAAAGTGGTAGGTGGATCAAAACAAAATGTCCAGACACTCTGTGACCAAAATGGTACTGAAACAGAGGATGACAGACTAAAGGCCGAAATACTAAATGTCTTTTTCCAAAGCTGTTTCACAGAGGAAGACTGCACTGTAGTTCCTTCTCTAGATTGTCGCACAGATGACAAAATGGTAGATATCGAAATAGACGACAGAGGGATAGAGAAATAATTAAAATCGCTCAAAAGAGGAAAGGCCGCTGTACCTGATGGGATTCCAGTTCGATTTTACACGTAGCACGCGAAGGAACTTGCCCCCTTCTTGCAGCGGTGTACCGTAGGTCTCTAGAAGATCGTAGCGTTCCAAGGGATTGGAAAAGGGCACAGGTCATCCCCGTTTTCAAGAAGGGACGTCGAACGGATGTGCAGAACTATAGACCTATATCTCTAACGTCGATCAGTTGTAGAATTGTGGAACACGTATTATGTTCGAGTATAATGACTTTTCTGGAGACTATGTAACCTCCCCACCGAAATTTTAAAAGAAATGTAATGACAATATTTAATACAAATGGGAGCCGAGTGTAACCTCCCCACACAAATTTAAAAGAATGGCCAATATTATTTAGGGATGCTAATGGACATTGCGCTAAACGTAACCTGCGCACAATGAAATGTACTGACAATGGCAACAAAAATGTGAAATTCGCAATCTGACTCAAATATAAATTCCTGATGAAAAATTAAAGTCCATTCAGTGATAAGAAAATTTAATTAAACCGAAATATCGGTCTTTGGCCCTGTGTAAAAACAATCAGAATTAAAGTCTTACCTCAGAATAAATGGATGTCACATATCTGCTCTTGTTGTTGCGCACCGCTTGGAGGAACTGCATTGCAAATAATAATATTCTCTTTTTTTTTGTAATTCTAGTGAAATTTTTCTTCAAAAGAAGTGGAATGAAATGGGAAGTGCAACGAGATCTTTAGTTCAATAAAAAATTAAATTTGAAAAAATGCTTTTGAAATAAAAATTATTATTGGGGAACTTGTTGGAGAATAATTACAATAAATAAAATTTTTCATTATCTAATGATTATATTAATTAACAGTATACCTTATTCACCATCTTGACCAGTGTTGCCGACCGCCTACATCACACAACCGCACTGGGCTGCTACTACTGACCGACCGCTCTGCATGACGACTATTAGCGTACAGCACGCGACGACTACTGACAGAGTACTGTTCTCAACTAAACCGAGCTACCGACTCGCAACGACTGCTACTAACAGACTCGCAACGACTACTACTCACAGACTCGCAACGACTACTACAGACTGAGAACCGCTCGCAACACTCGCGCGGTCAAGCGCATACTCTCTGGTCACAGATGCTACAATGCCTCGCCATCGCTGCTATGTTACATACGTGTTTCATAACCCTCCACTGGGGGGGCAAAAATTTGGCAGCGATGGTGAGTCATTTGGACTTGCCAAGCGCGGCAAAATTTTTCTTTAATTAACAAAATCCCACAACTTACAGAATATTTAAATGTTGTGCACACGCACTAAGTACAAAATATATCAGACAAAGACAAAATGTGAATACAAAACATAGTAGCAAATCAGAAAAATGTATATACAAATTTTTTGACAGATAACAAAGTGCACAGGCACTGAAAAAATTCTTTAGCATATGCAGAACAAATAAACAGACTGGCAAAAAATATTATGTTGACAAGTGACATAAGTGTACTCGCATTGGAGTTCAACAAATCGAAAAATGTATAACCTATGAACATAAATGATGTTACCAAAAATTTTTTTTTTTTTTTTTTTTTTTTTTTATGTGACAAGAATCAGGATAGGAAAGGGAAGGATTGCATCATGGTTGTAGCACTTTAGATTGCACACAGCTGCTCTGAAAGTCCATATCTTTCCACAGAAGTACAACACCAAGTGACACAACTTGAAGTTCTTTTCCCATCAGAATTTATCAGTGTAGCCAAGACACTGAACTGTCGTAGTAATGTTCCATGTTTTCATTTTGGCAGTACATTAGGTACACCAAACAGTGGGACCATAATAATGTCTTCATCGCTCATGGTGGTGGACAGCATGTCGTGTCAACACCACACTCTTACAAGGCACACCAACGTAGAATTAGTGCAAAACCAAAGATAGTGCTCCATGATCACTAGGATAAACAGGACAAATGGACATTGCAGTAATTCAGGGTAGTCAGCTTATGAGGTGAAGGACATCAAGTCACATAATATTGATAATTACAGACTTAATTAGTAGTTTGTGGCATTCATAGCCCAGTTATTGAACATTTCTGTACCAAGTATGTAGTATTACAGAAAAATGTTCATTGATTGTTTTACATAGAATCAGTAGCCTTCTTTTCCTGGTTACAAAGCATTATGAAATAATCGCATTCCTTTCAGTTACAGAGTATAATTAAGAATCATTAACCTTCTCCTAATTACAGTTAATTAATCATTTGTCATTCCAATAATCATTAGCCTTTTCCTAATTACAGTTAATTAATCATTTGTCATTAATTAATCATTTGTCTAATTACAGTTAATTAATCATTTGTATAATTACAGTTAATTAATCATTTGTCGTTAATTAATCGTTTGTCTAATTACAGTTAATTAATCATTTGTCGTTAATTAATCATTTGTCTAATTACAGTTAATTAATCATTTGTCGTTAATTAATCATTTGTCTAATTACAGTTAATTAATCATTTGCCGTTAATTAATCATTTGTCTAATTACAGTTAATTAATTAATCATTTGTCATTTCAATATAGTAAGAATTATTAGCCTTAATTAATTACAAAGCATTATTAAACAGTCACATTCTTTTCTGGTTACAAAGTATCAACATTGGAAACAAGAGCTAATCAATGGCATAATTAATAACAATTCGTGGAGTGACATTAATTATTGGCACTCAGTGGCCAGCAAGTATTGAATAGAATCATCATTCAGTATTATTCAGATTATTACGAAGTCATTATTAAAAATCAGTTAATTACAGTCAAATCATTAATAATCACAGGCATTATAAGTGGTATCATTACAATAAACAGTGGCAGTTATTAGCTAGTGACAAAGCATCATTTTGAATATAGTCTCATTAAGAGGTCATTAATCAAGTGCCATGCTATTCAGAGTTGATCAGTATTATTCAGAATTTTCTCAAACTGGTATCACTATTTGGGACTGTTAACACATTTTATTTTTTTTTTTTTTTGTCAGCAATGCATTGCGTTGGGACCGATAATTAATTGCTGAAACATAACACTATTTGCTTTTGACCTATTGCAGCAAATGAGGATAGGTAACGTCATTCGTCATGAGTCAGCTGTAGCAAGATTATGTAACAAGGCAGTACATGTGATCACATTTATAAACGATAGACACAAATGGGTAAAAAATATAAAAATGCAAGTACTAGAACAGGTATAATAAGTAACAGGTTTAGTAAGTGTCATGAAAAACTTCTCCTGGAAAAAATACAAAAACGGATTATTGACCTGAAAGAAGAAACGCACACTATGCTGAAAAGTAGTGAACTTCGAATTAACAGGCAGTGAAGTGTGTATAAAAATGTGTTCCATAGCTGTCCTTTCCAAAACTTTCAGTCATCCTACTATGCAATGTAACACCTGCTGTCAAAGCAAACTGCAACAAATACTTAAATAACTACGTAGCATAAATACATTACTTCAACATTATCCTCATCTGTAAAGAAAAAACTTCATTATCCATCACTTCATTATCCATATTATCATAACTTCATTATTATCATCACCTGTAAAGAAAAACTTCATTATTCATAACAGCATATCCTTCATCATTATTCATCAGTATTCATTATCATCTGCAAAAAATCACTTCATTACTCATTATTCAAGTATTCCTTATCTCTAGCATATTTCATCACTAAAACTAAGATGTGTAGTTCTCTCTGACAGCCTGCATCAATCACCTTGTATTCTGAAAGAAAAAATTAGTTAAGACTGCTATTCTGTGATGAGTATAGTATATTCTTGTTAATGTTTGTTAATCCTGATCCATTTACTCTTCCTCATGAAGTTATTGCATCTCCTTTCGTTTATCCCGTAGGTGAAATTCCCATTTATGTTAAATTTATTTCTTAGAATCATCATTCCTTTCTGAAATTGATGAACAAAGATTAATGTCCTGCATTTAAATCATATACCCACTAGATAATGACTGGTTTATGGTGACATAATTAACCATACAGCATAACATGACAGAAAACGTAATATGTTAAAGACGTTGACAGTGTTCAGATGCAAAAATGTACACAGAATAATACAATGCAGCAGCAAAAAAAATGTGAAACAGTCACGATGTTGAGATGTCATAAGGCAAAAAAAAATGTCAAAGTCGACTGGTGTGTGTTATATCTTAACTATTTCATAGTGCATACAAACAAAACTGGAGTACAATCATATACACAAAAAAGTAGAAAATGTGCACGGTCTGATGTGTAACGACAAGAAAAGCGACCTGCTAACCTTACCTTGCCGGGCACTTGCCAAGAAAAAATACGATAATCATCAGTAATTAGTCAGGTGAATTAATTGCATTAGTAAATGGCATCATAGTGTGTTGAATCATACAGTGGTTTCACTCAATAAACGGTTTAATGTTTGAGATATGGTGATTGCCTTTCGATTTTCTGGTTCTCAAAGTTTCGACGTGTACAACATTGGGGTGAGGGATACTGCGAATCCGATATGGACCTGCGTATAGAAGTTCAAATTTACTGCACTTACCTTTTAATTTGCTGGATAAATAGTGTGTACGTACTAGTATCTTCTGTCCAACGTGAAAGTCGCGGCGTGTACAAACCTGTTTTTGCTGTCTTCTCCGGCGCTCTGCGGCACGTTTGATGTTCTTCAGCGCAATGTCAATTATTTCGTGGTGTCGTAGACGACGACTTTTGGGAAATTCTATTAATTCTTTAATTTTGTTCGGTGGTTCAACGTTTCTCAGTATAACAGTCGGAGATAGCATAGTGGATTCATTTGGAATGGAATTAATTACATCTTGGAATGAGAGTATGTGTGTATCCCAATCAATATGTCTTTTGTGGCAGTATATTCTACACAGTTTACCAATTTCCTTCATTAATCTTTCACAAGGGTTCGAAGAAGCGTGGTACTTGGATATATAGATCGGAGAAATGTTTCTGGCTCGTAACATGCGTGTCCATACGCTACTACGAAATTGAGATCCATTGTCAGAAATTACTTTCATTACATGCCCTACATGAGATAGAAAATGTTTTACAAATGCTTTCGAAACAGTTTTAGCAGTAGCTTTGCGTAACGGAGTGAAAGTAACAAATTTTGAAGTGAGCTCAACAGCGACAAAAATGTAGCAAAAACCTCTGTTAGTTCTCGGAATCGGACCAAAAATATCTACTGCGGCCATGTGTCTTAATTTAACAGGTATAATGGGATATAACGGAGGAATATGTGAAGTGGTGTCTGATTTAGCTTTCTGGCAAATTTTACAAGACGCTAAAACTCGTCGTATACGTTTCTCCATGTTGGTAAAATAACAGTTCTGTCTCAGTATAAGAAAACATTTTCGTGCTCCGTAATGTGCGTAGCTTAAATGAGTGTACCAAATTAATTTGTTGACCAGTTCGTCAGGAATGCATAATAACCAAATGTTGCTGTCAGGATGAGAGCGGCGAAACAGAATGTCATTGCGTACAGTGTAGTGATTTCTAATCGTAATATTATTCTTATCTTGCCAAAGGTGTTTAATTTCTTTCCACACATTGTCTTTATTTTGCTCTTGTGCTATGTCCTGTAAAGACGATGAAATAAAGTTTTCAAATGCAACTTGCTGAATGTACATGACACTGAAATTTGTTTTGCAGAAGTTGGTTGCTACGTCTTGCTGATTGTTGCTGAGAGAACGCGATAGTGCGTCTGCTATAACATTTTGCGTGCCGGGAATGTGAACAATCGTAAAATTAAATTCCTGTAAATAGAGTTTCCATCTACTTAACCTGTCGTGAGTAAATTTAGCCGAGAGTAAAAATTGTATCGCTCTGTGGTCTGTGTAAACGGTGGTATGTCTGCCATAAAGAAAGTGCCGAAATCTCGTAAAAGCCCATACAACACATAATGTTTCAAGTTCTGTAACGGAGTAATTTCGCTCAGCAGGTGACAGAATGCGGCTTGCAAATGCGATGTTTTTAATTACTATTGAACCATCTTCTTCAATTTCCTGGAAAATATGTACGCCTAAGGCGGTGTTGGAACTGTCGGTAGCAATGGAAAAATTTCTGGTAAGATCTGGGTGCGATAAAAATGGAGCATTCAACAAAGCATGTTTCAAATAACATTCTCGTGAGCAAAATTCTGCGTGTCAAAAGTAATGTTTGCGTTACTGTAATACGCAATCTGTGCTGTATCTGGTTAAAATCTATCGTACGTGTTATTATTTACGGGAGAATGTTGTGGCATATCCACTATATGAACTGTTCTGTTATTTCTTACTGACGTGTTACGCTATAGATGACACCTATTGTTTGGATCATTCATGATAATGTGTTGTTGCTGATGTTCTTGCTGCTGAAAAGATCGACTGTTATTAAATGTACGCTGAAAATTGTGCTCGTCATTTTTTTTTTACCTCTGTCCTGATAGTAATTTCTATACGGCGCATTGCGATACGAGTTGAAATAGTGTGTTGTCTGTACGTAGTTATTTCTTTGCTGCCGTGCGTTACTATTTGTTGTAGCTGAGACTTTACGTGCACGCGGCGAAACATTAAAGTTTGGTTGACCTTGTAGACTGCATTGTTGGTTAAGTATGCTAAGCGGTTGACTTTCATGCTATTGTGGTGAAAAGGTCTATTGTTACGAAAATGTGGTTGCGACTGCCGAAAATTTTGTACATACTGATGATTACGATTTTATCTGTTAATAAAGTTACGGCGGTAGTTGTCATTACGGGAGTGCCTGCTGAAAATTGTCACATTCGGTAAAATATTTCTCATATCCGGTTTTCGTTACTCGTTTCTTAATACTAGGTAGAGCAATAGTTAAAGAGCAGTTTTGATAGATATAAAGGATAGTAGAAGAAAAGGCAGCAGTGCAGAAAACTAAAGATGAAACAGCACTACTACAGCTCGGGGCCCTATGCTCGCTACGGCACATATTCATTAAAGCGTAATGAATCCCCTGAGGTCATTTACGCACTGCAAATAAAATTTAGCTTTTGCGTTGCAGGCAATGGCGGTAAAATTCCAAAAGTAAATCGCTGTATTCTTGCTAATTCCAGTTTCTGCATTATAGGCAATGCTGATGAAAATGCAAAAATAAATTGTCGCATCTGGTTCAAAGCTAGCTTCTGCATTACAGGCAATAGCGGTGAATGTACAAAGATAAATTGTCGTATACAGTGCAAAGCGTGTGCCTGTACGCTGTCATTATTAAATTCCTTAGATTTTCTTACAAATGCAAATTGCTCGAAATCTACGTTCTCGTCACTTAGTTTGATAATACGTTCAGGTTTGTGTGAAAGTCTGTTTGTCTGTGTGATTTCGGATTTCAAGTTGCGTAGCTTTTCAGATTTTAAGTCGCGTGGCTTTTCGGATTTTAAGTCGCGTAGTTGCTGTAAATTGTTCACATTATACACGCTGCGTAAGTCTGACACATGTTCATAAAGTGGCGTCTGTTGTGGCATGTTATTAACTGAAATGTTTTTCATCTCTGTTACTTCTTGTTGTAAATTTGATAACTTCCTACGTAACGTGTTGTTAGATGAATCGATCTCATTAATTGCCTGCTGTAAATTTTGAAATTCAGGTGTTTGGTTAAATGAAACCGGTGCAGTATCATCTGATTTATTGTCATTAGTATTTTCAATAACATCAATACGACTGGCCAATTCATCACATTTTTCAGTCAGTATTTTAACCTGATCATCGGTTTTAGAATCAGACGCATTAATCTGTTTTTGCAACTTGCGCGTAGTTTCGCTCAGTTTTTTAACATCAGCTTTGATAACATCACAATCCTGTGTTAGATCTAATTGTTCGAATCTATCTGTCACTGTTTGAATATTTACTGTGTGTGTATCTGTTTTTGATTTAAGGTCAGAAATTTCATCCCGTAATTCCGCGTTCAATTGTTCTATGGTATTAATTTTGTCGGACACTGTAGTAATATTATTGTCTACATACGTCTTCGCTTTCGCGAATATTTTACGTTTGTCCTCTTGTCTTTGTGCAGTGATTGTTTCCATGACTTGTCGTTTTACTTTGTTTTGATCCTGAATAAATCTGCGGAAACGCGTATCACTGTTCTGTATGTGCTGATTAAAGCGCTCGTTAATCTGAGTGTTCTGCTGTTCGAATTTCGCGTCTATCTTTGCGTCCATAGTGCGCGAAAGTTCTACCGTCATTGCTCTAAACTCGTCCCGTAATTGTGTAGCTTTTTCAGAGCACTGTTTGGCGACTCCGCTAATTTCGTCTCTGAGTGTATCTGTCGCGGCTGTTTGCATTTCCCTTAATTCTTGCGCAACCGACTTTATTTCTTCGCTATTTTTTTGTGAACAAGCCTCAATTTCCACGCGCAACTGTTCCTTAGTGTCATGGCACTGCGCGGCAACGGCTGTAATTTGTTCACTAAGTTGTTTGAAATTTTCGTCATTATTGTCAAGTTTTTCATTTAAGTGTTTGTTATCTTCCCTAAGTTGTTTGACCTGTTCATTGAGTTGTTGTTTGAGATTTTCGTTATCTTGTTTGTTCTGTTCCCTAAGTTGTTTAAAATTTTCGTTCTGTTCACTAAATTGTTGTTTGAACTCTTTACTACTGTTGTCTTGGTTTTCCATCATTTGGTTAATTCGTTGCAGCAATAGTGTCATAATTTGATCCGAACCAAAATTAGCATTTCTATTCTCTGTGGTGTTTAATGGTGGATCTGGAATTGTCTTGTTTTGCGTGACCATTTGGTCATTCTGTAATTTACAAAAAGGTTTCTCACTCGAGTCCGTCGTATTTTCGGTACACTGACCACTTTCACGAGAATTTTTCAAACCGGGTGTGTTAGGCTCGGCAGCGCTCATTACTATAGAGCATTCTGCGTCATCAATTGTCGTCAAGTTAACAGACGAGACAATTGAGTTCGTTTGTTCATCATTAAGGTGAAAGTCATCATTAGTGGTTGGAATGCACTGATTGTTAGTGAACGCAGGATTGTCATCATTACGTTGCGTATCACAATTACTATCGGTCACGTTGTTTAAGTCGGTAATTTCATTCACAATACTTCGCGATACACTATTCACAGTCTTTCGCGGCATTTTTACAATAGTCAAAATTTTTCACAAAACAAATCAACACAATGCAAAAGCAACACACAAATACAACAAAGCAATAAATTGCCGTTGACCTGTAGAGAGAAAGTCACAATATTATTAAAAGCGTTGCGCTAAATCCTAATTATATCTAAGCAAACAAGAGCAGATATGTGCCTGTTTTTCAAAAGACTCTCAACGAAATTCGATCCTGGACTGGGTGTCGCCAAGTGTAACCTCCCCACCGTAATTTTATAGGAAATGTAATGACAATACTTAATACAAATGGGAGCCGAGTGTAACCTCCCCACAGAAATTTAAAGGAATGGCCAATATTATTTAGGGATGCTAATGGACATTACGCTAATTGTAACCTCGCCCACAATGAGAGGTATTGAAAATGGCAACAAAAATGTGAAATTCGCAATCTGACTCAAATATAAATTCCTGATGAAAAATTAAAGTCCATTCAGTGATAAGAAAATTTAATTAAACCGAAATATCGGTCTTTGGCCCTGTGTAAAAACAAACAGAATTAAAGTCTTACCTCAGAATAAATGGATGTCACATATCTGCTCTTGTTGTTGCGCACCGCTTGGAGGAACTGCATTGCAAATAATAATATTCTCTTTTTTTTTGTAATTCTAGTGAAATTTTTCTTCAAAAGAAGTGGAATGAAATGGGAAGTGCAACGAGATCTTTAGTTCAATAAAAAATTAAATTTGAAAAAATGCTTTTGAAATAAAAATTATTATTGGGGAACTTGTTGGAGAATAATTACAATAAATAAAATTTTTCATTATCTAATGATTATATTAATTAACAGTATACCTTATTCACCATCTTGACCAGTGTTGCCGACCGCCTACATCACACAACCGCACTGGGCTGCTACTACTGACCGACCGCTCTGCATGACTACTATTAGCGTACAGCACGCGACGACTACTGACAGAGTACTGTTCTCAACTAAACCGAGCTACCGACTCGCAACGACTGCTACTAACAGACTCGCAACGACTACTACTCACAGACTCGCAACGACTACTACAGACTGAGAACCGCTCGCAACACTCGCGCGGTCAAGCGCATACTCTCTGGTCACAGATGCTACAATGCCTCGCCATCGCTGCTATGTTACATACGTGTTTCAACTAGAAATCTACTCTGTAGGAATCAGCATGGGTTTCGAAAAAGACGGTCCTGTGAAACCCAGCTCGCGCTATTCGTCCACGAGACTCAGAGGACCATAGACACGGGTTTCCAGGTAGATGCCATGTTTCTTGGCTTCCGCAAGGCGTTCGATACAGTTCCCCACAGTCGTTTAATGAACAAAGTAAGAGCATATGGACTATCAGACCAATTGTGTGATTGGATTAAAGAGTTCCTAGATAACAGAACGCAGCATGTCATTCTCAATGGAGAGAAGTCTTCCGAAGTAAGAGTGATTTCAGGTGTGCCGCAGGGGAGTGTCGTAGGACCGTTGCTATTCACAATATACATAAATGACCTTGTGGATGACATCGGAAGTTCACTGAGGCTTTTTGCAGATGATGCTGTGGTGTATCGAGAGGTTGTAACAATGGAAAATTGTGCTGAAATGCAGGAGGATCTGCAGCGAATTGACGCATGGTGCAGGGAATGGCAATTGAATCTCAATGTAGAAAAGTGTAATGTGCTGCGAATACATAGAAAGATAGATCCCTTATCATTTAGCTACAAAATAGCAGGTCAGCAACTGGAAGCAGTTAATTCCATAAATTATCTGGGAGTACGCATTAGGAGAGATTTAAAATGGAATGATCATATAAAGTTGATCGCCGGTAAAGCAGAGGAAATGCAATCCGAAGACAAAGGAAGTAGGTTGCAGTACGCTTGTTCGCCCACTGCTTGAATACTGCTCAGCAGTGTGGGATCCGTACTAGATAGGGTTGATAGAAGAGATAGAGATGATCCAACGGAGAGCAGCTCGCTTCGTTACAGGATCATTTAGTAATCGCGAAAGCGTTACGGAGATGATAGATAAACTCCAGTGGAAGACTCTGCAGCAGAGACGCTCAGTAGCTCGGTACGGGCTTTTGTTAAAGTTTCGAGAACATACCTTCACCGAAGAGTCAAGCAGTATATTGCTCCCTCCTACGTATATCTCGCGAAGAGACCATGAGGATAAAATCAGAGAGATTAGAGCCCACACAGAAGCATACCGACAATCCTTCTTTCCACGAACAATACGAGACTGGAATAGAAGGGAGAACTGATAGAGGTACTCAGGGTACCCTCCGCCACACACCGTCAGGTGGCTTGCAGAGTATGGATGTAGATGTAGATGTAGACGAGAAAACATCCGTCGGGAAGATGGGTTCTTGTCAGGATATCGCCCTCTGTACAGTTCCGCTGCCTGCTTAGCATTTCACCTGCCTTCAACAACACCAATAAAAGAAACATTACGTCGATGCAGTTTGTAGGAAGGACAGCCTTTACTGTATGCCTACTCTACACAACAATATTTAAAAGGACTAAACTACTGTACTAAACGTACGCGTACATAAGAAAACAGTATTGCAATTACTGTTCTGCTAACTTACATTCCCCAAAGATGAGTACCATTTCTACCTTCTCTTCTACTCACACAACTCTTCCATTGACGATGGTTGACGGAATGACGGGTCTGCATTCTACTTATGTTTACATTTGTCCTCTATCAACGTTAGCACGTGGATGTGTTTCATTATCCCGAGTACCTGCACTAAGCACTGGGAGCGTCTAAGTCAGTGTTGTGATATATAATTAATAACGTTGTGTTTCAGTGAATGGTACACTGACACATTTTTGAATAGGCCTTTAGGAGGGGAAATGAATTACCGAATAAATAAAACAGGGTGCCATTTGAGAAAGTCATACTGCTGTTCATATCTTTGTAAAATATAATGTTAAAACGAAGGCAATCATGCTGATTGATGTCCCCTTGACGGCTAAAGAACATTTGCTTAAAAAATTTTGTAATTTGCATCTGGACAAACAGTTATTTAGGGTGGTCAAGATAAATGGCTCATCCTGTATAACAAAAAGCGCACTCAACGGCTAATCGCAAATAATCGTAGGTAGCCTTCACGCCATTCACAGCATTCATCTGTAGCACCACATTTCGAAAGCTTCTATTGTCTTCTTGTACAAACTATTTATCGTCCATGTTTCACTTCCATACATTGCTACATTCCATATAAATAATTTCAGATACGACTTCCTGACACTTAAATCTATACTCAGTGTTAACAAATTTCTCTTCTTCAGAAACGCTTTCCTTGCCATTGCCAATCTACATTTTATTCCTCTCTACTTCGACAATCATCAGTTATTTTGCTCCCCAAATAGCAAAACTCAATTACTACTTTAAGCGTCTCATTTCCTAATCTAATACCCTCAGCATGACCCAATTTAATTCGACTACATTCCATTATCCTCGTTTTGCTTTTGTTGATGTTCCTCTTATATCCTCCTTTCAAGACACTGCCCATTCCGCTCAACTGCTCTTCCAGGTCCTTTGCTGTCTCTGACAGAATTGCAATGTCATCGGCTAACTTCAAAGTTTTAATTTGTTCTCCATGGATTTTAATTCCTGCTCCAAATTTTTCCTATGTTTCCATTTCTGCTTGCTCAATATACAGATTGAATAACATCGGGATAGGCTACAACCCTGTCTCACTCCCTTCCCAACCACTGCTTCCCTTTCATGCCACTCGACTCTTATAACTGCCATCTGGTTTCTGCATAAATTGTAAATAGTCTTTCGCTCCCTGTATTTTAACCCTGCCACCTTCAGAATTGTCAAAAGCTTTCTTTAAGTCTACAAATGCTATAAACGTAGGTTACCTTTCCTTATTCTATTTTCTAAGATACGTCGTAGCGTCAGTATTGCCTCACGTGTTCCAACATGTCTACGGATTCCAAACTGATCTCCGAGGTCGGCTTCTACCCATTCGTCTGTAAAGAATTCGCGTTAGTATTTTGCAGCTGTGACTTATTAAACTGACAGTTCGGTAATTTTCACATCTGTCAACACCTGCTTTCATTGGGATTGGAATTATTATATTCTTCTTGAAGTCTGAGGGTATTTCGCCTGTCTCATACATCTTGCTCACCAGATGGTAGAGGTGAGGCTATTAGTAGTTCTAACGGAATGTTGTCTACTCCCGGGGCCTTGTTTCGACTAACGTCTTTGAGTGCTCTGTCATACTCTTCACGCAGTTTCATATCTCCCATAACATCTTCATCTACATTCTCTTCCATTTCCATAATATTGTCCTCAAGAACAATGCCCTTGTATAGACTGTCTATATAGTCCTTCCACCTTTCTGCTTTCTCTTCTTTGCTTAGAACTGGATTTCCATCTGAGCTCTTGATGTTCATGCAAGTGGTTCTCTTTTCTCCAAAGGTCTCTTTAATTTTCCTGTAGGCAGTATCTATCTTACTCCTAGTGATATACGCCTCTACATCCTTACATTTGTCCCCTAGCCATCCCTGCTTAGCTATTTTGCACTTCCTGTCGATCTCATTTTTGAGACGTTTGTATTCGTTTCTGCCTGCTTCATTTACTGCATTTTTGTATTTTCTCCTTTCATCAATTAAATTCGATATCTCTTCTGTTACCCAAGGATTTCTATTAGCCCTCGTACTTTTACCTACTTGATCCTCTGCTACCTTCACTATTTCATCTCTCAAAGCTACCCATTCTTCTTTTACTGTATTTCTTTCCCCCATTCTTGTCAATTGTTTCCTAATGGTCTCCCTGAAACTCTCTACAACCTCTGGTTCTTTCAGTTTATTCAGGTCCCATCTCCTTAAATTCCCACCTTTTGCAGTTTCTTCAGTTTTAATCTACAGTTTATAACCAATAGATTGTGGTCAGAGTCCACATCTATCCCTAGAAATGCCTTACAATTTAAAACCTGGTTCCTAAATCTCTGTTTTACAATTATATAATCTATCTGAAATCTGTCAGTGTCTCCAGGCTTCTTCCATGGATACAACCTTCTTTTATGATTCTTGAGCCAAGTGTTAGCTATGATTAATATATGCTCTGTGTAAAACTCTACCAGGTGGCTTCCTCTCATTCCTTACCCCCATTCCATATTCACCTACTATGTTTGTTTCTCTTCCTTTTCCTACTATCGAATTCCAGTCACCCATGACTATTAAATTTTCGTCTCCTATCACTATCTGAATAATTTCTTTTATCTCATCATACATTTCAATCTCATCTCTTCGTCATATGGGATCTAGTCGGCATATAAACTTGTACTACTGTGGTAGGTGTGGGCTTCGTATCTATCTTGACCACGATAATGCGTTCACTATGCTGTTTGTAGTAGCTTACCCGCATTCCTATTTTTTTTATTCATTATTAAACCTAGTCCTGCATTACCCTTATTTGATTTTGTATTTATAACCCGGTACTCACCTGACCAGAAGTCTTGTTTCTCCTGCCACCGAACTTCACTAAGTTCAAATTTCAGGCATTGAATCGATGGAAAAGTTTTGACAAGCAGTAAAAAGATGTCAACGATCGCCTATAACAAGAGAAAGACATTAAACACCACTGCAGACTGGGAAACACCGGAAGGCACTGTGCAGATGGTGGACAAATTGAAATATCTGGGAGAATTTATAACAGGAAGGAACAGGAGCAAGGAGGGAATAAAAGAGGATAAAGAAGATGAGGTCAGACTTCTGCATGACGAGATAGATATACAATAAAAAGAATTTATCCACAGAGGCAAAGATAAGCCACTATAAGGCAAGGGTGAGGAATGCAGTATTATGTGCTGCTGAGACGATGACACTAGGAAGAAATGGAGAAAGAAGAGAGAAAAATACTGAGAAAAATACTAGGTCCCAAAAGAGGTGGAGAGAGGTGGATGCGAAGACCTAGTGAAGAATTGTACCGTAACATGAGAACAATATCCAGGGAAATCAGACTCAAAAGGGCAAGGTTTGCTGGCCATTTAGTTAGGATGAGTATGGACAGAATGACGAAGAGAGTATGGGAAACAACAGGGAGGACAAGGGGAAAGACAGGAACCTTCGGAAGGACTGGTTGGAATTGGGGATTAAGGTCGAATGAAAGGAAAATTGGAGGAACAAACACACACTGACAAACATGCCGGAGATCAATGACAGAGAAGAATACAGGAAAAGATTAGGATGTCACGAGTGGAGCCGTCAGGAGAAACGGAAACTGAAGATCTCGGAAGAAGAGTGGGGGAGAAGAAGAGAAAGAATGAAGAGGTTCTGGGAGAAGATGAGGAAAATGCAGTCCACGAAGGGGCTACCCGTGGTCCTGCAGAGGCCGCAACACAGGAAGAAGATGAAAAAGATGTCATCTCTCCTCTCTTCTGACTGGAGGATACGTCTGATGCCACAAAAGAATTCGTCTTGTTGGTTGGGCAGGTTGCCCCCTCCAGGTTTTATCACTCTCTGCACTTGCAGGCGACGTAGGTTGGATTTTGGGTAGAAGCTACTGGATCACTGGATTGAAAGAAATTTGTTAAACTGGAATGGACATTTGTTGAGAATGTCAGGTCGTCGGTGGCCAAACAAAATCTTTGGATTGAAACCACGTGACAGATGGACCACCACGCTCTTGGAAAGACCACACGAACAGTGGAGCATCGCGGTGGACTCAAGCCACAGTGGGTGAGTCGCCGACGAGTCGCTGTGTTGGTGAGCATGATGTGTCGCCTCGATGCGCACTTAACTGGTTAATTTGGATGAGAATTAAGTCAAATCTTTCGACTCGGGGACATTTTGTAACTTTGCTATAATCGCCCTGGTGTTCTCGCGAGCCATAATTCAGATGGGGCACAACTTACTCGTTACCCGACAATGACTCACTTCACGCATTGTGATCCTGATTATGTGTTGCGTTTTACTTCTGCTGCGAGGCACAAACTAGTTTTGGCGACTCGGCATTAGCGAAAAAATATTATCGTCATTAATTCTGTATCTGAGACTTTGCGTGTGCGCGTATGTATGTCCATGTTGTGGCCCCTGATCCAGCCAGTCCTTGCCGAATAATAATGGTTATTACAGTTTGCTGTCATGGTACCATGGTGTACCATGCATATTAAGTTCTCGACTTCCGTACTGCTTCAAATTCGGATAAAATTCCAAGCTTTCGATGATTGCCTCCATCGTCACCGTCGGGGTCTAAAACTGACTGTCGTGAACTGGTGAGGCTTCCACTTAGGACTGCACCTTTATTACGTCATGGTCTCAACACGGAAATGGCGCGTACTGTGACAGCCACATAGTGTTTCATGTTCAATGGAGTTCAGGATTGCGCTCCAATTTGTAAATATATACCCTCTTAGTTTCAATGTAGTCCGTTAAACTTTACGCCGAAGTGCACACGCAGCCTGTTCCTCGTTCTGTGCTCATTGACCTCATGCACTCTATAAGAGAGAATTACTCAGAAACTTTTAATGAAGTTTAATGGTCGATCTAAAGTCCAGTAGTTGGATTTCCGTGACACGTTTTTTCCTTGTGATAGGAGCTAGGGTTTAAGTCAGTATTGCTGGGACTTGCTGTCAAGGAAGAGAATGTTAGGCACTGCATTTGTTCAATAGGGAGTTTGTGCTATGGAAAGTCACTATCATACACCGAAAAATCCTCCCATCAAAGAATTATCAATCAATATTTAGACGGTTTGAATAGCCAAGAAACGGTGTCTTTTCAGACTACATAGGCTAATGCTTGAATCTGTACTACGGTGTAGATCAAAACTATGGATTTTAAACAATGACCTCAAAAGAAGACTGACAGCTGTGGAAAAGAATTGGCAGAATATTAAGCATGTGAGCGTGGGGTTGATCTGCTATTCTGTTTTTCTGCACAACGGATTAATCTGAGATGTACCCTTTACTATGTGGCTCCTGCAAGATACAGTTTCCACCCCCACACTACTACAGAAGTCAGACAGACGCTCCTAACGTTCTAAAGAGAAATGTCTGAAAAACTTTCGGCAATAAATGTCTTCTGGAGTCGTCCACTGTAAGGAAATGACACAAAAATTCACAAAATTTCTTATGTAACTAGTGGGATACTTGGGTACTGGAGTAGTGTTAGTTAGTGTAAGAAAAACATGTAACTAACGAAAATTATTATTTATTTTGCAAAAATTCTGAGAAATCACAATGGCACTTTTAGTTATGAATTGATTGAGTTATATCCTAGTTCTTTTCGGAATGTGAAGTTACCTCTCAAGGATAGGATTCGCTAATGAAATTTCTATACAAAGTTTAAGATTGTTATTGACTTGGCAGAATGGCTGAGAGGTGCGCCTACTCAACTTGAATAATTATCCTTTAGAATGTTGCTAGGTACGGTGGAGGCTGTCACATGTAAAATGCAGTCAAGTGTACTGTTGTGGAGGAAATATGGGGCTCGCAATAGCTGTAGCGCACAAGACCGTAAGCTGCTATGACTGCTGTCTGCGCCGCTCGCTGCTGACAAATAAGATAACTCTCGTTCTGTCCGGATTGACCTTCGCCAATCAAACTCTCCCTACGCCTTGATGAAGTCAAGGATTCCTATTCGCCCCTAGTCTAACTATTGGCGTGGTACACTAGTCAGATAACCAGTCCACCGCTATGCCACTCAAAAATTCGCTCGCAGGCGTTTAACTATAACTCTGTCCGTTCACACCGCACAATAAGTGTGTCGGCCAACACAGTGAACAACGCTTAATCACAAGGACTCAATATAGAGTAGCACTTCGATTCGCTCTCGACTGAGGTGCTCTCCCAGTGAAGTACTGAGGAGAGATTTGTTCCTCACTCCAAGAGCGACAATGGAACGGCACCTCTCCACGCCAGATGTGAAGGGGTATACCTTTTGGTCTCTTCCATTACTCCTTCAGCTCAAGGCGTCAGAAATATCGTCTGGCAACCAGCATTGCTCTACTAAAACAGGAGAATGACGTTTCGTTTAAGGTGACTAATCCTGAAATCTGTAGTATCGGTGTTCGACGTTTGCTGTCGCCCTGTGAAAGTCTCTGAAACTGCGTGCTATGTGTAAAGAATGCGTAGGTTGGACGCTCCCACACAATGTAGCGGAATTTGCTTTTAAGCCGAACACGGGGTCGTTCCCCCTTTCACTCGGGCACAGGCTGTCTGCTCCACGGGCGACCGAGGTTGACTCGTCCTCTGAAGGGACTGGCCTCCCGGTGTGTGGTCTGCCTCTTTTGAACTAAAAGCTCCTGTGACCGTCGTGTCTCGAATGTATGTGTGTACGCCAGCCTCGAGTATTTCGACCACGGTGCGCTTACTTGTTATTTGCATATCGTTTACATGAATTCATACAACATTGACTTTATCTTATCGAGTTCGGGTTCGAATGAATCGTCTTGATGTGTGGAATATGATTGTGAGGGTGGAATATGTAAGCAATGAAGGTCAGGAGACCACGACGTCTTATAAGCATCGAGAATGAAACGAATGATGAAGTAAGACTTATAATAAGGACAAATGAGACAGTGAGAGACAGGATTGAAAGAAGATCGTTAAACTGGCATGGACATCTGTTAAAAATATCAGGTCATCGGTGGCCAAAGGAATTTTTGAATAGAAACTACCTCACAGCTGCAAACGCGAAAGACGACCACGTTCTTAGGAAGAGAATATCAACAATACAGTGGAGCATCGCGGTATGCTCAGGGAGGGTGCATCTCAGAAGGCAACAGGAAGGAGGCGTGCGAGGGTAGTCCGTGAAGTTTGGCAAAGCCACTGTGCCAGGGTGGCGTAGTGGTTACGTGTGTGCCTAGTGAGCAAGATACTCAGGTTCGAGCCCTGGAGTTGGCACAAATTTTCATCCATCGCTTCGGTCTTCATTTATACATCATCGATGTTTGAGACTTGAAAAGGTCTCTGGAACCATATAGTTTCATTAAATAACAGGAATAAAACAAAACATTGTTCTTAATTGATCTTTCTATTAAAAACTGCTGTGTAATGTTGAGAAATCAGAAGGAGGGACATGTTTTAGTTGGTAAAACCATTACAAAGCCAAGTTCGCACAATATATCTTTATTTATAACATCGAGTTTCAACAGAATTTGCTGTCATCTTCAGGTTTTCAAAAAATTTCGGGTTGGCACCTCACGCCAAGTTGTCAATCAGTGGATAAAATGTCGCGAATGTTTTATTCATGACAAGCCAAAGTATAATTTGCTACATTTAATTAACTAACATGACAACTTGGCGTGAGGTTCCAACTGAAAAAGAACATGTTTTTTAACAAAAATTTTTGAAGACCTGAAGATGTTAACAAAGTCTGTCGAAACCAGTTGATGTAAGTAAATAAATGTTTATGCGATCTTATTTTTAGAAAATGATTACCATCAATAGCGTTGCATGCCCTCATTTCATGAGACACTGCGGAGAACTTTCGAATGTAATCCAGGGCAGGCGGCCAGGGTGGCCGAGCGGTTCTAGGCGCTTCAGTCTGGAACCGCGTGACCGCTACGGTCACAGGTTCGAATCCTGCCTCGGGCATGGATGTGTGTGATGTCCTTAGGTTAGTTAGGTTTAACTAGTTCTAAGATCTAGGGGACTGATGACCTCAGAAGTTAAGTCCCATAGTGCTCAGAGCCATATGAACCATGTAACCCAGGGCAATGGTGCAAACACTGGATATCAGGAACTTCTCGCCACCAACTCTCCTCCCCTTACCGTCAAATGTTGGGAGCAGAAATTCCATCGACCACCACGAATCGAACCTACTTACCTCCGAGTCAAGAGCGACCACATAAGCGTGCGTTAGCGACCTTGGCTACGAGATCGGGGTGTAACAGAGGGCAGTGCCCAAACCCCGACCCCACTTTGTTTTTGATTTTTACAAAATAGCAAACAGAAAAAAATTATCTTTTAAAAGCATGTAATATTTACCTTATAATGTTACGCACTATTTACATTTTACTCTTACAAAATATAATTACATCTACATCTACATCATACTCCACAAGCCATCTGTTGGTGTGTGGCAGCGGGTACTTTCGGTACCACTATGTGATCCTTCCAATCCTGTTCAACTCGCGAATAGCGCGTAGGAAGAATGATTGTCGGTAAGCCTCTGTATTGGCTCTTCGTGGTCAATACGTGAGAAGTATGTGGGGGGAAGTAATATGTTGTCCGACTCCTCCTCCTGTGCCGAAATTTCAGTAGTAAATCTGTCCGTGATGCACAACGCCTCTCTTGTAACGTCTGCCAGTGGAGTTTGTTTATCTCTCTCGCCAGCTAAACGATCCCGTGACGAAACGCGCCGCTCTTCGTTGGATCTTCTCTATCTCCTCTATCAGTCCTACCTGATAGGGATCCCAGATAGATGAACAATACTCAAGAATCGGGCGAACAAGCGTCTTCTAAGCCACTTCTTTCGTGGATGAACTACATTTCCTTAAGATGAATCTGAGTCTTGTGTCTGCTTTTCCCACCATCTATTTTATATGGTCATTCCACTTAAGGTCGCTCCGGAATTATTAAGACAAAACAATAATTTTCACGAACCTTGCACTTACTGAATTTGTAAAATAGATGCCAAAACTGGACCCCATGTAAAAAATGATCAACATAATACCAAATGAAATTAAAATGAAAGAAATGTGATCTAGTTTCACTACGGCCATGTCCGCGGCTCGTGGTCTTGCGGTAGCGTTCTCGCTTCCCGCGCACGGGAGCCCGAAAGAGCTTCCACAGCAAGATAAGACTAAACCAATTCGTCTTCAAAGGTGTTTACTTAAAACTGCAGGTTCAAAATGGTTCACATGGCTCTGAGTACTATGGGACTTAACATCTATGGTCATCATTCCCCTAGAACTTAGAACTACTTAAACCTAACTAACCTAAGGACATCGCACAACACCCAGTCATTACGAGGCAGAGAAATAAAACTGCAGGGCTGCCTCTTTTTTGCTGCGACCTCAGGTGAACCGTGCTTTGTGTCGGACAACCTCATGTGGTTTTTGGGACATTAAATTGTTGTCTGGTCTTCTCTTTTTCTGAACTGCATCAGTAGCTTTAGTCATTTTGCAAGGCTACTGTCGGTGGAGGACATGAATTGCAATTACTCTCCTCGTGCCTTTGCAGCTTCTACTTATACCTTTCACTACTCCCAGGTACTTCCTCTACAAATCTCAACCTCTTGCTGTATGTTGGGGTTCTCGGTACAGTGATTTTATTTGATAAGAGCAGCCCGACTTTAACTGCGTGTTTAGTGGTTCTACTTGGAATCTGAATCTCTAATCAGTGAAATGAAATGATCATATGGCATTAGTGGCCGGGAGGCCCCTTGCGGGAAATTCGGCCACCGTATTGCAAGTCCTTTTTAGTTCACTCCACTTCGGCGACTTGCAAGTCAATGATGATGATGAAATGATGAAGAACACACAACACCCAGTCATCACGAGAGAAGAATCCCTGACCCCGCCGGGAATCGAACCCTGGACCCCGTGCACAGGAAGCGAGAACGCTACCGCAAGACCACGAGCTGCGGACGACTATCTAATCAGTTTAAGAATGCAACAAATAACTATACCTCGAACCGACATATTCAGTGGAGAGGGTTAAAGAATTTTGTTTTTTCTGTGCCATGCTTAATGTACTGTTGACTTTTATTCCAATAACGCTTTAAGTATTCCTCCTCCAATCTTTTACTTAATGCTTCAAATTATTCTTTTTTGTGGGGTTGTACACAATCTGCGTTGATTGAGGAAAGGTAGTAGTAATTTGCTTACATCGATAGCAAGACGTGATTCTTTACAAACGTCTAATTTTATTATTCTAAAACCAGCTTTCAGTATGGGTTTGGAAGGGAACCACATTTCAAATAATGAAACCAATTGAGATTTTTTCCTTATTTAGCCTCCTACGTACAAAAGAAAACTTCAGCTACACTATAGGATAGGGGCATGAATTTAATTCAGTATCGTTCAGCAGCATGCAACATAACATTCACACAGGAACACGTGAAAACTACAGCGTTGGGTGGTTAGTGCTTTAACTAATTACGCCAGCTTACACAGTCGGAAAGCGGAGCAAAACAGAGATTCCTGAGGGGTTTTATGCAACTGCACGTTGGTGAAAAGCAAAATTTTCTTTTAAGCTATCAGGATGGGCCAACACATCTGATACTGTTCAACAAATGTTCAAATGTGTGTGAAATCTTATGGGACTTAACTGCTAAAGTCAGCTTACACACTACTTAACCTAAATTATCCTAATGACAGACAGACAGACAGACAGACACACATACACACACACACACACACACACACACACACACACACACACACACACACACACATGCCCGAGAGAGGACTCGAACCTCCGCCGGGACCAACCTCACAGTCCATGACTGCAGCGCCTAAGACCGCTCTGCTAATCCCGCTCGGCTACTGTTCAACAACTCACCGAAAATCACCAAATTAATACGTAAAAGGTGGCTGAGAGCCATGAACGTCATTATATAAAACTGCAAGAAGTAAGACCGTATCTGAATAACTCTCGATTTAGATCTCACATGAACTACTACTACAGACACGGCCAGATCTCAGAAAGAAACGAATTATACTCGAAAGAAAATTCTCACAAAAGGTGTCTCAAATTTCAAAGAATCACCTTTAGGAAACATTAAGACAATTTAACACACTTTGATACCTTACGTGGACTTAGATATCACACGCACACGTGGTGAGCAATGTAGCTTCTGTACGAGTCACAAAGAAACGGCCAAAAATTCGTAAAATAACTGAATAAAAATACTCTAGCTCCGCTTCTATTTATTTTGTAAGACGTGTATATTTCTATTGTTTATTGTCAAACCACAATTTATGAAAGATGTTTATATTTTATTAATAGGATTAAGTAGGAACAATTAATATTTGTTATGTTGGAAATAATTGTGGTAGCAGGGAATGTCTGCACCAAAGTATTGTTGACAATGGAGACCGCAAATTGATATAATTTTAAAAAGGGCGGGACAGACCGTGTATGGATACATTTTGAGAAAAGAGCGGGAAAGACCGCGCATTGATACATTTTGCAATGGTAGCAGGGATTGTCTGCACCAGAAAGCATTGTTGGCAGGAGAGACCGCACTTTAGCGTTCGTAGGATGTCAGTAGTAAGCGAGATGTGAAGCGAGTCGGTAGCAGGTCTGAAGCGAGAGGTTGAGAGGAGCGGTGTGTCTGCCAGCCACTAGCTATAGCTAGCTACAAGAGATTATAAACGGATGTACAGAGACATCAGGTAACCGTTATCATAAGAGGAACTGATATTGAATTAATTTTTTGAGAAACTCAAGACTACTGAAGGTATGTTTGCGCAATGCTAGTTGTAAGATTATTGTAAAAAGTAAGTCCCATTTGAACGTTTGTAAAATAATTTCATTACCAGCAGTAAATATTTGAAGAAACGTTTTCAGAATATAATTAATTTTTGCCAGAAATGTTGCATTCCTGACTATAATCCATCCCAAAAACCATCAACGTAAAACTTTGCAAAAATTTTATTGCTGTCAAGAAAAAGTGTAACTATGAATTACTTAACTTCAGTCAAATTAATTAAAGAATAACGTCAGCTTTGCTATTAAAGAATAACGTCAGCTTTGGTAATAAATACAGCAACTTATTATGAAAGCCCACCAGCAGCTAATAGAGAATAGTAAAACAGAGAAAGTATATTCATGTCGCAGTTCGATGTAGCAGTCAGATGGCGATCCAGTAACAGTAAAAAAGGTAAGGAAGAGTTTTGGGTTATTGCAGGTAACGAACGACTGAGGGCCACGACGACGACACATTCTCTGTTTCGTCGAAATAATCAGAAAATAACTTTTAATAAGCAGCAATTAAATTTGTATGTGGAGATAGAGAAAGAGAATTAATTTCAAAGGGAAGATTTCACTTGTCATTATTAAGCAAGAGGTAGAAATCCAAAGGGAAGGTTTCATAGGTTATTGTAGAAGGGAAGGTTGAATAAAAAATGAGATATAGAGGAGACGGTTATTGCGTAACAACAAAAGAGATATAGAGTAGACGGGAAGTTTTCAATTTCGACAAACATTTAACATGATTAAACACCCGAAAAACTTTGAATTTCTACTCGTTAATCACTACTCCCAGAACTGGCGCGAACATGTGCTCAGGGTCACATTGCAAAGAAACTAGCATAAAATTCAGCTTTATCCGAGAAAAATTATAGATAAAATGCAACAGCTTCACAAGTTCTCTCAAATGAACAAATTTCATCCGCAATTATTCACAAAACAGAGTGCAGAGCTGATGGCCAGCTCTCGGGCTCGACGGCCACAACCACAATTTTGCCTGTTACACTGTATCATCAAAATTGTGACAATTAAACCGTCTTGTAACACTTCCCTGACTACACTGGCTCTAAATGACACACATTGCAAAAATGATCGACGATGACATAACTCATTCTCATACCGTTTTCCTCCACACTAGCAAGAGCTCCACGAGAACGTCCACACATCAGGTCAGCCCGTCTAGCACTGCCGAAAACATGACGTACACTCCTGGAAATGGAAAAAAGAACACATTGACACCGGTGTGTCAGACCCACCATACTTGCTCCGGACACTGCGAGAGGGCTGTATAAGCAATGATCACACGCACGGCACAGCGGACACACCAGGAACCGCGGTGTTGGCCGTCGAATGGCGCTAGCTGCGCAGCATTTGTGCACCGCCGCCGTCAGTGTCAGCCAGTTTGCCGTGGCATACGGAGCTCCATCGCAGTCTTTAACACTGGTAGCATGCCGCGACAGCGTGGACGTGAACCGTATGTGCAGCTGACGGACTTTGAGCGAGGGCGTATAGTGGGTATGCGGGAGGCCGGGTGGACGTACCGCCGAATTGCTCAACACGTGGGGCGTGAGGTCTCCACAGTACATCGATGTTGTCGCCAGTGGTCGGCGGAAGGTGCACGTGCCCGTCGACCTGGGACCGGACCGCAGCGACGCACGGATGCACGCCAAGACCGTAGGATCCTACGCAGTGCCGTAGGGGACCGCACCGCCACTTCCCAGCAAATTAGGGACACTGTTGCTCCTGGGGTATCGGCGAGGACCATTCGCAACCGTCTCCATGAAGCTGGGCTACGGTCCCGCACACCGTTAGGCCGTCTTCCGCTCACGCCCCAACATCGTGCAGCCCACCTCCAGTGGTGTCGCGACAGGCGTGAATGGAGGGACGAATGGAGACGTGTCGTCTTCAGCGATGAGAGTCGCTTCTGCCTTGGTGCCAATGATGGTCGTATGCGTGTTTGGCGCCGTGCAGGTGAGCGCCACAATCAGGACTGCATACGACCGAGGCACACAGGGCCAACACCCGGCATCATGGTGTGGGGAGCGATCTCCTACACTGGCCGTACACCACTGGTGATCGTCGAGGGGACACTGAATAGTGCACGGTTCATCCAAACCGTCATCGAACCCATCGTTCTACCATTCCTAGACCGGCAAGGGAACTTGCTGTTCCAACAGGACAATGCACGTCCGCATGTATCCCGTGCCACCCAACGTGCTCTAGAAGGTGTAAGTCAACTATCCTGGCCAGCAAGATCTCCGGATCTGTCCCCCATTGAGCATGTTTGGGACTGGATGAAGCGTCGTCTCACGCGGTCTGCACGTCCAGCACGAACGCTGGTCCAACTGAGGCGCCAGGTGGAAATGGCATGGCAAGCCGTTCCACAGGACTACATCCAGCATCTCTACGATCGCCTCCATGGGAGAATAGCAGCCTGCATTGCTGCGAAAGGTGGATATACACTGTACTAGTGCCGACATTGTGCATGCTCTGTTGCCTGTGTCTATGTGCCTGTGGTTCTGTCAGTGTGATCATGTGATGTATCTGACCCCAGGAATGTGTCAATAAAGTTTCCCCTTCCTGGGACAATGAATTCACGGTGTTCTTATTTCAATTTCCAGGAGTGTACTTCCGGAGACATCGTCTACTTGTTCACATTATTGGGTTGGTGCATTAGTAGACAACAGATACACATAACAGAGACTTTAACCTAACTCCGTCCAAACACGCCATTAAGGACCAATGATACCGACCGGCCGCCGTGTCATCCTTAGCCCACAGGCGCCACTGGTTGCAGATATGGAGGGGCATGTGGTTAGCACGCAGCTCGCCCTGCCGTATGTCAGTTTACGAGACCGGAATCGCTACTTCTCCATCAAGTAAATACTCCGTTTGCCTCACGAGGGCTGAGTGCATCCCGCTTGCAAACAGCGCTCGGCAGATCGGACGGTCACCCAACCAAGTGCTAACCCAGTCCGACAGTGCTTAACATCGGTGATCTGGCGAGAACCAGTGTTACCACTGCGGCAAGGCCGTTGGCACATAACAGAGTAAATATCTCTGGAGTGAGCATTGCTTTCTGCGCATGTTGTCAACATTAAACCAGGATTGTCACGTGTTTTCGGGACTTCGCTGTGCGTGTGTGCTTTCTGCAGCGTTTGAAGTTTATATCAAAAGTTTTTGTTGTGTTTCACCGTTTGGTGATAGTGTAATAGCGATGGTTAATTACTGTTGTTGCTACATATGCAAAGAAATATATGTCAATGGAGGGATAGTAACTTTTCATGCGTACATACCATGTGTTTTTGTGGTGTTCAGTCCTGAGACTGGTTCCTAAATCTCTGTCTTACCATTACATAATCTATCTGAAACCTGTCAGTGTCTCCAGGCTTCTTCCATGTATACAACCTTCTTTCATGATTTTTGAACCAAGTGTTAGCTATGATTAAGTTGTGCTCTGTGCAAAATTCTACCAGGCGGCTTCCTCTTTCATTTCTTAGCCCCAATCCATATTCATCTACTATGTTTCCTTCTGTCCCTTTTCCTACTACCGAATTCCAGTCACCCATGACTATTAAATTTTCGTCTCCCTTCACTATCTGAATAATTTCTTTTATTTCACCATACATTTCTTCAATTTATTCGTCATCTGCAGAGCTAGTTGGCATATAAATTTGTACTACTGTAGTAGGCGTGGGCTTCGTGTCTATCTTGGCCACAATAATGCTATGCTGTTTGTAGCAGCTTACCCGCACTGCTATTTTTTTGTTCATTATTAAACCTACTCCTGCATTACCTCTATATGATTTTGTGTTTATAACCCGGTAGTCACCTGAGCAAAAGTCTTGTTCCTCCTGCCACCGAACTTCACTAATTCCCACTATATCTAACTTTAACCTATCCATTTCCCTTTTTAAATTTTCTAACCTACCTGCGCGATTAAGGGATCTGACATTCCACGCTCCAATCTGTAGAACGCAAGTTTTCTTTCTCAGGATAACGACGTCCTCCTGAGTAGTCCCCGCCCAGAGATCCGAATGGGGGACTATTTTACCTCCGGAATATTTTACCCAAGAGGACGCCATCATCATGTAATCATACAGTAAAGCTGCACGACCTCGGGAAAAATTACGGCTGTAGTTTCCCCTTGCTTTCAGCCGTTCGCAGTACCAGCACAGCAAGGCCGTTTTGGTTATTGTTACAAGGCCAGATCAGTCAGTCATCTAGACTGTTGCCCCTGCAACTACTGAAAAGACTGCTGTCCCTCTTCAGGAACCACACTTTTGTCTGGCCTCTCAACGGATATCCCTCCTTTGTGGTTGCACCTACGGGACAGCTAACTGTATCGCTGAAGCACGCAAGCCTCCCCACCAACGGCAATGTCCGTCGTGGTTCTTTGGGGGGGGGGGGGGGGGGTTAGGAGTACATACCATGTAGCTCAAATTACAGTTATCATATTAGTAAGAGACACTGTATATGTTTAAAAATTACGAGACGCATTATAATTAAGGCTTGATTCTGTAGACATATTTTTCTACGATTTTATGACTATATAATAGATATTACGGCTCGTACAAAAGCTTACAAACAATCGCTTCCTTTCGTAAATTTGCTGGTGGAACAGGAAAGGGAATGGTTAGTTGTTTCAGCAAATACTATCCTCCATGCATTTATCAGTGACTTGTCGATCATGTATATAGATTACTCAGTCTACTATTTATTTAATAAACTGGGAGCAAGTACGTAAAATGCGTTAAATAAATACTTCAAAGTGTCACCAGTAAGAGAAATTGTGCTTTAGGTCGCAAAAACGAGAAAATAAATACGCAGAAATAGCAGAAAAAAAGGACGAATTAGCAGGTATATAATCGCTAATGTGTGGCAAATTCGGTGTTTTTCGGAGACTTGCAAAAGTACTAGCGTACTGTCAAGTCGTTTTGCAAGACTATCACTGCCAAAATGTACGTCAGGCTCTGTAATACTATAAAGTGCCGTATCATACCGAAAACTGTCGAAAATCGAGTGCATCTGAACTGTGACACCTATCGCAAAGAAGCAGGATGTAATATCACTTGCCCTCAAAAGTTAAGTTGCTGGTTTATTCCCGGTATCAAATGGATACTGTTAAAATGTCTGCGCAACATATATAAATAATCCACGACACGTACGAAAAGAACCCGTCTGTATTAGGGATGTAGTGACATTCTAAATATACAGGGCGCTATACGGACAAACACGACGTCCCGAGAAGTGACCAGGCCGGCAATGTATGTTGACAACACAAAATCTGTTCTGCGCATGTGATTGCTCACTCCAGAGATATTTACTCTATGGCACATAACAGCGACTTTAGTCATCAATAATATATTTCCCGTCACTATTTACAACAGTGTGCCATCGCTGGGGTAACTTTCCGATTCCCTGGCTGCAGAAATCAGGTGATGTTGAGGTGAAGAACGCATTTTGATTCGGAAACGAAATGCCTTGTAGGTTGTTCGATAGAGAGCGGAAAACCTGAAAATTAAAGAGCGTAACACCAGGTGATAATGGGGTGGAGAGGGGTCGGCCGGGGGGGGGGGGGGGGAGGGTAGGGGTATGACTTGCCAACCCGACTCCTGTGCAGTGTTTTTTATGAGTCTAGCAGAATGCAGGAGGGCGTTCAGTGGAGCAGCGTCACTTCTTGGTCGTTGTTCTTGGATTGCGTCTGCAAGACGTCTCAGTTGTTGAAAATTAATGTCAGTAGTGATGATTACACCTCGGAGGAGCAATTTGTAGTATAACACACCGCAGCTGTTCCTCCAGATGCGCAACATTATCTTCTGTGGATGCGCGAAGGACTTTGTACAGGTGGATTTGCTGATTTTTTTGGGCACAACCATTGCTCTCTTTCTTGTGTTAGCATAAAGACACCATTTCTACATCTACATCTACATACATCTCAGTCCACCATACGGTGCGTGGCGGAGGGTACCTCGTACCACAACTAGCATCTTCTCTCCCTGTTCCACTTCCAAACAGAACGAGGGAAAAATGATTGCCTATATGCCTCTGTACGAGCCCTAATCTCTCTTGTCTTATCTTTGTGGTCTTTCCGCGAAATGTAAGTTGGCAGCAGTAAAATTGTACTGCAGTCAGCCTCAAATGCTGGTTCTCTAAATTTCCTCAGTAGCGATTCACGAAAAGAACGCCTCCTTTTCTCTAGAGACTCTCACCCGAGTTCCTGGAGCAATTCCATAACACTCGCGTGATGATCAAACCTACCAGTAATAAATCTAGCAGCCCGCCTCTGAATTGCTTCTATGTCCTCCCTCAATCCGACCTGATAGGGATCCCAAACGCTCGAGCAGTACTCAAGAATAGGTCGCATTAGTGTTTTATAAGCGCTCTCCTTTACAGATGAACCACACCTCCCCAAAATTCTACCAATGAACCGAAGACGACTATCCGCATTCCCCACAACTGCCATTACATGTTTGTCCCACTTCATATGGCTCTGCAATGTTACGCCCAAATATTTAATCGACGTTACTGTGTCAAGCGCTACACTACTAATGGAGTATTCAAACATTACAGGATTCTTTTTCCTATTCATATGCATTAATTTACAGTTATATACACTTAGAGTTAGCTGCCATTCATTACACCAACCACAAATCCTGTCCAAGTCATCTTGTATCGTCCTACAGTCACTCAACGACGACACCTTCTCGTACACCACAGCATCATCAGCAAACAGCCGCACATTGCTATTCACCCTATCCAAAAGATCATTTATGTAGATAGAAAACAACAGCTGACCTACCACACTTCCCTGGGGCACTCCAGATGATATTCTCACCTGCGATGAACACTCACCATCGAGGACAACGTACTGGGTTCTATTAGTTAAGAAGTCTTCGAGCCACTCGCATACTTGGGAACCAATCCCATATGCTCGTACCTTAGTTAGGAGTCTGCAGTGGGGCACCGAGTCAAACGCTTTCCGGAAGTCAAGGAATATGGCATCCGTCTGATACCCTTTATCCATGGTTCGCAAGATATCATGTGAAAAAAGGGCGAGTTGCGTTTCGCAGGAGCGATGCTTTCTAAAGCCGTGCTGATGCATGGACAGCAACCTCTCTGTCTCAAGGAAATTCATTAGTAACGATACAGAGTGGGAAATGGTCGGTGCTGTTCTTGAGTCAACTGATGACGACGAAGGAGAGCTGCACATACGGCCCGGCCACACGCTGGTTTTTGTGATTCTGGCTTAGAGCGTACAGTACCCATACATAAGAATTTCTTAATCTTCCCCATTGCATGCAAATGTCGCCTGAGGGTGGATTTGCCAGTTCTTGAGTACAGTGCTATTCACCCTATCCAAAAGATCATTTATGTAGATAGAAAACAACAGCTGACCTACCACACTTCCCTGGGGCACTCCAGATGATATTCTCACCTGCGATGAATTCTCACCATCGAGGACAACGTAGTGGGTTCTATTACTTAAGAAGTCTTCGAGCCACTCCCATACTTGGGAACCAATCCCATAACCTCATACCTTAGTTAGGACTCTCCAGTGGGGCACCGAGTTTGGTGCGCTTAAATGATCTTCATCAAACACAGAAGATCTTCCTCAACGTGAAGAGTCACTGATGTTAAACGAGAAAACCATTTTCCTGCCATGCTCTGCCCAGTGCCATTATGCCCATACATCACGCAAACATTTCTGGTTGTCTCCACTACTGTCACCACCTCTATTGAACTCAAACAGAAGAATGACAAAATGACAACATGTAAACTCAAGATAACAACGGTGAACTACAAATAATGACAATATTGATAAATAAACCCATAGCAATCGGAATATCAACATGCAAAACAAAAACGCTACGAACTTACGCGTCAACCTAAAATACCGGGGGGGGGGGGGGGGGGGAGGGGGCGGGGAGTCTATTGTAGCGACTTGATAAACTGTACTCTCGATTTATACGCAGGAAATGGGAAATGTAACACGTTGAAATAAAGCACAAATGGGTCCATTCTCATATGCTGTATAATGGCCATATATCACTGTTATTTAATAGGGAAATTAGTATTATGCCACAGAGTACCTCGACAATCAGTCTAGGGACACTCGAAGATCATTGGCGCGCAAAGGTTTAAATATAGCGTACTAACAGTATCGCTTCAGTTTTAGACGGACTAAAGTTTCTTCGATCACCCTTCCCCATTTTCCTGTTGTAATCTGCAAGAGAACTCTAAAAGACTAAGAGTGTCCACCAATACAGGCAGACTTTGCAAATAAAAAGGGGATCCCTTTACGTCCCTCATTTGGTTAATCCAATAAATTTTTAAGCCAACGTCTAAGTCAACGGTTCAATCGTAAATATTTATCTTTATTAAATATTTATCTTATTACTCGAGGACACATGTAGGCTGAAAGCCTCGCCTCCCAATATCTAGGAGAAATAATGAACATTGTAGCACAACATAAAAACTTTTCTGATTTTCAAAAAAAAAAAATAATGACGAACTGATGAGCAGCAAATGAAGTGGACGACTTGAGGACCCCGCCACAGAGTGAGAGAAGCCAAAACTGCTGTTTACACTTGGCCCCGCTAGAGTTCAGGAGAGTACAGATTCAAGAGATCAGGGGGTCAACCTTAGGGGGTGGGGATGGGGATGGGGGTGGGGGTGGGGCAAGAGTCCAGTTTAGAGCACTTTCCTCTAATTAAAATGTTTTAATGCGAGAAAACGTATCTTGTAAATATGTCATAATGCAGTATCGAAACAAAGTCGATAGCGACACCTAACAACAAACCATTTGGACGTAACCAAGAATTTTATATCGTGCTAATTCCATTTTTCATACATAAGACATATTTATGAGAACAGTTCAATCCTGCTCATCGCCTCCTGATTGCACTGATTCAACACAACCATTCCGAAATCGTAGTATAGAAGTCCTGGAAGAAATTCGTTGAAACCAGTTTAATTCACTTTCCACAGTTTTCCACCATGAACAGACCGATAGCAAATTGAGATAATAGGTTTCATAGGGGCCAACTCATTTGCCTAATTCGAAAATTGTATCACATATAAAAGAAAGCTGTTGCGTAATATTCTGTACAGTTGCATGACTGTTTTCAAAAGTACGAGTACCATTTATTCAGCAGATGCTGGAACGCTAAAGTTCGTGATTTACACTTATAACTACAATAAAAGTGCATCAGCTGAACTGAAATTAGTAAAATATAAATCAGATTGTTGAATACTCCACAGCTACCAAAATTTCATATCCTAAGAACAGTTTTGGAACCAGACCGAAAATTCCTCTAAAACGGCACTTAAATAAATCTTCAGTCCTTTGAAATTTCTTGAAATTTTTATTCATTTCATTTTCCTAAGATATCGAATAGATTGCAGGTCGTAATAGTGAGCTCAAGTATGGTTTCTATCCCGTTAATATACATGGGTTGGTCAAAAACGCAACACATTACCACGTCTAGCTCCATGTAGAAAACCCGTTGGCATTCGAAAGAGCATCCAGTCGTCTCGGAATGGACTAATGAAGTACATTGTGGTTGTAAGGTGTCAGGCAAATCTATCACCTTCCACGAAAACCCTGACATGATAGCAAATCCGGCAGTATGTAACATAGCTCCGAATAAATCCTGACATTAAATTAACCAAAGTAATACGATCAACGAGTTAGCAAATGGAACACCACAGACTAACACAAGAACGCCTAAATGCATGTCATACCTTCCCATCATGAAACAGACGCAGTTCCGAGGGCAGAAACGAGAACAGAACCCGAGAGCAGAACCGTGTAGGCTAGAAGGCTCTACGATATGGTACGGACACCCACGTCGTCTGCCGACCACCAGGACCACCCCCCAGCCCATGTTAAAAGATAGAGCCCTCCAGAAGAACAGTATAGATCTTTCGACAACACTAAAAGGGCCACACCAGCTGCAAGTTTTAGCGTGAGACTATACGCGTCTCTGTTACGTAACAAACATTAAAAACATTGCCCCACCACGAAAAGTATAACATTTCTCATTGGATAGACAGAATTTTTGTAGGAGCTTAAGGTTAACATTGAGACCCTCATTGGTCAGTTGAAAACACAGCCAGATAGTTTTTCTTAAACCAACTTCGGTAAATTGTAGTAAGGAGAAGTTAAAAGGAGTTGCTTCCGAGACGGCGAGGTGTGTGGAGCTGCGTCGCCTGCCGCCCCCTGACGCTGCCTAAACACCGACAAGGTAATGAACTCACGCGATGCCGCATAAGAGAGCATAAGGCTTCACTCAGAACTGCGGTAGTCTCATCTGTTACACCCCCTGTTTACGTAATACTAGTGTCGATCGTCAATTAAACTTCGTGGTATTCACATTTGCTACTAGAAGTTAAAATCTGATAGGCGATGATTTTTCTGTTATATAATTATTGAGAAGCCACATCAGCCACTGTAATTTACGACGAGTTAGATAAGTAGTTAAAGATAATTGAGGGTCACTGTAGACTATTTTGATAGTTTTCTCTTTTATGAAACTTAACTTAAATCTACATTATAGATGTGATATGGCATAGGTCATCCTTCGATCCATTACAGAACTTGGAAACCCATTCAGGGAATTTTCGTTCACATTTTTGTTGAACGCAGTTGGTTTTTATCATCCTGTGTTAAAATATTTCTTTTTTTATCAATAGTGCAATTTATAAACAATGTTTTGTGAGTAGAATAAAATTTCCAATGGTAAACCTAACTGCTTTTTCGACGTTATTTTACCAGCTAACTAAAAATAGGAAAGCCTTGAACCCCTTCCACTAAATGTAGTTAGTATTAAGATTCTTTTACAGGGAGTGCAGTGGAGCTGACTTTGAAATCATTTATTTGACTATATCATCGCTAGTCTCACTGAACTCTTCTGAATTCTACACGTCATGTGTGGTCTGGCGTCTCCTTACCAGCAACAGGTCCCAGGTTCAAACTAGTCAATTCCCTGAAAAACACGCCCAGAGCGTCATTGCGCGAAAGTGGTAGGGAGACACGGCCTAGAAGAAACAGACACCACGCAGAATGTTAGATGGTTTTCAAGGGAATCTTATACCATTCGCCCTGCAAAATATTGGCAAGTTCACGGAGGTGGATAGCGATCACGGACATTTCTTTCCAAAGTAGGCCACAAAGGCTGAATAATGTTGAGGCCTCGCGACTGTGGTAACCAGGGAAGACACCACAATTCATCCTCGTGCTTACGAGGATGCGAACTGCAAGACGATGCGAACTTGTGACAAAGGACCATCTCGTCTTGGAACACAGAATCACCATTGAGAAACAAATCTTTTACCATGGGACGGACCTGACCAGCCAAAATACTCACACAATCCTTGGCAGTGATGCGATTCTGCAAAGTACCCATGGGGACCCATGGAATACCACGATATGGCTGCTTAAATCATCACCGAGACCCCGCCATGTTTCATTCTTGGGACGTAAACTCGGCCAAGAGTTGCAAATAGTGTGAAACTAGAGTCATTACAACCAAACGTCATTGTTTCTATGCTCCGTAATCCAGTTTTATGGCTTCGGCAGCACGTTTTCCTGTTACCGACATTTGCATCACTGACGAGTGGTTTTGGAAATCCATCTCGCCCTGCCAACTCCCTGCTTTGTGGAGCTCCCTTCGTGTTGTTTTGGTGCTGACGGGGTTCGCCAAGGCGACATTCAGTTCTGCAGTTATTTTTTCAGCTGTCGTCCTCTTCTGTTTCGTCACAATTACTGAAACAGGTGTGTTAGGAGTTTGTTATTTGCATTTCTGGAATTTGCACGTACTATGGATGTCCCGGACGCTAAGCGGCAATGTTGAATCGCTTATTCTTCGCCCGCAGTCTTTGTTCAGAATACAGTAGCTGTGTCGCTGGAAGATGTGCCTGTTTTTGTCATCGCTACTAGCCAGCGACGAGCGTGGGAGTTCTGTCGTTAGAGGAGTGGTGAAACAGACATCCAGCAGAAGACTCGTGGCAATGTAGACGTAAAGTTAAGTGGATCTGTGTTTAAGTAAAATGATTGTGTTTGAATCCTGTGAGACAGAGGAGAATTTAACACTACTGACCATTAATATTGCTACACCACGAAGATGATGTGCTACAGACGCGAAATTTAACCCACAGGAAGAAGATGCTGTTATATGCAAATGATAGCTTTTCAGAGCATTCACACGAGGTTGGCGCCGGTGGCGACACCTACAACGTGCTGACGTGATGAAAGTTTCCAATCGATTTCTCATACACAAACAGCAGTTGACAAGCGTTGCCTGGTGAAGCGTTGTTGTCATGCCTCGTGTAAGGAGGAGAAATGCTACCATCACGGTTCCGACTTTGATAAAAATCGGATTGTAGCCTATCGCGACTGCAGTTTATCGTATCGCGACATTGCTACTCGCGTTGGTCGAGATCCAATGACTGTTAGCAGAATATGGAATCGGTGAGTTGAGGAGGGTAATTCGGAACGCCGTGCTGGATCCCAACGGCCTCGTATCACTAGCAGTCGAGATGACAGGCATCTTATCCGCAAGGCTGTAACGGATCGTGTAGCAATGTCTCGATCCCTGAGTCAACAGATGCGAACGTTTGATGACAACAACCATCTGCACGAACAGTTCGACGACGTTTGCAGCAACATGGACTATCAGCTCTGAGACCATCGCTGCGTTACCCTTGACGCTGCATCACAGACAGGAGCGCCTGAGATGGTGTACTCAACGACGAACCTGGGTGTACGAATGGCAAAACGTCATTTTTTCGGATGAATCCAGGTTCTGTTTACAGCATCATGATCGTCGCACCCGTGTTTGGCGACATCGCCGTGAACGCACATTGGAAGCGTGTATTCGTCATCGCCATACTGGCGTATCACCCGGCGTGATGGTATGGGTTGCCATTGGTTACACGTCTCGGTCACCTCTTGTTCGTATTGACGGCACTTTGAACAGTGGACGTTACACTTCAGATGTGTTACGACCTGTGGCTCTACCCTTCATTCGATTCCTGCGAAACCCTACATTTCAGCAGGATAATGCACGACCTATGTTGCAGGTCCTGCTACGAAAATTATCAACGCACACGGACTATTCCTTAAACAGCATTATTAGGTAGATCATTAACGCACAGGGACCACTGTTTAGTTAACGAAATTAATGGCAAAGTTCAGGACTTAATCAGTTTGCACATTTTCAGAAAGCTCATAAAACAGAGCCAAATTCATGTTGTATTCTCACAGGCAGAAGTATTTGGTTTTTCTCGCAGTTAGAAATGAAGAAAAGTCAACCGAAGCCAAACAAAAGGAAAGTTACAACCAACCTACCAAGTCAGTGCGGTACGAGTTCAAGATCAAACGAAAACAATTATTTAAGGAAACTTTCATTACTTGCTTTTGTTGTGCAATTTGTGGCACCTTTAACTCCTTTTCATGCCTTTACACACATTTTTAACTTCACTGATGCAACGCAATAGTCACGATTCAACGGTGACATCTAAATCGAAGTTACAGTTTTCTTACAGATTCCAAGACAAACTCTAGCTAGTTGCTGTATTTCTTCAAGTAATTCAGTCCGTAGTCACCAATGTCAGCCACCATTAACATTTATTAATTAATTTTTCAATTTTTTTCAATGACGCAGTTCTTAAGCCATAGTTTGAGATCAATTTTTAGAAATATACATTTGCGTGCACTTTGTGACCAAAAGAACTATTCCGTCCTGAATTGTTGTGGCTTAGTTTTTAGTTTTCGTTAATTTGTGCTGTTTTATTTTCGATAGGTTTTTATACATTATTTTTGTCTTATCGTAATTGATTTTCAGCTGTACTTTCAAACTTCCTCTGTTTATAGGACCAATTCGTTGTTGAGGCTAAGCTGCAGTAGAGGCTAACAGTACAACGGCATCATCAATACGAAAACGTTTCATTAACATTTACTCATTCCTCATTTACCTAGTTTCGGGACCTGGAAACTTCCTCTAGGGCCGCAGAGAACAGTTTAGATGATATGAAATCTCTTTTAAAACGTAAATAAAAAAACGACGTAACCGGTTAGTAAATTTAAAGTCTTTTATGCGCGACGCATTTCGGAGGATTTGCTCCATTACCAGGATGCAATTCCGTTTTTTTCTTTTTTTTTTATCTGAGGTGTATTACAGAGAAAGCAACACTCATGTGCGTCTCTGCTGAATACTTTCCTCGGAAGTACTGCTTTTGAGCTTCTCACATTCAGAGTTTACAGACTGTAACAGAAATGTCCCTTATAATAAAGCAATGCATCCAAAATGCGTCGTAAATCATAAATTTTACATTTAGCTAGTGCTGTATGACTTCTGGTTGGCTGTATGCCGGTTCTTTATATATTTTTAATTTATATTGAACCTGTGTGACCATCTCCTCGCGTTACCTTAGAGAATTATACTCGACTTTGCGTCCTGGCTGCTAATATACCGTTAGATAGGTTTAAGTAGTTCAAAGTTCTAGGGGACTGATGACCTCAGATGTTAAGTCCCATAGTGCTCAGAGCCATTTTTTGCTAATATACCAGGCCCATAAGAAAAGGTATGTATGTTGTGACCCTTATTTGATTAACTTGGTAAACTAATTATTTTAGAAATGTGCGCAACGGAAACTGGTGCGAGTTTCTCTAAGATAACACGTTATGGGGTGGTTGAAGTCAATGCCGTCACTATAGCAGCTGGTAGCCTATCTAAATTCAAATGGCAGATTATTTCTATCTTTCATTAACTTTTGAAGATCGAACTGAAAAGGCTTGCCAGGTTTAATTGAACTGAATATGATACATCTTATCCATTTCATGTATCAGGTGACTGGGGGAATATTTCTTAATTGAAATGCTGACTCTCATTTAGTAGATTTATTTTTTACTCTGATGAAAATATTTTAGAAGACGACACATTAGAACTTTTCTTTAGTTACAAAACTTATGTCTGAATGAGCGTTAAACCTCTCATGGGTAGGACAATGTCAAAACGAATAATTTCATCATCGTCTCATTACACTGTGTTTAGCGGGATAGTCGTCATTCTTTCCTTAAAACTCACATTTCATCTTGCATGAATTACACAACAGAAATTTAAGGTCAGCCATTGCTGAAGATAGAAAACCTCAACCGAAGAAAGGATTCTGGGTAAAATGTTACTAAAAATTTTGTAGATTTTACAATAATTTATACGCCGTTGTCTGTTTCAATTGAAAGCACTATGAAGTGAACACAGGTAACTTCAGTTTTAGCATGTGCTACGCTGAGGGCGCAAACACGTGGTCGATCATATGAGACCAAAGAAACTACCACAAATTCATAAAATATTTAGGTAAAAGCACAGTAGCACAGTAATAACGGTTAAATATGTCTCTGAAAACAACTGTAATAATACTGAAACTCGAGAATTGACCACATTATGTGACTTTGTACTACTGGCGCCAAAATGAAGTACCAACTAAACTCACAAAGAAAGTACCAAAAATAATTAAATTTCGTGACAGAAATTTCTCGATCTACCATCTGAGACGCAATGTGCACTCATTGAGCTAAAAGTGAAGCTTATAACTCGGGAAATAGCTACATAAACTGATGGTTCCTGCATGCTCACAACCACAAAGCAAAATTTTACAAACACGTTTCCGAGAAAACTACTGCAAATAAATTAAAACCGTAACCTGTACCGATGGAGATACGTTGAATGCGTGCTATGAGGATACCCTGTCGTGAATTTGTAGCCATATTACTTCATTTCTACCTCACCAAATCTGCGAGCTGCTGTGCTCCCGCGTCCGGTCCGTCTCGTGGCTGGCCCCACAGAGCTCTCCACGCGCCAAAATCCGACCAACGTTCCTATTCAAACGCGGTGGTGGGGAGACTCACCTCACCCCCGCACCAACTTTGTAACCTACCCTCGTGTCTGTTTTCATCTTTGCTTGCTGCTCTGGCCTACCTGCCGTTATTCTTGTAATGTTGGCAATAACTGCTATTCCCTTAAACTGTTCCCTTTGGTCCATGCTCCCGCTACATTTGACTTCCATTCACACCCATGCACACTCATACAGGATGGAACAAGGAGTATACATATAAACGGCGTGTGACCTCTTTGTGAAATGACGAAAACAAATAAACAAATGCATCAAATATTCCTTTCACCCAGCGAAGTATTGAAGCTGCTTGCAATCAAAGAAAAAACTTATATCTCGATATAGAAAACATAATTACTTCCTACTGTAACCTGAGGCAAAACGTAAGTAATGCCCCACTAGTAGTCGCATCCTATTTTTATTTGTATTTCAAACAGACAATTATGAAAAAGCCTGCCAAATATTTGTATGTACATCTGGATATCTTCGCCTGACTGTGTTTTAGTTTCTAATTATCTCACTATCCTGATGAAGTTTAATGGAAGCTGTAACATCCATTGACTTATAAAGTATTCCTTGTATAACGACGCATGTACAGTCCTTTTTTGAAGATCTGTTAAAACACAGTTCTTTTTTAACTGAGTCAGAAGCTTTCTTCTGGTCACAAAGGTGTGCAGAGCACATGCTCCTCGGTATCCACATCCGGTGACGGATAACACGGCGGCCGGTCGGTACCGTTGGGCCATAAAAGCCTGTTCGGACAGTGTTATGTTATTAAAAAGCTTTCTTAAAATCCATGATTCTTAGAAAATTGATAATTCTTGCTGGTTGTTTCTCTCACACTTCGCAAATTGTTCATTGTGATACATACATTTCTAAATCCAGAATGTTCCTTTCCCTTCCCTGAATAAACATAATTATTTGTCTAGACAGTTGGTGGTCATTTTGGTGGCTATCTCATCTTGTACAATACGGCAAGGAGGCTGACACGACCATAGTGTTTTATATCTTGCCTGAGTCCTTACTTGTGAAGTAGAACGATTGTAACAGAATTCCCATTGAGGAATTGTCTCCCTATGCAGACATTCCGGACATACTTTTCCAAGATCATTTTCTATCACCTCACCCGAATCTACATTCTCTGAAACAATCAGCTTCAGATGCCTTTCCATTCTTCATATTTCGAACGATTTTACGAACATCTACTGCCACCACGTCCAGACAGCTAATAACAAAATGGTGAAATTCTTCGAATCTAACTTCATTGATACCTACATATTTGAAAAATAATGCTTCTTCTGTGGCTGGAAGCTCCTGTAGGCGGTTTCTGTCTCTGTATCAGAGAATTAAATATGGGTTTTTCAATACCGCCTTCTGTAGTACACACTGTATTTTTTTTTTCCTTTGTATCCAGACATGTAGTTGTGTGTGTTGGTGTAATCTGTCGCCAGCACATCAGTCGGCAAAGATGTAGCGCGTAGATCGATAGTAGGCGCTGATCAAGCGCGCCTATCGCGAGAGAGGCCAGAGACAGACTCGCGAGCAACGCGCTGCCAACGCCCTCTCTACAGCAAGTATTTAGGCCGCCGCTGCTGACCGGAGGGCCTCACTAACTCAGGCACCCACTCACTGACTCACTAAGTCACACTCCAGTTGGCGTCTGGCATTCATTCGCAGAGCGGCATAGTTCAGCACAGGATGCTGCACTGGGAGTGCATCATCTCAGAACCTAGTGAATTCGAGCATGGGCAAACTGCTGGTGCTCGTTGGTGTGTGGATCCCTAACCGAGGTAGCTGTAGACCTTGATGTTTCAAGAGAGAACATTTCTACACTACTGGCCATTGAAATTGCTACACCATGAACGTGACGTGCTACAGATGCGAAATGTAGCCGACAGGAAGAAGATGCTGTGATATGCAAATGATTAGCTTTTCAGAGCATTCACACAAGGTTGGCGCTGGTGGAGACACCTATAACGTGCTGACATGAGGAAAATTTACTACCGATTTTTCATACACAAACAGCAGTTGACAAGCGTTGCCTGGTGAAGCGTTGTTGTCATGCCTCGTGTAAGGAGAAGAAATGCGTACCATCACGTTTCCGACTTTGATAAAGGTCGGATTGTAGCCTATCGCGATTGCGATTTATTGCATCACGACATTGCTGCATGCGTTGGTCGAGATCCAATGACTGTTAGCAGGATATGGAATCGGTGGGTTCAGGAAGGTAATACAGAACGCCGTGCTGGATCCCAATGGCCTCGTATCACTAGCAGTCGAGGTAACAGGCATCTTATTCGCATGGCTGTAACGGATCGTGCAGCCATGTCTCGATCCCTGAGTCAACAGATGGGGACGTTTGCAAGACAACAACCATCTGCACGAAGAGTTCGACGACGTTTGCAGCAGCACGGACTATCAGCTCAGAGACCATGGCTGCATTACCCTGGACGTTGCATCACAGACAGGAGCGCCTGCGATGGTGTACTCAGTGACGAACCTGGGTGCACGAATGGCAAAACGTCAGTTTTTCGGATGAATCCAGGTTCTGTTTACAGCATCATGATGGTCGCGTCCGTGTTTGGCGACATCGCGGTGAACGCACATTGGAAGCATGTATTCGTCATCGCCATATTGGCGTATCACCCGGCGTGATGGTATGGGGTGCCATTGGTTACACGTCTCGGTCACCTCTTGTTCGCATTGACGGCAGTGGACGTTACGTTTCAGATGTGTTACGATCCGTGGCTCTACCCTTCATTCGATCCCTGTGAAACCCTACATTTCAGCAGAATAATGCACGACCGCATGTTGCAGGTCCTGTACGGGCCTTTCTGGATACAGAAAATGTTCGACTGCTGCCCTGGCCAGCACATTCTGCAGATCTCTCACCAATTTAAAACGTCTGGTCAATGTTGGCCGAGCTACTGGCGCGTCACAATACGCCAGTCACTACTCTTGATGAACTGTGGTATGGTGTTGAAGCTGCATAGGCAGCTGTACCTGTACACGCCATCCAAGTTCTGTCCGACTCAATGCCCAGGTGTATCAAGGCCGTTATGACGGCCAGAGGTGGTTGTTCTGGGTACTCATTTCTCAGGATCTATGCACCCAAATTGCGTGAAAATGTAATCACGAGTCAGTTCTAGTATAATACATTTGTCCAATGAATACCCGTTTATCATCTGCATTTCTTCTTGGTGTAGCAATTTTAATGGCCAGTAGTGTAAGGTTTATGCCACATTCGGGGAAAGAATAAAAATGACATCCAGTAATTCACAACGCGGACGAAAGTGTGTGTTGAGTGATCGTGACTACAGTCACTGAAGAGGATTGTGACGAGAAATAAAAGACAGACCGCTGCAAAAGCCACTGCAGAGCTGTATGTCACACACGTGAACCCTGTCGGCACCAAAACAATTAACAGGGAATGGTAGGGGGAGATGGAATTCCAAAACTATTCATCAGTGATGCAAATACCTATAACAGGAAAATTTGATGCCGAAGCCATAATACTTGGATTATGGAGCAATGAAACAACGTTATTTCGTTTCCTTGTCTTGTTTCACATTGTTTCCAACTCCTACCCGAGTTTATGTCCCAAGAGTGAGACACGGTGGAGGTCTGATGATGATTTGAGCAGCCATATCCCTCAGAAGGGCATTCAACAACTCCCTCAATCAAAGCCAAGTTGAATAGCTACTTGCGTAAGGGCCAGACGTGGACCAACGCATTACTGACTGGTTCAATTGGTAAAGCTTTTTTTTGCCTTGAATAAATAATCCAATTTTACCGAAATTTTAATCATTTGTATTTCTGTCCATGTACATCACTTCTATCGATTTCCGTCCCATTCGGATAATTCCTGTGTGGTGCGTCTTTTTTTTGTCTTCGGGCGTAGTTTGATGAAGAAGAGCTGCTACATTAGTTGGCAATGGTGGATGACACCTGATTAAATGTTGTATGAAACCTCTTTAGTGGTTTGCATGTAGGTTACATTAGAAAATAAAATGTGGCTATCATTTCCAGCTGTTAATCCATCACATTCACAATAAGGGCTATCTTGTATGTGTATTCGATGACGATGACTGGGCAATAATTCATGATTAAATTTAATGCGAATTATGGAACTTGTGAAGTCATTATCTGGCTTGATTGTGTGTAACCAGGAGTTAGAGAGAGTGTTTGGCTGTATTTGTCCATAACATTTACCTTTAGTGTGTACTGATGACTGATATACAGTTTCCCATTGGCAACTTGTTCTTCTCCATAATATAGTTTTCAGATCTGACGGCCATAATGAGATGTTTTTAAATGTGCCTTTTTAGCGATGGTCTTCACTAAGTCACTGACTATTTCGGTATACAGTAATGGGTATAAATGTATATATTTTTATATCTGATGCGTTAATATGTACACCCATCAATGTGTTGGTTGTTTTTCCTCTGCATCGAACAGTCTCGCCCTAGATACGTCATAAACTTTGCGACCTGATGTTTTCTGCACGGACGTAACTGCGCCACTAACAAGTAAACCTACCCAGTTCGATTCTGATCGGTTTTCAACATGTTGTAGTGTAGTACAAAATAAGAGACTCATGTTCTTTAGTTTTTTTATACGCATCCACACGGCCAGTAAAGAGGTGAAAAAATCTGAGTTTCATATTTCTGAATGATTACCGTTGAAACGGTAACAGATATAAAAAACTTCAAATAAAAGTTCTATGGTTTTTAATGTACGTTACATTTTTGTCGAAAAAGTCATATTTTTCGACATCCCCCTCCCTATTATTTTGTTTTTCATTTCAGCACCTGACAAACAGCAAAACATATAGCGTCATTAGTACCAAATTCAATCATATATTATGAAATGACGATGCATTTGTGAGAAATAAGCTAAAAATATCTCTATATCGCTGTACATGCACACAGTCACCTCAGTGCCAGTTGTCATGTGTTGTTTAATAGCTTCTTTGCATATAAATATATTCTAAATGTATATTCCACATAGGTTGCTCTCTATATACGTTTCCTTTTAATTTTATGTAATATAAAATAACTTGTGTTTATTTGTGTTTTCTTTTTACATTTGGTGTATCATTTTTGTTTTCAAGTTGCAACGTTTTCAGTTTTAATTATGTTATGTATGAAACTGTTTTTACATTATTGTTGTAGCTTTACTGTAAATCAGCCGGCCGGAGTGGCCGTGCGGTTCTAGGCGCTACAGTCTGGAACTGCGCGACTGCTACGGTCGTAGGTTCGAATCCTGCCTCGGGCATTGATGTGTGTGATGTCCTTAGGTTAGTTAGGTTTAATTAGTTCTAAGTTCTAGGCGACTGATGACCTCATAAGTTAAGTCGCTTAGTGCTCAGAGCCATTTGAACCACTTTTTTAACTGTAAATATGTACAGTAATGAGGAAGCGCAGTATTGTTCAGGTCAAAAAACTGCTGAATTCACTTTAATTTTGCGCACCAAGCACACCGGACAATTGCAATTTCACATATAGTGAACAATTGTCTCACATTTTCGTGGTTTCTGTTTAATGTAACCACTCTTGTTCCATGCATATTTAAATAGAGTGACGATTCTGAGAGACGAAAAGTGATTGTAAATGAAAGACTGAATTTTTAGAATATCATTTCTTAAAAATGCAGCAGAGTCCCGCTAATCCGAACGCCAGTAATCCGAACGTTCGGTTAATCCGAACATGAAAAATGCTAGTCTATGTATGGAACACTGTGCGGTAAACTGCTGTACATACACACTATTTTAATTTAGACAGTACAGTAAACATGTATTAGAAAAATTGGCAAGAGGACATTAGGTTCAACAATGCATTACAATGAAAGAAAAGCTGTCAAACTTACTAAAATTCAGAGGACGTTTTATCCCTACTTTATAGGTGAGAAAAACTCAGTCATTGTTTATTGGCGTAATGAAGACATTCTGTTATATGACGCATAGCTGCGCCATCGTCTCATAACCATCAAATCAGCAGGTGTAGCAGTGGACTGTTGCTCTAGACCAGGGATCCCCAAACTATTTTGGACAAGTGACCTCTTTTCGAAAATGAACTGTTACCTCAGACCCCCATGGCCAAATTACCCACTTTTAAGATCAACCGCCTTATTCATAATGGTCCGCTAACTTAAAACAGCTGCTACAGAGTGTTATTTTTCATTCTGACTTAGGTCAATAGAAGAAGATAGAGTGAGAATTAGCAATGCTTTAAGTTAGCAGACTATTATAAATAAGGGGGCCTATCTTTAGTTTTTTCCTATTGATATAAAATTCCTAGGTACTAAGGTACCAATTGGAAAACTTCGCACTTGGTTAAGTGAGTAAAGTTGACTTCATTTTCTCATCAAAATTTAACAAAATAAAAAGACATACAATGCAGTAAATATCAAGTTTAATTATTAATGATTATTACAAATTAAGTACTTAAAGAATCTTAAGTAGGTAGGAAATTATATTTAAAAAAGTATTAATTCGCAAAGAGAAAATAAAACAAACATTCAGTGTGATGGATGAACCTGGTGACTATCTACCAATCTAGCTACATCCGGTTCAATATTAATTATTCTTAGTACACGTAACACAACATAAACAATATAGTACCTACCCATCTTGAAAGTTTTAAATAAGAAATTGTGTTATTGTAATAGGGGTCGATTTTTAGACCTCGTCGACCCCCAAAATCAGTTTTCGTTTATGTCGACCCTTATAAAACCGATATCGACCCCAAGGGATCGATATCGACCACTTTGGGAATCCCTGCTCTAAACGACGCAGCGCGAGGTCAAGGGCTTCTGCTGCGTCACTGTGTGGCACCAGCTGTCCTTTGTCACTTCCGTCACAGCAGTCCACTTCTTCCTGGTCTTAAATCAAAGCAGCAACTAAATCAGCCTCAGTATGGTTCTCCACACATGGCACAATCGGCTGCCATCCACTCATCTACGTCTCCTTCACATCCGGGGATTGTCTGTATCATTTGTAGTAGATTTTGCTCTTCGTTTTCAACTACGTTGTCCTTAAATTCAATAGATGTCCACACCACAGTTTTCTCCACAATTTTCTCAGAGTATTTTCTGAAATATTCTGCCATGCCTCAGCGGCCCAATAAACAACACCCTTCATATTGGTCTTTTTTATTTTGTCCACTAAAGGAATGCTGTCATCTTGGATCAGCATTCTTAAAATTTTTCTGTAAATCAGTTTTAATGTTTGCAGTACGTCATGGTCCATCGGCTGTAGAAGTGGTGTAACATTCGGCGGCAAAAACTTTGCCACAATTTCTCCACCACATATCCTCAGTGCTTGGGAGAGACGGCGCGTTATCCATCAAAAGGATTGCACTGGGAGGTAAATGATTTCACTTAGAACAAACTGGCTATGAAACCATTCTCTGAACAGCTTACCATCCTTCTATGCTTTTTTTCTGGTTCTCCACACATGACACAGTCGGCTGCCATCCACTCATCTACGTCTCCTTCACACACAGGGATTGTCTGTATCATTTGTAGTAGATTTTACAGTTTCTAACTCACAATTCAACAAGAACTGATATTTTGATCAGACAGAATGGGCATATTATAAGCGAGACGGAACAGTTCAAGTTCCTAGGCGTTCGGATAGATAGCAAGCTGTTGTGGAAAGCCCATATTCAGGATCTTGTTCTGTAACTAAATGCTGCTTTATTTACCATTAGAACAGTATCGGAAATAAGTGACAGTTCAACACGAAAAGTAGTCTACTTCGCATATTTTCATACGCTTATGTCATGTGGTATTATTTTTTTGGGGTAATTCTTCTGATTCAAAAAGGGTATTTTTGGCTCAAAAACGGGCTGTTCGAGCTACATGTGGTGTAAGTTCGAGAACCTCTTGTCGACCCCTATTCAATAGTCTGGGAATTCTGACATTGCCCTCACAGTATATATTTTCTTTAATGTCGTTTGTTGTTAGCAATATTAACTTATTCCCAAGAGTTAGCAGCTTTCACTCAGTTAATACTAGGCAGAAATCAAATGTGCATGTGGAATGCACTTCCTTGACTCATGTGCACAAAGGAGTGCACTATTCTGCTGCATCCATTTTCAATAAGCTACCACAAGAACTCAAAAATCTTAGCAGTAGCCCAAACGCTTTTAAGTCTAAACTGAAGAGTTTGCTCATGGCTCACTCCTTCTATTCTGTCGAGAAGCTCCTGGAAGAGCTGAAAAATTAAGCAATTCCAGTGTTACATTGTTGATTTTGTTTATTTAAACTTACGAATTGTCGCCTGAATATGTTTCTTGTATTTCATTTTATCTTTTTCTACTATCGTGTTATAATTTCATGTATTGTTCCATGACCATGGAGACTTCTTTGGTCCCACAGGACAATAAATAAATAAATAAATAAACGGGCAGGTACTTCATGTTGCAGTTTTTAAAAGCTCTGGTCCTAGCAGATTTGCCGATCAGCATTAAAGGCAGCTTGTGATTACCAGAAGCGCTGCTGCACGCTAATAAAGTCCGACGATCTTTGCACATTTTAAAACCAGGAGCATGGTCTTCTGCTTTTGATGCCAGGCTTTTTGTTCGCAATGCTCTAAAATTAAGGCCAGTCTCGTCAGCTTTATAAATTTGTTGGGGAAATATTTTCCCTTTCTTATCATTTTTTCAGTCTCACCCAAGTATTCCTTCGCTGCATTACGGTCAGAAGAAAACTTCTCTCCAGTAATTGCTAGCTGACGGTTTCCATGACGTTTTTTGAATCTGTCCAACCAACCCGTACTCGTACTAAAAGACGCATCGCCATTCATTAACTTGTTCAGGTAAAGAGCCTTCACCTGAACCAGTGCTCCACTCAAAGGAGTTCCCCTTTCTCTTTCCTGCGTAAACCAAAGGAAAAGAGCTTTGTCCACTTTGTCGTACTGGGACTGTTTCAAAGTCTGTGCCGAATTTCGAGTGTTTGTCCCGAAGACGTTGCACAGGACTGTTCAAGCTTCACTCAGTTCTTATTCCAATCGCAAATGGTTGCTTTACCAACACCCAGTTCCGTTGCCTGTTTAGATACATTCTCACCGTTGTCTATCCGCTTCAAAGCCTTCAGCTTTTGTTTGAGAGTTAACGTTGTATATTTCCGTTTACTCATGACGAAAATACGTACACCACTACGACTGGACGAGTACAGTACAACTGTTACGCGTGCCAGCGATCGGTAACTAACATAACCAAGCGCTTTGCGAGCCCACTGGCAGTGCATTGACGTCAGACACACTATAAAGATCTCAACAATGCACAACAACAAGAGCAGCAAGTGAGAGTGAGTCATTGTTCACACACTTGTTCGCATTTGTTACCATGGTGTACCTACTTATCTGCTTGGTATACTTCATTCTAAAAACTCGTCACCGTAATTCCAGCTAATCCAAACAAATCGGTAATCCGAACAAGATCCGGTCCCAGTTAGTTCGGATTAACGCGACTATTGTAATATAACATCATAATTACAGAATATAATTAAGGTTGAAAAATGTATCAAGACAGTTTTCCACGACTAAAATGTATGTGTAATGGCTGAATCATCCCTGTAGTTCCGGCAGGAAATGTTAAAATACCGAGTGATCAAAAAGTAAGTATAAATTTGAAAACTTAATAAACCACAGAATAATGTAGATAGAGCAGTAAAAATTGACACACATGCTTGGAATGACATGGGGTTTTATTAGAACCAAAACAAAATAAACAAAGTTCACAAAATGTCTGACAGATGGCGCTGGACAGCAAAACTTCAGTGACTGCACATGACAGTCGTGTGTAAAAGGAGCTGTAATGGGAGAGAGAGAATCAGATGCGCCAGCAGTCGCAGAATGTTGACGTTACCTGAAAAGGCGCTTTTAGTGAAGCTGTATTATCAGAATGGGGAATGTGCTAGTTCAGCGTTACGATCCTAACGCCATAGGAAGGGGATTCGAACAGGTAAAGGTCCGTTGACAAATGCAGCTGTGGCGAGAATGATTTCGAAGTTCGAAGCCACGGGTTGTTTAGACGATAGACCCCGTAGTGGCCGACCGAGCACAAGGCGTAATGCTGCTGAGACAGTTCAGGAAGAAATGGAGACTGTAGCGGGTTCGTCTATGCACGGGGAAGTCAGCGCTCGTGCAGTCGCACGTCGCACCGACATTCCATACACTACTGTTTGGTTGGCACTTAGGCGTACCCTCCGATGCTATCCGTACAAAATCCGTCGGCATCATGAACTGTTACCTGGCGATTTAGTGAAGCGGAGGGCATTTGCGGTGTGGGTGTTTCAAAAGATGGCGGCAGATGACGATTGGTTGAGTAACGTGTTGTGGACCGACGAAGCTCATTTCACGCTCAGAGGGTCTGTCAACGCCCACAACTCCAGAATTTGGGCTACCGAAAATCCTTGAACTGTCGTGGAAACTCCATTGCACGACGAGAAAGTCACGGTATGGGTTGGATTTACATCTAGTGTTATCGGGCCGTTTTTCTTCGAGGAAATGCGTGATTCTCGTATTGTAACTGCTACCGTGACGGGTGAGAGGTACACCGATATGTTACAGAATCGCATCATCCCCAGCCTGTATGATAAACACCTGCTGGAACTTACGATGTTTATGCAGGATGGCGCTCCACCCCATATTGCTAGACGCGTGAAAGATCTCTTGCGCGCGTCGTTTGGTGATGATCGTGTGCTCAGCCGCCACTTTCGTCATGCTTGGCCTCCCAGGTCCCCAGACCTCAATCCGTTCGATTATTGGCTTTGGGGTTACCTGAAGTCGCAAGTGTATCGTGATCGACCGACGTCTCTAGGGATGCTGAAAGACAACATCCGACGCCAATGCCTCGCCATAACTCCGGACATACTTTACAGTGGTGTTCACAACATTATTCGTCGACTACAGCTATTGTTGAGGAATGATGGTGGAGTTATTGAGCATTTCCTGTAAAGAACATCATCTTTGCTTTGTCTTACTTTGTTATGCTAATTATTGCTATTCTGATCAGATGAAGCGCCATCTGTCGGACATTTTTTGAACTTTTGTATTTGTTTGGTTCTAATAAAACCCCATGTCACTCCAAGCATGTGTGTCAATTTGTACCTCTCTGTTTACATTATTCCGTGATTTATTCAGTTTTCAAATTTATACTGACTTTTTGATCACCCAGTACACTAAGGTGACAAGTCATAGGATAGTGATATGCACATAGAGATGGCGATAGTATCTCGTACACAAGATATAAAAGAACAGTGCTTTGATTGAACTGTCGTTTATATTCAGGTGATTCGTGCCGAAAGGTCTCCGACGTGATTCTGGTCGCTCGCCCGCAGCGCCTGTCCTGGGCTCGTTGCCATATCGGTTGGACCCTAGACGACTCGAAACCGTGGCGTGGTAAGATGAGTACAGATTTCAGTTGGTAAGTGCTGATAGTAGGTTTCGAGTGTGGCGCAGACACCACAAAACCATGAACAATTCGCACAGAAGTGGACACATATCGCGTGCACGTACAGCGGTGTAGAGATATTTCTAGCTTATTTCTGAGAATGCATCTTTGCACGACCACTTCATTATATATGATTGGAATTAGTATTATCGGCCTTATGTGTTCTACCATTACTCAAATGTCAAAATGAAAAACAAAATAGTGGAGGGGGGAGGAGAGATTTCGTAACAAATGAGCTATTCGACACAAATCTGGGCGCACCGTTGTAACGTACATTATAAACCTTAGAACTTTTTTCTTGAAGGTTTTTTTTTCTCATATCTGTTACCGTTTCAACGGTACTCCTTCAGAAATATTGAACTCATTTTCTCAAAGAGATTTTTTACCCTGCTAATCGCCATATGGGCACATATAAAATGATATGCGTCTCATATTTTCGTCCACATTGAAACATTCACAGTCGATCAAAATCTAGGTATATCACTTGGATAGGTTTGCTTGTAAATAAACTACACCTGTTAGTATAGACTAACCATTTTGCTTCTACGTGTCCATACTTGAGCACCTGACCTGCTTCCCAGGGCAAAATAAGCTCTCATAACACCTACTTGAAGATATTAACCAGTCTAAAAACATCCGACTTTTAATAGCTATAATTATTAGTCTACAAATTATGTACACCGTCCTCAGTCAGGAGCAGAAGTGTCTCCACTTATACCTGTTACATCTTGTATTTACAGTTAGTGTGTCCCTGATCCGTGTAAAGTTTATCTACGAGTATTTCCGAAATTTTCATTTTCCTTGGTGACTCTCAAAATATCCATTTCCAGTGGATTACTTTCCCTGAAAAGATCTGTTGTCTGTATATCTTGGAGTAAGCTTTTACAGTCCATTGAAATCAAATTGTTTGTTACTGTGAATTTCTGCACGTAATGGAATTTTAATATCAGATGTAATCATTTGTGTAATGTGATGTTGGCTGTACTGTGTGAGCACTAAATGGAAATGTCCGCAGCTCGTGGTCTAGTGGCTAGCGTTGCTGCCCCTGGATCAGAGGGTCACAGGTTCGATTTCCGGTGGGGTTGTGGATTTTCTCTGCCTAAGGACTGGGTGTTTGTGTTGTTCTCATCATTTCGTCGCTATCATCATCATCATCATCGCTCGTGACAGTGACTAGATTGGATTGAGTAAAAAGTGTGCTGTGTAAAAATTGGGACTTCGTACGGGCGCTGATTACCGCGCAATTGAGCGCCCCACAAACCAAACATCATCAAACTAAAAGGAAGTAGACATAAAACACTGTAGAACTCCTTACTTACTTACTGTGTTGGCCGCCCAAACCGCAGTCGGTCTTTGGCCTCACCAATCAGCCTCCTCCAGCATCTTCGATCCATGTATTCTTCTTCAGATAGCCCCAACGTACTCATATCCTCTCCGTCCTGATCAGTCCATCGGAGTCGTGGTCTTCCCCGTCGTCTTTTGCCCCTAATATCTTCCTCCACTACCTGCCTGACGATTTGGCCTTTCTTGACGCATTACGTGTCCATACGATTTCAGTCTTCTTTCTTTGATCACTGCCACGATGTCCATCGACTTGTATAGTTCCCGCAATTCACAGTTCATTCTTTTCCTCCATTCATCTCCATTCTTCAATGGCCCAAAAATCTTTCTGAGGACGGTATTCTTGCACCAAGGCGGCCGGACCTGCTCCGTACGGGGCCTCCCGGCTAATGACGCCAAATGCTCATTTCATTTCCATTCTCAAATCTTAGGAGTTTTCTTTCCATCTTTTGGGTGACGGTCCATGTCTCTGCTCCATATAAGACTACAGGTTATATTACTGTCTTGTAGGTCTTGGTCTTTGAAGATCTCGACAGAAACTGGGACTTTAACAGCTTTCCAAGAGCAAACCTTGACCTGCTTCCTGCTTGTATTCGTGTGGTAATTTCCTGGTCTATATCGTTCCTTTAATTGAGTATAGCCCCAAGATATTTAAAGTCTTTTACCCTTTCAAAGTCTTTGTCGTCCACCTTCAGGGGGTCTGTCATCATTTTCTATGCTAACTACGAGGTGTTTTGTCTTATCCATATTCAACTTCAGGCCTACTCTCATTGCCTCTTCCATTAATGTTCTTGTCATCTGAACCAGGTCTTACTCTTTCTCTGCTATTAAAACTATATCATCCATATAGGCCAGAGTTTTGATCCTTCTTCCCAGCAGTATTCCTGTCTCTAGGCTTGCTACCTTTCTCAGGGCTCTCTCCAGTACCAGGTTAAACAAGAGAGGGGAGAGGCAGTCTCCTTTTCGCACTCCAGTCATCATCTCGAACTTATTTGACGTGTTTCCATTTACTTCCACGATGCATGTTGTCTCCTGGATGCATGTCTGTGCCAGTTTTATGAGTTTTCTGGGAACTTGAGCTCTTTCGAGTTGTCTTGCCATATTGTATGTACATGGTCTACAGTTGACATTCCCTTTCTGAAACTTGCTTGTTGGAATCCCAGTACTTTCTCGACATGTGGTGTTAGTCGCTTCAGTAACAACACGCTCAAGATCTTATAAGCTGTACACAGTAGCGTGATTCCTCTATATTTGCTACATCTCATTGGGTCTCCTTTCTTTAGTATAGGACAGATGACAGACTCCTTCCATTCTTCTGGGATACTTTCCTTCTTCCAAATTAAGCAGATTAAGTGGTATAGTCTGGCTTGTAGAGTGGCTATTCCCTCCTTCAGCATCTCTGCAGGTATGCTATCTATTCCTGGTGCCTTCCCCCTCTTCAGCAGTTTTAAGGTCGCTCTTACTTCTTCCATGCTTAGTAGTTCATACTCCCCCAGTGGTACAGTATCTCAGTTTTCTATATATGATTCCTGTGGTGTCACCGCCAGACACCACACTTGCTAGGTGGTAGCCTTTAAATCGGCCGCGGTCCGTTAGTATACGTCGGACTCGCGTGTCGCCACTATCAGTGATTGTAGACCGAGCGCCGACACACGGCAGGTCTAGTCTAGAGAGACTCCCTAGCACTCGCCCCAGTTGTACAGCCGACTTTGCTAGCGATGGTTCACTGCCTACATACGCTCTACTGTTTAGAATAGCCTTCAGATACCTCATTTGCTACGACCTAGCAAGGCGCCATATTCAGTTACTATGTATCGTGAACAGATAATATTGTGAATCATGTACCGTCAAGAGCTACGTTCATCATTAATGGATTAAAGTTAAGTATCAAACTAATTACGTCCGCTTTCTGAATTCTAATTCCTTGTCATATTCCAGACCTCACATCAGTAGAGTTCTTCCCTCCTCACGCCAGCCTGCGTGAGCTAAAACGCGTGCATTTCGGCCTCCAGTTGTAACACGGTGTTGGCTCTTCTGCCAACACAACAATTCTTCGTCTTGATTTCCTGTTGTAGCACTCATGGTGTTTACATCCACATTCAGGAGGTAGAACTCCTAGGAAATAAAACTCGACAATCTGATAAGAATGATTTGTAGACCTTCCTGTAATTAAAATGAAAGCCCTGCTGACGATGCGCTTTGAATTAAGCTGCGGACCTCAATGGAGAAAGTCTGCATTCTCTGGCCTTCTTGAGCAGGATGGCGGCCCTTTCTCCATTGTGCTGCACTGCCGGTCGTGCTGTCCTTTTGCGACACTTAGTTTCTTTCTTCTTTCGGCAGCACTTCAGCGTACAGTCTCCCTGCGACAGTTCTCCATTGATCAGCTGAAAGTGTTTGATCGTATGTCTAGGGTTTCTAGCCGAATCAGCGATTTCATTTTGCGTTCGAAATTTCTGCGGCAGAGCTAGTTGTCCCCTTCAGACGCTCCGATCACTAGAATACAAACATTTTTTTACCTAATTTGGTTCAAAAATGGTTCAAATGGCTCTGAGCACTATGGGACTTAACATCGGAGGTCATCAGTCCCCTAGAACTTACAACTACTTAAACCTAACTAACCTAAGGACATCACACACATCCATGCCCGAGGCAGGATTCGAACCTGCGACCGTAGCGGTAGCGTGGTTCCAGACTGCAGCGCCTAGAACCGCTCGGCCACTCCGGCCGGCCACCTAACTTGGAACGAAGAACGTTCACTGCTGAAAAATGCAATGCATTCTTTATAACTGAATGAAGGAAATTTGATGCCGGTGGGGCGAGTCACAAGAAATTTGCTATTTTCACACTCCCAGATTTTTTATATCTTTGTCTTGTAGTCACAAGAAAACTTCAACTTTCACACTTGTACTCCATATGTCTTATTCTTTCGAATCACCCTCTTTGGGGTATGCTGGATCAATCATTTCTTTGTGCGTCGTTCATTTCTTAGGGCCCAGTAATTCTTCATTCTTTCTGATTTTCTTTTCCTTTCTTGATTCGAGATGACGAGTTTGGACTTTTGTGTAGATTTGTCTTGGAACCTTATGTTTTCATCTTTAGTAATTAATTTAGCAGCTCGATCGATAAGTGATTTTCTGAAACCTTTAATTCTACTAGGTCTTTCTCAGTTTCTTTAAACCAGTTGGGTTTCGTTCTGCGGTTACGGAAAAAGTCGAAGATTTGTTTTGTTAATCTGTTGGAATCATTCTGAGAAGATGGCCATAAAAATTTATCCTCCTTTTTCGCATAATATCTGAAAGTTTTTCAATTTTCTTGTAGAGAGTTGTTTTATGTATATAATCTTATTGTCTTGAAATTTTTGTCCTATGATTTTTTTTTAAATTTTTCTTTCCTTGAGCTCAAGTTTCTCCATATGGTCTCTGAAATTCATGTTTAGTGTTTCTGGTGCATACAGTGCTACTGGTTTAATGACTGTCTTGTAATGTGTAATTTTGGACCCCCATTAAAGGGATTTTTTGTTTTATGTATTTTTGTTAGTTGGAAGGCCAAAACAAGTTTATTTTTTCTGGATTCCATTGCTTTGCTTTCCCCAGCATTCCAACTAATCCATTCTCCGAGATATTTGAATTCTTTTACTATTTCAATCTTCTGTTCTTAAACTTTGAGGTATTTACATGAGTCCTTGATGTTTGCCAATATCTTAGTTTTTTCAATAGAGATGTGAAGACCTATTTTAGCTGCTTGCTTCTTTAGTTCAAGGATTTGCTCCCGTGCTTCTTCCATTGTTTCAGCAAACAGGGCCATATTATCTGCAAAAGCAATGCAATTTACTTTAAGGCTCTTCTTTTTGCAACCCAGTCTTATACCATTCTTAATATTTGTGTTCCATTCTCTGACTACTTTCTCAAGCGCACAATCGAACAGCAACGGTGAAACCTCGTCCCCCTGTCGCACTCGCGTTTTCATTTCAAAGGGTTCCGATAATTGGCTCATAAATTTAACTTCCGAATATGTATTGGTAAGGGTTGTTGTTGTTGTGGTCTTCAGTCCTGAGACTGGTTTGATGCAACTCTCCATGCTACTCTATCCTGTGCAAGCTTCTTCATCTCCCAGTACCTACTGCAGCCTACATCCTTCTGAATCTGCTTAGAGTATTCATCTCTTGGTCTCCCTCTACGATTTTTACCCTCCACGCTGCCCTCCAGAACTAAATTGGTGATCCCTTGATGCCTCGAACATGTCCTACCGAGCGATCCCTTCTTCTAGTCAAGTTGTGCCACAAACTCCTCTTCTCCCCAATTCTATTCAATACCTCCTCATTAGCTATGTGATCTATCCATCTAATCTTCAGCATTCTTCTGCAGCACCACATTTCGAAAGCTTCTATTCTCTTCTTATCTCAACTATTTATCGTCCATGTTTCACTTCCATACATGGCTACACTCCATACAAATACTTTCAGAAACGTCTTCCAGACACTTAAATCAATACTCGATGTTAACAAATTTCTCTTCTTCAGAAATGCTTTTCTTGCCATTGCCTGTCTACATTTTATATCCTCTCTACTTCGACCATCATCAGTAATTTTGCTCCCCAAATAGCAAAACTCCTTTACTACTTTAAGTGTCTCATTTCCTAATCTAATTCCCTCAGCATCACCCGACTTAATTCGACTACATTCCATTATCCTCGTTTTGCTTTTGTTGATGTTCATCTTATACCTTCCTTTCAAGACACTGTCCATTCCGATCAACTGCTCTTCCAAGTCCTTTGCTGTCTCTGACAGAATTACAATGTCATCGGCGAACCTCAAAGTTTTTATTTCTTCTCCATGGATTTTAATACCTACTCCGAACTTTTCTTTTGTTTCTTTTACTGCTTGCTCAATATACAGATTGAATAGCATTGGGGAGAGGCTATAACCCTGTCTCACTCCCTTCCCAACCACTGCTTCCCTTTCATGTCCCTCGACTGTTATTGTAGTGTCGGCAGACTTGCCAACACTACGTACACTAATAGAAAGAGGCGGCCAAGACGCACGCACTAACTCACGCAGGGTGGTGTGAGGTCTGAAACAGTATACGTAATGAATGCTATAAAGAAAAGTACGTAGCTGCTGGAATACTTAATTTTAATCCATCATTTGTACATCGCTCTTGACGATACAAGTTGTAACCTCCCCACCGCAATTTTTAAAAGAAGATGTAGCAATACTTAATAGAAATGGGAGCCAAGTGTAACCTCCCCACAAAAATTTTAAAAGAAAATAACGATACTAATTAGAAATGCTGATGGACATGGCTCTATGCGTAACCTGCCCACAATGAAATGTATTGACAATGGCAACAAAAATGTGAAATACGCAATCTGACTCAAATATAAATCCTTCAAAAAATTAAAGTCCATTCAGTGACAAGAAAATTCAATTAAACCGAAATATCGGTCTTTGGCCCTGTGTAAAACAATCAGAATTAAAGTCTTACCTCAGAATAAATGGATGTCACATATCTGCTCTTGTTGTTGCGCACCGCTTGGAGGAACTGCATTGCAAATAATAATATTCTCTTTTTTTGTGATTTTAGTGGAATTTTTCTTCAAAAGAAGTGGAATGAAATGGGAAGTGCACCGAAATCTTGAGTTCAATAAAAAATTAAATTTTTGACAAAATGCTTTTGAAATAAAAAATTATTATTGAGGGACTTGTTGGAGAATAATTACAATAAATAAAATTTTTCATTATCTAATGATTATATTAATTAACAGTATACCTTATTCCTCATCTTGACCATTGTTGCCGACCGCTCTGCATGACGACTACAGACTGAGTACTGCTCTCAACTAGACAGAGCTACAGACTCGCAACGACTGACTGACTGCTACTCTGCATAGCGACAACTAACTCGCAAAGACAACTACTGACTGAGAACCGCTCGCAACACTCGCGCGGTCAAGCGCATACTCTCTGGTCACAGATGCTACAATGCCTCGCCATCGCTGCTGCGTTACATACGTGTTTCATAACCCTCCACTCGGGGGGCAAAAATTTGGCAGCGATGGTGAGTCATTTGGACTTGCCAAGCGCGGCAAAATTTTTTTTTAATTAACAAAATCCTACAACTTACAGAATATTTAAATGTTGTGCACACGCACTAAGTACAAAATATATCAGACAAGGACAAAATGTGAATACTAAACATAGTAGCAAATCAGAAAAAAGTATATACAAACTTTTTGACAGATAAAGTGCACAGGCACTGAAAAAATTCTTTAGCATATGCAGAACAAATAAACAGACTGGCAAGAATAATTAGATGTAGTACATAAAGTAAATGTTGTGCACACGCACTAAGTACAAAATATATCAGACAAAGACAAAATGTGAGTACAAAACATAGTAGCAAATCAGAAAAGTATATACAAATTATTTGACAGATAACAAAGTGCACAGGCACTGAAAAAATTCTTTAGCATATTCAGAACAAATAAACAGACTGGCAAAAAATATTATGTTGACAAGTGTACATGCACTGAAAAATGTCTTTAGCATTTTCACAACAAATAAACATAATGGCAAAAAAAAAATTCATGTCCAAAGTGCACATGCACTGAAAAATGTCTTTAGTATTTTCACAACAAATAAACATAATGGCAAACATCATGTCGACCAGTGACATAAGTGTACTCACACTGGAGTTTAGCGAATCGAAAAATGTATAACCTATGAACATAAATGATGTTACCAAAAAAAAATTTTTTCTTTATGTGACAAGAATCAGGATAGGAAAGGGAAGGATTGCATCATGGTTGTAGCACTTTAAATTGCACACAGCTGCTCTGAAAGTCCATATCTTTCCACAGTAGTACAACACCAAGTGACACAACTTGAAGTTCTTTTCCCATCAGAATTTATCAGTGTAGCCAAGACACTGAACTGTCGTAGTAATGTTCCATGTTTTCATTTTGGCAGTACATTAGGTACACCAAACAGTGGGACCATAATAATGTCTTCATCGCTCATGGTGGTGGACAGCATGTCGTGTCAACACCACACTCTTACAAGGCACACCAACGTAGAATTAGTGCAAAACCAAATATAGTGCTCCATGATCACTGGGATAAACAGGACAAATGGACATTGCAGTAATTCAGGGTAGTCAGCTTATGAGGTGAAGGACATCAAGTCACATAATATTGACAATTACAGTCTTCATTGATAGTTCGTGGCATTCATAGCCCAGTTATTGAACATTTCTGTACCAAGTATGTAGTATTACAGAAAAATGTTCATTAATTGTTTTACATAGAATCAGTAGCCTTCTTTTCCTGGTTACAAAATATTATGAAATAATCGCATTCTTTTCAGTTACAGAGTATAATTAAGAATCATTAACCTTCTCCTAATTACAGTTAATTAATCATTTGTCATTAATTAATCATTTGTCTAATTACAGTTAATTAATCATTTGTATAATTACAGTTAATTAATCATTTGTCGTTAATTAATCATTTGTCTAATTACAGTTAATTAATTAATCATTTGTAGCCTTAATTAATTACAAAGCATTATTAAACAGTACCATAGTTAATTAATTATGTGTCATTCCAATCTATTAAGAATCATTAGTCTTTTCCTAATTACAAAGCATTATGAAACAGTCACATTCATTTCCAAATACAAAGTATGAACATTGAAAACAAGAGTTAATTAATGGCATAATTAATAACAATTTCGTTGATTGACATTAATTATTGGCACTCAGTGGCCATCAAGTATTGAATAGAATAAAACATAGTTCATCATTCAGTATTATTCAGATCATTACAAAGTCATTATTAAAAATCAGTTAATTACAGTCAAATCATTAGTAATCACAGGCATTACAATAAACAGTGGCAGTTATTAGCTAGTGACAAAGCATTATTTTGAATATAGTCTCATTAAGAGGTCATTACTCGAGTGACATGCTATTCAGAGTTGATCAGTATTATTCAGAATTATCATAAACTAGTGACATTATGTGGGACTGGTAATACATTTTTTTTTGGTAGCAATGCATTGCGTTGGGATCGATAATTAATTGCTGAGGCATAATACTTTTTGCCTTTGACCTATTGCTGCAAATGAGGATAGGTAACGTCATTCGTCATGAGTCAGCTGTAGCAAGATTATGTAACAAGGCAGTACATGTGATCACATTTATAAATGATAAACACAAATGGGTAAAAAATATAAAAATGCAAGTACTAGAACAGGTATAATAAGTAACAGGTTTAGTAAGTGTCATGAAAAACTTCTCCTGGAAAAAATACAAAAACGGATTATTGACCTGAAAGAAGAAACGCACACTATGCTGAAAAGTAGTGAACTTCGAATTAACAAGTAGTGAAATGTGTATAAAATGTGTTCCATAGCTGTCCTTTCCAAAACTTTCCGTCATCCTACTATGCAATGTAACACCTGCTGTCAAAGCAAACCGCAACAAATACTTAAATAACTACGTGGCATAAAGAAAAAAACTTCATTATCCATATCATCATAACTTCACCATTATCATCACCTGTAAAGAAAAACTTCATTATTCATAATACCATTTCCTTCATCATTATTCATCAGTATTCACTATCATCTGCAAAAAATCACTTCATTACTCATTACATAACTATTCCTTATCTCTAGCATATTTCATCACTAAAACTAAGATGTGTAGTTCTCTCTGACAGCCTGCATCAATCACCTTGTATTCTGAAAGAAAAAATTAGTTAAGACTGCTATTCTGTGATGAGTATAGTATAGTCTTGTTAATGCTTGTTAATCCTGATCCATTTATTCTTCCTCATAAAGTTATTGCATCTCCTTTCGTTTATTCCGTAGGTGAAATTCCCATTTATGTTAAATTTATTTCTTAGAATCATCATTCCTTTCTGAAATTGATGAACAAAGATTAATGTCTTGCATTTAAATCCTGTACCCACTAAATAATGACTGGTTTATGGTGACACAATTAACCATACAGCATAACATGACAGAAAACGTAATATGTCCAAGACATTGACAGTGTTCGGATGCAAAAAAATGTACACAGAATAATACAATGCAGTAGCAAAAAAATGTGAAACAGTCACGATGTTGAGATGTCATAAGGCAAAAAAAAAATGTCAAAGTCGACTGGTGTGTGTTATATCTTAACTATTTCATAGTGCATACAAACAAAACTGGAGTACAGTCATATACACAAAAAAATGGAAAATGTGCACGGTCTGATGTGTAACGACAAGAAAAGCGACCTGCTAACCTTACCTTGCCGGGCACTTGCCAAGAAAAAAAATACGATAATCATCAATAAGTAGTCACATAAATATAATTGCAGAAATAGTCGTAAATGTGTAAATTCATCTGGAAAAATATGCACGGTCTGATGTGTAACGACAAGAAGAGCGACCTGCTAACCTTACCTTGCCGGGCACTTGCCAAGAAAAAAAAATACGATAATCATCAATAAGTAGTCAGGTGAATTAATTGCATTAGTAAATGGCATCATAGTGTGTTGAATCATACAGTGGTTTCACTCAATAAACGGTTTAATGTTTGAGATATGGTGATTGCCTTTCGATTTTCTAGTTCTCAAAGTTTCGACATGTACAACATTGGGGTGACGGATGCTGCGAATCCGATATGGACCTGCGTATAGAAGTTCAAATTTACTGCACTTACCTTTTAATTTACTGGATAAATAGTGTGTACGTACTAGTATCTTCTGTCCAACGTGAAAGTCGCGGCGTGTACAAACCTGTTTTTGCTGTCTTCTCCGGCGCTCTGCGGCACGTTTGATGTTGTTCAGCGCAATGTCAATTATTTCGTGGTGTCGTAGGCGACGATTTTTGGGGAATTCTATTAATTCTTTAATTTTGTTCAGTGGTTCAACGTTTTTCAGTATAACAGTCGGAGATAGCATAGTGGATTCATTTGGAATGGAATTAATTACATCTTGGAATGAGAGTATGTGTGTATCCCAATCAATATGTCTTTTGTGGCAGTATATTCTGCACAGCTTACCAATTTCCTTCATTAATCTTTCACAAGGGTTCGAAGAAGCGTGGTACTTGGATATATAGATCGGAGAAATGTTTCTAGCTCGTAACATGCGTGTCCATACACTACTACGAAATTGAGATCCATTATCAGAAATTACTTTCATTACATGCCCTACATGAAATAGAAAATGTTTTATAAATGCATTTGAAACAGTTTTAGCAGTAGCTTTGCGTAACGGAGTGAAAGTAACAAATTTTGAAGTGAGCTCAACAGCGACAAAAATGTAGCAAAAACCTCTGTTAGTTCTCGGAATCGGACCAAAAATATCTACTGCGGCCATGTGTCTTAATTTCACAGGTATAATGGGATATAAAGGAGGAATATGTGAAGTGGTGTCTGATTTAGCTTTCTGGCAAATTTTACAAGACGCTAAAACTCGTCGTATACGTTTTTCCATGTTGGTAAAATAACAGTTCTGTCTCAGTATAAGAAAACATTTTCGTGCTCCGTAATGTGCGTAACTTAAATGAGTGTACCAAATTAGTTTGTTAACCAGTTCGTCAGGAATGCATAATAACCAAATGTTGCTGTCAGGATGAGAGCGGCGAAACAGAATGTCATTGCGTACAGTGTAGTGGTTCCTAATCGTAACATTTTTCCTATCTTGCCAAAGGTGTTTAATTTCTTTCCACACATTGTCCTTATTTTGTTCTTGTGCTATGTCCTGTAATGACGATGAAATAAAATTTTCAAATGCAACCTGCTGAATGTACATGACACTGAAATTTGTTTCACAGAAGTTGGTTGCTACGTCTTGCAGATTGTTGCCGAGAGAACGCGATAGTGCGTCTGCTATAACATTTTGCGTACCGGGAATGTGAACTATTGTAAAATTAAATTCCTGTAAATATAGTTTCCATCTGCTTAACCTGTCGTGAGTGAATTTAGCTGAAAGTAAAAATTGTATCGCTCTATGGTCTGTGTAGACGGTGGTATGTCTGCCGTAAAGAAAGTGCCTAAATCTCGTGAAAGCCCATACAACACATAATGTTTCAAGTTCTGTGACGGAATAATTTCGTTCAGCAGGTGACAAAATGCGACTTGCAAATGCGATGTTTTTAATTACTGTAGAACCATCTTCTTCTATTTCCTGGAAAATGTGTACGCCTAAAGCCGTGTTGGAACTGTCGGTAGCAATGGAAAAATTTCTAGTAAGATCTGGATGCGATAAAAGTGGTGCATTCAACAAAGCATGTTTCAGGTTCATGAATTCAGAGTGTGCTTGCTTATCCCAAGACCAAATACTGTTTTTACCTGTTAATTGGCATAGTCTAGGCGTGTCTAAAGCAGAATGATGAATAAATTTACGAAAAAAGTTAATTAAGCCCAAAAAACTGCGTAATTGCTTCTTCGTCGTAGGAACAGTAATGTCACGTAGAGCTTGAAGTTTTTCCGGATCAGGTGCAATGCCTTCTGCTGAAATTACGTGTCCAAGAAATTTTATAGAAGTTTTGCCAAAGTGCGATTTACTGAGGTTAACTGTGAGTCCTTGTGCATGAAAAGTTTGTAACAGTTGTTCAAAAATCATATTGTGTTCAGACCAGTTAGCTTCTGCGATAAGAATATCGTCTACATACGTCGTAATTCTGTCTTTAAGTTCTGTCGGAAGTATTGTGTTCAAACCGCGAATAAAAGCTGCAGAAGAAATAGTTAAGCCGAACGGTAGTTTGCAAAATTGATAACAGTCGCCGAAACAGAGAAAAGCTGTATATTTTCTACAATTCGGATGAAGTTGAATTTGCCAAAATCCCGATTTCAAATCTAATGTGGAATAAATAGCTGTACCGTGAAATTTCTGTAAAAGTTCCTCTAATGTCTGTGGTCGATCTGTTTCATTAATAATAATGTCATTAATGTGACGTGAATCAAGTACAAGGCGAAGTGAGCCATCTTTTTTCTTAACAATATGTAGCGGGTTTATGTACGGACTAACTGCTGGTTCTATAATTCCTTGGTCGAGCATATCCTGCAATTCTTTTTTAACCTGTTCTCTGTGAATGTATGGAATAGGATAATGCTTTGCTTTAAATGTGTCATGCGGTTTGACTTGAAATTCATACATAAAGCCGGACATAGTACCAGGAATGTTGTCAAAAACTGGAGCTTGCTGTAAAAGAATTTTGTGTAATTGCGTTCGTTCGTCGTCTGTAATTGCACTACTCTCTTTAACTTTATCGGAAATCATTTGTATTACGTCGTAGTCCATTTCGTCTGGAGTATTATAGTTGTGTACGTACGTATCCGTTAACAATGTGGGATTACAGTCTATGTCACGTGTTGCGGAAATGACCTCTGTGCGGTTAATTGTTTGTTCTTCCGCAGATAATGAGTGCTGAAATTCTAAAGCAAGTTGTACATTTTCATCCTTTAGCATTAAATAAGAATTCTGAAAATCAATGACTGCTTCGTGTTGTACCAGAAAATTCGTGCCTAAAATAACGTCTGTTGTCAATAAAGGAACAATCCAAAAATTAGAGTGAAACGTGTGACCTGCGATACAAAATGATAAATGTGTCTGTAATTTAACGTCTACTCCTTTACTCGATACTGCTCCTTTCACTTTTGTTTTGCCTAAAGGTAATGTCGGATAAGTATTCCCTTTGTTGCACTCATTAAAAGTCTCCTCATTTATTACTGATATAGGTGATCCGGAATCAATTACTGCTGAGAATTTCGATGAACCAATTTTAATTTCGATAACAGGATGTGAAATGGTTTTCTGAATAACTGGTCTTTCCTGTAAAAGAGTGTCTCTGATGTCGTCAAAAGTAATTACATTTTCGTGAACAACATTTTGCGTGTCTAAGGTAGTGCTTGTATTATTGCAAGATGCGTCCTGTACATTATCTAGTCAGATTCTATCTGACGTGTTATTATTATTAGGAGGATTCTGTGGCATTTCGACTATTTGAACTGTCCTATTACTTCTTCCAGGCGTGTTACGCTCTGGATGGTACCTACTGTCGGGTTCATTCATGAGAATATGTTCTTGCGTATGATTTTGCTGTTGGTATGACCGACTGTTGTTAGACGTTCGCTGAAAATTGTCTTCATTATTTTTACGTCTGTCGTAATAGTCATTCCTATACGGTGCATTACGATAGGAATTGAAATACTGTCTTCTTTGTACGTAGTTGTTTCCTTGCTGACGTACGTTACTATTTGTTGGACCAGGGACTATGCGTCCACGCGGCGAAACATTAAAGCCTGGTTGACCTTGTGTATTCCATTGTTGGTTAGGTATCCTAATCGGCTGGTTTTGATGTTGTTGTTGTGAAACACCTCTATTGTTACTAAAGTGTTGTTCCTGTTGCTGAAAATTTTGACGGTATTGATAATTAGAATTTTGCCTGTTATTAAATTTCTGGTAGTTATCGTTCCTAAAGCGTCTGTTATCTTTCCGATTGAAATTACGTCCCTGATCATAATTGCAGTACTGTTGTTGACCTTGGTTGTTATTCGAAAAGTTTTTGTTTACAAAAGAATAATCGGATTGCTGTACTTCCAAGAGCTGTAAAAGATCTCTGAATGCTGAAATGTTTTCTTTTTGCTGGCCCGTTAGAAGTGACACTCGTAATGACCGTGGTAATTTAGAGATGCATAGTTGTATAAGTGCGGATTCACTGTACGGTTCACTTAGGTACTGGTTTTGTTGTACCATGTGCTCAAAAAATTGCGTTACACTGGGAAAATTTGAGTTTTCATAGTTTGGCAAACTAATTAGTTGATCTTTAATTCCGCGCTGTGTCGTCTTCGACCAGTACGCTGACAGAAAAGCATTCTGAAATTCCTCTACCGAGTAACACTGTCTCGCGATCGGTCTCATACGAGTTGCCGGTTCGCCTTCCAAAAAACTGCAAATAAATTCAAGTTTATGTGTTACAGGCCAAGTCGGTGGAAGAGCAAAGCTAAACTGTTGAATCCAATCCAGTGGGTGAATCTGCGTTCTATCGTTTTTAAATATTTTGAACTTTCTTACTGACAGAAAATGTTTATAGTCGAAATTATCATCTCTGTGTAATGAAACAGGTTCAGGATCGTAAGAGAATCTATTGAACTGCGGTTGATCGGAATCTAAGTCCCGTACTCTCTGTAGATTACCCAAATTATACGCGCTGCGTGAGTCTGACACATGTTCATAAAGTGGCGTCTGTTGTGGTATGTTATTAACTGACATGTTTTTCATCTCTGTTACTTCTTGTTGTAAATTTGATAACTTCCGACGTAACGTGTTGTTAGATGAATCAATTTCATTAATTGTCAGCTGTAAATTTTGAAATTCAGGTGTTTGGATAAAAGAAACCGGTGCAGTGTCGTCTGATTTATTGTCATTAGTATTTTCGATAACATCAATACGACTGGCCAATTCATCACATTTTTCAGTCAGTATTTTAACCTGATCATCGGTTTTAGAATCAGACGCATTAATCTGTTTTTGCAACTTGCGCGTAGTTTCGCTCAGTTTTTTAACATCAGCTTTGATGACATCGCAATCCTGTGTTAGATCTAGTTGTTCGAATCTATCTGCCACTGTTTGAATATTTACTGTGTGTGTATCCGTTTTTGCTTTAAGATCAGAAATTTCATCCCGTAATTCCGCGTTCAATTGTTCTATGGTATTAATCTTGTCGGACACTGTAGTAATATTTTTGTCTACATACGTCTTCGCTTTCGCGAATATTTTACGTTTGTCCTCTTGTCTCTGTGCAGTGATTGTTTCCATGACTTGTCGTTTTACTTTGTTTTGATCTTGAATAAATCTGCGGAAACGCGTATCACTGTTCTGTATGTGCTGACTAAAGCGCTCGTTAATCTGAGTGTTCTGCTGTTCGAATGTCGCGTCTATCTTTGCGTCCATAGTGCGCGAAAGTTCTACCGTCATTGCTTTAAACTCGTCCCGTAATTGTGCAGCTTTTTCAGAGCATTGTTTAGCGACTCCGCTAATTTCGTCTCTGAGTGTTTCTGTTGCGGCTGTTTGCATTTCTCTTAATTCTTGCGCAACAGACTTAATTTCTTCGCTATTTTTTTGAGAACAAGCCTCAATTTCCACGCGCAATTGTTCCTTAGTGTCATGGCACTGCGCGGCAACGTCTCTAATTTGTTCACTAAGCTGTCTGTTATCTTCCCTAAGTTGTTTGAAATTTTCACTCTGTTGTTTATTATCTTCCCTAAGTTGTTTGAAATTTTCGTTCTGTTCACTAAATTGTTGTTTGAACTCTTTACTTTGCTGTTGTATCAAACTTGTCATAATTCGTACCAAGTCAAAATTAGCGTTTATATTCTCTGTGCTGTTTAGTGGTGGATCTAGAACTCTCTCGCTTTCTGTAACCATTTGGTCATTCTGAAATTTACAAAAAGGTTTGTCAGTCAAATGTATACTATCAGTCATTGTTTCGGAATTAAATACATCTGTCCTACTTTGTGTGATCTGTTCATTTTCATTAGACAGATTTGACTGTACATTACTTGAATTTTCCAAATCGGGTGTGTTAAGCTCTACAGCGCTCATTACCATAGAGCATTCTGCGTCATCAATTGTCGTCAAGTTAACAGACGAGACAATTGAGTTCGTTTGTTCATCATTAAGGTGAAAGTCATCATTAGTGGTTGGAATGCACTGATTGTTAGTGAACGCAGGATTGTCATCATTACGTTGCGTATCACAATTACTATCGGTCACGTTGTTTAAGTCGGTAATTTCATTCACAATACTTCGCGATACACTATTCACAGTCTTTCGCGGCATTTTTACAATAGTCAAAATTTTTCACAAAACAAATAAGCACAATGCAAAAGCAACACACAAATACAACAAAGCAGCAAATTGCCGTTGACCTGTAGAAAGAAAGTCACAATATTATTAAAAGCGTTGCGCCAAATCCTAATTATCTAAGCAAATAAGAGCAGATATCTGACTGTCGCTCAAAAGACTCTCAACGAAATACGATCCTGGACTGGGTGTCGCCAAGTGTAACCTCCCCACCGCAATTTTTAAAAGAAGATGTAGCAATACTTAATAGAAATGGGAGCCAAGTGTAACCTCCCCACAAAAATTTTAAAAGAAAATAACGATACTAATTAGAAATGCTGATGGACATGGCTCTATGCGTAACCTGCCCACAATGAAATGTATTGACAATGGCAACAAAAATGTGAAATACGCAATCTGACTCAAATATAAATCCTTCAAAAAATTAAAGTCCATTCAGTGACAAGAAAATTCAATTAAACCGAAATATCGGTCTTTGGCCCTGTGTAAAACAATCAGAATTAAAGTCTTACCTCAGAATAAATGGATGTCACATATCTGCTCTTGTTGTTGCGCACCGCTTGGAGGAACTGCATTGCAAATAATAATATTCTCTTTTTTTGTGATTTTAGTGGAATTTTTCTTCAAAAGAAGTGGAATGAAATGGGAAGTGCACCGAAATCTTGAGTTCAATAAAAAATTAAATTTTTGACAAAATGCTTTTGAAATAAAAAATTATTATTGAGGGACTTGTTGGAGAATAATTACAATAAATAAAATTTTTCATTATCTAATGATTATATTAATTAACAGTATACCTTATTCCTCATCTTGACCATTGTTGCCGACCGCTCTGCATGACGACTACAGACTGAGTACTGCTCTCAACTAGACAGAGCTACAGACTCGCAACGACTGACTGACTGCTACTCTGCATAGCGACAACTAACTCGCAAAGACAACTACTGACTGAGAACCGCTCGCAACACTCGCGCGGTCAAGCGCATACTCTCTGGTCACAGATGCTACAATGCCTCGCCATCGCTGCTGCGTTACATACGTGTTTCAAAGTCAGACTCGGTAGATACATGCAATGTAATGCTAATGGCGCCTTGCTAGGTCGTAGCCATGGACTTAGCTGAAGGCTATTCTATCTCTCGGCAAATGAGAGAAAGGCTTCGTCAGTGTAGTCGCTAGCAAAGTCGTCCGTACAACTGGGGCGAGTGCTAGTCCGTATCTCGAGACCTGCCTTGTGGTGGCGCTCGGTCTGCGATCACTGACAGTGGCGACACGCGGGTCCGACATGTACTAATGGACCGCGGTCGATTTAAAGCTACCACCTAGCAAGTGTGGTGTCTGGCGGTGACACCACATTCCTCCGCCGCAAATCGGCGAACGGTCGTGTTATAAGGCTTCCGCCCGCCGTGGGGAGGACCCCATGTTGACGTATGCGATGAGGTGGGGAGCCTAACAACAGGTGAGGCTGTGCCACCCGCACCCGGCCATTCGGTCCGAGGGGAGCTAGGAAACGCCTGAAAACCTAGTCCAGGGTGCACGTCAACATGCGGTGTATGCGCCCGTAAAGAGACAGGAGGGGCCGAAGGGTCGACCTCCATTGCGTCGGGGTACCCTACGCGCGAAGACGCCATGTGGTCCGGAGTGGGCAAGAGTTCCATGGCGGAGGACAGCTGGTCACGGGAAGCAATCGGCGGCGCGTGACCCAGGGAGGCGCTTGGCGGTTGCAGCGAAGCGTCCACTGCGGGCGTCGCCGGCGGGAGAACAGGCGGCGGCGGCGGCGCGTCGCCATGGGGCAAAATGGAAGGCAGCGTCGGTAACACCTGGGGATGAGGCGAGCCAGTAGATGGGTCCCCAGGGCGCTGACCGGACGGCACTGTCGCTGAAAGCAGACGGGGAGCGGCAAAACCCGTGCGACGACAGAGGCGCAGCTGATTGAGATGCCGACGCACCTCACCAGAGGCCCCCAAAACCAAATACATCGCGCGGCCGAGGCAGCGAAGAATGCGCCCTGCGAGCCAACGCCGTGAACCTCGATAGTTGCGATAGAATACAACGTCGCCTGGAGCAAAAGCAGGAGTCTGCCGCTGCACAGGAACCTGATGTGGCGGATGCAGCAAAGACATCAAGGTTCGATGAGGACCACCGTGGAGCAACTCAGCCGGCGAGCGACCATCTCCGGGCTGAGAGCGATACGAAGACAAAAAAAGCAACAACGCGTCCTCCCGAGAATGCGACTCTTTTAACTTCAACATCTGTGACTTGAAAGTCCGGACCAATCGTTCAGCGCCACCGTTTGACTGAGGAGAAAACGGCGCGGATGTCAGATGTTGAATACCATTGGCCTTACAGAATGACTGAAATTCTGCGGACATGAATTGTGGGCCATTGTCGGAAACAATAGTGTGTGGAAGACCTTCTATGCAAAAGATAGCAGACAACGCTTGGATGGTGGCAGTTGACGTCGTGGAAGACATCCGGACAACAAAAGGAAAATTACTGAAAGAATCCACCACAACCAACCATCGAGCATTTCAGAATGAACCAGCAAAATCGATGTGCAAGCGTTGCCAAGGGGAAGTGGCTTTCGGCCATGCAAAGAATTTCCGCGGCGGTGCGGATTGTTGTTCGGCACACGCCATGCAAGAAGAGCACATATTCGTAATCGCAGCATCGATTCCGAACCAAGTACAGTGCTGACGAGCAAGTTGTTTCGTTCGCACTATACCCCAATGTCCTTGGTGGAGAAGCTTTAAGACAGATGACTGTAACGAACGTGGGACCACGACCCTGGACTAATCATTATCAGAACGCAACAACAAAACACCACGTCGTACAAAAAGCCTCTCCTTGTGAGCAAAAAATCGGCGAACCAGCGGATCCTCAATCCACGACTTCGACAAGGGCCATTGAGTAGCAACAAAACGCAAAACGGTAGCAAGGACAGGGTCAGCAGCTGTGGCGGTAGTTACACGACGAAAATCAATCGGAAACGATTCGACCACGTCATCAGTTTCCGAATCAATGAACATGCAAGCAAGTTCGGAAGAATCGAATGCTCTATCCTCAGCAACAGGCAAACGGGACAACGCATCGGCGTTTCCGTGCTGAGCAGTGGACCGATACAAGATATCGTAGCGGTACTGCGAGAGGAAAATAGACCAGCGAATGAATTTCTGCGCTGTACGCGGAGGTACAGGCTTGTTCGGATGAAAAAGCGACGTCAAAGGTTTGTGGTCTGTGATGATGGTAAAGTGACGACCATACAAGAAATCATGGAACTTAGTAACACCAAATACGAGAGCCAAAGCTTCTTTCTCGGTCTGTGAATAGTTTCTTTGCGCAGACGAGAGCAATTTGGACGCAAAGGCAATAGGGCGATCATGCGATCCATCTTTGTGCGCAAGCACAGCACCGATCCCGAAATCCGATGCATCTACCATCAACAAAAGGGGTTTCTGGGGATCGAATGGCGTAAGGTAAGTATTTGAAAGCAACGCCGATTTCAACTGGCGAAAAGCGCGTTCGCATTCCGTCGTCCAGACGAACGGAACACCTTTACGGCGTAAGCGATGAAGCGGAGCTGAAATGGAAGAGGCATGGGGAACAAAGATATGATAATAGTTAATTTTTCCCAGCACACTCTGTAGCCGCTTCAAATTCTGCGGCGAAGGCAAGTCTTGTATGGCACGGAGGTGCTCTGGACTCCGATGTATGCCTTGGGCATTGATTACAGGTCCCAGATATGGTAAGTCACGAGCAAAAAACACACATTTGTCCTTCCGCAAGCGAAGACCATTTTGTCGCAATACCTGAAATAATGTTCGAAGATTGGCTAAATGTTCATCTTCTGTCTTTCCGGAGATCACAATATCGTCCAGATAGTTCGCTGCAGTAGGGACCGACGCACAAACAGTTTGTAAATATTGCTGAAACAATGCAGGGGCAGATGCACACCCGAATGGCAGTCTTTTGAATCGGTACAAACCCAGATGCGTGTTAACCACTAAGACGCCCTGGGATTCGTCGTCCACTGGTATTTGCAAGTACGCATCTGCTAGGTCCAACTTCGAAAAGTATTTACCCGGGCACAGTTTATCAAAAAGATCTTCCGGGCGAGGTAAGGGAAAAGTTGCAATCACTAGTTGTGGATTCACAGTTGCCTTGAAGTCCACACAAAGTCTCAGTTTCCCGGAAGGTTTTGGCAAAATTACTAAGGGTGAGGCCCAGAGAGAAGCCTGCACACGTTCAATCACACCTTGTGATTCTAAATCGTTTAATGTTCTTGCGACGTCATCACGCAATGCGTGGGGAACATTGAGCGCTCTGAAAAATTTCGGTTGCGCGTTTACTTTCAGTTCCAAATGTGCTTCATAGTTCTTAGGGCAACCAAGGCCCGGTGCAAAAATGTCTGCAAATTCTTCACATAGACGAGGAACACTGGCGGAAGGCACAGTCTGATTCACTGATAGGACCTGATTTACGATAGACATGTTAAACAACTGAAATAAATCTAAACCAAACACGTTCACTGCAGAAGAAGAACGAAGGACGTAAAATAACACAAGTTTTGTTTGTCCCTAGTATGTTGCAAGAAGGCTGCACTGTCCTAACACAGGGATATTCTGACCGGAATAGCTAGTTAACTGAACATTTGCGGCACGCAACGGAGGTTTGCCCAGCTGTTTGTACGTGTCGTGATTGATCAATGAAACTGCAGCGCCGGTATCGAGCTGGAATGTTATCATGTGGCCATGAATGTCCAAATCTACAAAAAGTTTATTGTCCTGTTGATGACAAGAGCGACTGTCTCGTGCAATTGGAACTGATACTGGTACAGAAGCACTCGCGACTTGACGGGATTTCCGGCGACGTCGACGCACACTAGTTGTGGGACGAACACAGGCTCTGTTAGAGAAAGTGGCACTGGACGGAGTGGAATTAACTACATGAATGTCCATGGGTGAAGGTTCACGAGCCTGAGTATTCTTGGTTCGATTCCGGCGCGAAGCAAAGGGCCTGGAATCGTTGTGAGTGTCCGATCTGAGCTTTTTCTGGCAAACACTTTGAACATATCCTTTTTTATTACAGAAAAAGCAAATAGCTTGGCGTGACGGGCAATTCTCACGCGAATGTCTAGTTGCACACCGCGGGCATGATTGCACTGCATTTGTATGCTGGCGCGGCACACCTGGTTTAGAGCGTAGCGGCAGCTGCGAGGACGTGCGCGAGGGCTGTTTACCGTTCCGTGCAGCGCGCCCGGCGGGCCGGTTAATGTGACACACGGCCAGCGAAGTTGCAAATGATTCCCGAGCAAAGTCAAGTGTGTCTTGCCTATCCAATATGTCTATCACTTGTTGAAGGGAGGGATTGACTAGTTTCAAAATCTGTTCCCGTATACGAACATCAGAAACATTCTGTGCTATTGCATCACGTACCATAGTATCTGAATAAGGGAGTCCACATTCACACTCAAAAGCACAATCCCGAGTAAGGCCTTGCAATGTTGCAACCCACTCCCTATTAGTCTGACCGGCCGTACGTTTTGTACGAAAGAACGTATACCTTTCTGCAACGACATTGACTGTTTCTTTGAAATAGGCATCTAATGCAGACAAAATTTCTTCGTAGGACAGAGTTGCTACGTCGCGTCGGGGAAACAATTTCACTATCACACGCTAGGTGGACACACCGACACAGTATAATAAGTGAGGCTGCCGCTCTTTACCTTGAATTCTATAGGCGGCGAGATGGAATCCAAATTGGCGTGACCACTCCGTCCAGGATTCCAGTGCAGCATCAAAAGGACGAAAAGGCGGTGCAACAGCATGTTGTGGCCGCGGTAGCGGTGAAGCGGCGGCTGCCGCATCGCTTTGCATTGCACGTTGACCCTGGACGAGCTGTCCAAGGGCATCCAATAACGCCTGCGTCTGCTGATTCTGCAAGCGATAAAATTCGAACAGTACATCTGGAGATTGTGGCGAAGCCATGACACAAGTAAATTAGGGCAATACGAACGCTAATTCCTCTTTTGAGACCCGTCGCCAAATATGTGTAGTGTCGGCAGACTTGCCAACACTACGTACACTAATAGAAAGAGGCGGTCAAGATGCACGCGCTAACTCACGCAGGGTGGCGTGAGGTCTGAAACAGAATACGTAATGAATGCTATAAAGAAAAGTACGTAGCTGCTGGAATACTTAACTTTAATCCATCATTTGTACATCGCTCTTGACGATACAAGTGAGACTCTGTAGATACATGCAATGTAATGCTAATGGCGCCTTGCTAGGTCATAGCCATGGACTTAGCTGAAGGCTATTCTAACTATCTCTCGGCAAATGAGAGAAAGGCTTCGTCAGTGTAGTCGCTAGCAAAGTCGTCCGTACAACTGGGGCGAGTGCTAGTCCGTATCTCGAGACCTGCCTTGTGGTGGCGCTCGGTCTGCGATCACTGACAGTGGCGACACGCGGGTCCGACATGTACTAATGGACCGCGGCCGATTTAAAGCTACCACCTAGCAAGTGTGGTGTCTGGCGGTGACACCACATAACTGCCATCTGGTTTCTGTACAAATTGTAAATAGCCTTTCGCTCCCTGTATTTTACCCCTGCCACCTTCAGAATTTGAAAGAGAGTATTCCAGTCAACGTTGTCAAAAGCTTTCTCTAAGTCTACAAATCTAGAAACGTAGGTTTGCCTTTTCTTAATCTTTCTTCTAAGATAAGTCGTAAGGTTAGTATTGCCTCACGTGTTCCAACATTTCTACGGAATCCAAACTGATCTTCTGCCAGTTTTTCCATTCGTCTGTAAAGAATTCGCGTTAGTATTTTGCAGCCGTGACTTATTAAATTGATAGTTCGGTAATTTTTACATCTGTGAACACCTGCTTTCTTTGGGATTGGAATAATTATATTCTTCTTGAAGTCTGAGGGTATTTCACCTGTCTCATACATCTTGCTCACCAGATGGTAGAGTTTTGTCGTGACTGGCGCTCCCAAGGCCATCAGTAGTTCTAATGGAATGTTGTCTACTCCCGGGGCCTTGTTTCGACTCAGGTCTTTCAGTGCTCTGTCAAACTCTTCACGCAGCATAATATCTCCCATTTCGTCTTCATATACATCCTCTTTCATTTCCATAATATTACCCTCAAGAACATCGCACCTGTATAGACCCTCTATATACTCCTTCCACCTTTCTGCTTTCCCTTCTTTGCTAAGAACTGGGTTTCCATCTGAGCTCTGATATTCATGCAAGTGGTTCTCTTTTCTCCAAAGGTCTCTTTAATTTTCCTGTAGGCAGTATCTATCTTACCCCTAGTGAGATAGGCCTCTACATCCTTACATTTGTCCTCTAGCCATCCCTGCTTAGCCATTTTGCACTTCCTGCCGATCTCATTTTTGAGACGTTTGTATTCCTTTTTGTCTGCTTCACTTATTGCATTTTTGTATTTTCTCCTTTCATCAATTAAATTCAGTATCTCTTCTGTTACCCAAGGATTTCTACTAGCCCTAATCTTTTTACCTACTCGATCCTCTGCTGCCTTCACTATTTCATTCCTCAAAGCTACCCATCCTTCTTCTACTGTATTTCTTTCGCCCATTCCTGTCAATTGTTCCCCTATGCTCTCCATGAAACTCTCTACAACCTCTGGTTTAGTCAGTTTATCCAGGTCCCATCTCCTTAAATTCCCACCTTTTTGCAGTTTCTTCAGTTTTCATCTACAGTTCATAACCAATAGATTGCGGTCAGAGTCCACATCTGCTCCTGGAAATGTCTTGCAATTTAAAATCTGGTTCCTAAATCTCTGTCTTACCATTATATAATCTATCTGAAACCTTCTAGTATCTCCAGGGTTCTTCCATTTATGCAACCTTCTTTCATGAATCTTGAACCAAGTGTTAGCTATGATTAAGTTATGCTCTGTGCAAAATTCTACCAGGCGGCTTCCTCTTTCATTTCTTAGCCCCAATCCATATTCACCTACTACATTTCCTTCTCTTCCTTTTCCTACTGTCGAATTCCAGTCACCCATGACTATTAAATTTTCGTCTCCCTTCACTACCTGAATAATATCTTTTATCTCACCATACATTTCATTAATTTCTTCATCATCTGCAGAGGTAGTTGGCATATAAATTTGTACTACTGTAGTAGGCGTGGGCTTCGTGTCTATCTTGGTCACAAAAATGCGTTCGCTATGCTGTTTGTAGTAGCTTACCCGCATTCCTATTTTTTTATTCATTATTATACCTAGTCCTGCATTACCTCTATTTGATTTTGTATTTATAATCCTGTATTCACCTGACCAAAAGTCTTGTTCCTCCTGCCTCCAAACTTCACGAATTCCCACTATATCTAACTTTAACCTATCCATTTCCCTTTTTAAATTTTCTAACTTACCTGCCCGATTAAGGGATCTGATAATTCACGCTCCGATCCGTAGAACACCAGTTTTCTTTCTCCTAATAACGACGTCCTCTTGAGTAGTCCGCGCCCGGAGATCCGAATGGGGGACTATTTTACCTCCGGAATATTTTACCCAAGAGGACGCCATCATCATTTAATCATAAATACATTGGTAAGGGTCGCTTTTATAATATTAGTTGTTTTCTTATACAAACCCATTTCTTCCAGGACTGATAATAGAGATTCTCTATCAATCGAATCATATGCTTTTTTGAAATCAATGAAGGAGATTACGTATGTCTTTGCCCTTGATTTTTGGTATGCTATGATGTTTTTGAGGTTTAGTATTTGTTCCGAACATGACCTACCCTTTCTAAAACCTTCCCGGGATTCCCCGATTTGCGGGTCCAATGGCGGCTCTGCCCTGTTCAAAAGGACTTCAGAAAGAATCTCGTATGTTATATACAGCAGTGATATTCCTCTGTAAGGAACGTAATTGCATTTTTGCACCTGTTTTCCATACTTCGGTCACTGTTTGGTTTGCTCCGGACGCTTTGTTTTTTTTTTTAAGTTCTGAAATGACCTTTTGTAGTTCTTCAGTCGTCGGTGGTTTTGAATGCGGCTTCTCACGGTTATTATATATACGAACGGTAAGTTGAGTAAACGTCAATAATAATCTAATATACACTGTGTGGCGCGTGCCCCCGGACTCCAACCGCGTGCTGATGTAGTCGACGCCGTGGGGCTGCTACTGCCACAGCTCTCGCGGCAGAGTAGAGACACGATGCGATGTAACGTCAGTCACCGTAGATCAACGGGAGAAAAAACCTGAAAAACTTCCGAAAAGACGTTCCTCGCGTAGTCGTTGTATCGCAATTACTAGTCCGCAGCGTTTCCACTTAAGCGAACTGGTATAACTGATGCTTTTTATTATTAATATTGTATTGTTAATTGTCCGGATTTGCAGTAGTTATTAATTCTTCTCTTGTTCGCATAGCACACACAACTGATTGCGAGGAAATATTTTAGTTAACGGTTTTTTCTGACGCTGTTGTCTCTTTGCTATGGAATTGTTGTGCTGGTATGCAGCGAGATCCAGAGATACTCTTTGATTCAGTCTTTGTAAGATTGCGTTGCAATACGAAAATGTTTTAAAGTTCACTTCTCAACTAATGACGTGAGTATTTGCACTTCAATTAAATAGTCTTTCATGAGTAGTCGTCGATTTAGTAATTTATCAAACTATTTAATGATGTATTGCACACCGGGTATTTAACTGGTAACGAACAGTTTATTATTATTTTGTCACTAAATACTTATAACTCCCGCACCACACGCACACGGAATAGCTTAGTTAAGTCAGACCGATTGAGTTATAGTTTCTTGGCAATTACCACAACTCAACACTTTAGCGTAATTGTTTTATCTTCATGATGTCGTGTACTTGGGTCCTACTCAAGACTAATTGCGTGTATTCTTTCATAGAATGTTCACTTCTCCTTAAGATCCAACTAATGTAAAGTCAAGTCCAATGTTCACTAATTCCGTTATTAGATTTCAATTAACCCGTAGTGCACGGTTAAATGAGTCTATCTGTTCCTGTCTCAGCTCATAAAATCAGTTTCTTGAGCCGTGAATCCCGTCACGCAACAAACACTTCTAAACTCGAAAACAGTCTCGTCACGATTCGCAATCTCAATAATTCAGATCAGAACTGCTCTCGTACGTCTGCACTGGATGAGTTCTAGCAAGCGACTTCTTCTGTGGAAGAGCATTGTAGGCGCATTTAATTTCTTCGTTGCGCTTACAACTCTCTTCCACATAAAAGTTATCTCTGATGACATTACTTTGGACTTAACTTTTGAGATATTAATTTCACATTTGTCACACGGATATTTGTCCATTGCTGAAATACGATGTTTCTTCTTTCTCTTTCGCTAACAAGTATGCTCAGTGGTGTACAATGTAGTTGTTGACAAAACTCTTTGGTGTTAGCTCATCGGCAAAGATGTCGTAACTGCCAAGATAACTTTCCCTACCTCATGTTCTTTCTTAATTGACTTTAAGGCGGTCGTTGGGGCGTTACAACTGATCAGCCAGAACATTACGACCACCGATTGTAACCATCGACCTACTATCGATATAAACCCATCCAGGAGATAGCAGCGTCACCTGGCGAGGAATGAATGATAGTCAAACACACGCACGGTGCATGTAGTACCAGTGAGCGTGCTGTAGAAAGGGGAAGGCGAGCGATCTGTCTGAGTCTGACCGAGGGCGGGTTGTGATGGCCAGGAGGCTCGTCGCGAGCATTTCGGAAACTGCTCGACTCTTCGGGTGACCGAGGAGTGCTGTGGTGTCTTTAGCACGTGGCGAAACCAGCGTGGAACCACGTCCAGACGTCGTGGGGCGGCCATCCCTCATTACAGATGTCGGACGTTGGACGCAGGGCCGACTGCGTTTATACTCCGCAAGCCACCCAACCGTGTGTGGCGGAGGGCACTTTACGTGCCACTGTCATTACCTCCCTTTCCTGTATGGTTCGCGGGAAGAACGACTGCCGGATAGCCGCCGTGGCTCTCGAGTCTCTCTAATTTCACATTCGTGATCTCCTCGGGAGGTATAAGCAGGGGGAAGCAATATATTCGATACCTCATCCAGAAACGCACCCTCTCGAAATCTGGACAGCAAGCTACACCACGATGCAGAGCGCCTCTCTTGCAGACTCTGCCAGTTGAGTTTGCTAAACATATGCGTAACGCTATCAAGCTTACCAAATAACCCTGTGACGAAATGCGCCGCTCTTCTTCGGATCTTCTCTATCTCCTCCGTCAACCCGACCTGGTACGGATCCCACACTGATGAGCAATACTCAAGTATAGGTCTAACGAGTGTTTTGTAAGCCACCTCCTTTGTTGATGGACTACATTTTCTAAGGACTCTCCCAATGAATCTCAACCTGGTACCCGCCTTACCAACAATTAATTTTATATGATCATTCCACTTCAAATCGTTCCGCACGCATACTCCCAGATATTTTACAGACGTAACTACTACCAGTGTTTGTTCTGCTATCATGTAATCATACAATAAAGGATCCTTCTTTCTATGTATTCGCAATACATTACATTTGTCTACTGCAGATCTTCCTGCATTTCGCTACAATTTTCTAATGCTGCAATTTCTCTGTATACTACAGCATTATCCGCGAAAAGCCGCATGGAACTTCCGACACTATCTACTAGGTCATTTATACAGGATGTTACAAAAAGGTACGGCCAAACTTTCAGGCCGGGATGGTTCCTTTGAAAGGGCACGGCCGATTTCCTTCCCAATCCTTCCCGAACCCGAGCTTGCGCTCCGTCTCTAATGACCCCGTTGTCGACGGGACGTTAAACACTAACCACCACCACCACCACCAAACTTTCAGGAAACATTCCTCACACACAAATAAAGAAAAGATGTTATGTGGACATGTGTCCGGAAACGCTTAATTTCCATGTTAGAGCTCATTTTAGTTTCGTCAGTATGTACTGTACTTCCTCGATTCACCGCCAGTTGGCCCAATTGAAGGAAGGTAATGTTGACTTCGGTGCTTGTGTTGACATGCGACTCATTGCTCTACAGTACTAGCATCAAGCACATCAGTACGTAGCATCAACAGGTTAGTGTTCATCACGAACGTGGTTTTGCAGTCAGTGCAATGTTTGCAAATGCGGAGTTGGCAGATGCCCATTTGATGTATGGATTAGCACGGGGCAATAGCCGTGGCGCGGTACGTTTGTATCGAGACAGATTTCCAGAACGAAGGTGTTCCGACAGGAAGACGTTCGAAGCAATGGATCGGCGTCTTAGGGAGCACGGAACATTCCAGCCTATGACTCGCGACGACGACACGTGCAATGGACGAGGCAATTCGCGCAGTTGACGATAACCCTAATGTCAGCATCAGAGAAGTTGCTGCTGTACAAGGTAACGTTGACCACGTCACTGTGCGGAGAGTGCTACGGAAGAACCAGTTGTTTCCGTACCATGTACAGCGTGTGCAGGCACTACCAGCAGCTGATTGGCCTCCACGGGTACTCTTCTGTGAATGGTTCATCCAACAATGTGTCAATCCTCATTTCAGTGCAAATGTTCTCTTTACGGATGAGGCTTCATTCCAACGTGATCAAATTGTAAATTTTCACAATCAACATGTGTGGGCTGACGAGAATCCGCACGCAATTGTGCAATCACGTGATCAACACAGATTTTCTGTGAACGTTTTGGCAGGCATTGTTGGTGATATCTTGATTGGGCCCCTTGTTCTTCCACCTACGCTCAATGGAGCACGTTATCATGATTTCATACGGGATACTCTACCTGTGCTGCTACAACATGTGCCTTTACAAGTACGACACAACATGTGCTTCATGCACGATGGAGCTCCTGCACATTTCAGTCGAAGTGTTCGTACGCTTCTCAACAATAGATTCGGTGACCGATGGATTGGTAGAGGCGGACCAATTCCATGGCCTCCACGCTCTCCTGACCTCAACCCTCTTGACTTTCATTTATGGGGGCATTTGAAAGCTCTTGTCTACGCAACCCCGGTACCAAATTTAGAGACTCTTCGTGCTCGTATTGTGGACGGCTGTGATACAATACGCCATTCTCCAGGGCTGTATCAGCGCATCAGGGATTCCATGCGACGGAGGGTGGATGCATGTATCCTCGCTGACGGAGGACGTTTTGAACATTTCCTGTAACAAAGTGTTTGAAGTCACGCTGGTACGTTCTGTTGCAGTGCGTTTCCATTGTGTGTTTCATTCCATGATTAATGTGATTTGAAGAGAAGTAATAAAATGAGCTCTAACATGTAAAGTAAGCGTTTCCGGACACATGTCGACATAACATATTTTCTTTCTTTGTGTGTGAGGAATGTTTCCTGAAAGTTTGGCCGTACCTTTTTGTAACACCCTGTATAATACAACAAGGGTCTGCCGCTGTTGTTAGATCCGTTACTCTTGCTGCAATGCCAGGTTGTGAAGATTTAAGTGAGTTTGAACGTAGTGTTATAGTCGGCACACGAGCGATGGGACACAGCATCTCCGAAGTAGCGATGAAGTGGGGATTTTCCCGTACGACCATTTCACGAGTGTACCGTGAATATCAGGAATCCAGTAAAACATCAAATCTCCGACATCGCTGCGGGCGGAAAAAGATCCTGCAAGAACGGGACCAACGACGACTGAAGAGAATCGTTCAACATCACAAAAGTGCAACACTTCCGCAAATTGCTGCAGATTTCAATGGTGGGCCATCAATAAGTGTCAGCATGCGAAGCATTCAACGAAACGTCATCTATGTTGGCTTTCGTAGCCGAAGGCCCAACATTGATGACTGCACGACAGAAAGCTTTACGCCTCACCTGGGCCCGGCTACACCGACATTGGACTCTTGAGGACAGGAAACTTGTTGCATGGTCGGACGAGTCTCGTTTCAGATTGTATCGAGTGGATGGATGTGTACGGGTATGGGGATAACCTCATGAATCCATGGAAATATTTTTAAGCTGGTGGTGGCTCTGTAATGGTGTGGGGCGGGTGAAGTTGGAGTGATATTGTTGTGTACATAGTTCCACGTAGTCAGCGTGTACACAACTTTCCCATTAGAGCGCAGGCGCAGCGCTCGTCCGTCTCCGCACTACGAGATGGCGCTGTGTTAGAGACGGACCAAATTCTGCTTCCGCTGATCCGCGTATTAATATGTAACGCAGCCAATGAGATTGCTGCTAACGTAGAACCTTCTCTCCTCGCGGATCACACTCGCGCAGTGATACATGAACGCGCAAGGTATTAAAACAAGTGTACAGACCTCCGATTACTCAGTCTGCATTAGTCTTCATTAGTCTGTAGTCAAGTTTCAGTCTGCGCCTAATAAGATTACCGTATTCCTGTACATAGCCATGAAGATAAATGAATAGACACTTTGTCAAGTATCAGAGATGTGTGAGAGTAAGATTAACGTACCAAGACCAAAGGAACTTCAGATTGTCAATTGTAAATAGCATCCAGAATCAAGTTAAGTAATGTTTATGCTTTTTATTATTTTAATAAATGTGTGTGAAAATTAATCAAGTTCTGTTTAAAAGTTGGTCACCGTCAATCTGCTACTCTAAGCGTGCAAGTGGCATTTCTATCGTCTGACCTAACGGCAGAAGATAAACGCGTCACGATAAGACCACGAGACATATAGCCACACTCGCCTACTTCGTTAGAGCGATAAGTCAAATAATCTGATGGTGTGTGTACTGAAGATCTTACAGTACGCACACCACAGATATGGAACCCCCGATACTTCTAGATAATACTCGTACTACACGTACGTAAGCATCCTGTCTGATCACCTCCATCCATTCACGTCCATTGTGCATTCCGACGGACTGGGCCATTCCAGCAGAACAATGCGACATCTCGCACGTCCAGAATTGCTACAGAGTGGCTCCAGGAATAGTTTATGTGGTTGAACACTTTCGCTGGCCACCAAACTACCCGGACATGAATATTATTCAGCATATCTGTGATGCCTTGCAACATGCTGTTCAGAAGAGACCTCCACCCTGTCGTACTCTTACAGATTTATGGATAGCCCTATAGGATTCATGGTGCCAATTCCTTCCAGCACTACTTCAGACATTAATCAAATCCATGACACGTCGTCTTGCGGCGCTCCTGAGTGCTCGCGGGGAGCCTACACGATATTAGGTAGCTGTACCAGTTTCTTTGGCTCTTTAGGGTATGTTAGTTATGCTATTATGAGTGACGCTTTTTCTAAGTTAGTGATTTGAAATTACAACCTCATACAATAAAATAAAGCATATCCAACGAATTAGGAAATAAATCTAGAAAAATTTCACAACAAATATATTTGCAGTCTTATACCAACAACGTCATGTTGACGCCGAAAAGTCAAAGTGAAAAACTGAAATATACTAAAAGTTAACAAGCCAAATATGGCTGTCATTAATACTCCCAAAAATGACAGAAGAAATAAACTTTTACAAAATCGCTTATACATCTCTGTTCTCAAGCATAATACTATGTCTGCTTGTAAAAATTTAGGTCAGAGCGTGTTTCCGAATTTATTGGTTTAACTTTACGCCTTCCATTTCTTAATGTTATTCAGCACGGTTAAACAAAATATGTTATGAAGGCTACATTTTCGGATCGCTTCCCTCATTTGTGATATGAATGTGACGAACTTCACGGCATCACACTCACGCATCTGAGTTTACAGCCTAGGCCAAGACCAAGACGGTCTGTGTCTCCTCAGTTTGGGAAGTGATTGCACAGCAGTGCCAAACACAGTTCGCTGCTCGTAGATATGCGACACCATGTTACGCTATGTTGCGCACCACAGAATTCAAGAAGATGTCAACTACTGGAGTGGACATGTTTTCAACCTTGAAATTATATTCTTTTCTTCTCTTTTTAGCGTAAAAATTATTTTTTTCTCTTTGCGACTGTCGTACACTGGTAGAAAAAATCGCAACATGTAAAAGTAATTAATTTAAAGTAATTTCGGGAATACGGTTGTCTAGGTAACATATTTAAATAATTAACATTGCAAAATCACAGTGTAATACATTGATTATTCCTTGCTACTGTGAAACGTCCCCTTTGAAGAATTATACACGACTGTCCTTAAACTGACATACAATATTTTTAGCGCAACGCAATCTGACTTTCAAAAATCCATGCAAAAGAATGGCCCTGACTAACATTAACCTATACCTTTCAGAAATCACTTACCTGACAAAAATCTTCATTACTCGAACTACTGCAGTACAGCGAGCGCCACTACTGCCAGCTAAATAAAAGATTCAAACTACGAAAGGCACTAACTACTGATAGGGATAGTTCGCAAATGAAAGATATTAATAGAGAACAAACAATGTATTTACCTTGATATCATCATATATAAATATAGCAGTTCATGACAAATTTCAAAACTCCCCCATCTCTCTCCCCACATCCACCACTGCTGGCGGCTCACCTCCAACTGCGCAACGCTACGCGCTGGTCACATCCAGCTGCCGCTGCCCAACACTACAATGGCAGACAACAATGCAAACTAGACACAGACTGCACACAGCACAGCCAGTGATTTTTATACAGAGGTGGCGTTACCAATAAAAAAAACTAAACAGCCTACTTACAACTGTAGTGTTATATTAAAGCTGTGAGAAAGGAGGATAGGCACTCCAAGGCGCGGAAGCAGAGACGATGCTGATGGCAGGCGAAACTAGGAGAGATATTGTTACATGAAGTAAACAGTAAGGGGAGAGCCTTGCGAAAATGCAGACGCCCCCAGATGCGGTCCCAAGTCGCTAGTTACTCTTCGAAGAATTAACATGTAACTTCATATGTCGTCTAGACGCTATGGTAGGTTGCCACCGTAGAACTTTTTTATCAACAGGCACGTACTGGCGTATAAAGCCAGCTTGATACCAGCCCTGAGAACAGCAACGTCAATAGGCTCAAGAGGGTTACAAAGAGAGCGAAACCGCCAAAAACTGTTGACTTAGCAGTCCCTACTCCTGGGATCCCGTGGTGCGAGGCTAAATGACGTATAACAATAATGCTGCAAGCCTTGTTTGGCAGAGCAGTTACGTTTAGCTTTCAGCTGAACAATGTTGACACCAAATACGGACTTAGTGCAACTGCATTAACATCCCCACCGTAGGCGCAGTGGAGGAGACCTAACTAAATCGTGATTGGCAGGCGCCTGCAAGATACCTGCGGGATTGGCTGGGTGGATTTAAGTGGGAAGACAGTGTCCCACGCGACTCTTTAAGACCCCTAGATTGCGCATTTTGGCGGAGTTCTCAGTCAGACGATCTGGGCGCCGAATCCGCGTCAGTCGACTCCAGCCTCGGTCCAGCTCCGCGTAAGTCTGCTCTCTCACTTGGAGTGCCTCAGTGAACAGTGTCACACTCAGTATGTTTTGTTTTGCAACTAAGTTGTTGCCGTAAGATGCTGCTAGTGTTTGCTACTGTTGTTACCATCCACTCCGGGGACTTCTGCACTGGCTTCTGTTGTAACCCCGTTATTCATGCTTTTTCTAACTCTAGAACTAGCCTCCAGTGTATTAGTTAGTCCTGTCTGGAATAGACAACTATTTCAAAACCCTGTTTGTCCAAGAGTCTCCACAACGAGTTCCCTACCAAGTCTCACCACCTGCATTTCTAGTAAACGCCTGTACCAGGGTTGGCTCAGACAGAAGAAAACAATCAAATGCCTACACCGTGAATTGTCCTTCTGCCTTCTGTTCTGTACCGCTCGGGAGCGCAGACTGACCAGTAACTCCTTTTTTCCCTCTCCCACTTATGACAGGGCACGACAACAGGTTAATGTAAGCGTAAGATAAGCCATTGAAAATGTGAAATGCTGGTAGATCAATAACCAATGTAACAACCAGTATATTGAACGCAATCATGCAAACTCGCATACATTGTCACGGTATATTGATAATTTTTACTTATGTACCGTCTGACAGCAACTGAATAAAACACAATTTTAGTGCCATAAGCGTTTCGCCTTTATTTTCTGCAAGGCATCATCAGTGGCCTGGAATATATACATATATTTACATTTTTGTCACTGTGCCTATAGGTTATAAACAGTTCTGGTGGTTGGTATTTCCTATTAAGTAGTGATGTTTCGAACTGTACTTACATGTTGCGTGGACAATTTCTTACATATTACGCTCCTGTTGCATTTTTGGTGTTGTTCTTCTTCTTATGAATACCAACTTGCGTTTTTTTCCCGACATTCCACAGCACTATGAACTGAACGCTTGTTTCAATGCAATGCTTTGGTTTCTGTTGCCGACTGTCAAATATTTTTGCCAAAGATCGAATGTTATTGCCAAACGTTCGAGTGTAATTATTGAAGTATCTGTGATCTGTTCGTGTATGCATTTGTGTGTGCGTTTGTGTATGTGTGTGTTTTGGTGTGATATAATTTTTTTGTGCTGCGTGTGCGTGTTTGTGTGTGTGTGTTATGGTATGGTTTTTTTTTCTTTTTTTGCTCTGCTTATGTGCGTGTGTGTGTGTGTGTGTGTGTGTGAGTATTTTGGTGTGGTATATTTTTTTGTGGTGTGTGTGTGTGTGTGTGTGTGTGTGTGTGTGTGTGTGTGTGTGTGTGTGTGTATGTGTGTGTGTCCAGATGTGTGGGAAAGAGCTTTTTTTATCTTATCATTTCCTTTATTAAGTGTAGTAGGGAGCCTGTGCTGATGTGTGTTTGCTCATTTATCACATGTTTGTTTTCTGCTATGGCTTTCTGGATATGGAAGTTTTCTAGCATTTGTATAAGATGTTTGTCATAGTTGCTTATTCTCATTAATTTCATTTCTTGTTCCATGTTTGTAGGATGATGGTTATGGTGGTTTAACCACATAAGCAGAGCCAAAAAAAATATACCACACACACATAGCGCAAAAAATTATATCACACCAAAACACACACAGACACACAAACGCACACACAAATGCATACACGAACAGATCATAGATACTTCAATAATTACACTCGAAAGTTTGGCAATAACAATCGATCTTTGGCAAAAACATTTGACAGTCGGCAACAGAAACCAAAGCATTGCATTGAAACAAGCGTTCAGTTCATAGTGCTGTGGAATGTCGGGAAAAAAACGCAAATTGGTATTCATAAGAAGAAGAACAACACCAAAAATGCCACAGGAGCGTAATATGTAAGAAATTGTCCACGCAACCTGTAAGTACAGATCAAAACATTACTAAATAGCCGGCCGGAGTGGCCGAGCGGTTCTAGGCGCTACAGTCTGGAGCCGCGCGACCGCTACGGTCGCAGGTTCGAATCCTGCCTCGGGCATGGATGTGTGTGATGTCCTTAGGTTGGTTAGGTTTAACTGGTTCTGAGTTCTAGGGGACTGATGACCTCAGAAGTTAAGTCCCATAGTACTCAGAGCCATTTGAACCATTACTAATTAATAGGAAATACCAACCACCAGAACTGTCTATAACCCATAGGCACGGAGACAAAAATGTAAATTAAATAGCTAACACACGTACATATTCCAGGCCACTGATGATGCCTTGCAGAAAATAAAGGCAAAACGCGTATGGCACTAAAATTGTGTTTTATTCAGCTGCTGTCAGACGGTCCATAAGTAAAAATTATCAATATACCGTGATATTACACGCAACTGAGGAAGACAGGACTACAAATGTTGAAGATGTCGCGTACATTGTGTTGTACAGGTGCCAGACGTCATGTTGTGGGATGGAGTTCGATGCCTGTTGCACTTAGTCGCTCAATAAAGGGATGGATAATGCAGTTTGTGGATGACGCCGAGTTGTCGTCCGATGAGTCCCATATGTACTCGACTGGTGACAGATCTGGCGATCGAGCAGGCCAAGGAAACGTGTCGACAGTCCGTAGAGCATGTTAGTTTACAACAGCGGTACGTGGAGGAGCATTATCGTATAGGGATACACGACCTTGAATGCTGTTCACGAATGGCAGTACAACAGGCCGAATCACCAGACTGACGTACAAATTTGCAACTAGGGTGCGTGGGATAACTGTCATATGAAATCGCACGCCCGACCGTAACTCCAGGTGTAGGTCCATTGTGTCTAGCAAGCAGACAGGTTCGCTGCAGACGCTCAACTAGCCTACTCGTAACCGACACACGCTACTCACCGGTAACGAGGCAGAAGCAGCTTGCAGCAGAAAACTCAACAGACCTCCACCATGCCCTGCAATGAGCTCTCGCTTGACACCATTGAAGTCACTAAAGGTGGTGGTTTGGGATCAGGGCTTATGGCTCGAAGTATTCCATGAAGTAACCGATTTCTAACAGTTTGTTGTATCACTCTGGTGCCTGAAATGTGTATTCTTATAGGACAACTATCCAAGGAGTTCCACCCAATAATATCCAAACAGCAGACTCTGTACACAATTTATTAAATTGCCAAGTCTAAACTCTTTTAAATAACAACAAATTGATATAACTTACAAAACTTAACAAATGGTTAAAGAGTGAGCTTTAAAAACAATACCGGCGGCTTGCCACCATAAAATCAAGAACCTTTTACAATAGTGCTTTTAGAGTTTACCCAAAAGACAAAATCCAATAATACGATAACTTGGAATTACAATTTAAAATGGTTTATATAAAAACTTTCAGAAGGATAGTGGCATTGGCACCATAAAATGAAAGATGCGCAACACACAACCAATAAATATAATAACGAAGTAATAATTTGATACAGCCAAAAGGCGAGGGCAACTCCCAACGCAATCACAGACGAGCGAGCTCTCAACACTTGGGAGCCTTCCCACTAGAAACGGTCCCCCAAATAAACCGCTGAGAGCTCCCCGACATGCCTCCCACAACTGCCTATCACTTACGCACCTTGGTTATGTTCTGCAACACACAACAGATAATATCATCACAAGATAAAATTCAGAAATACAATATAACATCCCGACAGCACATGATAACCACGGAGCCGTTAACTCGGGCGCTCTTAACAAGTGCCGGAAGCCAACAGACACAAATGTCAAACCATTCTCGCTTCCTAAAACGAAACAATAAAAGCCAAGCGCACATGAATAGTCAAACCACAGCCTTACAAGTGCCTTAACGACAGCAAACGCGACTATTCCACCAAGTTAATAATAACTCAGTAAAAAAAAAAAAAAAATGCAGAACATACCACTAAATGCTGTTACACAGCCAAACTGACGAGATCGTGTTGTTTAGGTCCCAGAAAACCACATATACCAAGCAGCTGTAATTCGCTGTGTATATACTGTACAAAAGCGCCCTTCTTAGGCAGACTCTACCTAACACATCGACTGCCAAATGTACCATACTTGAACGCAACTCTGGGCAGTACTCCAGTTGCGCAAATAAATTAGTACCAACAAATATCGTAACAAGCCACAGAAACAGCAAAAAAGTTCCAACAACAGCGTCCCACATCACAAAAGTTCACAAACCGCCGCTGGAGCTTCCAGGGGAAAATCTGAAGAGCCAACCGAGCACACACCCTAACTTGGCAGACGACTCCAAAATTCAGCAACTAGTTGTCTCCGGGTCAGAGTATCACAGGACCTCACTGGACCTCCACATCAGACAGACAGGCAGAACGAGTACGCCGATTCCAATCAATCACCACCGCATGGCCAGCACAGCGGCGAGTCGCCTCCGCCCCAGACCACTCTGCTCATATTGCGAGGCACAACCACCTTGGCGCTAGTCACTAGCAGGTCAGGCAGAGCGAACTTCACGTTCCGTGCAGTTCCCGGAAAAACCGACTACCCTCTCGCTTTCCGCCGGCCACCGCAAACACACGCCAGCGACGTCATAGCAAATCGCCACCGGAGCGCCACCCGCACCAGGACAGCCAACTATAATGGATTACAGTGCGCGCTCTGAACGAGATAACAGGATAGCGGCGCGCGCCATACCAGTGCCCCTTGGCGGTCCTGAGCCCGGTCTTTTTGCGACCGTACATACTCGCGACCACCGCTGCGAACAGTCATGTACAGTTGCTACATTCCTTCCAAAGTCTTTGTGCCATACCGCAGAAGAAACATCCAGCTTTCGTAGCCCTATTACACGGCCTTGTTTAAACTCAGTGAGGTGTTGATAATGGCCTTTAAGGCATTCTTCACTAACATCGACTCACCACGACAAACGCTGTGGCCGAGAGTTTCTAGGCGCTTCAGTCCGGAACCGCGCTGCTGCTACGGTTGCAGGTTCGAATCCTGCCTCGGGCATGTATCTGTGTGATGTCCTTAGCTTAGTGCATTACTGCTGGTTTATTGTAACCCTTGGACATTCACATTGGCGATGCAACACAGAGATTGCATCGGCATTGAATACAAAGGCAGAATGCCGACTTCTTTCCAGAGGAGTAACGCTTCAAACCGTCTGTGCTTTGAACCTTTCCTGGGAGACCAGTACTAGATTCCAATGCACAACTGGAGGTTTACTGTAACTCTTGGACCTTCACATTGACGATGGAACACAGAAATTGTATCGGGATTGAATGCAAAAGGCACAATGCAGACTTATGTCTAGGGGGAGTATCGCCTCAAACAGTCTGTGTTTTGAATATTCCTTGGCAGTCCAGTAGTAGATTCCGATGCAACACGGCAGGTTTACTTTAAGCCTTGGACCTTCACACTGACAATGCAACACACAAATAAATCGGGATTGAATACAAAAGGTACATTGCCCGCATCCGTCCTGGGGGAGTACGCTTCAAAGAGTCTGTGCTAGGAACCTTTCCTGGGAGACCAGTTGTACTTTCCGATTCACCACGGCAGGTTTACTGTAACCCTTGGACCTTCACATTGACAATGAAACACAGAAATTGCATCAGAATTAAATAAAAAAGGCACAAGGCCGACTTCTGTTCAGGGGGAGTAACGCATCAAACAGTCCGTGGTTTGATCCTTTCCTCGGAGTCCAGTATTATATTACGATGCACCACTGCATGTTTACTGTAACCCTTGGACCTTCGCATTGACGATGAATCACAGAAATTCCATCGGGATAGAATAGAAAAGGCACAATGCCGACTTCTGTCCAGGGGAGAAACGCTTCAAACAGTCTGCGCTTTGATCCATTCCTTAGTGTCCAGTAGTACATTCCGATGCACCACTGCAGGTTAATTGTAACCAATGCACCTTCAATTTGACGATGAAACACTGAAACTGCATCGGGATTGAATAAAAAAGGCACAATGCCGACTTCTGTCCGGGGGAAGTAACTCTCCACACAGTCTGTGCTTTGAACCTTTGCTGAGAGATCAGTACTAGATTCCAATACACAACTGCAGGTTTACTGTAACCCTTGGACATTCACATTGACGATTAACGATGAAACACAAATTGTATCTGGATTATATACGAAACGCACAATACCGCCTTTTGTCCGGGGGGAGTAACTCTTCACACAGTCTGGGTTTTGAACCTTTACTGGCAGTCCGGTAGTAGATTCAGATGCAATACTGCAGGTTTACTGTAACCCTTGGACCTTCACATTAACGGTGAAACACAGAAATGACATCAGGATTGAATACAAAAGGCACAATGCCGGCATATGGCCAGGGGGGGGGGGGGGTGAGGCTTCAAAAAGTCTGTGCTTGGAAACTCTCCTGGGAGACCAGTAATAGTTTCCGATGAGACACGGCATGTATGCTGTAACCCTTGGACTTTCACATTGACGATGAAATACAGTAATTGCCTCTTGATTCAATACAAATGCCACAATGCCAACTTTTGTCCTGGGGGAGTAACGCCTCAAACAGCCTGTGCTGGATACTTTCCTGGGAGACCAGTATTAGATTCGAATGCTCCACTACAGGTTTGCTATAACTCTAGGACCTTAACATTGACGATGAAACCCAGACATTGCATCAGCATTGAATAGAAAAAGCACAATGCGCGCTTCTGTCCCGGGGGGTAACGCATCAAACAGTCTGTGCTTTGACCCTTTACTTTGAGTACAGTAGTAGCTTCCAATCAACCACTGCAGGTTTACTGTAACCCTTGGACCTTTACATTGACGATGAAACACTCAAATGTATCGGGACTGAACACAAAAGGCACAATGACGACTTCTCTCCAGGGAGAGTAATGCTTTAAGCAGTCACTGCTTTGTCCCTTTCCTGGGAGCCCGGTAGTAGATTCCGATACATTACGGCTGGTTTGCCATAACCTTTGGAACTTCACATTGACGATAAAAAAAATGGTTCAAATGGCTCTGAGCACTATGGGACTCAACTACTGTGGTCATAAGCCCCCTAGAACTTAGAACTACTTAAACCGAACTAACCTAAAGACATCACACACATCCATGCCCGAGGCAGGATTCGAACCTGCGACCGTAGCATGACGATAAAACTTAGAAATTTTATCGGGATTGAATACAAAACACACAATACCGCCTTTTGTCCGGGGGGAGTAACTCTTCACACAGTCTGGGTTTTGAACCTTTACTGGCAGTCCGGTAGTAGATTCAGATGCAATACTGCAGGTTAACTGTGCCCTTTGACCTTCACATTAACGATGAAACATAAAAATGACATCAGGATTGAATAAAAAAGGCACAACACCGACATATGGCCAGGGGGCGTGAGGCTTCAAAATGTCTGTGCTTGGAAACTTTCCTGGGAGACCAGTAATAGTTTCCGATGTGCCACAGCATGTTTACTGTACCTCTTGGACCTTCACATTGACAATGAAACACAGAAAATGCATCGGGATTAAATAGAAAAGGGACAATGCCGACTTCTGTCCAGGGGGAGAAACGCATGAAACACTCTGCACTTTGAACCAATCCTTGGTGTCCAGTAGTACATTCCGATGCACCACTGCAGGTTAATTGTAACCAATGCACCTTCAAATAGACGATGAAACACTGAAACTGCATTGGGATTGAATATAAAAGGCACAATGCCCACTTCTGTCCAGGGGCAGTAACGCATCAAACAGTCTGTGCTTTGGCCCTTGGCTGGGAGCCCAGTAATAGATTCCGATGCATTACGGCTGGTTTACCATAACCCTTGGAACTTCACATTGACGATGAAACATAGAAATTTTATCGGTATTGAATACAAAACGCACAATACCGCCTTTTGTCCGGGGGGGGGGGGGGGGGAGTAACTCTTCACACAATCTGTGATTTGAACCTTTACTGGCAGTCCGGTAGTATATTCAGATGCACCACGGCAGGTTTAGTGTAACCGTTCTACCATGACACTGACAATGAAACACTGAAATTGCACCGGGATTGAATACAAAAGGCACAATGCCCCCTTCTGTCCTTGGGGGAGTAACGCATCGGACAGTCTGTGTTGGAACCCTTCCTGGGATTCCAGAAGTAGTTTCCGATGCACCGCTGCAGGTTTACTGTAACACTTCGACATTCACATTGGCCGGCCGGTGTGGCCGTGCTGTTCTAGGCGCTTCAGTTTGGAACCGCGCTGCTGCTACGGTCGCAGGTTCGAAACCTGCCTCGGGCATGGATGTCTATGATGTCCCTAGGTTAGGTTGAAGTAGTTCTAACTTGTAGGGGCTGAAGACCTCAGATGTTAAGTCCCATATTGCTCAGAGCCATTTGCAGCAACCATAGTGCTCAGAGCCATTTCAACCATTTGAACGTTCACATTGACCATGAAACACGGAAATTACATCGGGATTGAATACAAAAGGCACAATGCCCCCTTCTGTCCTTGGGGGAGTAACGCTTCGGACAGTCTGTGTTGGAACCTTTCCTGGGATTCCAGAAGTAGTTTCCGATGCACCGCTGCAGGTTTACTGTAACACTTGGACATTCACATTGCCTGGCCGGTGTGGCCGTGCGGTTCTAGGCACTTCAGTTTGGAACCGCGCTGCTGCTACGGTCGCAGGTTCGAAACCTGCCTCGGGGATGGATGTGTGTGATGTCCTTAGGTTAGTTAGGTTTAAGTAGTTCTAAGTTTTAGGGGACTGAAGACCTCAGATGTCAATTCCCATAGTGCCGAGAGCCATTTGAACCATTTGAACATTCACATTGACCATGAAACACGAAAATTACATTGGGATTGAATACAAAATGCACAATGCCGACTTCTGTCCAGGGAGAGTAACGCTTCAAACAGTCTCTGTTGGAACCTTTCCTGGCAGACCAGAAGCCAGACATTGCATCGGGATTGAATACAAAAGGCACAACGCCGAATTCTGTCCAGGGGGAGTAACGCTTCAAACAGTGGGTGCTTTGAACTTTCCTGGGAATCCAGTAATAGATTCCGATGCACCACGGCAGTTTATTGTAACCATTGGACCTTCACATTGACGATGAAACACAGAAATTCCATCGGGATAGAATAGAAAAGGCACAATGCCGACTTCTGTCCAGAGGGAGAAACGCTTCAAACATTCTGCACTTTGAACCATTCTTTGGTGTCCGGTACTACATTCCGATGCACCACTGCAGGTTAATTGTAACCAATGCACCTTCAAATTGACGATGAAATACTGAAACTGCATCGGGATTGAATATAAAAGGCACAATGCCGACTTCTGTCCGGGGGGAGAAACTCTTCACACAGTCTGTGCTTTGGGGCTTGCCTGGGAGCCCAGTAGTAGATTCCGATGCATACGGCTGGTTTACCATAACCGTTAGAACTTCACATTGACGATGAAACAGAAATTATGTCGGGATGGAGTACAAAGCGCACAATACCGCCTTTTGTCCGGGGGGAGTAACTCTTCACACAGTCTGAGCTTGGAACTATTCATGGGAGACCAGAAGTAGCTTCCGATGCATCACGGCAGGTTTACTGTAATCCTTGGACCTTCACATTGACGATGAAACATTGAAATTGCATCGGGACTGAACACAAAAGGCACAATGCCGACTTCTGTCCAGGGAGAGTAATGCTTCAAGCAATCTGTGTTTTGACCCTTTCCGGGGAGTCCAGTAGTAGATTCCGATGCATTACGGCTGGTTTACCATAACCCTTGGACCTTCACATTAACGATGAAACATAGAAATGATATCAGGATTGAATACAAAAGGTACAATGTCGTCATATGGCCAGGGGGCGTGACGCTTAAAAAAGTCTGTTCTTGGAAACTTTCCTGTGGGACCAGTTCAAAAAAATGGTTCAAATGGCTCTAAGCATTATGGGACTAAACTGCTGAGGTCATTAGTCCCCTAGAACTTAGAACTAGTTAAACCTAACTAACCTAAGGACATCACACACATCCATGCCCGAGGCAGGATTCGAACCTGCGACCGTAGCGGTCTCGCGGTTCCAGACTGCAGCGCCAGAACCGCGCGGCCACTTCGGCCGGCGTGGAACCAGTAATAGTTTCCGATACTGCCTGGCATGTTTACTGTAACCCTTGGACATTCACATTGACGATGAAACACAGAAATTGCATCGGGATTGAGTAGAAAAATCACAATGCCCAGTTCTGTCCAGGGGGAGTAACGCTTCAAATAGCCTGTGTTGGAATCTTTCCTGGGAGACCATAAGTAGCTTCCGATGCACCACGGTAGGTTTACTGTAATCCTTGGTCCTTCGTATTACGATGAAACTCAGAAATTGCATCGGGACTGAATACAAAAGGCACAACCCCGAATTCTGTCCAGGGGGAGTCACGCTTCAAACAGTGTGTGCTTTGAACTTTCCTGGGAATCCAGTAGTAGATTCCGATGCACCACGTCAGGTTTAGTGTATCCGTTGTACCATGACATTGACGATGAAACACAGAAATTGCATCGGGTTTGAATAAAAAAAGGCACAAAGCCGACCTCTGTCCAGCGGGAGAAACGCTTCAAACAGTCTGCGCATTGAACTATTCCTTGGTGTCCAGTAGTACATTCCGATGCACCACTGCAGGTTACTTGTAACCAATGCACCTTCAAATTGACGATGAAACACTGAATCTGCATCGGGATTGAATATAAAAGGCACAATGCCGACTTCTGCCCGGGGGGAGTAACTCTTCACACAGTCTGTGCTTTGAGCCTTTCCTGGGAGTCTATTAGCAGATTCCGAAGCACCACAGCAGGTTTACTTTAACCCTTGGACATTCTCATTGACGATGATCGATGAAACACAAATTGTATCGGGATTATATACGAAACGCACAATACCGCTTTTGTCCGGGGGGGGAGTAACTCTTCAAACAGTCTGGGTTTAGAAACCTTTACTGGCAGTCCGGTAGAAGATTCAGATGCAATACTGCAGGTTTACTGTAACCCTTGGACCTTCACATAAACGATGAAACATAGAAATGACATCAGGATTGAATACAAAAGGCACAATGCCGACATATGGCCAGGTGGCGTGAGGCTTCAAAAAGTCTGTGCTTGGAAACTCTCCTGGCAGACCAGTAATAATTTCCGATATGCCACGGCATGTTCACTGTAACCCTTGGACCTTCACATTGACGATGAAACACAGAAATTTCATCGGGATTAAATAGAAAAGGCACAATGACCTGTTCTGTCCAGGGGGAGAAACGCTTCAAGCATTCTGCGCTTTGAGCCATTCCTTGGTGTCCAGTAGTACGTTCCGATGCACCACTGCAGGTTAATTGTAACCAATGCACATTCAAACTGACGATGAAACACAGAAATTGCATCGGGATTGAATAGAAAAGGCACAATGACCACTTCTGTCCAGGGGGAGTAACGCATCAAACAGTCTGTGCTTTGGCCCTTGCCTGGGAGACCAGTAGTAAATTCCGATTCACCACGGCAGATTTGCTGTAACCCTAGGACCTTAACATTCACGATGAAACACAGAAATTGCATTAGGTTTAAACATAAAAGGCAGAATGCCCACTTCTGTCCAGGGGGGGTAACGCATCAAACTGTTCTTGGAACTATTCCTGGGAGACCACAAGTAGCTTACGATGCACCACGGCAGGTTTACTGTAATTGTTGGACCTTCACATTGACGATGAAACACTGAAATTGGATCGGGACTGAACACAAAAGGCACAATGCCGACTTCTGTCCAGGGAGAGTAATGCTTCAAGTAATCTGTGCTTTGACCCTTTCCGGGGAGTCCAGTAGTAGACTCCGATGCATTACGGCTGGTTTACCATAACCCTTGGAACTTCAGATTGACGATGAAACCAAGAAATTTTATCGGGATTGAATACAAAACGCACAATACCGCCTTTTGTCCGGGGGGGGGGGGGAGTAACTCTTCACACAATCTGGGTTTTGAACTTTTACTGGCAGTCCGGTAGTAGATTCAGATGCACCATGGCAGGTTTAGTGTAACCCTTCTACCATGACACTGGCGATGAAACACTGAAATTGCACCGGGATTGAATACAAAAGGCACAATGCCCACTTCTGTTCTTGGGCGAGTAAGGCTTCGAACAGTCTGTGTTGGAACCTTTCCTGGGATTCCAGAAGTAGTTTCCGATGCACCGCTGCAGGTTTACTGTAACACTTGGACATTCACATTGACCATGAAACACAGAAATTACATCGGGATTGAATACAAAATGCACAATGGCGACTTCCGTCCAGGGAGAGTAGCGCTTCAAACAGTCTTTGTTCGAACCTTTCCTGGGAGACCATAAGTAGCTTCCGATGCACCACGGCAGGTTTACTGTAATCCTTCTTCCTTCACATGACTATGAAACTCAGACATTGCATCGGGATTGAATACAAAAGGCACAACGCCGAATTCAGTCCAGGGGGAGTAACGCTTCAAACAGTGTGTGCTCTGAACTTTCCTGGGAATCCAGTAGTAGATTCCGATGCACCACGGCAGGTTTAGTGTAACCGTTGTACCATGACATTGACGATGAAACACAGAAATTGCATCGGGATTGAATAAAAAAAGGCACAATGCCCACTTCTGTCCAGGGGGAGAAACGCTTCAAACAGTCTGCGCTTTGAACCTTTCCTTGGTGTCCAGTAGTAGATTCCGATGCACCACTGCAGGTTCATTGTAACCATTGGACCTTCACATTGACGATGAAACACAGAAATTCATCGGGATAGAATAGAACGGGCACAATGCCGACTTCTGTCCAGGGGGAGAAACGCTTCAAACAGTCTACACTTTGAACCATTCATTGGTGTCCAGTAGTACTTTGCGATGAACTACTGCAGGTTAATTGTAACCAATGGACCTTCAAATTGACGATGAAACACAGAAACTGCATCGGGATTGAATATAAAAGGCACAATGCCGACTTCTGTCCGGGGGGAGGAACTCTTCACACAGTCTGTGCTTTGAGCCTTTTCTGGGAGTCTATTAGTAGATTCCGAAGCACCACGGCAGGTTGACTGTAACCCTTGGACATTCATATTGACGATGAACGATGAAACACAAATTGTATCTGGATTATATACGAAAGCAAAATACCGCCTTTGGTACTGGGGGAGTATCTCTTCACACAGTCTGGGTTTTGAACCTTTACTGCCACTCAGGTAGTAGATTCAGATGCAGTACTGCAGGTTTACTGTAACCCTTGGACCTTCACATTAACGATGAAACATAGAAATGACATCAGGATTGAATACAAAAGGCACAGTGCCGTCATATGGCCAGGGGGCGTGGTGCTTCGAAAAGTCTGTGCTTGGAAACTTTCCTGGGAGACCAGTAATAGTTTCCGATGACCCACCGCATGTTTACTGTAACCCTTGGACCTTCGCATTGACGGTGAAACACAGAAATTGCATCGGAATTGAATAGAGAAGGCGCAATGGCCACTTCTGTCCAGGGGCAGTAACGCATCAAACAGTCTGTGCTTTGATCCCGTGCCTGGTAGCCCAGTAGTAGATTCCGATGCATTTCGGCTGGTTTACCATAACCCTTGGAACTTCTCATTGACGATGAAGCATAGAAATTTTATCGGGATTGAATACAAAACGCACAATACCGCCTTTTGTCCGGTAGGAGTAACTCTTCACACAGTCTGGGTGTTGAACCTTTACTGGCAGTCCGGTAGTAGATTCAGATGCAATACTGCAGGTTTACTGTAACCCTTGGACCTTCACATTAACGATGAAACATAGAAATGACTTCAGGATTGAATACAAAAGGCACAATGCCGACATATGGCCAGGGGGCGCGGTGCTTCAAAAAGTCTGTGCCTGGAAACTTTCCTGGGAGACCAGTAATAGTTTCCGATGTGCCACGGCATGTTTACTGTAACCCTTGGACCTTCACATTGACGATGAAACACAGAAATTGCATCGGGATTGAATAAAAAAGGGCACAATGCCACTTGTGTCCAGGGGAAGAAACGCTTCAAACAGTCTGCGTTTTGAATCTTTCCTGGGAGTCTATTAGTAGATTCCGAAGCACCACGGTAGGTTTACTGTAACCCTTGGACATTCACATTGACATTGAACGATGAAACACAAATTGTATCTGGATTATATACGAAACGCAAAATACCGCCTTTTGTACGGGGGGAGTAACTCTTCACACAGTCTGGGTTTTGAACCTTTACTGGCAGTCCGGTAGTAGATTCAGATGCAATACTGCAGGTTTACTGTAACCCTTGGACCTTCACATAAACGATGAAACATAGAAATGACATCAGGATTGAATACAAAAGGCACAATGCCGACATATGGCCAGGGGGCGTGAGGCTTCAAATAGTCTGTGCTTGGAAACTTTCCTGGGAGACCAGTAATAGTTTCCGATGCTACACGGCATGTTTGCTGTAACCCTAGGACCTTAACATTGACGATGAAAGACAGAAATTGCATTGAATTCTAAGTCTATGGTCTGATGACGTCAGATGTTAATTCCCATACTGCTTAGAGTCATTTGAACCTTTTTTGAACCATGTGCAACCTCAAAAGTACCAAACACTCACGGCAGATGCAGCTTGTATTTGAAGCAATCCTGGTTGGCATCCTCACAGTGGGTTACTAGTGCCACTGTGATAAGACTGGCACGAAACATGAACAGACATCACCTGTCAAATGTATATATATGCCTACCAACTTTCATTTACGTCGCACAACTCCTTGGTGTTGTGATTTTTTCCGTCAGTGTAGTTCTGCTCATACATGCACAGTTGACCACATCTACTTTAGACAGTGGCTCTATTCTTCAGTGCATACTTACATCATTCTGGCGTTTAAAATCGAGTGCAGGTTCATCAAGCCAAAAGAGGTCTTGTTTGCAAGGGGAGGAAAGATAAACAAGGAGGTGCGTACAAAAAATAATGGAAATTTTGTTTTTTTGGGAAGAATTTTATTTATTCGTTTACATTAATGTTATCCTTTTCCGACAGTCCCATTTACATACTATACGTTTTTGCCATAGCTCTTCCCAATCCCTGAAACACTTCTGAAACTCCTCCTTTGCGATAGCTTTTAGCCCTCTCAGCGATATGTTATTAAAATCATCTCTGCTAGTAAACGAAGTCACTTCAACGCATTTTTATTTTTTGAAACAGAAACAAATGACATGGGGAAAAGTTTGCTGAATATGCAGACTGGAGTATCATTACAATATTCTTATTCACTAAAAATTCAGGAAAAAAATAACGAAGTGTGAGTAGGTGCATAATCGTGTTCCAAAAGGCAAAATTTTTTTCGCCACAAATACGGTCGGTTTTTTCGAATGGCCTCACGCACCGGCGTCGAACTTGTGTGTGTGTGTGTGTGTGTGTGTGTGTGTGTGTGTGTGTGTGTTACAGCCACATATGCTTATAGTAACATGTGATACACAACGCATATAAGCCTATACGAGGGTAAATCAATTATTATCCGCAATTTAGTTATATTTTTGTTTATTTTGGTAGTACTGTCGGTTTACGTCGATGACGCATGCTTTGGTTATTTGTTGTTATATCTCTGCAGTTTTGAAGGTGCTAGGTTAGTTTCGTTATCGCTGCCGTGCTGTTAATCATGGCTGCTCCGCCGTCTATTTGCACCAAAGAAGAGCAGCGTTCATTGATACGTTTTTTGAGGTCGGAAGGTGTAACAGGGGCCGAAATTCATCGAAGAATTTCGGTACAGAACGGGAAGTGTTTTGCCACAAGGGAGTGCCTGCGAGTGGACTGAAAAATTCCGAAATGGTCGCACAAGTGTTACGCAATGTGAAGGAGCCGGACGACCGTTTACCGTAACAAATGAAGAAACCACTGAGCGTTCACGTGAAATGATTCTCTTAGACAGACGATTAACTATTGACGAAGTGGCACATCGTCTGCAGATTAGTCACGGCTGTGCCTACGAAATCATCCAAAACAGATTTGGGTTTCATAAAACTTGTGCAGGATGGGTCCCAAAACAACTCACACAGTTGCATAAACAAATGTGCTTGGACATCTGCAAATAAACATTTGGATCGCTATGGTAAGGAAGGGGACAACTTCTTAGCCAGGATCGTTAATGGTGACGAAACACGGATCCTTCATTACGAGCCGGAGAGTAAACGGCAGAGTATGGAATGGAAACATCCAAATTCAGCGGGAATGAAAAAGTTCAAGACCGAACCGTCCGCAGGAAAACTGATGCTTACTGTTTTTTTGGGACGCACAAGGTCCAGTACTGGAACATTATGGGGAAAGGGTCACAACAATAAAAAGTGTACGTTACAGTGAGTTGCTTACTGCCAGGCTGAAGCCTGCAAATCGAAACGCCGAAGATTACTGTTAAAAGGTGTTGTGTTGTTGCACAACAATGCCCGTCCGCATACTGCTGCCCACACTGCTGAAACGCCCCAGAAACTCAAATTTGAAGTACTGGATCATCCACCATATAGTCCTCATCTTGCCCCTTCTGACTACCACTTGTTTGGTCCACTCAAAGAGGCATTAAGGGGCCGCCGATTTGCCTCGAACGAAGCAGTGAAAGAAGCGGTGCATTCCTGGCTCGCAGCTCAACCAAGAACCTTCTTTTATGAGGGCATCAGTAAGCTTGTACAACAATGGACCAAGTGCTTTGAAACGCAAGGAGACTATGTGGAAAAATGATGTTCTTGTAAGTTTCCTACTTGATTACAATAAAATTTTATGAGTACTTTGCGATAATAATTGACTTAACCCTCGTAAATGCAGTGTATCTATGTTTTTCGTGATATACTTTGGCATAGTCTGTTACATTACTCTACGTATTGTACTTTCATTCTCAGTGATGAATTCATAGAGTTTACTGTTTAACGCCATTGACTTTATATCGTCTAGTACACTACTGGCCATTAAAATTGCTACACCAAGAAGAAATGCAGATGATAAATGGGTATTCATTGGAGAAATATATTATACTAGAACTGACATGTGATTACATTTTCACGCAATTTGGGCGCATAGACCCTGAGAAATCAGTACCCAGAAAAACCACCTCTGGCGGTAATAACGGCCTTGATACGCCTGGGAATTGAGTCAAACAGAGCTTGGATGGCGTGTACAGGTACAGCCGCCCATGCAGCTTCAACACGATACCACAGTTCATCAAGAGTAGTGACTGGCGCATTGTGATGAGCCAGTTGCTCGGCCACCATTGACCAGAAGTTTTCAGTTGGTGAGACATCTGGAGAATGTGCTGGCCAGGGCAGCAGTCGAACATTTTCTGTATCCAGAAAGGCCCGCATAGGACCTGCAACTTGCGGTCGGGCATTATCCTGCTGAAATGTAGGGTTTCGCAGGGATCGAATGAAGGGTAGAGCCACGGGTCGTAACGCATCAGAAATGTAACGTTCACTGTTCAAAGTGCCGTCATTGCGAACAAGTGGTGACCGAGACGTGTAACCAATGGCACCTCATACCATCACGCCGGATGATATGTCAGCATGGCGATGACGAATACACGCTTCCAATGTGCGTTCACCGCGATGTCGCCAAACACGGATGCGACCATCGTGACGCTGTAAACAGAACCTGGATTCATCCGTTCGTGCACCCAGGTTCGTCGTCGAGTACATCATCACAGGCGCTCCTGTCTGTGATGCAGCGTCAAGGGTAACCCACCGATTCCATATTCTGCTAACAGTCATTGGATCTCGACCAACGCGAGCAGCAATGTCGCGATACGATAAACCGCAATCGCGATAGGCTACAATCCGACCTTTGTCAAAGTCAGAAATGTGATGGTACGCATTACTCCTCCTTACACAAGGCATCACAACAACGTTTCACCAGGCAATGCCGGTCAACTGCTGTGTATGAGAAATCGGTTGGAAACTTTCCTCATGTCAGCATGTTGTAGGTGTCGCCACCGGCGCCAACATTGTGTGAATGCTCTGAAAAGCTAATCTTTTGCATATCACAGCATCTTCTTCTTGCCGGTTAAATTTCGCGTCTGTAGCACGTCATCTTCGTGGTGTAGCAATTTTAATGCCCAGTAGTGTATGATGCTGTAATTTTTTTATGTGAGTAAACCACATTCTATTACATGAGTTTTTTCTTTCTTTCTTCTGATAGCGCAAAAGTGGCCGTGCCTGAAATTTGAATTATCCGTAATATTACACTGCAGACAATCACATTATGGGGTGTACGGATCTGCTCATAAAAGTAAAGGAATCTTATATGCGTAGTAGGATTAACACGTTTTTGACACGTAGCACAGTAGATGCGCCCTCCAAATACATATAAGAAAAATTCACAGTGCAATTCGTAGCATTGCAGACCTAGTAAAGGCACTTCATTTCGTGATATGGAGCCAAGAGCGGTAGCAAGTACCTAAATGTCAGCAACTGTAGCATAATGCATTCATAGCTCTGTGGCATCATCGGCAATCTAGTGGGCAACTGCCTTCCGAAAGAGTTTGGTTTGTACGTGGCTCAGTGCAATTTTTTTTGTTACTCTGTCAACGATTTTAATGTGAGAAAATCATGAAATTAATAGAACGATAAATTCATGATTCTTGTTAAGAAAACTTCGTACCTCTAAATGGCACAGCATGTCGCTTCTTAAATACACTCCTGGAAATTGAAATAAGAACACCGTGAATTCATTGTCCCAGGAAGGGGAAACTTTATTGACACATTCCTGGGGTCAGATACATCACATGATCACACTGACAGAACCACAGGCACTTAGACACAGGCAACAGAGCATGCACAATGTCGGCACTAGTACAGTGTATATCCACCTTTCGCAGCAATGCAGGCTGCTATTTTCCCATGGAGACGATCGTAGAGATGTTGGATGTAGTCCTGTGGAACGGCTTGCCATGCCATTTCCACCTAGCGCCTCAGTTGGACCAGCGTTCGTGCTGGACGTGCAGACCGCGTGAGACGACGCTTCATCCAGTCCCAAACATGCTCAATGGGGGACAGATCCGGAAATCTTGCTGGCCAGGGTAGTTGACTTACACCTTCTAGAGCACGTTGGGTGGCACGGGATACATGCGGACGTGCACTGTCCTGTTGGAACAGCAAGTTCCCTTGCCGGTCTAGGAATGGTAGAACGATGGGTTCGATGACGGTTTGGATGTACCGTGCACTATTCAGTGTCCCCTCGACGATCACCAGTGGTGTACGGCCAGTGTAGGAGATCGCTCCCCACACCATGATGCCGGGTGTTGGCCCTGTGTGCCTCGGTCGTATGCAGTCCTGATTGTGGCGCTCACCTGCACGGCGCCAAACACGCATACGACCATCATTGGCACCAAGGCAGAAGCGACTCTCATCGCTGAAGACGACACGTCTCCATTCGTCCCTCCATTCACGCCTGTCGCGACACCACTGGAGGCGGGCTGCACGATGTTGGGGCGTGAGCGGAAGACGGCCTAACAGTGTGCGGGACCGTAGCCCAGCTTCATGGAGACGGTTGCGAATGGTCCTCGCCGATACCCCAGGAGCAACAGTGTCCCTAATTTGCTGGGAAGTGGCGGTGCGGTCCCCTACGGCACTGCGTAGGATCCTACGGTCTTGGCGTGCATCCGTGCGTCGCTGCGGTCCGGTCCCAGGTCGACGGGCACGTGCACCTTCCGCCGACCACTGGCGACAACATCGATGTACTGTGGAGACCTCACGCCCCACGTGTTGAGCAATTCGGCGGTACGCCCACCCGGCCTCCCGCATGCCCACTATACGCCCTCGCTCAAAGTCCGTCAACTGCACATACGGTTCACGTCCATGCTGTCGAGGCACGCTACCAGTGTTAAAGACTGCGATGGAGCTCCGTATGCCACGGCAAACTGGCTGACACTGACGGCGGCGGTGCACAAATGCTGCGCAGCTAGCGCCATTCGACGGCCAACACCGCGGTTCCTGGTGTGTCCGCTGTGCCGTGCGTGTGATCATTGCTTGTACAGCCCTCTCGCAGTGTCCGGAGCAAGTATGGTGGGTCTGACACAGCAGTGTCAATGTGTTCTTTTTTCCATTTCCAGGAGTGTACTTATTATCCTGTCCAAATGCCTTCAAGTTCAATTAATGTCTGCAATCTGCGAGAACGGTAGTCTGTTGAGGTGGGAAACAAATCTCTCATTTTACGCCACCTACTCGCTTACATCTGAGATGAAGTTGTAAAGGGTTCACAACCCTGCTGGAGCAAATGTAGTCTCGATGTATTGCTCACTTGCTAGAACGACAATTCACAGGCACTGCCTGAGACATAAAATATCTTTACCCCTGTCAAAAGAGAGCTGCAGAAGAGTCACAGGTCAGAGCAGTCTCTACCGCAGTTGCAGTCGCTCGTTGCTACCATAGTGTAAATATCTCTGGAGTGAGCATTCACATGTGCAGAACAGATTTTGTGTTGTCAACATACATTGCCTACGTGGTCACGTGTTCTCGGGACGTCGTGTGTTTGTCCGTGTAGCGCTCTCTATATTTCGAATGTCACTACATCCCTAGTACAGACGGATTATTTTCGTACGTGTCGTGGATTATTTATATATGTTGAACAGACATTTTAACAGTATCCATTTGATACCGGGAATAAACCAGCTACGTAACTTTTAAGGGCAAGTGAAATTGCATTCTGCTTCTTTGCGATAGGTGTCACAGTTCAGATGCACTCGATTTTTGGTAGTTTTCGGTATGATATGGCACTTTATAGTATTACAGAGCCTGACGTACGTTTTGGCAGTGATAGTCTTGCAAAACGACTTGACAGTACGCTAGTACCTTTGCAAGTGTCCGAAAAACATTGAATTCGCCACACATTAGCGATTATATCCCACCTAATTCGTCCTTTTTTTCTACATCGCAGAAAACTTCTTTTGGAAAATTTTGTGTTATAATTCTCTGTACTTCTCAGTACATTCACTCTCCTTCAGTTTCCAACCCCGTATCCTCATCACTTTCTTCTGTTTTCTATTTTTCACACACTGATTCATTTTCCATTGTCCTACCAGTAATATATGGTCTCCATCTGCACTCACACTTGGAATTACCTTCACATTTGTTACTTTCTCTCCCCATTCCCTATCTACTAGAACATAATCAATTACACTCTTCGTTCTTCCATCCCAACTGTATCTGGTGATAACATGACTTTCTCTCTTCATAAACCAGCTGTTTGCTATTTTCATTCCATTTCTCTGGCACGAATCCAGGAGTCTTTCCCCTTCTTCATTTCTGCCTCCATATCCAAAACATCCCAATACTTGCTCAAATCCCTTTCTGTCTTTGCCTACCTGTGCATTAAAATCTCCCATCACTATATTAGCACTCTCTATATGGTTTTCTAACACATTTTCAAAGTCCATCTTCTCTTCTTCGCTACATCCCACTTGAGGTGCATAAATCTGGATTACTTTTAGTGTTTCTTTTTGGAATCTCAGGTTTAAGATTATGATCCTGTCTGATATATATCTCACATTTTCAATACAGCTTTGTACATTCTTATTCACCATCACTGCCACACCATTTCTTCCATACCTGTTATTCCCACTCCAGTACAGTTTTCCTCCTCCTCTCTAATTCTTCTCTCCTTTTCCCTTCCACTTTGTTTCGCTTACTCCCAATATGTCCAACTTCCTCTCTGTTAATACATCTGTCATTTCCTCCATTTTTCCATTGAGGGTTAATATATTAAGGGTGCCAATATTTAGGTTGTTTTTTAGTCCAGTTGGTTTCATCTTCTTGTACTGATGAATATCATCAGGTCTCCCATCATTTGCACCAGTACTTGAAGAAGCAGTGGGGTCAAATCCTGAGTGGTTCATTCCGAGGCTCGTCTGTGTTTTGAATGCAATATATGAAGACTTTCCTACTGGCTTGCTAGGCCTAACGCAAGGAAGGATTTTCTGTTGGGGTTGTCTCCCTTAGCCTTTGGAGTTTCTCCTCCACCACAAGGCAGTGGTTCCCTTCTCATTTAATCCCCAGGAGGAGGGTTGCCTCATCTGCCAGCTACGCCGTTCCGAGGTCCTCCTTCTCAGCCGTCGCTGCCATTAAGGTCTTCACCCGTAACCCTGGGTATGGGTTCCGTGTTATACCCCACGGGATTGGGTCCCTGTCTGAACTCAGCCATCCTAGCACTCCGGCCTACTGAAGTGTAGGATGCCCACCCCCGCGACGTGGACGCGCCAGGCAGGAATTACCCCAGTGGAGGAATAGGGAAGGGCACCCTACCTCCCTGGAGCCAGGTTAATGATTGTGTATGGTGCCACAATCAAAGGGCCAGACAAATGTTATCCATTATTATTAGATAGGCCAGCATGCACTAAGCTGTGCCATTTACGAGCAGATATATATAGACAGCGTTACCCGGCGACACCATCACGACGCAAGAATTTTTCAGTTTATTTCTCACGGACAGATTCAGATTGATTTCACAGGGTCATGGCGTAGCGCTACTTACGTCAAAATTTATCAGTTTTTCACGAGTTAAGATTTATCAGTTTTCATACGTCAGAATTTAATTATCATAATTTAATTATTTTTATTTATTTTTTATTTTCTGTTCGGGAAGGTTACACATTTTTTTTATTTATACGAGACGGCTACAAAGTTTTAAAGATAATCGCCGATTCCTGGAGCGGGGCAGACCAGTTTTCTGTCGAGATTCATTTCGTATCAGGCCGTACGTTTTCAGTAGGGTGAACAATCCGAATTATGCCATCCTACACCAGGGTCGACATGAACAGAACCTGGCATGCCTATGTTAACTTTGTCTCTTCACCATTAGGGTGAACCAGGTTTATCAGGCTGTATATATGAACATTTTCGAAAATCTGTGCCTTCCATTTCTCTGATTTTCATTTACATAAAGGCCCAAACCACAAATTTTCATTGCTAGAGGAACGACCACTGGTTACACTGGCGCACATTTCTTCATAAAAACTGGAAGCTCTTGACGGAATGCCCGATCATAACGTCACGTTCCATGGTCTCTGCATTACAGTTTGCAAAATGGACACTAAGAATCTCTGAACCCTTAAAAGTGTTACCGACCACATCTACTAAAAACAAAAGTTGATATTCGCAGTAACAGTGTCCATTTTCAGTAGGTTACCATGAAATTTTGTTTAAAGTAACATAGTCTCCGTTGTAGTCGTGGAAGGCCACCATTTCCTTCAAATCCCATCGAAAGAGACAACAGTTGATATTTCCCCACATTTTGTAGATGTCTTGCAAAATCCAGTGCCCAAATGCGTAGGTGGAAAATAAATACCAACTTTGAAACATAAAGACTTACCAAAACTAGTAGATCAAGCCTGAAATACACAGGCTTAACAACACTACAAGATTTTGTACCTGAAGTGAACAGGCAGTTTTACCTGAACGTCAAGCCAGAGAGTGTGCTTAATGAAAATAATGATAACGACGACCATGAAGTATTGTGGTAGCTCATAGTTGTGTGCCTGACGTACTTATTAACTGTTCTTTATATTCTGATTCTAATTCCACATTAATTACAGACTATATAACAGTTAAAAAAACATTATTGCCACTAGCATATACATGAAAATTTCGTGGATTAATAAAACAATAACAATCTTAAATATTAATTAAAATTTCATAACATAAAGTGGTTACATTATTTTTACAGGGAATATAGGATTTGGCTGAAAAACATATCAAACCTATGAGACAGGTGGTTTCGGTACAATTTCGATTTCCACAAACGTCTGGTTTTCTCAAAACTTTGTCTCTGTGCTTTGGTTCATTGTGGTACTGAGTGCTGCAGTGCCTCACTTGCTTTTAGAGCATCAATATTAAGGAGTCGTCAATTGTATGTTTATTTTCACATCATTTTTCGGGGCCACATTATCCCATTTTCAAGTGCTAAAAACAAGGGAACTAGAGAAAACAATCCTCCTTATATCGACAGACATATAAGGATTACAGACTTCTTGAGTTATAACCTACCTCAAAAAAATTTTTTTATGCAGTTAGGCCTCGTCAGAACTTAAAAATGACTTACACATGTGCATTGTCAACTCAAACCATAAAACGTAAAACATCACAAACCGGTGCATCCACCGTCCCGAGGTAGAATTGCAAATTGAAAGTCGCTGCCATTATCTACCAACGATGATATTTACTCAGAGCCTAATGCTGATGATACATGTATAGCTATCACACCCGACAGACAAGAATTACCTGGTGAAATTATAAATGATGTGTTTCAGAAAATCATTAAGTGTTTCTCTGCAAGTGGGCTCTCATTAAACTTTGACAAAACACAGTTTATACAGTTCCACACAGTAAATGGAATAACCCCATTAATAAATATAGACTTCGATCAGAAATCGGTAGCTAAGGTAGAATATTCAAAATTTCTAGGTGTATGCATTGATGAGGGGTTGAACTGGAAAAAACACACTGAGGATCTGCTGAAACGTTCGAGTTCAGCTACTTATGCTATTAGGCTCATTGCAAATTTTGGCGATATATATCTGAGTAATTTAGCTTAGCACGCCTATTTTCATTCTGTGCTTTCGTATGGCATCATATTCTGGGGTAACTCATCATTGAGTAAAAGTGTGTTCACTGCACAAAAGCGTGTAATCAGAATAATTGCTGAAGCTCATCCAAGATCATCCTGCAGACACTTACTTAAAGAGCTAAAAATCTTCACTGTAGCCTCACAGTATATATATTCACATATGAAATTTGTTATTAACAATCCGAACGAATTCAAAAGTAATAGCAGTGTGACTACAACACGAATTCAAAAGTAATAGCAGTGTGACTACAACACTAGGAGAAAGGATGAGCTTCACTACTCAAGGTTAAGTCTAGCTTTGGCTCAGAAGGGGGTAAATTATGCTGCCACAAAAGTCTTTGGTCACTTACCTAATAGCATCAAAAGTCTGACAGATAGCCATATAGCATTTAAAAGGAAATTAAAAGAATTTCGTAATAGCAACTCCTCCTACTCATTAGAGGAATTTTCGGATATAGTAAGTGGGTAATTTCCCAACCTCCACAAAAAAAAAAAAAAAAATTAAATATATTGAGTGTCATGTAATATTTTGTCTAATGCAATATCTTGTATAGACACCTTTTATTAACCTGACACGTTCCACATCATTACGAAGTGTCGTATTCATGATCTATGGAACAAGTACTAATCTAATCTAATCTAATCTGTGCACCAACGATACTGCTGTCTGCCATAAAATCTTTGAGAACTGCCTGTCTGGTCCTAGCCCATTCCAACTTCAAATTACCTCTACGCTGCAATTTGAACGGAAATAATCCTATGTCACTAGGTTAAATACGTAGGTGAGTCCTTCTTAAGGATGCTATCGTCAAAGATTGCCAAGAAATGCCATTTAGACAGTTCCGTCTTTCCATTTAAAACGCCGACGCTCTCCTTTTTTAAGGCACAATAAATCTCGACCTCCTCTGAGTTTGATAGCAACCACCCTTTCTCTTCAGCGAGCAACACATTCATGCTTTCCGTTATATCCCCCAACGAATGCTGCTCATTCTTGAGTTGCTTTGCAACAGCTGACGATCCGTTCTCTCTATTATTACGTCCCGTCTGCACCACATGTATCCCTTCACAATCTTCAAAAATGGTTCAAATGGCTCTGAGCACTATGGGACTTAACATCAGAGGTCATCAGTCCCTTAGAACTTAGAACTACTTAAACCTAACTAACCTAAGGCCATCACACACATCCATGCCCGAGGCAGGATTCGAACCTGCGACCATAGCAGTCACGTGGTTGCGGTCTGAAGCGCCTAGGACCGCTCGGCCACCGCGGCCGGCTCACAGTCTTCACCTTTTACTTCATACACTACCGATTTCCTCATCCAGTTCTCGCCTGTGTCGATCTTAGGCCTCAGCTTCTGTCCTAATTTGTTGTTCGTCTTGTAAGTAATTCCAACCCCTTTCTTATTAAGAAAAACTTCGCTAACTATTGTGAGATGGTCCCCCAATACGACATGACTATATTAGTCTGGATTTTTTATCATTTTGCTGGTTACTGGGCCTAGCACATGACAATGGGATGATGCGGTCCCCAAACATGTTGTGGCAATAATCACACCATTGACAATGTAATGTTTATGTCTTAAGTAAAGTGTGATATTTATGTCTAACAAGTTATATCAAGTGGTGTGCTGACTGCGAATCTGATTACGTGTATCTGTATATTTACCTGAACCAGTTTCACACAATCTGCCTACTAGCAAGAAAGGAATACCAGTAAACCCAAAGTAATTAAAACCTATGCGCAATAATGACAAATTAGAGATAAGCACCTTCAGATGTACTGTAAATCTGAATAACTACAAAAGTGGCCCTTGTGCGAAAATCCATAATCTGTGTGAAATAAATTTCTTTCCTCGTATTGATGTCACCGTGGATACCGCGTTGTTCTGCTCTCAGCACTACTAAACTATCTACAGTTACAAAAGCCAAAATGCAAGAAATTTGACTGAGACACATTTACAATTTGTTTAAATAAAAACGACTTGGAACTGGGAGGCGGAACAAGACTCAGGAGAATGACTGTAATATATTACTTGAAAATGTTGCTATATTGTGAAACTGACTTGCAATTGTCAAGTCATATCATAAAAATTACATTTACGCAAACAATGGTCGTTACAAAAAATACAATAAAAACATGGCGTTACATACAAAGCTGGTCTCATTCGAATTCGTTCTAGCGCATAAACACGTGAATACTGATTACCTTATTGCAGATCGATGTAAGAATATGTAGAAAGATTCTTTACGAAAATTTCATATTTTTATTTGTAGCATTTTCTTAATTAATTTTATCTCAAATCTTGTTTGCTCCATAAATCATTAATACACAACACTGAAATTATTACACTGAATATGTAATACCAAGCGACTGCCCTCTCCGAAGCATCGCAACAGCCACTGCCAGCCTCTTGCTCCTCCACATCTACATCTACGTATATAGTCCGCGAGCCACCAAGCGGGGTGTGGCGGAGGGCACAATTTTCGCCAAAGTCATATTTCCCGTCTATGTTCCACTCGCGGACCGCGCGAGGGAAAAAAGACTGTCTGAACGCCTCAGTACGAGCTCAATTTCCCTTATCTTTGAATGGTGGTCATTGCGCGATTGGAAAGTTGGTGGTAATAATATATGCTCTACATCCTCGGCGAAGATCGGATTTCGGAATTTAGTGAGCAGCCCCTTCCGTTTAGCGCGTCGTCTATCTGCAAGTGTGTCCCACTTCAAACTTTCTATGAGATTTGTAACGCTCTCGCGATGGCTAAATGTACCAGTCACGAATCCTGCCGCTCTTCTTTGGACCTTCTCAGTCTCTTGAATTAGACCTAACTGGTAAGGCTCCCATACAGACAAACAATACTCTAAGACTGGACGAACTAAAGTATTGTAAGCAATTTCCCTTGTTGAAAGATTGCATCGCTTCAGGATTCTACCAATAAACCGCAATCTAGAGTTCGCCTTGCCCGTTACTTGTGTAATCTGATTATTCCATTTGAGATCAATTCGAATAGTAACACCCAGATACTTGACGGATGTTACCGCTTCCGAAGACTGGACATTTATTTTGCACTCGTACATTAATGGGGATTTTCGCCTTGTTATACGCAGTTGGTTACACTTACTAATATTGAGAGATAACGGCCAGTCATTACACCACGCATTTATTTTCTGCAAATCCTCATTGATTTGTTCACAACTTTCGTGTAATACTACTTTCTTGTAGACTAAGCAAACAGTCTAATGCCGCTGTCAATACCATCAACCAGACCGTTTATGTCAGGGGTCTCCAAACTTTTTAGTCCGCGGGCCACATTGACTCCTCCACGAAGTCATAAGGGCCAAGATCTCCCTCGTGGGAGATCTACCGGTAGAGCACTTGCCCGCGAAAGGCAAAGGTCCCGAGTTCGAGTCTCGGTCGGGCACACAGTTTTAATCTGCCAGGAAGTTTCATATCAGCGCACACTCCGCTGCAGAGTGAAAATCTCATTCAGGTTGTGGGAATAGCTAGCACTGAAACGAACTACGATTTTTATTTAATTACATAATTTTGATTGGTGGACGTACCTGACCGAAATTCTGGCGTATTTTATTCTGGCGAATTTTACCGACAAAAAAGTATGTCACTGCACGTTCTTCACGAAAGCGCCCTGCAAAGTTAACGGAATCTCAAAATCATTGTTAGCAGCACTATTACTGCAAGACGTAACAGAGGTAGAGTATGTCAACGCATTGTTATTTCAAGCGGCGCAACAATAAGTTTAGTTACGTAGTCTTGTAGCGAGTAGCTGAGCCAATGTCGCGGTGTATTGGTCGCGATAGGCCTCGACACTCAATTGTTGGCAGTACGAGGTGCATTCAAGTTCTAAGGCCTCCGATTTTTCTTTCTAATTAACTACTCACCCGAAATCGATGAAACTGGCGTTACTTCTCGACGTAATCGCCCTGCAGACGTACAAATTTTTCACAACGCTGACGCCATGATTCCATGGCAGCGGCGAAGGCTTCTTTAGGAGTCTGTTTTGATCACTGGAAAATCGCTGAGGCTGGTGAATGTGCGGCCACGGAGAGTGTCTTTTTGTTGGAAAAAGCCAAAAGTCACTAGGAGCCAGGTCAGGTGAGTAGGGAGCATGAGGAATCACTTCAAAGTTGTTATCACGAAGAAACTGTTGCGTAACGTTAGCTCGATGTGCAGGTGCGTTGTCTTGGTGAAACAGCACACGCGCAGCCCTTCCCGGACGTTTTTGTTGCAGTGCACGAAGGAATTTGTTCTTCAAAACATTTTCGTAGGATGCACCTGTTACCGTAGTGCCCTTTGGAACGCAATGGGTAAGGATTACGCCCTCGCTGTCCCAGAACATGGACACCATCATTTTTGCAGCACTGGTTGTTGTTGTTGTTGTTGTGGTCTTCAGTCCTGAGACTGGTTTGATGCAGCTCTCCATGCTACTCAATCCTGTGCAAGCTTTTTCATCTCCCAGTACCTACTGCAACCTACATCCTTCTGAATCTGCTTAGTGTATTCATCTCTTGGTCTCCCTCTACGATTTTTACCCTCCACGCTGCCCTCCAATACTAAATTGGTGATCCCTTGATGCCTCAGAACATGTCCGATCCCTTCTTCTGGTCAAGTTGTGCCACAAACTCCTCTTCTCCCCAATCCTATTCAATACTTCCTCATTAGTTATGTGATCTACCCATCTAATCTTCAGCATTCTTCTGTAGCACCACATTTCGAAAGCTTCTATTCTCTTCTTGTCCAAACTATTTATCGTCCATGTTTCACTTCCATACATGGCTACACTCCATACGAATACTTTCAGAAATGACTTCCTGACACTTAAATCAATACTGGATGTTAACAAATTTCTCTTCTTCAGAAACGCTTTCCTTGCCATAGCCAGCCTACATTTTATATCCTCTCTACTTCGACCATCATCAGTTATTTTGCTCCCCAAATAGCAAAACTCCTTTACTACTTTAAGTGTCTCATTTCCTAATCTAATTCCCTCAGCATCACCCGACTTAATTAGACTACATTCCATTATCCTTGTTTTGCTTTTGTTGATGTTCATCTTACATCCTCCTTTCAAGACACTGTCCATTCCATTCAACTGCTCTTCCAAGTCCTTTGCTGTCTCTGACAGAATTACAATGTCATCGGCGAACCTCAAAGTTTTTATTTCTTCTCCATGAATTTTAATACCTACTCCGAATTTTTCTTTTGTTTCCTTTACTGCTTGCTCAATATACAGATTGAACAACATCGGGGAGAGGCTACAACCCTGTCTTACTCCCTTCCCAACCACTGCTTCCCTTTCATGTCCCTCGACTCGTATAACTGCCATCTGGTTTCTGTACAAATTGTAAATAGCCTTTCGCTCCCTGTATTTTACCCCTGCCACCTTTAGAATTTGAAAGAGAGTATTCCAGTCAACATTGTCAAAAGCTTTCTCTAAGTCTACAAATGCTAGAAACGTACGTTTGCCTTTCCTTAATCTTTCTTCTAAGATAAGTCGTAAGGTCAGTATTGCCTCACGTGTTCCAGTGTTTCTACGGAATCCAAACTGATCTTCCCCGAGGTTGGCTACTACTAGTTTTTCCATTCGTCTGTAAAGAATTCGTGTTAGTATTTTGCAGCTGTGACTTATTAAGCTGATAGTTCGGTAATTTTCACATCTGTCAACACCTGCTTTCTTTGGGATTGGAATTATTATGTTCTTCTTGAAGTCTGAGGGTATTTCGCCTGTTTCATACATTTTGCTCACCAGATGGTAGAGTTTTGTCAGGAATGGCTCTCCCACGGCCGTCAGTAGTTCCAATGGAATATTGTCTACTCCGGGGGCCTTGTTTCGACTCAGGTCTTTCAGTGCTCTGTCAAACTCTTCACGCAGTATCATATCTCCCATTTCATCTTCATCTACATCCTCTTCCATTTCCATAATATTGTCCTCAAGTACATCGCCCTTGTATAGACCCTCTATATACTCCTTCCATCTTTCTGCTTTCCCTTCTTTGCTTAGAACTGGGTTTCCATCTGAGCTCTTCATATTCATACAAGTCGTTCTCTTATGTCCAAAGGTCTCTTTAATTTTCCTGTAGGCGGTATCTATCTTACCCCTAGTGAGATAGGCCTCTACATCCTTACATTTGTCCTCTAGCCATCCCTGCTTAGCCATTTTGCACTTCCTGTCGATCTCATTTTTGAGACGTTTGTATTCCTTTTTGCCTGTTTCACTTACTGCATTTTTATATTTTCTCCTTTCATCAATTAAATTCAGTATTTCTTCTGTTACCCAAGGATTTCTACTAGCCCTCGTCTTTTTACCTACTTGATCCTCTGCTGCCTTCACTACTTCATCCCTCAAAGCTACCCATTCTTCTTCTACTGTATTTATTTCCCCCATTCCTGTCAATTGCTCCCTTATGCTCTCCCTGAATCTCTGTACAACCTCTGGTTCTTTTAGTTTATCCAGGTCCCATCTCCTTAAATTCGCAGCACTGGTAGTTATCCGAAATTTTTTTTGTGGCGGTGAATCTGTGTGCTTCCATTGAGCTGACTGGCGCTTTGGTTCTGGATTGAAAAATGGCATCCATGTCTCATCCATTGTCACAACCGACGAAAAGAAAGTCCCATTCATGCTGTGATTGTGCGTCAACATTGCTTGGCAACATGCCACACGGGCAGCCATGTGGTTGTCCGTCAGCATTCGTGGCACCCACCTGGATGACACTTCTCGCATTTTCAGGTCGTCATGCAGGATTGTGTGCACAGAACCCACAGAAATGCCAACTCTGGAGGCGATCTGTTCAACAGTCATTCGGCGATCCCCCAAAACAATTCTCTCCACTTTCTCGATCATGTCGTCAGACCGGCTTGTGCGAGCCCGATGTTGTTACGGTTTGTTGTCACACGATGTTCTGCCTTCATTAAACTGTCGCACCCACGAACGCACTTTCGACACATCCATAACTCCGTCACCACATGTCTCCTTCAACTGTCGATGAATTTCAATTGGTTTCACACCACGAAAATTCAGAAAACGAATGATTGCACGCTGTTCAAGTAAGGAAAACGTCGCCATTTTTAAAACAGTTCTCATTCTCGCCGCTAGCGGTACAATTCCATGTGCCGTACGGTGCTGCCATCTCTGGGACGCAGTTCGCTTGCAGAAGCGGAAGTGTTAAGACGTGCTACGCGGTCGCTCTTCCGTGTGACGCTTGTGTTTACCTACTAGTGCACGCGCGTAACAGCTTTCGTTTGATACGGTTTTCTGTTAGTCACATTAACACCTGACATTACTATCGGTGACGGCAAGCCCCGCCATGTATGGTGGGGTGTATGGAGAAGGGGGTGGTGACTTCGACGCCCCTATGGGACAACATCAACAACAACCACCTGCCCAGCGGCTACATCCAGATGCAGCACCCTTACCAGCTCCTCCAGGAACTACATTGGACAACACGACGGCTGTGATCAGCCACTCGTTAGCAGTTGTTCGGGGAGAATCTGGAATACAGCCGGCAGAAGAGCATATGGATTTATCGGAACAGGATTCCTCCAGCTTCTCCGCTACGAGAAACAAGCGACAAAGTGAGGTCAGTCTGGATTTAAGAAATTCCAAAACCTTCATAGCAGACGCTAATCGGCTCTTACCTGTAACTGACGTTTCAAATGTAGCTGACCCCCCTGTAGCAACTGCTTCTGGGCTCACTCCTAACCAACATGCTGCAACTAACACCCCTCCTGTGGGACCTGCACCTACTCCGAGGTCTCTCAACTTTTACAAACATGCAGATAGGGGACCATTCGTAGTTTATATGGAATGTTTGGACAAAAACTTAGGCGGCTTGCACCCTATGGCACTAGGGAAATTATTGCATATTTCCTTGCCAGAAGTGAAGAATTCTATCCTTAACATCTCTTCAGCAGGAAAAACAAAAGTTAAGGTGGAACTGAAAACCCCAGACAAGGCTAATTTCCTAGTTACCAGTGAGGTATTAAAGTCAAAAAATATAGAAGTTTACATTCCTCCCTTTGTTGTCCATAAGCTGGGAGTAATCAGGAAAGTAGACACCAACCTTGAAGAAGCGGAGATTTTGGAAGTCGTACAATCTCCCTTCCCGGTTGTAGGCGTTCGGAGGTTTACGAAGAGATATGGTAAAGACCAAATCGTTAAATTGCAGACTTGTTTGTTAACCTTCGACTCTCAAACCTTACCGGAAGCCGTGTCTATTCACGGAACAAGATGTCCCGTAGACCTTTATGTACCAACTGTCAGGCAGTGCTTTAATTGTCTTCGTTACGGGCACATCAGCAAACAATGTCGATCTCAGATGAGATGCATTAAATGTAGTGGTCCACATAATGTCGAATCCTGTGTCTCACCTATCACTATTTGCGCTCATTGCGGGGGACAACATGCATCCACGGACCATTCCTGCCCGAAATACCATATACGGCGACGAGCTCAAGAATTAGCTACGTTCAATAACATTGACTTCAGGGATGCGCTGTCTATTGCTCGTATGCCAACCTATGCATCCGTCACCGGGGTTCAACAACATCACTTGCCGGCTCCGATCATTCCTGCTCCAACAAATTTGAGCTCTCCGGACTTTCAAAACCCACAACTCTTCCCGCCGCTGCCCGCCGCAAGCATGCAGAGTCAACAACGCGGAAGTGGGGACGCAACTCAGTGTGCAACTGTGCCCCATCAGACACACGTCGCTTACCGGCCTCCCCGGCGGCAGGCGCAAGTAAACAACCCAAGTAACGTTCGTGAGTGGTCTCAGTACCACAGCCTGTTGTATCCCATGCAACATTCATTCACTCGTATCAGCCAAAATCCATACCAGCCTGCTGCTCACAGATTAGCAACCCCACAAGCGCCGAATCAACGACAGCCTCAAGGTCATGCTGAACTTATAGATAAGATAATAAATGTGATTGATATTGTCATGCAAAACATGAGACAAAATAGTGCTATGAACAATTCCGATATCCGGCATCTCGTTACTGGCATATTTCAATCTCTCTCTCCCTAAATTATGGCGGCTTTAAAAGTATTGCAGTGGAATGCGAGATCGGCTAATTCTAATAGAGAAAGCTTGCAACGAGAACTGTTCTTAAGTCAGCCTGATATCGTTCTGCTATGTGAAACTTGGTTCAAATTCGAACGAACTGTTCGCTTTCAAAATTATTCTATAGTAAGGGAAGACCGTCTCGATGGGTGGGGCGGCGTAGCTATACTGGTAAAAACTTCGCTGCCGCATCGACCACACCCGTTACACGTACCTGTCACCAACCTTGAATTAGTTGCTGTGGAGATACGAACTGCCCACAAAATCTTTACAGTTGTCTCGTTGTATACCGCTCCCCACCACAGTATCGCGGAAGATGACTGGAGACAATTAATAAGTCAGCTTCGTCCTCCCTTTATCGTAGCTGGAGACGTGAATGCCCACCATGTAGCGTGGGGAGGAGACGTGACAGACGGGAACGGCAGGACCTTGATAAGCGTTATCGAAGATAATAACCTAGTGAGACTCAACGATGGCTCTCCTACTATGATAACTTCACCTCTCCGTAGACCCTCCGCAGTTGATGTAACTCTTTGCACCCCCTGCTTTATTGAAATATCTAATTGGTGCGTTAAAAAGGATTCAGTGGGATCCGATCATCTCCCAATAGAGTTTCACATTAACATCATCGTCGATACTACGCACATCTGTTACTCTAATAGTACGTGGAAAATCAAGGAAGCCAATGGGGCCTCTTATAAGGAAACGGTTCGCCGGGCACTCGCAAATACGAGACGTGACTTACGGGACGACGATGCATACCCAGTTTTACTCAATGCTATGAACGTCGCAGCTGGCATCAACATCCCTAAGAAAAAAGAATTTACAGTAATGAAGCACCGTTCTCCTCCTTGGTGGAATTCTGAATGCTCTCGGGAAGTTGCGAAGCGACGTCTCGCCTTGAAAACCTATCGTCAGAATCCTTCGTTGGACAACTTCTTGGCTGTACAAAAAGTGAATGCGCGAGTTACCAAATTCCTGAAGAAAACCAAGAAGGACAGTTGGAAACAATTTTGCCTGTCCCTAAATAATGAAACCAGTATGGCAAGCATCTGGCATAAAATAAAAGCTTTTAGAACAAGAAGACTGTCTTCCTCCCCTCCTGCTACCACGGTCTGGTTAGAGGAATTCATAGATACAATCGCTCCTCCCACGGTGCCATTTTTAAACCATCGGTTCCCTGCTGAAGAAGACCGCTACCATGTTCTCCTTCGTCCTTTCTCTAAAGAAGAACTCAACGAAGCTGTTAAAGTATCGAGCGACAGTTGCCCTGGCACTGATCACATACATTACTCTATGCTTGCATACTGCCTATAGAAGCGAAAGACTTTCTCTTGAAGATTTTTAATCAGTACTGGATGAAGAAAGACCTCATATCAACATGGACGACGCAAGTAATAATTCCAATTCTCAAACGTGGTAAAGATCCAAATGTCGGTACTAATTATAGACCTATTGCCTTGTCGTCGTGCGTTGCAAAAACACTGGAACGAATGGTAAAAAGGAGACTAGAATGGTGGCTTGAAAAAAGTAATTTGTTGCCTCGGAGTCAATACTGCTTCAGAAAAGGCAAAGGGACCATGGATAACCTGTTTTTGCTTAATATGGATATCACGTCAGCCTTTCAAACGAAAGAGACAGTAGTGGCAGCTTTTCTTGACGTTAAGGGTGCATATGATCACGTACAGATACCGATACTCTTGGACAAGCTGGCAGGATTCGAAATTCCTTCACGGATGATCTACGGTATCAGTACCCTGATTACTCAAAGAACGATCTACGTCCGTTTCAAAGGCACCATGATCGGACCTTTTTATGTCTCCCAGGGCTTGCCGCAAGGTGCAATTTTAAGTCCTCTCCTGTATACTCTATATACGCACGACCTAGAACGCATACTTACGCCCCCCACAAAAATCCTACAGTATGCTGATGATATATGTGTTTATTCTACTGCTGCTTCATATCTTCAGGCCAAAACGGCATTAACCACAACCATCGCACACATCGATGAGTGGCTCTCTATCCATGGGCTGGAGATCTCGGCTGAGAAATCAGCAGTCGTTCCCTTCTCCAAGTCGACGACAGCACGCACTGAAGATCACATTACCTGTGGCAAGTACACCTTCCAAATAAAATCTCACGTTCGATTTCTGGGGATGATTTTTGACTCTCGGTTAAGCTGGGCGCCCCACATCCGATCCACCGTTACCAAGTGTGAAGAAGGTTTAAACGTAATCAGATCACTCACTCGTGTCTGGTGGGGAGCGCACCAGAGTGTTTTACTCACCATGTACCGAGGGATAATTCGATCTCGATTAGACTATGGCTGTCAATTCTACCACACTGCGTCAAAGATTCATCTCTCCAAATTAGATACTCTTCAATATAGAGCCATTCGTACCTGTCTTGGAGCCATGTGATCGACGCCCACCAACGCCCTTTTAATAGAAGCAGGGGAGATGCCCTTGAGCATTAGGCGCCAAATGTTATCAGACAAATTCTACATTCAAGGCATGGCCATTATGGACAGTTCCATCTATCAAAGTAGAGACTGCATTTATCGACTGTGGATTGCATCCCACAGAAGGAATAAAGTGCCAGCCGTTTGTGCCAGCTTTCACACTTGGTCACCTGTCATACATTCTGTACGGCGTTCAGCGCATCTACCTGTTTTTGAATATGATCTTCAAACGCTCTGCTCTCAGATCCCAGTCCATTATTTAAGTACGACCTGGCTGGACGGTACGGATGTCAACGTTGGCTTCAATCGTCTCGTTCAAGCACAATGGCCGGGTTTTCTCTGTGTATATACCGATGGCTCCAAAATTCCGCAAGAAGAGTGTACAGGATGCGCTTTTATCTGCCCTCAGATCCAGATCCGCAAAATCTTCAAACTGCCTACGAGCACTTCTATTTTTACGGCGGAGACAGTGGCAGTTTTGGAAGCACTTAAGTTTGTCTCTAGCACTTCGTTCCCCAAGATATTGATAGTATCTGACTCGCAAAGCGTTCTTAAAAACATTCAGTACAGTCGATGGAACAAAACGACCAACAGTTATATCTTGGATGTGATATCTGAATGTATTCGCAGCACACGCACGGGCCGGACGATCCATTTGTTGTGGGTACCTTCCCACTCTGGTATCGTCTATAATCGCCTGGTATCGCCAAATAAGCGGCAACGTCAGGCACCGTCCTGGATCTGCAGCTTCCTTATACAGACTACTTACGTGCAGTCAAGGATCACGCAAGACAACAATGGCAGGAAATGTGGAACGTTTCTCAACAGACAAAAGGCGGTTATTACGCAGTGCTACAACCTCGGATTCCTTCACAGCCGTGGTTCATGAGGACACATCTGGACCGATCCACGATTTCTACCATCATAAGACTCCGCTTCAATCATGCCTCTTTCCCACAGCATCTACATCGGATCAACGTTTACAGTTCACCAGCATGTGAGTGTGATCCTGAGTCGGAAGCTGATGTCAACCACATCTTATTTATGTGCCCCAAATTTGACCGTGAACGGTTGGTCTTTTTGAAGATATTGCTGAGTATGGGCTACCATCTTCCTCAATCAGCTTCTTCTCTTTTGTGTACTAAAGACGTTCGTCTATATAAAGTGATCGTTAACTTCATCAAGAGTACTGGTCACAATCTGTAGGTTTTAATGGTGTACGTCAATTACAAATATGTCTTGCTGATGAAGATACTTCAGAATTGGTGTGAATTGTAAGCCAAGACACTTTTAATTATTTTTCAATTCAATTCAATTTTTAAAACATTAAGTACAAAACTGTAACAGTTAAGCTTTTTATTCTTGTAAATATGCATTTCTGTATTTGTTTATTCAATTACGTGTACATTGTCACTGTGTTGCCGATGGCTAAATTGAGTACACACTCAAAGGCCAAATAAAAAAATAAAAAATATATATAAAAATCTCTGGGACGTATTGACAATGAACGCGGCCTCATTTTAAAACAATGCGCATGTTTCTATCTGTTTCCAGTCCGGAGAAAAAAAATCGGAGGTCGTAGAACTTGAATGAACCTCGTATAGGTACCACCTCAAATATTTGGCGAGCCGAATACCGGGGATGTCCGGCCAGCTAATGCGGGCCGGTTTGCCGGCTCTCGCGGGCCGGATTCGGCCCGCGGGCCGTAGTTTGGAGACCCCTGGTTTATGTAAATCGTAAAAAGAAGCGGACCTATTACGCTGCCATGGGGCACACCTGAAGTTACGCTTATTTCTGTTGAAGTGACCCCATTCAGGACTGCTCTTTATCTGCCAGAAAACTTTCTACCCAACCGCATATGTCATGGGATAGACCGTAAGCATGTACTTTTTGGATCAAGCGACTGTGCGGAACTGAGTCGAATGCCTTTCGAAAGTCGAGAAATATGGCATCAACCTGGGAGTCGGTATCCAGAGCCTCTTGTATATCATGCACGAAAGGCGCCAGCTGTGCCTCGCATGACCACTGTTTGCTAAAACCGTGCTGGTTTCTACAGATGAGCTTCTCAAAGTCTAGAAAGGTCATCATTTCTGAACACAAATTATGTTCCATAATTCCACAACAAATCGATGTCAGTGAAATTGGCCGGTAATTATGTGCATCCGATTTTCTACCCTTTTTATAGATTGCTATGACCTGGGCCTTCTTCCAGTCTCGTGGAACTTTCTGCTGTTCCAGTGATCTGGACCTTACACTTGAATTATCACATTTTAGACTTCTATGTAACTTAATTTTTGATTTGTCTACTATAGACTTCTAGCTTTTATGATATATTAACATTGTTTTCTGCTTTAGTAATCTACTGCCCCACATAAAATCTGTATAGAGGAATTGATCATGTATAACCTTCAGCTATCTGAATATTTTTGTATTTTCATTTGTGTTGGGGATAACTTTGGTATCAATTATGATTAACAGCCTGCAAGGTATAATTGTATTGCTATATGTTAATATTCATATTGTTTTATTATTCACGTGTAATTTGAAACCTTATTTACAATATCATATAGAGGAATCTAGTTATGTTCAATTTACAGGCACATGCATAGCCTCCACACACAGGAATTGCATGTGAGAGAATCGGGTTTTGGGAGACACCATGTTTTTTTTAAAAAAACTCACTATTTATACTTATTTCCTTTTGTTCTAAGTATAATTATATTCTTTTTATTAATTATATTAACTTTGGTAACCACTTATCTCTAACAATTGATGATTTGTATGTTATCTCAACTTAAATTTAATTTTTAAAATTTGAATAGAGGAATTCTATTATGTTTAAACATAGCTACCTGAATACTTCCTGTGTCTAAGATTGTTTATGCAAGAATTTACCAATACCATTATATCTTAATATTCATTAAGCTCTTATGTTTCACGTGAAATTCTAACATCATTTATAATCTCACATAGAGAAATCTAGCTCAGTTTAATTTTTGGGGCATATGTATAGCCTTGCACTCTAAAATTGCATCAGGGAGAACTCGGTTCTTGGTAGATACCATATAGTTTAGAATTCTTTTTCTTTGTTTCCTTTTGTGTATATATTTTTATATCTATTTTGTTTTATTTTATACTTAATTAATTATATTGGTTTTTATTAATTATTTTGCATATTAACATCACTCACTGTATTAAAGAGTGTACCAACACACAGAGCAACAGCCAGGGCAGAAAAAGGTCCACCTCCACGTGGCAGGGACGGTAACGGAATGGGTGCTTGTCAAGCTAATCTAACTTGCAAGCAGCCATTACGGCTAAGAGACCTAACACTGCCTGGCTTGTCACTTGTTTTAAGTAGCACACGGCCCACCTTAGTAACTCAGGTGGTGGGCTACTCTGTAGTGTTTAAATGAAAAAAAAAATGAAATGTTCCAGTCATCTCCTGAGCAACAACAACTGCTTACTACTGCGCAACGTAACATAAGCTCTTTGTTACATATACCGCGCCTCAGCAATAGCTGCCTCGCAGCGTTCTTTCACACGTACGTCTTCGTAATCGATATACCGCTTATGCTCTTGGATAATACGTTAAATTTTACAATTTTAATTACATGTACCTATTTCAACAACTGGTCTGAATATCCTCAATATTGCTTGAATAACAGTTGTATAGTGTTTGCTCATCAGTTAATCAGGATCAGTTGTAGTACAATAGTTTATTTCTGAAATTCAAATCAATTTTTAGTTTTTTTAAGTAATAGTCCATGTCCCGCTAACATGGTGAGGAAGTACTTCATCTATGTGGAAAACTGCTTGGGACACTGCGGCGGCGCGGTTCCTTACGTCCCTTTACGACGAACCTGCACCTACCTGTGAACATTGTCTCAGCATTTCATCAGTAGGGAAGCCGAGCGAAACGTACTGTACTTAGACGTGAACCAGGCTGCAATTAAAGCCACTAATCTACGTTTCGGGAGAAAGTTTTCACAAGAAATGAAACGTTGGAAATTTTGTCCTCAATTAATATATTCTGAAACTTAGGTGAACAAGTATCACTGCCAAGCCCGTGCTAGTCTTAACACAGTCACTCACAATCCCTTTCACTCACGTTAGCAAGTTTATGGTGTTGCATTTCCCGAAAACGTAATAGCTACAAAAATACTGATTGTTTTTGATTGAGAATGCTCGCCAAATATTAAGTCTGTCGGTACCAAATGCAGTCACAGTTTTTAGCCACCGACCTGCTCAATACGCCACGTGGAATATATGTCTGTTCTCGTCACAAAATTCACTTAAAAATTCCGATATTTCTAAACACACATCGGAATAATTATGCCGTCACTTTCCAATACTTTTGATGTATGAAACACTGCTAGATCCGGCAACTTATCATTTCCATCGGAACTACTACTACACACGTCCGATCTGATTCATAGCTAGGCTTCCACTCTTCTCTAGAATACTCTAAGTCTTCTCTACCGGCAGAGAATGGCGCGCGAAGAATATTGCTTTACCATTGGTCAGTTTACTCAACAGCCAATAGCAAAACAACAATCTCCCGCGTCAGTCCGCGCTTTTCATCAATAACCAATCGCAAAATAGTAAACCTAACGATTGCCCTTTTTACCGACGTAATTATCTAATATGCTGAAGTTTTGCTTATGCATAAAGTTATTTACTATTGTTATTTATACCTGAATTAACTTTCCCTTTACCATAAACTTACTTTACAAATCTATTCTACAAAAATCGCCTTTGTCTATATCCATACTTCTTCGAAATGTTCCCACACTAAACCCTACTACTTTATTCGTTCAACAATTATCTTCATATTAACCTTAAACCACACTCACACATCATTCGTACTGCTAAAGCACATTTATAACATTTTACCTACACAAAAAGACATAATAACACTTTATGAAAATACTAGAACAGTTTATGAAAAACATTCTATTACTTTAGTGCACTCTAGTGGGCACAATCGAAACTAAAATCACAGTCCCCCTATCCAATATTGTCCTCTATCGGCTGATACATAAACTACGTGCGCGTCCAGTCTCGCGTCACCATTTGTCACTATCCAGCTCTGAGACACATCTCCCACTTAACCGCCCGCAAGGCAGGGTCGGTATACGGTATACAACGCAAAATAAACATGTCCAAGACCCACGAAACAATACAGTTAATCAGGCAACACAATTCGCATGCCAAATTATACAAATCGTGAACTAATTCAACCTAACATAATCTCAAGACTTGACAAACATGCGCCCCAGTCGGCAACAGCACCAGAAGAGTCTCCTCCAGCGCGGTGGGACCCCAAGTCTCTCTCCCTCCAAGCCGGGCTCACAAAAGCCACAATTATCCTCCTCTCAACAAGACTCCTCATATTTAGAAAAAAAATCTGCACGAAAGGGAGAACACCCAGCCATTGCCACAGTGACCAGTGAGAATTTCGCTTCATTTACAGGGGAACCCTGCAGAAATTTCCCATTCTTGGCTTACAGATCGCGTCTTAACATGCAAGAGGTTGGTATCGGCTGCTATGCATGTTCCACTCACCGGTGGAGCCCGCCATGCCTAACAAGGAAAACTCTCTATTGGATTCCCGTCACATTTAGTGGCGAGATGGCCCAGTTGGGTAGCCCGTCAAAAACTGAACACAGTCCAAGCATGGAAACAGGCGTGCTGAAGTGTGAAAAGAAAAAACAAGATAAAATCAGTGAACAGTCCAATCGTAAAAAGTGCAATGTCGAGAAAGCTCCAACAGCCGCGGTGTCGTGGTTAAGTGGTCACCGTGTAATCCGGACGAGTTCACAATAAATGGCCACAGCCCATTGGACGTGGCTCAGGATGCCCCGTTATCGTGAACTTTTTTCTAATATGCTGTATCTTGCTTTTCATCGACCAGTAGGTAGAAATTACAATGAAATGAACACCCTTAGCTGCTTACAGGCGTAGACATACGTCAACGGAGAGAGATGAAAATGTATGCCCTGACTGGGACTCGAACCCGGGATCTCCTGCTTACATCATGGCAGACGCTCTATCCATCTCTTTTTTTTTTTTTTTTTTTTTTTTTTTTTTTTTTTTTTTTTTTGATCTTTGGGTTTGGTCGTTGCGGACGTTACGTGACATCCGTTGAAGTTCGTTTGTTGATCCTTCCCCTCAATTTTTTTTTATTACAGAGGCCAACCAGCTCTCTGCCAGAACACGATCCATCTGAGCCACCGAGGACACAGAAGATAGCGCGACTGCAGGGATTTATCTCTGGCACGCCTCCCGCGAAACCCACATTCTCAACGTATTGTCCCGCACTACAGTCGTAGTGTCCCCGCCCATTATACTCATTACTCGCGGCGCGTTGCCGATTCCCGTAAGAGTTCGGGCACTGTTTGTGCATTCGCACGGAAGAAGAAGATGGTCAAGTGGCCGGTGAGTCAGTAAATATATAGTTCGGACATGTCCGAATGAACAGATACCATCTTAGTATATATATAGCAGTAGATAGAGTTTTTGGCGTACAATGCAGGAGGTCGAGGATTCGATCCTAGGTTGGGGCGCGTTTTTTTTATTTGCTAATATAAACAAAAAAAACGATTAAGCCAACCGCTTGAGTAAAGCGGGAATCCAGATTCGGGTACCAGTCCAGCAAAAAAAAAAAAAAAAGTAAAAAATAAAAAAATAAAAATAAAAAAAAAATCGTAGAGCACTTGCTCGCTAAGGGCAAAGGTCCCGAGTTCGGAAAAAAAGTGGTCACGGTGTTGGACTGTAATCCGGACGAGCCGGATTCAAAACTCGCTCATGCCGCTTGTAGTAAGCGGTATAAGATAAACATCAACAATGCTGAGGGAATTAGATTAGGAAATGAGACACTTAAAGCAGTAAAGGAGTTTTGCTATTTGGGGACCAAAATAACTGATGATGGTCGAAGTAGAGAGGATATAAAATGTAGACTGGCAATGGCAAGGAAAGCATTTCTGAAGAAGAGAAATTTGTTAACATCGAGTATTGATTTAAGTGTCAGGAAGTCGTTTCTGAAAATATTTGTACGGAGTGTAGAAATGTATGGAAGTGAAACATGGACGATAAATAGTTTAGACAAGAAGAAAATAGAAGCTTTCGAAATGTGGTGCTACAGAAGAATGCTGATGATTAGATGGGTAGATCACATAAATAATGAGGAGGTATTGGACAGAATTGGGGAGAAAAGGAGTTTGTGGCACAACTTGACTAGAAGAAGGGATTGGTTGGTAGGACATCATCAATTTAGTACTGGGGGGCAGCGTGGAGGGTAAAAATCGTAGAGGGAGACCAAGAGATTAATACACTAAGCATATTCAGAAGGATGTAGGTTGCAGTAGGTACTGGGGGATGAATAAGGTTGCACAGGATAGAGTAGCATGGAGAGTGACATCAGACCAGTCTCAGGACTGAAGACCAGAACAACACCAACAACAACAACATTACGGACTGCCCGTATGATCATTGAAATGTTTGTTCTGTTTCTGTAGTCTTGGCAGTTGTCATAATAGACATTGGTTGTGTCATGTGGTAAGAATGCGTTACCGTCGCAAGTAAACGTGATGAATAGTGAGACATGCGAAATATCATATAAACGTCTCACAGAAATGAAAACAACAAATAAACAGGTGTGAACTATGTTACAACAAAGGAATTCAAGAATCAAAACTTCCAAAACGGAACGCACTTCAAAAACGTCAAAAACATATGTTTTGAGAGAGCACAGAGAAACTGATTGTGAAGCTGTTGCATTCATTTGTTGCAGCTTATGTGACAAACTACACTCCTGGAAATTGAAATAAGAACACCGTGAATTCATTGTCCCAGGAAGGGGAAACTTTATTGACACATTCCTGGGGTCAGATACATCACATGATCACACTGACAGAACCACAGGCACATAGAGACAGGCAACAGAGCATGCACAATGTCGGCACTAGTACAGTGTATATCCACCTTTCGCAGCAATGCAGGCTGCTATTCTCCCATGGAGACGATCGTAGAGATGCTGGATGTAGTCCTGTGGAACGGCTTGCCATGCCATTTCCACCTGGCGCCTCAGTTGGACCAGCGTTCGTGCTGGACGTGCAGACCGCGTGAGACGACGCTTCATCCAGTCCCAAACATGCTCAATGCGGGACAGATCCAGAGATCTTGCTGGCCAGGATAGTTGACTTACACCTTCTAGAGCACGTTGGGTGGCACGGGATACATGCGGACGTGCATTGTCCTGTTGGAACAGCAAGTTCCCTTGCCGGTCTAGGAATGGTAGAACGATGGGTTCGATGACGGTTTGGATGTACCGTGCACTATTCAGTGTCCCCTCGACGATCACCAGTGGTGTACGGCCAGTGTAGGAGATCGCTCCCCACACCATGATGCCGGGTGTTGGCCCTGTGTGCCTCGGTCGTATGCAGTCCTGATTGTGGCGCTCACCTGCACGGCGCCAAACACGCATACGACCATCATTGGCACCAAGGCAGAAGCGACTCTCATCGCTGAAGACGACACGTCTCCATTCGTCCCTCCATTCACGCCTGTCGCGACACCACTGGAGGCGGGCTGCACGATGTTGGGGCGTGAGCGGAAGACGGCCTAACGGTGTGCGGGACCGTAGCCCAGCTTCATGGAGACGGTTGCGAATGGTCCTCGCCGATACCCCAGGAGCAACAGTGTCCCTAATTTGCTGGGAAGTGGCGGTGCGGTCCCCTACGGCACTGCGTAGGATCCTACGGTCTTGGCGTGCATCCGTGCGTCGCTGCGGTCCGGTCCCAGGTCGACGGGCACGTGCACCTTCCGCCGACCACTGGCGACGACATCGATGTACTGTGGAGACCTCACGCCCCACGTGTTGAGAAATTGGGCGGTACGTCCACCCGGCCTCCCGCATGCCCACTATACGCCCTCGCTCAAAGTCCGTCAACTGCACATACGGTTCACGTCCACGCTGTCGCGGCATGCTACCAGTGTTAAAGACTGCGATGGAGCTCCGTATGCCACGGCAAACTGGCTGACACTGACGGCGGCGGTGCACAAATGCTGCGCAGCTAGCGCCATTCGACGGCCAACACCGCGGTTCCTGGTGTGTCCGCTGTGCCGTGCGTGTGATCATTGCTTGTACAGCCCTCTCGCAGTGTCCGGAGCAAGTATGGTGGGTCTGACACACCGGTGTCAATGTGTTCTTTTTTCCATTTCCAGGAATGTATTATGTTTTTATCGTTTCCTCGGGAGTGATCACATTCACATTCGTACGAACAGCATATTCGGGCAAGGAGGCCTATCTCACTCACTTACCAGGCGTACTAATTAGGTCCTATCGTATGACACACGTACGGTCACGAATGCCGTCTATGGCACACCAGACATGTTGCCCGGTGGAGGATTAGGCTGACTTGTGGCCTTGTCATCAAACGTTTGCGGCTCCCATTCGAAAGCTACTTCTTTTCGGCTACTAATAGAGTAGCTGTGCAGAATTAACTGTCATATACGTCCCTACCTCACACCTCGACACAGACACGAATTTAAATACAATCAGCAAAAAAAAAAAATTGGCGTGAGGGAGGTTTGAAAACGGGTCGCCCTGTGGGCAGTCCAACACCGTGACCATTTCACCACGAAGCCTTTGATAGTTCTAAAGTGGAAATGAGTGTACGACATTGCGGGCCGTGAGTCCCCAATTTGGGGAAGTTCGGCCGCCTAGGGCAAGTACCGAGTGATCAAAAAGTCAGTATAAATTTGAAAACTGAATAAATCACGGAATAATGTAGAGAGCTACAAATTGACAGACATGCTTGTAATGACGTGGGGTTTTATTAGAACCAAAAAAATACAATAGTTCAAAAAATGTCCGACAGATGGCGCTTCATCTGATCAGAATAGCAATAATTAGCATACCAAAGTAAGACAAAGCAAAGGTGATGTTCTTTACAGGAAATGCTCAATATCACCACCATCATTCCTCAACAATAGCTGTAGTCGAGGAATAATGTTGTGAACAGCACTGTAAAGCATGTCCGGAGTTATGGTGAGGCATTGGCGTCGGATGTTGTCTTTCAGCATCCCTAGAGATGTCGGTCGATCACGATACACTTGCGACTTCAGGTAACCCCAAAGCCAATAATCGCACGGACTGAGGTCTGGGGACGTGGGAGGCCAAGCATGACGAAAGTGGCGGCTGAGCACACGATCATCACCAAACGACGTTCGCAAGAGATCTTTCAGGCATCTAGCAATACTTGGTTTTCTTTTGTTCTAATAAAACCCCATGTCATTCCAAGCATGTGTGTCAATTTTTACCTCTCTATCTACAGTATTCCGTGGTTTATTAAGTTTTCAATTTTTTACCGACTTTTTTATCACCCAGTACTTGTTGCATTCGAAGCCACATTGGGCGACTTGCGCGTCGGAGATGGGGATGAAACGATGATGAGGACAAGACAACACCCAGTCCTTGAGCAGAGAAAATCTCGTGCCCCAGCCGGGAATCGAACCCGGGCTCCTTCGCGTGACGTTCCACCACGCTGACCACTTTTTTTTTCTTCTTCTTTTTTTCATTTTGTTCGTTATTGTTCGTTGCATTTGATCGTAGCGGACGACTCACGGCATCTGTTGAAGTTCGTTATTGATCCCTTCACTCAGTATTTTTATTACGGAGACCAGCCGTCTTTCTGGCCGAACACGCTGAGCTACCGTGCCGCCGACCACTCAGCTAACGGGGGCGGTCTTTGATTGCTCTGTTTGCTCCATACTGCGCCTGTTGCCCTTGAACCATTCAATGGTTCTATTTTGCTTGTTTTTCACGGTTCAGTACACCTTCTTCCTGTCTTCGTGCTTGATCCGTCTTCAGTTTTTGACGAGCTGTCCACTGAGCCCTCTTACTACTAAATCTGAGGGGGTTGCGATGGAGAGTTTCCCTTGCTAAGTCTGGTGGCAGGCAAGACGCATTTGATTGGATAACACGATATGGAGGGAAAGGCAAATATGGAGGGAAAGGCAACAATTTTCTCATGGTGCCCGAGCGGCCGAGGCAGCCCGTTCTTAGATCTGCGTACAGCGAGGTGAATTCGTCATACATACTCATAATTATACTGTCGGAACTTGCAACGCACCTGGTGTTTATAATTACAGAGCAGCTACTCACGGATGTCCAGCGTGAGCTGTAAATATCGTATGGCAGCAATACAGTTCTTGCTGGATATGCTGATGCGTTAATGCGGAACCAATTTACGCTGGAAAAAATTAGTTCCAATTTAGGCCACGAGGTACAAATATGGCGCTGTGAATGCAAAAAACACGTACAGAAATGTTGCCATACGTCATGAAATAGGAACAGTTCGTTGGCAGGAAAAGGCAAATGAGTGAGAAACGCATTATGCTGATTTTATTCGTAACCTCCGGGTACAGAGGTAGTAAAACGACGTGATCAACAGTTGCTCTCAGCACTTCCGGTAGAATCTGACCAACGTGTTCCCGTATTCTGGTCTTCAGGTCAGGTAGGGGCCGAATGAGTCCCTCATAAATGGATTCTTTTAGATGTTCCCAGAGCCAAAAATCACATGCATTCAGATTAGATGATCTTGCAGGCCATGCATCTGGGAAACCTCTGGAAGCTTGCATTACACAGACCTCTCACTGGGTGAGCGACTGAGCTGTTGCCTCATCTTGCAAGGAGATAGTGGTTTCCAGGCAGTGGGATTCACTTGCTGCCAGGGCATCTCAGTAACGTGCAGGTGGTCTTTCCGCGAAATATAAGTTGGTGGCAGTAAAATTGTACTGCAGTCAGCCTCAAATGCTGGTTCTCTAAATTTCCTCAGTAGCGATTCACGGAAACAACGCCTCCTTTCCTGCAGACACTCCCACCCGAGTTCCTGAAGCATATCCGTAACACTCTCGTGATGATCAAACCTACCAGTAACAAATCTAGCAGCCCGCCTCTGTATTCCTTCTATGTCCTCCCTCAATCCGACCTGATAGGAATCCCAAACGCTCGAGCAGTACTCAATAATAGGTCGTATTAGTGTTTTATAAGCGGTCTCCTTTACAGATGAACCACTTCTTCCCAAAATTCTACCAATGAACCGAAGACGACTATCCGCCTTCCCCACAACTGCCATTACATACTTGTCCCACACTTCATATCGCTCTGCAATGTTACGCCCAAATATTTAATCGACGTGACTGTGTCAAGCGCTACACTACTAATGGAGTATTCAAACATTACGGGATTCTTTTTCCTCTTCGTCTGCATTAATTTACATTTATCTATATTTAGAGTTAGCTGCCATTCTTTACACCAATCACAAATCCTGTCCAAGTCATCTTGCATCCTCCTACAGTCACTCAACGACGACACCTTCCCGTACACCACAGCATCATCAGCAAACAGCCGCACATTGCTATCCACCCTATCCAAAAGATCATTTATGTAGATAGAAAACAACAGCGGACCTACCACACTTCCCTGGGGCACTCCAGATGATACCCTCACCTCCGATGAACACTCACCATCGAGGACAACGTACTGGGTTCTATTACTTAAGAAGTCTTCGAGCCACTCAAATATTTGGGGACCAATCCCATACGCTCGTACCTTAGTTAGGAGTCTGCAGTGGGGTACCGAGTCAAACACTTTCCGGAAGTCAAGGAATATGCCATCCGTCTGATATCCTTCAACCATGGGTCGCAAGATATCATGTGAAAAAAGGGCGAGTTGCGTTCCGCAGGAGCGATGCTTTCTAAAGCCGTGGTGATGCATGGACAGCAACTTCTCTGTCTCAAGGAAATTCATTATATTCGAACTGAGAATATGTTCGAGAATCCTGCAACAAACCCATGTTAAGGATATTGGCCTGTAATTTTGAGGATCCGTCCTTCTTACCCTTCTTATATACAGGCATCACCTGCGCTTTTTTCCAGTCGCTCGGTTTTAACGTTGGGCGAGAGATTCGCGATAAATGCTAGCTAAGTAAGGAGCCAATGCAGTAGAGTACTCTCTGTAAAACCGAATTGGAATCGCATCAGGACCTGGCGATTTATTTATTTTCAACCCATTGAGCTGCTTCACAACCCCAGGGATGTCTATCCCTAAGTCCTCCGTACGTGAATCTGTACAAGACTCAAACGACGGTATGTTTGTACGATCCTCCTGCGTGAAAGATTTCTCAAATGCTAAATTTAAAATTTCAGCTTTCGTTTTGCTGTCTTCCATTGCCAGGCCAGACTGATCAGTGAGTGACTGGGTGGAAGCCTTCGACCCGCTTGCCGATTTTACGTAAGGCCAGAATTTCCTTGGGTTTCCAGCAAGATCTTTTGCTAAGATATGACGGTGGTAGTGGTTGAATGCTTCGCGCATCGCTCTTTTTACAGCAGCACGAATCTCTAATAACTTTTGCCTGTCCTCATTCTCCCGATCTTTCTTGTACCGCGAGTGCATCTGCCTTTGCTTCCTGAGCATTCTCCGAATTGCGCTTTTAAAATCACGGTGGGTCTTTTCCGTCCGTAACCCACTTTTTCGGCACATACTTGTTCAATGCGTGATTTACAATGTGTTTAAATTTTGCCCATAATTCTTCCACGTCCATCGCACCGGAAGTAAATGAAGTCGATTCATTTACTATGTGGGATGCTAACAACTGCTTATCTGCTCTTTCTAGTAAGAATACTCTCCTAGCCTTCTTGGCCGACTTTTTAACTTTCGTAACCACTGTCGTAATGACAACATCATGATCACTAATCCCTGTCTCAACACTGACACCGTCGATGAGGTCTGGTCTGTTCGTGGCTACCAGATCTAAAATATTTCCATTACGCGTTGGCTGTCGATTTAGCCGCTCAAGACAGTTTTCGGATAATGTGTTCAAAAGTAATTCACACGACGGCTTGTCTGTACCACCTGTAATGAATCCATAGACATCCCAGTCTATACTAAGTAGGTTGAAGTCGCCTCCGACTAATATAGCATGATCCGGGTACTTCTGCGATACAGAGTGTAGACTCCCTTTGAATGATTCTAGAACTGTCACAGTGGAATCTGGTGGCCGGTAATAACACCCAACAATTAACTTTATTCCTCCTAGCCCTGTTAAACGTGTCCGGATAACTTCACAATCACACTCTACTTCGACCTCAGTAGACACAATATTTTTGTCAACTGCAATGAAGACACCACCTCCTACGGTGTCTAATCTGTCTTTCCAATACACGTTCCAACCCTCACTAAATATTTCAGAACTTCCTACCTCAGGGTACAGCCAGGTCTCAGTCCCGAGAATAATTTGCGCGCCACACGCTTCCTGGAGGGCAGTAAATTCAGGAACTTTATTCCGAACACTGAAAATTTACTGCTAATATCTTGATAGCTGAAGTTTCTTTACAATGAGCGCGTCCTGATTTCCCTGCCCGCACGTCGACTGGTGAGTGTTCATCGGGACACCTCGCACTACTGCCTAGCCTAAAGAACCCCCATGTGCACGCCACAAGTACTCTGCTACCCGAGTAGCCGCTTCCTTTGTGTAGTGCACCCCTGACCTATCTAGGGGCGTCCTACAATTCCCCACCCAATAGCGGAAGTCTAGAAATCTGCAGCCAAGACCGTCACACAGTCGACGAAGCCTCTGGTTGAGACCCTCCACTCAGCTCCAAACCAAAGGACCCCGATCCACTCTGGGAACGACGCTGCAAATAGAGAGCTCTGCTTGCACCCCGCGTACGAGGCCAGCGGTCTTCACCAAATCCGCCAGCCGCCTGTACGAACTGAGGATCGCCTCAGAACCCAAGCGACAGGCATCATTGGTGCCGACGTGAGCAACTACTTGCAGACGACTGCACCCCGTACACTCGATAGCCGCAGGCAAGGCCGCATCCACATCTCGGATGAGGCCCCCCGGCAGAAAAACCGAGTGCACGTTGGAATTCTTTCCAGCCCTGTACGCTATTTACCTAAGGGGCTCCATCACCTGCCTAACGTTGGAGCTCCCAATAACCAGCAAGCCTTTGCCCCATGTGCCTGCTCGGACCCTGCTGAAGGAGCGGCCACCTGCCCACTGACAGGAGAAATGGGTGAGGCCAGCCGGCCAGCCTCCACATTGACCCTCTGCCTCGAGCCACGCGAACCCTTTGCAGTCCGCCACTCACCCTGAGGTGAGGGCGGCCCCAATGCGCCAGGTACACTAGAAGGTGCCTTGGCGGCTGAGTCAGCGGACGCAGCAAGCGACACCTGGGGTGTCTCAAGCGATGCACCAGACCCTCCGCCGTCGCTGCACCTCGAGGCATCAGCCTGAAGGCTGCTGACCGTGGCCAACAGCACGCTCAGCTGCTCACGAACCGCTGCCAGTTCCTCCTGCTCCCGCACACAGCACACACACACCCTATCCATCCCACTGCTAATATCTGGACGTATAGAGTTGCGACAAATAAAACAGCAATACCCGACTGCACAGTTGTGTCACCAGCACCAGATTGAGCTGCGACATATTAAAAATTACTTACGAACCAAGCAATCAAATGGCCATGACTATGCCACTATATAGATATTACAATGCGATCCTACACCTGTCTTAGTACAAATGACAACCGTCTACGTGATGTTACGCTCTACCATTATTAAAATTTGATGCTAACCCTTTCTAATTAGAAAATACGCAAAGATCTGAAAAATTTCACCACGCAAGCACACAAACACACAAAGTAATTTGAATTAAACCAGCAGAAATAATACGAAAATCTGAATATACGACTAGTTTCTGCTACTGCTGCTCGCACACGTCACTCTGCAAGAACAGATGAAACTGCACTGGCCTCTGTCTGCTGCTAACTTACTCTACGAAATAAACAGAAAGCACTGGCTGTCCAAAACAAACAACTGACTAAAGACTCCGCGAATTTATACTTTGCAGCTATCAATAAGCAATATAACTCCTCTCAAATACGAGAATATGCAAGGATTTTATGTAATTAAATATGCAAGAACACAAACACTCAGAAAGAAATTAAGGATAAAACTACAAAACAAATATGCACTGCTGCTGCACTACTGCTGCACTGATACTTCACCAGCGGCTGTTCAAGGCTCACTGCGCTGTGTCAAAAGCGTTCGAGCTTTCCATGTGATTTATTGTTTCCAACTACAGTGCTGCATTCCCCATTTCCTGGTCCCGGTATGCTGAGGACGCCACCCCAGGTAAGGGCTCTGCTAATGTGTTCGCCTTGTACAGTCGTGTTGATATGACGACATCAGGGCTGCACTGCCACCTGACTCAGCAGTATTTGTCCTGAGCTGCCTCAGCGCTGCCTGCTGACAACTGGAAGGTGGCCTGCACCGTGCGTCCCCGCCGGTGTGGCTTGGGTCGTGGCAACAAGCACCTGCTATCCGGCAGCTGAGTCCATGGCCCTCGCCCTGGATGTGTCCGGTGTGTGTTGGGAGCCGAGACGACTGCCCGCAGTAGCAAGTCGTGGAGTGGCCCGCCACTGGCTGGCTACGATCCCCATGTCGGCCTCAGAGGGTCATACCTGCGACCTACCATGGACTGGAACACTGGCGCCCCATATGCGACACACCCCACCGTCAAGGTGAGCTGCCACATTTGACTGCTTTGTTAGTGACCCGGCACCTATTTATATGCAGCTGTGTGCCTCTGTTTTCTAAATGCGCCACTCTACACCACATACTCATAACACTTAGTTTCGCCAGTGGGCTCCTTCTGCCTGTGACTTGCGCCATGCAAACTGCTGCGTGTACTTTTTCCGGCGGTTCTATGCCCCTGTGGCCCCTATTTTACTTCGCAACTGCTAGTGAGTGTAACTCAGTGTACACAGGCCCGTGCCTGGCTGTAATTGTGCTCTCAGAAATATTGCAACAAAACTGACTTTTCCTATCCCAAATGGTAGTGCCGCTACAACGAGTATGTTGTATACTGTTGACCGTGGAATGGTTAATCCTCATGACAATGCATGAGCACCAGAACTACCTGTAGTCAATGCTGCATCGTCAGTTACAAGAACAGCAACCTCGTCAACAACTTCCTCTTCGAGGTGCCACACCAACCTCACCCGTGTTTCCGAATTTCATTATCATCTTCTTCAATCCATTTAATATGTAAGATGGCAAGATCTATGCCCCTTACATGAAGTCATTAAAGATCACCTAACTCACGTTGAGCGAACAGTAGGGCTGAACAAAAATGACTGACAAGGCACAATGCATCTTCTAGAGGGTATAGTATGGACGTATTGGAATAATTAATGTTGGGTGATGGTTTTAAAGTAATTCACACGACATGAAAACTTCGTGGAAACACGTCGATTTACTGGAGGCTAGTTTATCCCAGGGAAGTATTCAGAGTTGATCATGGCCGGCTGGGGAGCGGCGAAGGAAAGTGACAATAGGCAGCTTAGGGCAGCTCAAGGTTGCGGCCTCCAGCTGCCTTGAGATGTGTGACAGTGAGTGGGTGGTAGACCCCATGCTGGTGTACCAGGAAGCAGACGAAGAACTTGTACGCCTGTTGATAAATGTCCGTCATCCTGTTTTCAGTGAAACTCGCGAGAAAGCTGCGCAAAGCTAAGGTGGAGCAGTCAACAGAGGCCAAAATATGCGTGTTCGTGACTATAGCAACTTCATGCTGAATTCATAGTCCGCAGAGTCTGAAGTAAATCAGGTGAAGAGCGACAGAATGAAATACGCCGGCCTCCGATGGGAACGTAGGACCGAGGAATTTGAAGTACTCTCCTGGGACTCAGAATTTCGGAAAAATTGGCGTTTTATGCAGACGCTAACCTTGATGGGTGGCCTGGGAGGAGCTAAATAGCAGAAGTTGAGAGGAAGGGAAATTTTGTGAGAATTTGTTCACTTCCCAGAGCAGGCATTGGTCAGTGCTGGGAAGCGATGCATAATTAACGCGACTTTCGCTGCAATTGGCGTAAGTGATTTTGCTGGAGGGGAAACCGAGGCAAAGAGCGGACTAGGAGAAGTCTCTGTAGGGGTCTTTCGTCCCCAGCTTGCCTAGAGTGCGGACGTGGCTTCCTTTACTCAGCTTTCCTGAGAGAGAGTGAGCATCTCTGCAGTTTAGGACTTAGCAAACGGAACGCTTGAGCTTGGAGATAGAAAGTTTTGGTTCAGCTATGTACTGAGAAAGATAGTTAGGAGTGAATATACGAGCACAGCCTTGCAGCACCACGAGACCGGCCGACGTCCGCACAACGACGCCGCACCGCCACGCTGAATCCAGTGATATTGCACCCACTCCGGCTTGAGTTAGGCACTGATTAATTTGTTGGATCACGTCGGCAAAGTATCCACGAGGGTTTCATGGGCCGCGTATTGTGGAATTCTTCTCCCACTTCGCATTACGCCTGGGTCATTCAACAGGAATTAATTTTGATTTATCGCACTTTACTCCACGTAAATGCAATTTATTACCACTGCCTGTTACGAGAGTCATGTAATGTAATGATTGAAGGTCCGGATTTAAAATAAATTTGTGCTAATTGTCTGCATCTGTTTTCAATCAAGTAGTTGAAATCCCAAGTCACTTTCTTAATTAATTTTATGTTCAACATTTGCATCTTGTGTTCAATAGCTGAATATAACATCAATGTGCACCCCTTTTTAATTAAAAGTGATGAATTCTGAATCAATTAATTTCAACACTGCCACCGCAGTTCAATAAGGAGTCACAGGGCCTTATTACTTTCTTTGCGTCATCCGATATTGCGGCAGTTTTGCACTCTCTGTTGATCTGTTAGTCAATTAGCTAGGGTGAACACACGCCAAAACCAGATAAGTGACGGTCGGGGTCAGAGCAGGAGTTTATCGCAGACGTTTCTTTAAACTACAGTGCTGTGGGGTCCCACTTCCCTCCTAGAGCCTCTGTGACTAACCTTTTGTCGTCAACCAAGACCTGGGCCTGACAGTTTCTTAACACAATTTGGAGCCTTGTTCCTGAGTTAGCAAGCCTAGTACTTTCCCCAAAAATAGCTAAGAACTGAGTAAAAACATTTACATGTATTGCTTAGCTGTCGCCTGTCATCTCAGAACAGTTTAGGTCTAGGGCAGAAGGAGGCCAGTAGCGAAGAGATATCTCATTCTGTTCTGAGAACCACCCCTGTACCGTTGCTGACATGTGTGGAGGATACTGGCTCTACTGGAAACTGAGTACTCCCGCATGATATTGTTACACACTGTTGGGATCGTAATGTTACTCGTAATACACCCAGCTGCAACATGGTGACAATCTATCTCGTGAAGCGTCCAAGCCCGAGGGAAACCCATACAGCCCCAAACTGTCAGAGGCACTCGACCACTGTGGGATTAGTCATGGACGTATTTGGGGTCGAAACGGGCACCTTGTGGGCTGTATAATCGTACTGGACCGTCATTCGCTGAGGACAATACGGATTCGTCTGAAATATCACGTTCCATCAATCACTGTGCTAAGCAACCACATAACCTCTCCCTGATGACCACACGTTTCCCTAGAAGTAGTCCAGCCTCCTGAAACCCCCCTCAATAACCCGAGACCCACAGTTGTATGCTTCAACTGCAGCATGTTTAAGAAAGGATTTTGACGTGATGTGTTGAGTTCGTTGGCCTGGACAAATGTTGTTACGTATGAAGAAACAAACAGTCTTGGTTGAAGTGTAGTAAAATTTTTATTATATCCCAATAACGCGTTTCACCTTCATTTAGGCACTGTCGAATTGACCTACAGCAAAAATACAAAATTTTTTGATTGTAGCGTGATCCCGTTTAGTGATATTGGATTACCAAGGTAGTATTAAATAAGTTACTGATATTTCGTATTGATGGGTACATGGGTTACCGAGCATAAAATATCACACCGGGTCATTTCCCCTTGTAAGGCTTTAAAAACATTGCTCAGTGTCCTATAAAATGTGATGAAACAGAAGACGTGTAACCTGCTTTGACCCTAAATAAATTTCTAGTGGAGGATATCGATTTAGGGAGAAAGAAGGTTACATATCTTTTTAAAAATATCTTTCGGTCATCTTCTGCATTATTCTGTTTTGTAGGACACAGCGCAGTGTTTTTAGGGCCTTACATTGGGCATTTTATGCGCGGTGTCTCATGTACCCATCGCTACAAGATATCAGTAAGTTCTTTAATATTTTCTTGGTAACTCAGTCGCACTAAATGAGATCACGCCACAGTTATGAAATTTTGTTTTTTTTTTCTGTAGGCCAGTCTGAAGATGCCTAAATAAAGGTAAAACTCATCACTGGGAAATAATAAAAAAATTTTAGCACTTCAAGCAAGACTCCTTGTTTCTTGATACCATACATACTGGTTGCTATACCAACCCTGCCATGAACTCGAAGATGTTGTTACACGCCAAAGTCCGGTTCCCACACGCCTACTGTGTTCTCCAGTATCTATGAGTGTGGCGTTTTCTCAGTTGTGTTCGGGAACGCCATACCATCGCCTCCACACCTGCATCAGTACACCGCAAACAACCTGACGGTGTGCGGCGAAGAATCCTTCTGGTACCACTAACTTATACCTTCTTCCCTGTCCTATTCGCGAATGGCAGGTGGGAATAATGATTCTCGGTAAGCCTCCGTATTGGCTCTAAACTCTCGAATTTTCTCGTTGTGGACATTTCGCTGCATGTGTGTGGGAGGACGTAGTACGTTGTCTGGCTCTTCCCGGAATACACTCTCTCGAAATTTCAGTAGTTTATCCCTCCGCGGTGCGCAGCGCCTCTCTTGTAGTGTTAGCCACTGGAGTTAGTTGAGCATCTGTGTGGAGCTCACGCGTCGACTAAACGATCCCGTGAGGAAACGCGCCGCTCTTATTTGGATTTTCTCTATATCTTCTATCAGTCAGACATGGTAACGGTCCCAGACTGATGAACAAAATTCAAGACTGGGTCGAACAAGTGCCTTGTAAGCCACTTCTTTAGTGGTCGACTTACATTTCCTTGAGATTCTTTCTATGAATCTCATTCTCGCATCTCCTTTTCCTACTATTTGTTTTAAGTGGTCATTTCACAAAAGGTTGCTGTGAAGAGATACTTCTAGTTATTTGACTTTAGTTATTGTTTCCAGCATTTTTTTCATCAGTACTTTAGTTGTACAGAACTGGATTTCTTTCCCTATATATGCGCAGTCATTTATTTACGTTCGGGATCAACTGCCAGAACCTGTGCTATTCATCAGTTCTCTGCAGGACCTTCTGCAAATCGTTACTGTCTTCTGGCGTGCCTACTGTCTCACAGAAAACCGCATCATCTGCCAACAGTCTTAAAGAGCTTGAAACCTTCCCGTCTCCTCTATATCTCTTTTGTTAATGATAACCTTCCCTTTTACAATAACCTATGTAACCCCCGGATTTCTATCTCTTGCTTAATAACAACAAATGAAATCTTCCCTTTGAAATTTATTCTCTTTCTCAACCTTCGCATACAAATTTAATTGCTGCTTATTAAAAGTGATTTTCTGATTATTTCGACGAAACATAGAATGTGCTGTCGTCGTGTGGCCCTCAGTCGTTACCTGCAATAACCCAAAACTGTTCCTTACCATTTTTACTGTTACTGGATCGCCATCTGACTGCTACATCGAACTGCGACATGAATATACTTACTCTGTTTTACTATACTCTGTTAGCTGCTGGTGGGCTTTCATAATAAATGGCTGTGTTTATTATCAAAGCTGGCGTTATTCTTTAATAGCAAAGCTGACTTAATTCTTTAATTAATTTGACTGAAGTTACGTAATTCATAGTTACACTTTTTCTTGACAACAATAAAATTTTTGCAAAGTTTTACGTTAATGGTTTTTGGGATGGATTATAATCAGTAATGCAACATTACTGGCAAAAATTAATTATATTCTGAAAACGCTTCAAATATTTACTGCTGGTAATGAAATGATTTTACAAACGTTAAAATGGGACTTACTTTTTACAATAATCTTACAACTAGCATTGCGCGAACATACCTTCAGTAGTCTTGAGTTTCTCAAAAAAAAAAAAATAATTCAATAATATTAGTTCCTCTTATGATAATAGTTAGCTGATGTCCCTGTACATCCGTTTATAATCTCTTGTAAATCATAGCTGGTGGCTGGCAAGCACACCGCTCCTCTCAACCTCTTGCTTCAGACCTGCTACCGACTCGCTTCACTTCTCGCTTACTACTGACTTCCTACGAACTCTAAAGTGCGGTCTGTCCTCCCAACAATGCTTTCCGGTGCAGACAATCCCTGCTACCATTACAAAATGTATCAATGCGCGGTCTTTCCCGCTCTTTTCTTAAAATGTATCCATACGCAGTCTCTCCCGCCCTTTTTAAAATTATATCAATTTGCGGTCTCCCTTGTCAACACTACTTTGGTGCAGACATTCCCTGCTACCACATTTCCAACATGACAAATATTAATTGTTCCTACTTAATCCTATTAATAAAATATAAACATCTTTCATAAATTGTGATTTGACAATAGACAATAGAAATATACGCGTCTTACAAGCTTTCGATGCATTCTACCCGATTATTTATGTACACTGTAAATAGCAACGGTCCTACACACTTCTTTGGGGTACTCCCGAAATTACATTTACATCTGTTGATTTCGTTCCGTTAAGAGCGACATGTTGTGTACTATCTGCATGGAAGTCTTGAAGCCAGTCGCAAATCTGCTCCGGTACTCGGTAATTTCATATTTTTTTCACTAAGCGGTAGTGCGGGACAGTATCAAATGCCTTCCTAAAGTTGAGGAACACTGCTTCACCCCGAGCATCGATGTCTACAGCACTGTGGATCTCATGGAGGAAAAGAGCGAGCTGAGTCTCGCAAGGTCTCTGCTTGTAGAATCCGTGTTGATTTTTGTAGAGAAATTTTACAATTCTTGAGCATAAAACATGTTCCATAATTTTACAGCAGACTGATGTCAACTATACAGGGTGTTACAAAAAGGTACAGCCAAACTTTCAGGAAACATTCCTCACACACAAAGAAAGAAAATATGTTATGTGGACATGTGTCCGGAAACGCTTACTTTACATGTTAGAGCTCATTTTATTACTTCTCTTCAAATCACATTAATCATGGAGTGGAAACACACAGCAACAGAACGTACCAGCGTGACTTCAAACACTTTGTTACAGGAAATGTTCAAAATGTCCTCCGTTAGCGAGGATACGTGCATCCACCCTCCGTCACATGGAATCCCTGATGCGCTGATACAGCCCTGGAGAATGGCGTATTGTGTCACAGCCGTCCATAATACGAGCACGAAGAGTCTCTACATTTGGTACCGGGGTTGCGTAGACAAGAGCTTTCAAATGCCCGCATAAATGAAAGTCAAGAGGGTTGAGGTCAGGAGAGCGTGGAGGCCATGGAATTGGTCCGCCTCTACCAGTCCATCGGTCACCGAATCTGTTGTTCAGAAGCGTACGAACACTTCGACTGAAATGTGCAGGAGCTCCATCGTGCATGAACCACATGTTGTGTCGCACTTGTAAAGGCACACGTTCTAGCAGCACAGGTAGAGTAGCCCGTATGAAATCACGATAACGTGCTCCATTGAGAGTAGGTGGAAGAACATGGGGCCCAATCGAGACATCACCAACAATGCCTGCCCAAACGTTCACAGAAAATCTGTGTAGATGACGTGATTTCGCAATTGCGTGCCGATTCTCGTCAGCCCACATGTGTTGATTGTGAAAATTTACAATTTGATCACGTTGGAATGAAGCCTCATCCGTAAAGAGAACATTAGCACTGAAATGAGGATTGACACATTGTTGGATGAACCATTCGCAGAAGTGTACCCGTGGAGGCCAATCAGCTGCTGATAGTGCCTGCACACGCTGTACATGGTACGGAAACAACTGGTTCTCCCGTAGCCCTCTCCATACAGTGACGTGGTCAACGTTACCTTGTACAGCAGCAACTTCTCTGACGCTGACATTAGGGTTATCGCCAACTGCACGAAGAATTGCCTCGTCCATTGCAGATGTCCTCGTCGTTCTAGGTCTTCGCCAGTCGCGAGTCATAGGCTGGAATGTTCCGTGCTCCCTAAGACGTCGATCAATTGCTCCGAACGTCTTCCTGTCGCGACACCTTTGCACTGGAAATCTGTCTCGATACAAACGTACCGCGCCACGGCTATTGCCCCGTGCTAATCCATACTTCAAATGGGCATCTGCCAACTCCGCATTTGTAAACATTGCACTGACTGCAAAACCACGTTCGTGATGAACACTAACCTGTTGATACTACGTACTGATATGCTTGATGCTAGTACTGTAGAGCAATGAGTCGCATGTCAACACAAGCACTGAAGTCAACATTACCTTCCTTCAAATGGGCCAACTGGCGGTGAATCGAGGAAGTACAGTACATACTAACGAAACTAAAATGAGCTCTAACAGGGAAATTAAGCGTTTCCGGACACATGTCCACATAACATCTTTTCTTTGTTTGTGTGTGAGGAATGTTTCCTGAAAGTTTGGCCGTACCTTTTTGTAACACCCTGTATAGGCCTATAATTATGTGCATGTGCCTTACGACTCCTCTTGGAAACGGGAATGACCTCCCCTTTTTTTTCCAGTCCTTAGGTACCCTCGTTGCTCCAGCGACTTACGATAAACTGATGCAAGAAAGGAATCAAGTTCTTTCACATAATCTCTGTAGATCCTTACAGGTATCTCATGTGGCCCTGATGCCTTTCCACTGGTAATCAGTTATAGTTGGAAACTTCCTGGCAGATTAAAACTGTGTGCCCGACCGAGACTCGAACTCGGGACCTTTGCCTTTCGCGGGCAAGTGCTCTACCATCTGAGCTACCGAAGCACGACTCACGCCCGGTACTCACAGCTTTACTTCTGCCAGTACCTCGCCTCCTACCTTCCAAACTTTACAGAAGCTCTCCTGCGAAACTTGCAGAACTAGCACTCCTGAAAGAAAGGATATTGCGGAGACATGGCTTAGCCACAGCCTGGGGGATGTTTCCAGAATGAGATTTTCACTCTGCAGCGGAGTGTGCGCTGATATGAAACTTCCTGGCAGATTAAAACTGTGTGCCCGACCGAGACTCGAACTTGGGACCTTTTCCTTTCGCGGGCAAGTGCTCTACCATCTGAGCTACCGAAGCACGACTCACGCCCGGTACTCACAGCTTTACTTCTGCCAGTACCTCGCCTCCTACCTTCCAAACTTTACAGAAGCTCTCCTGCGAAACTTGCAGAACTAGCACTCCTGAAAGAAAGGATATTGCGGAGACATGGCTTAGCCACAGCCTGGGGGATGTTTCCAGAATGAGATTTTCACTCTGCAGCGGAGTGTGCGCTGATATGAAACTTCCTGGCAGATTAAAACTGTGTGCCCGGCTGAGACTCGAACTTGGGACCTTTGCCTTTCGCGGGCAAGTGCTCTACCATCTGAGCTACCGAAGCACGACTCACGCCCGGTACTCACAGCTACTCTGGAAACATCCCCCAGGCTGTGGCTAAGCCATGTCTCCGCAATATCCTTTCTTTCACGAGTGCTAGTTCTGCAAGTTTCGCAGGAGAGCTTCTGTAAAGTTTGGAAGGTAGGAGGCGAGGTACTGGCAGAAGTAAAGCTGTGAGTACCGGGCGTGAGTCGTGCTTCGGTAGCTCAGATGGTAGAGCACTTGCCCGCGAAAGGCAAAGGTCCCGAGTTCGAGTCTCGGTCGGGCACACAGTTTTAATCTGCCAGGAAGTTTCATATCAGCGCACACTCCGCTGCAGAGTGAAAATCTCATTCTGGAGTTATAGTTGGTTTTATAGTCGTGATAGGTTATCACAATATGTGCCAATTCGACGTCCATATGATGATTGAGAGGAGGGACCATGTTGCCATCTTCCGTGGTGAAATAGTTTCGGAAGACCGCACTCATTCTTTCGGCCTTCTCTCTCTTTGCTGCCATTATGCTCACTGAGTAATAGATGATTTCGGAACGCTTTCTGTGTTTACATAAGACAAAAGCCTCTTAATGCTTTAGTCAGATCGGTTGACAAAATTTCACTTTCATAGTCATTGAATGCTTCTTGTAGAGTCTTGTGGCGTAGGAAGCAAGGGAGAGGATGTTGTTAGGGGTGGCCAGTATCGTCCTTCTACAACACAAATACACACGTGGATTAACACGGTTCTGTAGTGTCACGGAATAGTAAAGAATATTGTCAAAGTTTCGTTGCCTATGCCGAGAGCCAGAGGCAGTAGGTTAGCCAAGAGGTAAGAGGATTGCACATGTATCGGAATGTGTCGTCACGCAGGGGCAGTGGCCTGGTTACACACAACAGGCGAGAGAGAATTGCTTAGCACGCGGGTTTGTGTTAGACAGAGACTTTCGTAGAGTGTAAGGCCGAGGTATAGCGTCAGCTGTACTGCATTTCACAACTTCGCGTGAGTCTGCCGTAACAACACGTAACTCTGTCACAAGAACACCTAAGGGGCGAGTACGACAGATGAATCAGCAGTATAAGTGGAACGAATGCGTTCATTAAAAACGAGCATGACGTCAGGACGTCGCTCGTGCTTTCTTTAAATACGCCAACTTTGATAGCAACAGAACACTCGCAGTTAGACTTGCAGTTAGATGTGTACTGGGACGCTCAGCTCGGTGATCGACATGTTAATCTTTATTAAGGAAATGTTGCAGTAAGGGCGGCCCATCCAGCAGCAGACGTGAGGGGACAGTACCAGCCCTGGTCCTCTCTGCTGCCGCTGTCAATCATTAACCCAGGATTAGCAGACTTCGTGGCAGACTCGCTAACCGCCAATGCTGACCACATCAGTGAGCCATTGTCGAGGCCTAAGCCCTGTGCATCCGCCGTCACAACCGGGTGAGCCGACGACGCTGGGGGACTGCAGCCCGTTCCGCCCGTCCACCGCAGACGAGCCACCAGGAGGAGCAGGGAAGAAGACGGGGTGGGATAGAGTACACTCCGCACTACGAGGACGCCTCTCGTGCCGACAGCACCAGGACTCCAACCCGGAGCCTCCTACGCCTACGCGCAGCGACCTGCTGTCCGCAGCCGAGCCGGCCGGCCAGCCGAGCGCCACCAGCCACGCCTGGCTGAAGTATGCAGTAAGGACATTCCTTCGCTACGTCACAGCACGCGGCGCTGCGCTAGCAAGACTGCGCAAGCTTCTTCATCTCCCAGTACCTACTGCAGCCTACATCCTTCTGAGTCTGCTTAGTGTATTCATCTCCTGGTCTCCCTCTACGATTTTTACCCTCCACACTGCCCTCCAGTACTAAATTGATGATCCCTTGATGCCTCAGAACATGTCCTACCAACTGATCCCTTCTTCTAGTCAAGTTGTGCCACAAACTCCTTTTCTCCCCTATTCTATTCAATACCTCCTCATTAGTTATGTGATCTACCCATCTAAGCTTCAGCATTCTTCTGTAGCACGACATTTCGAAAGCTTCTATTCTCTTCTTGTCCAAACTATTTATCGTCCATGTTTCACTTCCATACATGGCCACACTCCATACAAATACTTTCAGAAACGACTTCCTGACACTAAAAAACAATACTCGATGTTAAAAAATTTCTCTTCTTCAGGAACGCTTTCCTTGCCATTGCCAGTCAACATTTTATATCCTCTCTACTTCGACCATCATCATTTATTTTGCTCGCCAAATAGCAAAACTCCTTTACTACTTTAAGTGTCTCATTTCCTAATCTAATTCCCTCAGCATCACCCGACTTAATTCGACTACATTCCATTATCCTCGTTTTGCTTTTGTTGATGTTCATCTTATACCCTCCTTTCAAGACACTGTCCATTCCGTTCAACTGCTCTTCCAAGTCCTTTGCTGTCCACTACTTAATCTAACTAATTTACGCTAAGGGGAACACGCACCCCCATGCTAGAGGGAGGACTCAAACCTCCAATGGGGGAAGCCACCCGGTCCCTGACAAGACGCCCTAGACCGCATGGCCACCCCGTGTGGCTATCGAATATTTATGGGACATAATCGAGAAGGCTGTTAGTCTACAAAATCCTGCACCAGCAACGCTTTCGCTATTATGGACGGCTATAGAGGCAGCATGGCTCAATATTTCTGCAGGGGACTTCCAACGACTTGTTGAGTCCACGCAATGTCGAGTTACTGCACGCACAGGGCAAAAGCAACTACACTACTGGCCCTTAAAATTGCTACACGAAGAAGAAATGCAGATGATTAACGGGTATTCATTGGACAAATATATTATACTAGAATTGAGATGTGATTCCATTTTCACGCAATTTGGGTGCATAGATCCTGAGAAATCAGTACCCAGAGCAACCACCCCTGGCCGTAATAACGGCCTTGAAACGCCTGGGCATTGAGCCATACAGAGCTTGGATGGCGTATACAGGTACAGCTGCCCATGCAGCTTCAACACGATACCACAGTTCATCAGGAGTAGTGACTGGCGTATTGTGACGAGCCAGTTGCTCGCCCACCATTGACCAGACGTATTCAATTAGTGAGAGATCTGGAGAATGTGCTGGTCAGGGGAGCAGCAGAAAAATTTCTGTACCCAGAAAGGTCCATACAGGACCTGCAACATGCGGTCGTGCATTATCCTCCTGAAATGTAGGGTTCCACAGCGATCGAATGAAGGGTAGAGTCACAGGTCGTAACACATCTGAAATGTAACGTTCACTGTTCAAAGTGCCGTCAATGCGAACAGGAGGTGACCGAGACGTGTAACCAATGGCACCCCATACCATCATACCGGGTGATACGCCAGTACAGCGATGACGAATACAGGCTTCCAATTTGCATTCACTGCGATGTCTCCAAACACGGATGCAAGCATCATCTTGCTGTAAACAGAACCTGGATTCATCCGAAAAAATGACGTTTTGCCATTCGTGCACCCAGGTTCGTCGTTGAGTACACCATCTCAGGCGCTCCTGTCTGTGATGCAGCATCAAGGGTAACCGCAGCCACGGTCTCCGAGCTTGTAGTCCATGCTGCTGCAAACGTCTTCGAACTGTTCGTGCAGATGGTTGTTGTCTTGCAAACGTCCGCATCTGTTGACTCAGGGATCGAGACGTGGCTGCACGATCCGTTACAGCCATGCGGATAAGATGCCTGTCATCTCGACTGCTAGTGATACGAGGCCGTCGGGATCCAGCACGGCGTTCCTTATTACCCTCCCGAATCCACCGATTCCATATTCTGCTAACAGTCATTGGATCTCGACCAACGCGAGCAGCAATGTCGCGATACGATAAACGGCAGTCGCGATAGGCTACAATCCGACCTTTATTAAAGGCGGAAACGTGGTGGTAAGCATTTCTCCTCCTTACACGTTTCACCTGCAACGCCGGTCAAATGCTGTTGGTGTATGAGAAATGGGTTGGAAACTTTCCTCATGTCAGCACGTTGTAGGTGTCGCCACCGGCGCCAACCTTGTGTGAATGCTCTGAAAAGCTAATCATTTGCATATCACAGGATCTCCTTCCTGTCGGTTAAATTTCGCGTCTGTAGCACGTCATCTTCGTGGTGTAGCAATTTTAATGGCCAGTAGTGTACGATATGATGTCAGGAGGTGTCGCAAGACTTTTTTCACCTGAGTCTATTCAGTAACAAATTACAAATTGGCGTCCGCATCGAAGAAGCAGCGAAAGTGAAACTGGAGTGCATACTGTCGGAGGTAGCAATGTTTTCCAGTTGGCCTAGGCTCCGTCACAGCCATCCACTCCTATCGTTTTCTCCCAGCAGAGCTGTTACCATAGGAACGCCGAGATTACCTGCAGCCCAGCCGGACCAGAACGTGCAGAACGGGTCAGAAACCTGTTCGGCGGTGGCAGCTGGAGAGCTGTGCAGCGACAGGATGCGTGCTTGATGTACCGGCCTGATTGCAGGCCAGTGGTCTCTGTAAACGACCGAGACCCTGCCTCTTTCACGCTGAACTGCCGAAGGGGAGGTGCAGCCTGTGGGGCGAGCTGTGTGCTACGAAAACGGGCGTCAATTTACGCGACCGAAGTCCTAGCCACAGAAGACACTTTGATACAGATGAAACATCCACTTAGAAAAATTTATGAATGATTGTGCTGATAAACCTCTTACATTATTTGATTTTCAAACAGCTGAGCAAAACTGAACGTACCCAGATATTTCTCTCTTTACTTATTCCGATCAACACTAAACTGACAAACAATATTTTTAGCGCAACGCAATCTGACTTTCAAAAATCCCTACAAAAGAATGGCCCTGACTAACAATGACCTATACCTTTCACAAATCACATACCTCACAAAAATCTTCGTTTCTCGAACTACTGCAATACAGCGAGCGCCACTACTGCCAGCTAAATTAAAAGATTCTAACTAATGAAGGCACTAACTACTGATAGGCATACTTGGCAAATGAAAGATTTTGATAGAGAACAAACAATGTATTTACCTTAATAATGTTCAAAAGTCATAATATATATATATATATATATATATATCAGTTCATGACATCCAGTCTTACAAATTTACTGTGTCTGATGGACACACGTCCAGATCGTCCGCTCTCAAAACTCTGCCATCTCTCTCCCCACATACACCACTGCTGGCCGCTCACCTCCAACTGCGCAACGCTACGTGCTGTTAACAGCCAACTGCCCAACACTATAATAGCAAATTCCAGCAATGCAAATAAGCCACAGACTGCACACAGCACAGTCAGTGTTTTTCATACAGAGCGCTACATGGCGTTACCAACATAAAAACCTAAACAGCCTACTTTCATAGCCCCCACGATCCCCACAAAAAATTTTACAAATTGTTTTGGGCAGTGGCCAATACAGATTTGAAAAAAAATATCGTAATTACAATAACAAAGATATCAAATGCACACACTTATTCATACATTGTTGGTCAAAAGCAAAAATTGTTCTCATAAAGTCAGTCCTGATCATTTATCACAATAGTAATTACAGTTTTTTTCACAAAGTCTCACTAGTAAAAGAAAAGGCTCACGGAAGTAGTGGATTTCCATGCAGTCTTGAAGAAGTAGTGTTGTCCTTCCAACGGAAAGACAGTGCTGACTCTTGACATGCAGACAGGTAATGGGCCACAACAGAGCAAACCCACAGCAGAGTCACTCGAAGTTTTGAAGAATATTGGTAGGTAGGTCATCACAGAGCAGACCCACTGTAGTCCTGGTAGAGATTATGGTATTGGTGGGCCACCAGAGGTGCAGACCCACTGCAGTCCTTGTAGAAATAATGGTATTGGTGGGGTCATCGAAGGTGTAGACCCACTGTAGTCCTTGTAGAGGTTGTCTTAATAGTGTTCAAAAGTCACTTTATATATATATATATATATATATATATATATATATATATATATATATATATATATATACTCCTGGAAATGGAAACAAGAACACATTGACACCGGTGTGTCAGACCCACCATACTTGCTCCGGACACTGCGAGAGGGCTGTACAAGCAATGATCACACGCACGGCACAGCGGACACACCAGGAACCGCGGTGTTGGCCGTCGAATGGCGCTAGCTGCGCAGCATTTGTGCACCGCCGCCGTCAGTGTCAGCCAGTTTGCCGTGTCATACGGAGCTCCATCGCGGTCTTTAACACTGGTAGCATGCCGCGACAGCGTGGACGTGAACCGTATGTGCAGTTGACGGACTTTGAGCGAGGGCGTATAGTGGGCATGCGGGAGGCCGGGTGGACGTACCGCCGAATTGCTCAACACGTGGGGCGTGAGGTCTCCACAGTACATCGATGTTGTCGCCAGTGTTCGGCGGAAGGTGCACGTGCCCGTCGACCTGGGACCGGACCGCAGCGACGCACGGATGCACGCCAAGACCGTAGGATCCTACGCAGTGCCGTAGGGGACCGCACCGCCACTTCCCAGCAAATTAGGGACACTATTGCTCCTGGGGTATCGGCGAGGACCATTCGCAACCGTCTCTATGAAGCTGGGCTACGGTCCCGCACACCGTTAGGCCGTCTTCCGCTCACGCCCCAACATCGTGCAGCCTGCCTCCAGTGGTGTCGCGACAGGCGTGCATGGAGGGACGAATGGAGACGTGTCGTCTTCAGCGATGAGAGTCGCTTCTGCCTTGGTGCCAATGATGGTCGTATGCGTGTTTGGCGCCGTGCAGGTGAGCGCCACAATCAGGACTGCATACGACCGAGGCACACAGGGCCAACACCTGGCATCATGGTGTGGGGAGCGATCTCCTACACTGGCCGTACACCACTGGTGATCGTCGAGGGGACACTGAATAGTGCACGGTACATCCAAACCGTCATCGAACCCATCGTTCTACCATTCCTAGACCGGCAAGGGAACTTGCTGTTCCAACAGTACAATGCACGTCCGCATGTATCCCGTGCCACCCAACGTGCTCTAGAAGGTGTAAGTCAATTACCCTGGCCAGCAATCTCCGGATCTGTCCCCCATTGAGCATGTTTGGGACCGGATGAAGCGTCGTCTCACGCGGTCTGCACGTCCAGCACGAACGCTGGTCCAACTGAGGCGCCAGGTGGAAATGGCATGGCAAGCCGTTCCACAGGACTACATCCAGCATCTCTACGATCGTCTCCATGGGAGAATAGCAGCCTGCATTGCTGCGAAAGGTGGATATACACTGTACTAGTGCCGACATTGTGCATGCTCTGTTGCCTGTGTCTATGTGCCTGTGGTTCTGTCAGTGTGATCATGTGATGTATCTGACCCCAGGAATGTGTCAATAAAGTTTCCCCTTCCTGGGACAATGAATTCACGGTGTTCTTATTTCAATTTCCAGGAGTGTATATATATATATATATATATATATATATATATATATATATATATATATATATATATATATATCAGTTCATGACATCCAGTCTTACAAATTTACTCTTTCTGATGGAAACACGTGCGGATCGTCCGCTCTCAAAACTCCGCCATCTCTCTCCCCACATCCACCACTGCTGGCGGCTCACCTCCAACTGCGCAACGTTATGCGCTGTTAACTGCCAACTGCCCAACACTACAATAGCAAATTCCAACAATGCAAACCAGCCACAGACTGCACACAGCATAGTCAGTGATTTTCACACAGAGCGCTACGTGGCGTTACCAACATAAAAACCCAAACAGCCTACTTACAAGCATGACCATCACAGCTGATCATATCGTAATAATCGCGGACTTGTACAGTCGTAAACTGGTAAAGATTACAGCAATAATGGAAAACATGCTTAAAAAGTGCTCTTTTAAAGTTATCATTGGTGAAACCACCATACCATAGTGAATCGTCTTCCACAGGACTCCGCTCTGGCCCCACTTTCATCTAACTTTTACATCAGCGACATAGTCACCACTGATTCCGCGAAGTTCAGCTACGCTGACGACCTAGCAATTGGACACTGCCCTAACCCTGTAAGTAGGCTGTTTAGGTTTTTATGTTGGTAACGCCACGTAGCGCTCTATATCAAAATCACTGACTGTGCTGTGTGAAGGTTGTGGTTGGTTTGCATTGTTGGAGTAATATTCGCCATTGTAGTGTTGGGCAATTGGCTGTTAACAGCGCGTAGCGTTGCGCAGTTGGAGGTGAGCCGCCAGCAGTGGTGGATGTGGGGAGAGAAATGGCGCAATTTTGAGAGTGGATGATCTGGACGTGTGTCCATCAGAGACAGTAAATTTGTAAGACGGGATGTCAAGAACTGATATATATATTATGACTTTTGAACACTATTAAGGTAAATACATTGTTTGTTCTCTATCAAAATCTTCCATTTGCTAACTATGCCTATCAGTAGTTTGAATCTTTTGTTTAGCTGGCAGTAGTGGCGCTTGCTGTATTGCAGTAGTGCGAGTAATGAAGATTTTTGTGAGGTAAATGATTTGTGAAAGGTATAGGTTAATGTTAGTCAGGGCCATTCTTTTGTAGGGATTTTTGAAAGTCAGATTGCGTTGCGCTAAAAATATTGTGTGTCAGTTTAATGATGATAAGAATAAGTAAAGAGAGAAATGTCTGAGTACGTTCAGTTCTGCTCAGCTGTTTGAAAATCAAATAATGTAAGGGGTTTACCAGCACAATCATTCATAAATTTTTCAAAGGGGCGTTACAACCCTAATAAAACACAACTCAGCTCATTCCACCTAACTATGAGAATGGCAAATAGGGAATTAAATGTAATCTACCGCAACAAAAAATCACTACATTATCGACACACATCGAAAACGCTGTTGCATCACCTCGGTTCCAAGCTCTGACAACTGACGTTGAATATGTATATTACATCAATAATACAGTCCTTAGATTGTTCATAGATGTCACTCAACCGGCACACACTCATGCGCATTACGTATGTGACGGAGTTGGTAAGACAGCTCACCAGTTCCAGTTATAACACCAGGACGGAAGTACACTACTTGTTTTGTTTGTAGTTTCGGCGTGCCCAGAATGTCAATTCTGGAGATTGATCGCATCCGCATTGTTACGTAGCGCCAAGAAGGTCTCCCATCAAGGGAAGTTTTCAGACGTTTCAGAGTGAACCAAAGCGATGTTGTTCGGACGTGGAGGAGGCACAGAGATACATGAACTGTCAATGACTTGTCTCGGTCAGGCCCCTCAAATGCTACTACTGGAGCTGATGACCGCTACTTACGGATTACAGCTCGGACGATCTACACTACTGGCCATTAAAATTGCTACACCAGGAAGAAATGTAGGTGATAAACAGATATTCATTGGACAAATATATTATACTAGAACTGACGTGTGATTACATTTTCACGCAATTTGGGTGCGTAGATCCTGAGAAATCAATACCCAGAACAACTACCTCTGGCCGTAATAACGGCCTTGATACATCTGGGCATTGAGTCAAACAGAGCTTGGATTGCGTGTACAGGAACAGCTGCCCATGCAGCTTCAACACGATACCACAGTTCATCAAGAGTAGTGACTGGCTTATTGTGACGAGCCAGTTGCTCGGCCACCATTGACCAGACGTTTTCAGTTGGTGAGAGATGTGGAGAATGTGCTGGCCAGGGCAGCAGTCAAACATTTTCTGTATGCAGAACGGCCTGTACATGACCTGCAACATGCGGTCGTGCATTATCCTCCTGAAATGTAGGGTTTCGCAGAGATCAAATGAAGGGTAGAGCCACGGGTCGTAACACATCTGAAATGTAACGCCCACCGTTCAAAGTGCCGTCAATGCGAACAAGAGGTGACTGAGATGTGTAACCAATGGCACCCCATACCATCACGCCGGGTGATACGCCAGTATGGCGATGACGAATAAACGCTTCCAATGTGCGTCCACCGCGATGTCGCCAGACACGGATGCGACCATCATGATGCTGTAAACAGAACCTGGATTCACCCGAAAAAATGACGTTTTGGCATTCGTACACCCAGGTTCGTCGTTGAGTACACCATCGCATGCGCTCCTGCCTGTGATGCAGCGTCAAGGGTAAACGCAGCCACAGTCTCCGAGCTGATAGTCGATGCTGCTGCAAACGTCACCGAACTGTTCGTGCAGATGGTTGTTGTCTTGCAAACGTTCCCATCTGTTGACTCAGGTATCGAGACGTGGCTGCACGATCCGTTACAGCCATGTGGATAAGATGCTTGTCATCTCGACTACTAGTGATACGAGGCCGTTGGGATCCAGCACGGCGTTCCGTATTACCCTTCTGAACCCACTGATTCCATATTCTGCCAACAGTCATTGGATCTCGACCAACGCGAGCACCAATGTCGCGATACGATAAATCGCAGTCGCGATAGGCTACAATCCGACCTTTATCAAAGTCGGAAACGTGATGATACGCATTTCTTCTCCTCACACGAGGCACCACTACAACGATTCACCAGGTAACGCCGGTCAACTGCTGTTTGTGTATGAGCAATCGGTTGGGAACTTTCGTCATGTGAGCACGTTGTAGGTGTCGCCACCGGCGCCAACCTTGTGTGAATGCTCTGAAAAGCTAATCATTTGCATATCACAGCATCTTCTTCCTCTCGGTTAACTTTCGCATCTGTAGCACCTCATCTTCGTGGTGTAGCCGACATAGTGTAGCTGAGGCGGAATAAGGGAACCATACCGCATTCGCCGAGGCAGATGGAAAACCACCTAAAAACCATCCGCAGACTGGCCAGCTAACCGGACCTCGACACAAGTCCGCCCGGCGTATTCGTGCCGGGGACCTTCCCAATTCGGAAAGCCGTACGTTAGACTGCACTACTAACTGGGCGGGCGACCACACCATAACACCACCGCCTCTGAATTATACTGTTGGCACTAGACCCGCTGGCAGATAACGTTCACCGGGCATTCCCCATACCCACACCCTGGCGTCGGATCGCCACATTGTGTACTGTGATTCATCACACCACACAACGTCTTTCCACTGTTCAATCGTCCAATGTTTACGTTCCTTACATCAAGCGAGGCGTCGTTTGGCGTTTACCGGCGTGGTGTGTGGCTTATGAGCAGCCGCTCGACCATGAAATCCAAATTTTCTCACATCCCACGTAATTGTCATAGTACTTGCAGTGGATCCTGATGCAGTTTGAATTTCCTGTGTGATGGTCTGGATAGACGTCTGCCTATTACGCATTACGACCCTCTTCAACTGCCGGCGGTCTCTGTCAATCAACAGACGAGGTAGGCCTGTACGCTTTTGCGCTGTGCGTGTCCCTTCAGGTTTCCACTTCTCTACCACATCGGAAACAGTGGACCTAAGGATTTTTAGGAGTGTGAAAATCTCGCGTACAGGAGCATGACACAAGTGACACCCAATCACCTGACCAAGTTCGAAGTCCGTGAGTTTCGCGGAGCGCCCCTTCTGGTGTCTCACGACGTCTAATGACAACTGGGGTCGCTGATATGCAGTACCTGGCAGTAGGTGGCAGCACAATGCACCTGATATGAAAAACGTATACCGGGTGATCAAAAAGTCAGTATATATTTGAAAACTGAATAAATCACGGAATAATGTAGATACAGAGGTACAAATTGACACACATGCTTGGAATCAAAAAAATAAATAGAATCAAAAAAATAATTAGAATCAAAAAAGTAAATACAAACGTTCAAAAAATGTGCGACAGATGGCGCTTCGTCTGATCAGAATAGCAATAATTAGCATACCAAAGTAAGACAAAGCAAAGGTGATGTTCTTTACAGGAAATGCTCAATATGTCTACCATCATTCCTCAACAATAGCTGTAGTCGAGGAATAATGTTGTGAACAGCACTGTAAAGCATGTCCGGAGCTATGGTGAGGTATTGGCGTCGGATGTTGTCTTTCAACATCTCTAGAGATGTCAGTCGATCACGGTACACTTGCGACTTCAGGTAACACCAAAGCCAATAATCGCACGGACTGAGGTCTTGGGACCTCGGAGGCCAAGCATGACGAAAGTGGCGGCTGAGCACACGATCGTCACCAAACGACGCGCGCAAGAGATCTTTCGCGCGTTTAGCGGTATGGGGTGGAGCGCCATCCTGCATAAACATCGTACGTTCCAGCAGGTGTTCATCACCGAGGCTGGGGATGATGCGATTCTGTAACATATCGGCGTACCTCTCACCCGTCTCGGTAGCAGTTTTGCTGTCCAGCGCCATCTGTCGGACATTTTGTGAACTTTTTTTTTGTCTTTTTCCAGTAAAACCCCATGTCATTCCAAGCATGTGTGGCAATTTTTACCTCTCTACCTATATTATTTCGTCGTTTATTAAGTTTTCAAATTTACACTGACTTTTTGATCACCCTGTATTTCTGGGGGTGTGCGGATACTTTTGATCACATAGCGATTAAAGCAGGCGACGGCTTTCAAGGACACTGTGCAGGGTTGGCGTAGTGGTGAGCGCATGTGTCTATAGTGACTAGGAGTCCCAAGTTCGAATCATGTCCTTGGTACAAATTTTCGTTCATCGTTTCAGACTTGAAAACGTCTCTGCAACAGTAGTTTCATTTCATACCGAGGACCCTCCCATGAATCATGGACTTTGCCGTTGGTGGAGAGGCTTGCGTGCCTCAGCGATACAGACGGCCGTACCGTAGGTGCAACCACAACGGAGGGGTATCTGTTGAGAGGTCAGACAAACGTGTGGTTCCTGAAGAGGGGCAGCAGCCTTTTCAGTAGTTGCAGGGGCAACAGTCTGGATGATTGACTGATCTGGCCTCGTAACACTAACCAAAACGGCCTTGCTGTGCTGGTACTGCGAACGGCTGAAAGCAAGGGGAAACTACAGCCGTAATTTTTCCCGAGGGCATGCATCTTTACTGTATGGTTAAATGATGATGGCGTCCTCTTGGGTAAAATATTACGGAGGTAAAATAGTTCCCCATTCGGATCTCCGGGCGGGGACTACTCAAGAGGACGTCGTTATCAGGAGAAAGAAAACTGGCGTTCTACGGATCGGAGCGTGGAATGTCAGATCCCTTAATTGGGCAGGTAAGTTAGAAAATTTAAAAAGGGCAATGGATAGGTTAAAGTTAGATATAGTGGGAATTCGTGAAGTTCTGTGGCAGGAGCAACAAGACTGTTGGTCAGATGAATACAGGGTTACAAATACAAAATGGAATAGAGTTAATGCAGAGGTAGGTTTGATAATGAATAAAAAAAATAGGAGTGCGAGTAAGCTGCTACAAACAGCATAGTGAACGCATTATTGTGGCCAAGATATACACGAAGCCCACGCCTGCTACAGTAGTACAAGTTTATATACCAACTAGCTTGCAGATAATGAAGAAATTGAAGAAATGTATGATGAAATAAAATGAATTATTCAGGTAGTGAAGGGAGGCGAAGATTTAATAGTCATGGGTGACTGGAATTCGAGAGTAGGAAAAGGGAGAGAAGGAAACATAGTAGGTGAATATGGACTGGGGGGAAGAAATGAAAGAGGAAGCCGCCTTGTAGAATTTTGCACAGAGCACAACTTAATCATAGCTAACACATGGTTCAAGAATCATAAAAGAAGGTTGTATACATGGAAGAATCCTGAAGATACTAATGGGTATCGGATTGATTATATAATGGTAAGACAGAGATTTAGGAAAATGGTTCAAATGGCTCTGAGCACTATGGGACTTAACTTCTGTGGTCATCAGTCCCCTAGAACTGAGAACTACTTAAACCTAACTAACCTAAGGACATCACACACATCCATGCCAGAGGCAGGATTCGAACCTGCGACCGTAGCAGTCCCGCGATTCCGGACTGCGCACCTAGAACCACTAGACCACCGCGGCCGGCAGAGATTTAGGAACCAGGTTTTAAATTGTAAGACATTTCTAGGGGCAGATGTGGACTCTGACCACAATCTATTGGTTATGAACTGTAGATTAAAACTGAAGAAACTGCAAAAAGGTGGGAATTTAAGGAGATGGGACCTGGATAAACTGACTAAACCAGAGGTTGTACAGAGTTTCAGGGAGAGCATAATGGAACAATTGACAGGAATGGGGGAAAGAAATACAGTAGAAGAAGAATGGGTAGCTCTGAGGGATGAAGTAGTGAAGGCAGCAGAGGATCAAGTAGGTAAAAAGACAAGGGCTAGTAGAAATCCTTGGGTAACAGAAGAAATATTGAATTTAATTGATGAAAGGAGAAAATATAAAAATGCAGTAAATTAAAGAGGCAAAAAGGAATACAAATGTCTCAAAAATAAGATCGACAGGAAGTGCAAAATGGCTAAGCAGGGATGGCTAGAGCACAAATGTAAGGATGTAGAGGCTTATCTTACTAGGAGCGAGATAGATACTGCCTACAGGAAAATTAAAGAGACCTTTGGAGAAAAGAGAACCACTTGTATGAATATCAAGAGCACAGATGGAAACCCAGTTCTAAGCAAAGAAGGGAAAGCAGAAAGGTGGAAGGAGTATAGAGAAGGTCTATACAAGGGCGAAGTAGTTGAGGACAATATTATAGAAATGGAAGAGGATACAGATGAAGATGAAAGGGCAGATATGATACTGCGTGAAGGGTATGACAGAGCACTGAAAGACCTAAGTCGAAACAAGGCCCCGGGAGTAGACAACATTCCATTAGAACTACTGACAGCTTTGGGAGAGCCAGTCCTAACAAAACTCTACCATCTAGAGAGCAAAATGTATGAGACAGGCGAAATACCCTCAGACTTCAAGAAGAATATAATAATTTCAATTACAAAGAAAGCAGGTGATGAAAGATGTGAAAATTACCGAACTATCAGTTTAATAAGTCACATCTGCAATATACTAACGCGAATTCTTTACAGACGAATGGAAAAACTGGTAGAAGCCGACCTTGGGGAAGATCAGTTTCGATTCCGTAGAAATGTTGGAACACATGAGGCCATACTGACCTTACGACTTATCTTAGAAGAAAGATTAAGGAAAGGCAAACGTACGTTTCTAGCATTTGTAGACTTAGAGAAAGCTTTTGACAATGTTGACTGAAATACTCTCTTTCAAATTCTGAAGGTGGCAGGGGTAAAATACAGGGAGCAAAAGGCTATTTACAGTTTGTACAGAAACCAGATGGCAGTTATAAGAGTCGAGGGGCATGAAAGGGAAGCAGTGGTTGGGAAGGGAGTGAGACAGGGTTGTCGCCTCTCCCCGAAGTCATTCAATCTGTATATTGAGCAAGCAGTAAAGGAAACAAAAGAAAAATTCGGATTAGGTATTAAAATCCATGGAGAAGAAATAAAAACTTTGAGGTTTGCCGATGACATTGTAATTCTGTCAGAGACAGCAAAGGACTTGGAAGAGCAGCTGAACGGAATGGACAGTGTCCTGAAAGGTGGATATAAGATGGACATCAACAGAAGCAAAACGAGGATAATGGAATGTAGTCGAATTAAGTCGGGTGATGCTGAGGGAATTAGATTAGGAAATGAGACACTTACAGTAGTAAAGGAATTTTGCTATTTGGGGAACAAAATAACTGATGATGGTCGGAGTAGATACGACATAAAATGTAGACTAGCAATGGCAAGGAAAATGTTTCTGAAGAAGCGAAATTTGTTAACATCGCGTATAGATTTAAGTGTCAGGAAGTGTTTCCTGAAAGTATTCGTATGGAGTGTAGCCATGTATGGAAGTGAAACACGGACGATAACTAGTTTGGACAAGAAGAGAATAGAAGCTTTCGAAATGTGGTGCTACAGAAGAATGCTGAAGATTAGGTGGGTAGATCACATAACTAATGAGGAGGTATTGAATAGAAATGGGGAGAAGAGGAGTTTGTGGCACAACTTGACTAGAAGAAGGGGTCGGTTGGTAGGACATGTTCTGAGACATCAAGGGATCACCAGTTTATAATTGGAGGGCAGCGTGGAAGGTAAAAATCGTAGAGGGAGATGAAGAGCATTATCCAGCTGAAATGAATACACTAAGCAGATTCAGAGGGATGTAGGTTGCAGTAGGTACTGGGGAATGAAGAAGCTTGCACAGGATAGAGTATGATGGAGAGCTGCATCAAACCAGTCTGAGGACTGAAGACCGCAACAACAACAACGACAACTGTGTTCCAAAGGTGGACCAATACGTTACTGCGCAACAGGTTGTAATGTTATGGCTCGTGTGGAGGGTTAGATCGGTGGTTGCTGCTGGCAGTGACCGCTCGCTTGTGAAACGCCGGTTTCCGCTGGACGCGCGTGTTTTCCGGGAGCGGCAGAGCCGACGCGGCGCTGGTTCTGGAGACCCGACAGGCAGGCCGGCCCACGCCGTGGCTGCCCTTCGCCGGCGCGGCGCAGTGAAAGGCCTGCGGCGGGCGGCCAGCCTTGACCGCCGGACTCACTCGCGTGCTGCCGACCACTTTCTCCGGCCACTCCCTCCACCGCCTTCTTTTTTATCCCGCCTTCCTTTCATCAGCCGAGACGCTTCTTGCGCGCCGATGACCGCCGCGGCCGAACCGACAGCGAACGCTTCCGACAGGAAGTGCGTCCCAAATCCTTTCTCCACTTCCCAGCTACCTGCCCACCCACACTGACAAGTCTAACAACCCTACCACAACAAGGGTCAAAAATTAATTATGATTGTAGTGTTGCTGACTGTGGTGTGCGTACTGTAAGACCTCAGGTACACACACCATCAGATTATTTGACTTGTCGCTCTAACGAAGTAGGCGAGTGTCAGCAATATGTCTCGTGGTCTTATCGTGGCGTGTTTATCTTCTGCCGTTATGTCAGACGATAGAAATGCCACTTGCACGCTTAGAGTAGCAGATTGACGGTGACCAACTTTAAACAGAACTTGATTAATTTTCACACACATTTATTAAAATAATAACAATCATAAAACTTACTCAACTTGATTCTGGATGCTATTTACAATTGACAATCTGAAGTTCCTTTGGTCTTGGTACGTTAATCTTATTCTCACATTTCTCTGATACTTGACAAAGTGTCTATACATTTCTCTTCATGGCTATGTACAGGAATATGGTAATCTTATTAGGCGCAGACTCAAACTTCGCTATAGACTAATGCAGACTAATGCAGGCTGACTAATTGGAGGTCTGCACACTCGTTATAATACATCACGCGTTAAGGTATCACTGCGCGAGTGTGATCCGAAAAGATTCTACATTAGCAGCAATCTCATTGGCTGCGTTACATGTTAATATGCAGATCGGCGGAAGCAGAATTTGGTCCGTCTCTAAGGCAGCGCCATCTCGTAGAGCGGAGATGGACGAGCGCTGCGCCTGCGCTGTTGTGCTTAGCGGGGCGCGCTCTAGTGGGAAAGTTGTGTACGCCCTGACTACGCGGAACTATGTGCACAACACTCATGCTGCTAAATATTGCATTTCCGGCAACAACAAAGTTACCTTATGCGGCAGGTGTCATTAGAGCACAGTTAATAAAGTCAATTCTCGAAATAATGGATAAACTAGGCACTCATCTTTTCGTGTTTCCCACGCTGGTCTCGTTGTGAACTCATGGCTCAATCGTCGAAAATCTAGGTAGTGACGATTGGTCTGATAGTCCATATTCTCTTACTTTGTTCATTAAATGACTGTGGGGAACTGTATCGAACGCCTTGCGGAAGTCAAGAAACACGGCATCTACCTGGGAACCCATGTCTATGACCCTCTGAGTGTCGTGGACGAATAGTGCGAGCTGGGTTTCACACGACCGTATTTTTCGAAACCCATGCTGATTCCTACAGAGTAATTTCCAGTCTCCAGTAAAGTCATTATACTCGAACATAATACGTGTCCCAAAATTCTACAACTGATAGACGTTAGAGATATAGGTCTATAGTTCTGCACATCTGTTCGACGTCCCTTCTTGAAAATGGGGATGACCTGTGCCCTTTTCCATTCCTTTGGAAAGGAAGTACGTTACAGTACGCTTGTTCGCCCACTGCTTGAATACTGCTCACCAGTGTGGGATCCGTAACAGATAGGGTTGATAGAAGAGATAGAGAAGATCCAACGGAGAGCAGCGCGCTTCGTTAAAGGATCTTTTAGTAATCGCGAAAGCGTTACGGAGATGATAGACAAACTCCAGTGGAAGACACTGCAGGAGAGACGCTCAGTAGCTCGGTACGGGCTTTTGTTGAAGTTTCGAGAACATACCTTCACCGAGGAGGCAAGCAGTATATTACTCCCTCCTACGTATATCTCGCGAAGAGACCATGAGGATAAAATCAGAGAGATTAGAGCCGACACAGAGGCATACCGACAATCCTTCTTTCCACGAACAATACGAGACTGGAATAGAAGGGAGAAACGATAGAGGTACTCAAGGTACCCTCCGCCCCACACCGTCAGGTGGCTTGCGGAGTACGGATGTAGATGTAGAAAGCGGCCTAGGTGTTATTCTGCGATATTCAAAAGTTTTATAGATGTGTTTCATAAACCATTCTTGAAGATTAAACTTTTGCAAGTTAGGACAATGCTGATGTAAAAAAGTATTCAGCACTCCGAATTTAAGTTATACTTCTTTTTTATTACTTTTGTTGCAATATCACGTAACTCGTTCCAAAACATCACTTCACAATATAAAACATACTTGAAAATATCTTCCTCACTGTTAAAGTTCACATTTCAAAACTGACTACAATTTGCGTCTTTTTAACATGACGACCAAAGCTTGACACTCTAATAACCGCTTACGCGCCCAAAAATCAGAGTTACAAGTACGTCAAAGATCATAGTGTCAGAAGAAAGAATACACATAAGAACAATATCATTGCAATAGATACATATCGATGTTTCGAATTACCTCTATATTAATGAAATCAAATCTGAATGTTGTCACAGAAATATGTTAACTATTTTAAAGAAACTCAGTAGAATATTGCTGCTATCGAGAGGTTGAGGTGAGGTGCCGTAATGGTTACGTAATTCAAGTTCAATTACACAAGGGAATGGTCCAGCCCAGCATGAACGAAACCCACCCTGAAATATTTTATGTTGGAATGATACAAAGACACGCACTGTCAAAATTTTAGGTACTAAGACACACTGTAAGTATTTTTTTGAAAATTCTTGACTTTACTCGCTCTTTAATAAGGAATCCGTTAAAATTCGGTTGCACGATAAATCTGTCAAATCTCAAGGCCTTGAATTCAACTAAATACATAGGAATTACACTACTAGCCATTAAAATTCCTACACCAACAGCAAATGCAGATAATAAACGGGTATTCATGAGACAAATATATTATACTAGAACTGACATGTGATTACATTTTCACGCAGTTTGGGTTCATAGATCCTAAGGAATCAGTACCCAGAACAACCACCTCTGGCCGTAATAACGGCCTTCATACGCCTGGGCATTGAGTCAAACAGAGCTTGTATGGAGTGTACAGGTACAGCAGCCCATGCAGCTTCAACACGATACCACAGTTCATCAAGACTAGTGACTGACGTATTTTGACGAGCCAGTTGCTCGGCCACCATTGACCAGACGTTTTCAATTGTTGAGAGATGTGGAGAATGTGCTGGCCAGGGCAGCAGTCAAACATTTTCTGTATCCAGAAAGGCCCGTACAGGACCTGCAACATGCGGTCGTGCATTATCGTGCTGAAATGTAGGGTTTCGCAGGGATCGAATGAAGGGTAGAGCCACGGGTCGTAACGCATCTGAAATGTAACGTCCACTGTTCCAAGTAACGTCAGTGCGAACAAGAGGTGACCGAGACGTGTAACCAATGGCACCCCATACCGTCACCTCGGTGATACACGCTTCCAATGTACGTTCACCGCGATGTCGCCAAACACGGATACGACCATCAATATGCTGTAAACAGAATCTGGATTCATCCGAAAAAATGACGTTTTTCCATTCGCGCACCCAGGTTCGTCGTTGAGTACACCATCGCAGGCGCTCCTGTCTGTGATGCAGCGTCAAGAGTAACCGCAGCCATGGTCTCTGAGCTGATAGTCCATGCTGCTGCAAACGTCGCCGAACTGTTCGTGCAGATGGTTGTCTTGCAAACGTCCCCATCTGTTGACTCAGGGATCGAGACGTGGCTGCACGATCCGTTACAGCCATGCGGATAAGTTGCCTGTCATCTCGACTGCTAGTGATACGAGGCCATTGGGATCCAGCACGGCGTTCCGTATTACCCTCCTGAACCCACCGACTCCATATTCTGCTAACAGTCATTGGATCTCGACGGACGCGAACAGCATTGTCGCGACATGATAAACCGCAATCGCGATGGGCTACAATCCGACCTTTATCAAAGTCGGAAACGTAATGGTACGCATTTGTCCTCCTTACACGAGGCATCACAGCAACGTTTCACCAGGCAATGCCGGTCAACTGCTGTTTGTGTACGAGAAATCGGTTGTAAACTTTCCTCATGAGAGCATGTTGTAGGTGTCGCCACCAGCGCCAACCTTGTGTGAATGCTCTGAAAAACTAATCATTTGCATATCACAGCATCTTCTCCCTGTCGGTTAAATTTCGCGTCTGTAGCACGTCATCTTCGTGGTGTAGCAATTTTAATGGCCAGTAGTGTACAATTACGAACAACTTACATTGGAAAGAACACACAGAAAATGTTGTGGAGAAGGCAAACCAGATACTGCGATTTATTGGCAATACACTTATAACATGTAACAGATCTACTAAAGAGACTGCCTACACTATGCTTGTCCGTACTCTTTTAGAGCACTGCTGTGCGGTGTGGGATCCTTAGCAGATGAGATTAATGAAGTACATCGATGAAGTTCAAAGAAGGACTGCACGTATTGTACTGTCATGAAGTAGGAGAGAGAGAGAGAGAGTGTGTAACGGGACATCCTCCTCTAGTATTACTTTTCCTCAACAGTAGTTGTCGATACAAGTATTATTTTTCAAATTTTGGACAGGTCAGTATTATCTCAGCTGCTTATTTGAAAACTTTCATATAATTTCACATACAATGTGTGACATTTCAAGCTAAAATTTTTGAAAGGGAATTACTTTATAGAATATTTTGGTTTCAATGTTATAATCGATGAGAACTAGTTCTGAATGTACAGTTAAAATTATTTTTGTAGAAACATTTGAAATTACGAATTATTTGCACACCTAACATTTCTATTATTAATTACACCATCTACTACTATTCACTATGTTCATTTCTCGATTCATTTATGAAATAATAATCGATATTAATAAAAATTCATTTGTCAAGAAAACTGTAAACCCATTGGAATATAATTATTACCGCAGTGTGAGGTAGATAAGATAAGCGTGCCTCTGATGTGGTCTGACGCATTTTTGTATTTTGAGCGAACAATGTAATTTCGGCTTTGTTAATACGAAAATTCAAAAGACTATAATATACTGAAATATGACAAGATATACTGACTAACACAAAAATTGTGCAGCAGCAGTCTTCAAATTTATTTAGGTCAGTTCGACCATGAGGACCTAAAATGCGAGAATTTCAGCTTCAAGAATCAGACCGCTAGACCAGAAGAACTGGAGTTAAGTCTACTGTAAGTAAACTAGAAAGTTTATTGTAATTTCCCCTCCCTCGAATTTCTCGTAAAAGACTTTGCTTTTTGTGGGTAATAGCTGTAATTAGGAAGGAAGGAGGAGCTTAAAAGTGTCACTGAAATGATAGCGGATTTGGGGCGGACATCATTAAAGCAAAGGCGTTTTTCGTTGCGGCGGAATCTTCTCACAAAATTTCAATCGCCAACTGTCTCCTCCGAATGCGAAAATATTTTGTAGACGCCGACCTACGCAGGGAGAAACGATCATCATAACCAAATAAGGGAAATCAGAGCTCGCACGGAAAGATAAAGGTATTTGTTTTTTCGGGATCGTAATAATAGAGAATTATTGTAAAGGTGGTTCGGTGAACCCCCTGCCAGGCACTTAAGTGTGATTTGCAGAGTATCCGTGTAGATGTAGAAGTAGATGTTGCACGAAGAACGGCTAATGACAGCGGTTTGTACATCCCTTCGTGGCCAGCGTTCGATCTGCGTGACAAAAGAGTGTAGCGCCACTTACAACTTTTATCCGGAGTGACACAAGTGAATCTGAAACACCTAAGCAATAAAAAAAGTAAAAATATTTTGAAACATAGTTTTCGGAAATGTCAGTGGTCACAAGAAGCTATGAAAAATTATATAAGAACGGTCTAGATGGCATAAAATATTTCGTTTTAAAAAACGGTAACTTGTTTCGATCTCTGATCATCTTCAGACTGTAAGATACTCTGTAAATAGTGTAACATGGACGTTATTAGAGGAAACATGAAGATAAACACAACAGCAAAAAGCTATATAACTACAATACAAGTGAAAGAAGAGATACCCTTTGCTGACAATAAATGTTTCGAATAAGAGGCAATTCGTATAGGCAGCTAAGCTGTTGCAATTATAGTTCTTACAAAGGTGGCTAGCAAATGAAAATAAATCAAGGCAGTGTTTGATGTTCCATTACACACGACTTCCATCAAATCGTGACTTTATTTTATTGAGATGCAACATTTCTTACACATACATCATTTTGTAGCAATTCCTGCAGAACTGTTCTTACGATAATTTTTTAATAATGTGTAGCTTAGCAACAATGAAACTTCCTATTTACACCCCATAGCCGTCACAGTGAAGTGCAGTGTCATTTGAATGACGAAAACACGGATTTTCCTTACACCACACACACCTGGCGAAAGAAATATTAATGCTTTCGGGCACGTAACAGTAATTGCTAGTTTTTTTAAGACAGAATTGCTGTGGCGACAGCTTATTGTTCTGCATACCGAGCATAGTTAAGGCAGCGCGTAAATTGAGCTGCTGCAAACCGATAAAGCACGAGCGGCTGAAAATTGGGAATAATGTTCTCCTGATTAATCTCAAATAATACGGAGCTGTCGGAAATTATATTATGCGACAATTTCCCTAAAAATACTTTTCACAGTCGGAACACTTCTTTATGGAGAGTCACTTTGGTTGTTCCTGGTTGAAACTGAATTATACCAACAGTTTTCTTGTCATCCTCCGGAAAGAGAGAGGTACGTCAATTAATTTCTGCAACTGGTTAGAAACCTCATCGAATGAAATGTTAATTATTCTTTCCCGTTTTTCCAGGTTTTGTTATGTCGATTATACGATTTTTTCCACTAAAAATTCCACGTTTTATTTTTGGTCCTAACGCGCCTTGAGGTCCCTGAAGACAGATATAAAGCCGCAGAAATAGTGGTCCACCCGTACTTATCACTGGCATTGTTGGATATGAACGTGTTATAGCATTAAATGATTGCACAAAACTGTCTTTTTTCGCCGTGAAATGATAAAGTGCAGTTTGTTCGCAGTTCTTTCACGAAACCTGACTGATCAACTGCGAGGGTAACACGAAGCGTGTCTTCACGTCAGCTACGAATTAATGGCATCTCTTCGACAGTTTTACTTGAGGTAAACTTGCTTCAAAATCAGATGTTCAGAAGTGTATGAGCGTCCCTAGACTTACACACTACTTTAACTAACTTATGCTAAGAACAAAACACACACACACACACACAGACACACCCATGTCCGAGGGAGGACTCGAACCTCCAGCGGGAGGGGCCGCGCAATCCCATGACATGGCGCCTCAAACCGCACGGCTAAACTTCGTTCTTTTGCGACTTCCTGTACCATACGATCTCTTGAATCTGCTTAACCAAGTCGAAGAAGACTTGAAATCAGCAGTACTCATTTCAGCTGTGGTTTATAAGGCTCAATCTTGTAGAGCACCATCTTATCGATATTGCCCTCACAAGCAGCTCTACACAGTTCATATCTCAAGAAAACTCCTCTAACGCACTGTTGTTCATGTTATTAGGTAAAGCTTAGGTGTTGGTTATTAATTTGGGGAGGGGAGGGGGAAGTTCCAGGAATTTGTGGCCACCCTGTACAGTACCGGGTGATCAAAAAGTCAGTATAAATTTGAAAACTGAATAAATCTCGGAATAATGTAGATAGAGAGGTACAAATGCTTGGAATGACATGGGGTTTTATTAGAACCAAAAAAATACAAAAGTTCAAAAAATGTCCGATAGATGGCGCTTCATCTGGTCAGAATAGCAATAATTAGCATACCAAAGTAAGACAAAGCAAAGGTGATGTTCTTTACAGGATATGCTCAATATGTCCACCATTACTCCTCAAAAATAGCTGTAGTCGAGGAATAATGTTGTGAACAGCACTGTAAAGCATGTCCGGAGCTATGGCGAGGCATTGGCGTCGTATGTTGTCTTTCAGCGTCCCTAGAGATGTGGGTCGATCACAGTACACTTGCGACTTCAGGTAACCCCAAAGCCAATAATCGCACGGACTGAGGTCTGGGGACCTGGGAGGCCAAGCATGACGAAAGTGGCGGCTGAGCATACGACCATCACCAAACGACGCCCTCAAGAGATCTTTCACGCGTCTAGCAATTTTTTTCATCCTAATAAAACCCCATGTCATTCCAAGAATGTGTGTCAATTTTTACCTCTCTATCTACATTATTCCGAGGTTTATTAAGTTTTCAAATTTATACTGACTTTTTGATGACCCGATATATTTTTCGGATAGCTTTCCTTTCACATTTTCGTTTCAATTTGGCGTTTATTTATCATTAGAGGCGTTCAATAGCTGGCGCAACTGTTCATTAAGTAACAGAACTCATTTTTTTCTGAAAGCTTGTTGGTTTAAATCAGGATTCCAATACATCATAATATTCCGCACTCTTTTGGCTAGCAAAACCATATTTGTCAATGTAATCTCTGCTCAATGCGACGGCCCTGCTTCGCCGTACTGGGAGGACCTTTATGTCAGTATGGTACCATTCCACTGGCCGATGTGGAAGCCAACGTCTTGCTGTATCAATAACCAACCCATCTTCCACGTACTGCTTCCCGGGGAGTGCATCATTCATTGGGCCAGACAGAGGCAAGTCGGAAGGTGTGCGGACATTTGCCACGCCGGACATTTGCCACGATTTGACCTGCTCCTAAGGCTTGTGTTCCTTGTTTCCCCCCCCCCCCTTCCCTCCTCCTCCTCATCCTCCTCCGCCCGACCCCTGGATGTGCTTACGCCGCAAAGCGGATCACTGCAAGGGAAAGCTGCTTTCGAAGAACGCAGAAGCGTTGAACGTATTAGAACATCTCTGTGGACCACCTGACGATGCGTGTCTGGGTGAGAAAGCAAGTGGAAAGAGCGAAGAGAAGGTCTCGAGAAGAAACTACACCGTTATCGGAGATATACGCGGATGAAATGGGAAATCTACATAATAAAGGTTATGACTTTCTCACGGTGATGCCAAATTCAGAATCTATTAAGAGAACCATGCGTCGTCGACGGACTCAAGCGCTGGGGAAACAACAAGAGCCTAAGAACTCTTATGAAATTGATCTTCATGAAGATCTATTAAAAATGGGAGATGGCAGTAGTTTTCTTCTAGAAGACGATATATTAGAGGAGAGAATAAAGAGTTTTAGTAGAAACAAAGGAAAAGAAAGTTTAAAAACTTGTTCCCATTTTATTAATGGAAGGAACATTTAAGAGCTGCAGCAAGCAGTTTGCACAAAGCTACACCATACACGTAGAATTAGGAGGCCCGATTAAAGAAACAAACATTCTTCCTACCGTATTTGCACTGCTCCCTAATAAGAAGAAAGACACGTATGTTCGTCTATTTCGTCTCATAAAACGGGCAGTCCCTGAGTGGTTTCCTAAAGAAGTGAATGTCGATTTTGAGGCAGCTGCGATATCGGCCATTCGTCAAGTTTTTCCCACAATTGAAATAAATGGATACTATTTCCGTATGAAGAAAAGTTTATTGAGAAGAATTCAAGTTCTCGGTCTAATTGAGGATTTAAGACTTCACGTCAGCATGTGTGTAGCGCTGGCATTTGTAAAACAGAAGGACGTAAGCAATGGATGGATTGAGATTCATGCAGAAACGCCTATTAACGGAAGGCTCTCTCAATTTTTTGACTACTTTGTGGACAACTGGCTAGAGAATGAGGATATCCCAATAGAAATGTGGAACTGCTACGGATAAAGTCACCGAACAACGAATACTGTTGAAGGGTGGCACAACAAAATAAATACTATTATTGGAAACCCTCACCCCAGAATCACTTATTTGGTGGAGTGCTTGACAAAGGAAGCGGCACTCACAAACTGCAGTGAAATTTGGCGTAACAAAGCCAACATTAAACATCATTCAAGTGATGCTCCTGTAACCAGAATTTACAGTTACATCTAACATTTTTAAATAGCAATTTCCTATTTAAGTAACAGCTCCTATTGTCATCACGTTAAGATAACTTGTTTATAGCTTCTAATATTATGGCCATACTATTAAATAACTGTGAGTACTAAAATTATTTTCTCAAGTTTCAGAGTCGCAACTATCACCTAAAATATCATGGTTTGTTAAACTGATAGTATAAGCTTTTGTAAAAGAAAATGGGAACTGAACCTTTGAATTGCACCTACAATTGACATCCCAAAACTGATCTGATTCTAAGGTTGACAATTTTTGCACATCAAACATTTGCTTTTTAAGTTTAGCTGCAAACATTTATAGTAGATGTAAATCTACTTAAGTACATTTAGATACAGTTCTTTAAAAATTAAAATTCCTTACTAAATTGTTGATTATCTTTAAACAAGCCAGTAAAAGCAACTGAAACTAGGCAAGGAGCTTACTACTGAAAATTGTTACTAAAGAACATCAGAAACAAATGCATTAGACCTACTTTTGTAACAACTTTAGAGACTTTTTGACAAGATATTTGATCATTTCCTCTGTCACTGACATTTCAGGCACCTATACAACATCAGTTATTTGATAGTGTAATTTGAGTTGCTTTGCAGCGCCAGGGATATCTACTTCTATATTATGTTTGCAGCTGTTCGTATTTCGAATTCTGGAATATTTACTTCGTCTTCTTCGGTAAAGGAATTTCGGAAAGCTGCGTTTAGTAACTCCACTTTAGTGGCACTGTCATCAGTTACATTACCGTTGCTGTCGTGCAGCAGAGGTACTTACTGAGCCTTTCTGCTGGTTTACTTTACATGGGACCAGAATCTCTTTGGATTTCCCGCCACATTTCTATAGAGAGTTTCGTTGAGGAAACTATTAAATGCATCTCGCATTGAAATCCGCACCAAATTTTGAGTCTCAGTAAAACTTCCTCAATCCTGGAGATTTTGCATTCGTCTAAATTATACGTGTCTTTTTCGGTGCTCCTGCAGCAGCTTTCTGTCGTGTTTTGTGTACCGTGGGGGATCAGTTCCGTCTCTTATTAATTTATTTGATATGAATCTCTCGAGTGCTGTTGATACTATTTCTCTGAACTTAAGCCACATATGGTCTTCACTTACATATTTTGGAAGGATTGGAGACTGTCTCTTAGAAAGACGTCAACTGAATTTTTAGCTGCTTTTATAAATAGATATATTTCGCGTTTAGTCTTGGTGAATTTCTTTGTTACAGAATTGAGCCTTGATACGACTGTGTGTTCACTAATCCCTGTATCCCTCGTGATGCTCAGGATTATTTGTGACTAAGAGGTCAAGTATCTTTTCGTAACCATTTACAATTTGAATGGCCTCGTGAACTAATTGTTCCAAATAATTAAAAAAAAGCATTTAGAACAATTACGGAAGTTGTTTTCTATCTACAATAGGGTCTGAAAATGTATTTTTGTGAACATACGGAAGGTAGATTGAAGTCACTGCCAACTATAATTATATGAGTAGGGTACCTATTTGTGATGAGACTCAAGTTTTCTTTGAACTGTTCAGCAACTGTTTCATCTGAGACCGGGGATCGGTAAAAGGGGCCAGTTATTAATTTATTCCGGTTTTCGAATATAACCTCTGCCCATACTAAGTCACAGGAAGTATCTGCTTCAGTGTCGCTTGTGAGCTGAAACACACATTACATTATTTTTCTTTAAGTTGTGCTTCTTGTTTCTGTTGTAGTGATGGTCATTACAATTAAGGCTTTTCCCTCGAAAACCTAGGATGCTTTCTCTGTAACCCTGTAAATACCAGAGCTAAACAATGTAGAACAACAACGTACGTTACAAGCATAGCATTCTGTATTATTTCATTTCCTTATTTCTAAAATTTTAAAATTATACGTCGACTTTAGATGACATGTCAATCATAGATGTTCTTATCTCTATTTAGTGAACGTATTTTCAGTCATGTTTTGAACATTGTCCCGCTCCAGTTTATTAACTAATCGTAAAATGAAGAACAAACCACCTTCACTCACAAGTTGCGTTTATTTACTGCACTATGCATTTCGAGCCCTGGAGGCTCATCTTCAGGTGCTTTTTAGTGATTTACATCAGGTTTTTTAGTTGTTTGCCTGTTGATATTACATTTTTTGTGTTACAACATGGTATATAGTAGATATAAGTTTAACAGCGTCAATAATATCAAATTAACTTACAGTTTAACATTGTATGATGTCTGCTTCTGTTGTGCAGTTGGAATACTGAAACACATATCTAACGTAGCAGCGATGGTGAGGCACGTTAAAATCTTTGACCAGAGAGCCTATTATCGTGGTTAGTCTGCGCTTGACCGTGCGAGTGTTGCGAGCAGTACGCTAGTAGTCGTCGTGGAGTACGCTAGTAGTCGTCGTGCAGTACAGTCTGTCGATAGCAGTAGCTCAGTTCAGTTGCGTCCAGTAGTACGCTAGTAGTCGTCATGCAGAGCAGTCGGTCAGTAGTAGCAGCCCAGTGCGGTTGTGTGATGTAGTCTGACGGCAGTAATGGTTTAGTCCTGTCACGGTCGCGAGCGGGACGCAGTCGGCGAGCGTCGACATGGCATTCTGGTCAAGATGCTGAATGAGGTATATTGTTAATTAAGGTAATCATCAGATAATGTAAAGTTTATTTATTGTAATTAATTTCCAACAAGTGCCCCAATAATAATTTTGATTTCAAAGCAATTTTTACAAAAAAAAAATTTATTTAATTGAACTAACGATTTCGTTCCACTTCCCTTAAAGAAAAGTTTCAGTTAAATTTCAAAAAAAAAAAAAAATATTATTTGCAATGCAGTTCCTCCAAGCCGTGCGCAACAATAAGAGCAGAAATTTGACAAGCAGTTTCAATGAGGTAAGAAATTAATTCTGTTTTTTGCACAAGGGCCAAAGACCGATATTTCGGTTTAATTGAATTTTCATTATCACTGAGATTTTCTTATCACTGAATCGACTTTCATTATTTTCGTGAGAGCTTACACCTTGAGTCAGATTGCGATTCTCATTTTTATTGTCATTAAATTTAATTGCTAGGGAGGTTACGCTTGGGTCCATTTCTATTAAATATTGTCTATTATAAAATTTTTGTGGGGAGGTTACACTTGGCGACCCTGCCAGGATCGTATTTCGTTGATAATCTTTTGAAAAACAGTCAGATATCTGCTCTTATTTGCTTAGATATAATTAGGATTTGGCGCAACGCTTTTACTAATATTGTGACTTTCTTTCTACAGGTCAACGGCAATTCGTTGCTCTGTTGTATTTGTTTGTTGCCTTTTTGCATTTGTGCTTATTTGTTTTGTGAATATTTGTGACTATTGTAAAAATGCCGCGAAAGACTGTGAATAGTGTATCGCGAGGTATTTTGAATGAAATTACCGACTTAAACCGCGTGACCGATAGTAATTGTGACACGCAGTGTAATGATGACAATCCTGCGTTCACTGACAATCAATGCATTCCAACCACTAGTGATGACTTTTACCTTAATGATGAACAAACGAACTCAATTGTCTCGTCTGTTAATTTGACGACAATTGATGACGCGGAACGCTCTATTGTAATGAGCGCTGCCCAGCTTAACACACCCGATTTGGAAAATTCAAGTAACGTACAGACAAATTTGTCTAATGAAAATGAACAGGATACACAAAGTACGACGGATTTATTTAATTCCGAAATAGTGGCTGACAGTGTACGTTCGACTGACAAATCTTTTTGCAAATTACGGAATGACCAAATGGTCACACAGAACGTGACAATTGCATGTACTCCATCACAGAGCACTGAGAATGCAACTGCTACTTTTGATTTGAATCAATTTATGGCAATAATGCTACAGTTTAAGAACGACCTTACTGTAAATTCCAAACAACAGAGTGAAGATCTCAAACAACTTAGGGAAGATAACAAACACTTAAATGAAAAACTTGACAATAATGACGAAAATCTCAAACAACTTAGTGAACAGGTCAGACAACAGAGTGAAAAATGGGATAACAATTCCAGACAGCTTAGTGAACAAATTAGAGCCGTTGCCGCGCAGTGCCACGACACTAAGGAACAGTTGCGCGTGGAAATTGAGGCTCCAAAAAAAAGTAGCGAAGAAATTAAGTCTGTTGCTCAGGAATTAAGGGAATTGCAAACAGCTGCAACAGAAACACTAAGAGACGAAATTAGCGGAGTCGCTAAACAACGCTCTGAAAAAGCTACACAATTACGGGATGAGTTTAAAGCAATGACGGTAGAACTTTCGCGCACAATGGATGAAAAGATCGACGCGAAATTCGACCAACAGAACACTCAGATTGACGAACGCTTTAATCGCCACATACAAAACAGTGATACGCGTTTCCGCAAATTTATTCAGGATCAAAACAAAGTAAAACGACAAGTCATGGAAACAATCACTGCACAAAGACAAGAAGACAAACGTAAAATGTTCGCGAAAGCGAAGACGTATGTAGACAATAATATTACTACAGTGTCCGACAAAATTAATACCATAGAACAGTTGAACGCGGAATTACGGGATGAAATTTCTGATCTTAAATCAAAAACAGATACACACACAGTAAATATTCAAACAGTGACAGACAGATTCGAACAATTAGAACTAACACAGGATTGCGATGTCATCAAAGCTGATGTTAAAAAACTGAGCGAAACTACATGTAAGTTGCAAAAACAGATTAATGCGTCCGATTCTAAAACCGATGATCAGGCAAAAATACTGACTGAAAAATATGATGAATTAGCCAGTCGTATTGATGCTATTGAAAGTAATAATGATAATAAATCAGACGATACTGCACCGATTTCATTTAACCAAACACCTGAATTTCAAAATTTACAGCAGACCATTAATGAGATCGATTCGTCTAATAACACGTTGCGTAGAAAATTGTCGTGTTTACAACAAGAAGTAACAGAGATGAAAAACATTTCAGTTAATAATAACATACCACAACAGACGCCACTTTATGAACATTTGTCTGACTCACGCAGCGTGTATAATGTGAACAATTTACAGAGACTGCGAGACGTAAAATCCGAAAAGCCACGCGACTTAAAATCTGAAAAGCTATGCAACTTGAAGTACGAAATGACACAGACAAACAAATTCTCACACAAACCCGAACGTGTTCTCAAATTCAATGACGAGAACGTAGATTACGAGCAATTTTTATCGGCAAGAAAATGTAAAGAATTTAATAATGACAGAACACAGGTACACGCTTTGTGGTGTATACGACAATTTGTTTTTATGCTTTCACCGCTATTACGTGTAATGCAGAAACTAGCTTTGAATCTGATGCGACAATTTGCAATTGTATTTTCATCAGCATTGCCTATAATGCAGAAATTTGAATTAGCACGGATACAACAATTTGCCTTTGGAATTTTACCGCCATTTCCTGCAACGCAAAAGCTAAAATTGATTTGCAGTGCGTAATTGACCTCAGGGGATTCATTACGCTTTAATGAATATGTGCCGTAGCGAGCATAGGGCCCCGAGCTGTAGTAGTGCTGTATCATCTTTAATTTTCTGCACTGCTGCCTTCTCTTCTACTATCCTTTATATCTATCAAAACAGCTCTTTAACTATTGCTCTATCTAGGATTAAGAATATGTAATGAAAACCGGATATGACAAATCTTTACCGAATGTGACAATTTTCAGTAGGCACTCCCGTAATGACAACTACCGCCGTAATTTTAATTACAGATAAAATCGTAATCATCAGTATGTGTAAAATTAACAGCAAACGCATTTTTTTGTAACAATAGACGTTTTTCACCGCAACAGCATGAAAGTCAACCGCTTAGCATACCTAACCAACAATGCAGTCTACAAGGTCAACCAGGCTTTAATGTTCCGCCGCGTGCACGTATAGTCCAAGATTCAACAAATAGTAACGCACGGCAGCAAGGAAACAACTACGTACAGAGAAGACAGTATTTCAATTCCTATCGCAATGCACCGTATAGGAATGACTTTTACGACAGACGTAAAAACAATGAGCATAATTACCAACATACGTTTAATAACAGTCGGTCTTACCAGCAACAAAATAATCAACAACAACAAATAATCACGAATGAAACAGACAATAGGTGTCATCCATAGCGTAACACGTCAGTAAGAAATAACAGAACAGTTCATATAGTGGATATGCCACAACATTCTCCCGTAAATAATAACACATACGATAGATTTTAACCAGATACAGCACAGATTGCATATTACAGTAACGCAAACATTACTTTTGACACGCAGAATTTTGCTCACGAGAATGTTATTTGAAACATGCTTTGTTGAATGCTCCACTTTTATCGCACCCAGATCTTACCAGAAATTTCTCCATTGCCACCGACAGTTCTAACACGGCTTTAGGCGTACACATTTTTCAGGAAATAGAAGAAGATGGCTCTACAGTAATTAAAAACATCGCATTTGCAAGCCGCATTTTGTCACCCGCTGAACGAAATTATTCCGTTACAGAACTGGAAACATTATGTGTTGTATGGGCTTTTACGAGATTTAGGCACTTTCTCTATGGCAGACATACCACCGTTTACACAGACCACAGAGCGATACAATTTTTGCTTTCAGCTAAATTTACTCACGACAGGTTAAGTAGATGGAAACTGTATTTACAGGAATTTAATTTTACGATTGTTCACATTCCCGGCACACAAAATGTTATAGCAGACGCACTATCGCGCTCTCTGAGCAACAATCAGCAAGACGTAGCAACCAACTTCTGCAAAGCAAATTTCAGTGTCATGTACATTCAGCAAGTTGCATTTGAAAACTTTATTTCATCGTCATTACAGGACATAGCACAAGAACAAAATAAAGACAACGTGTGGAAAGAAATTAAACACCTTTGGCAAGATAGGAAAAATGTTACGATTAGGAACCACTACACTGTACGCAATGACATTCTGTTTCGCCGCTCTCATCCTGACAGCAACAATTGGTTATTATGCATTCCTGACGAACTGGTTAACAAATTAATATGATACACTCATTTAAGTTACGCACATTACGGAGCAAGAAAATGTTTTCTTATACTGAGACAGAACTGTTATTTTACTAACATGGAGAAACGTATACGACGAGTTTTAGCGTCTTGTAAAATTTGCCAGAAAGCTAAATCAGACACCACTTCACATATTCCTCCATTATATCCCATTATACCTGTTAAATTAAGACATATGGCCGCAGTAGACATTTTTGGTCCAATTCCGAGAACTAACAGAGGTTTTTGCTACATCTTTGTCGCTGTTGAGCTCACTTCAAAATTTGTTACTTTCACTCCATTACGCAAAGCTACTGCTAAAACTGTTTCGAAAGCATTTGTAAAACATTTTCTATTTCATGTAGGGCATGTGATGAGAGTAATTTCTGACAATGGATCTCAATTTCGTTCTAGCATATGGACACGCATGTTACGAGCTAGAAACATTTCTCCGATCTATATATCCAAGTACCATGCTTCTTCGAACCCCTGTGAACGGTTAATGAAAGAAATTGGTAAGCTGTGCCGAATATACTGCCACAAAAGACATATTGGTTGGGATACACACATACTCTCATTCCAAGATGTAATTAATTCCATTCCAAATGAATCCACTATGCTATCTCCGTCTGTTATATTGAAAAACATTGAACCACCAAACAAAATTAAAGAATTAGTAAACTTCCCTAAATGTCGTCGACTAAGACACCACGAAATAATTGACATTGCGCTGAACAACATCAAACGTGCCGCAGAGCGCCGGAGAAGACAGCAAAAACAGGTTTGTAGACGCCGCGACTTTCACGTTGGACAGAAGCTATTAGTACGTACACACTATTTATCCAGCAAATTAAAAGGTAAGTGCAGTAAATTTGAACTTCTATACGCAGGTCCATATCGGATTCGCACCATCCCTCACCCCAATGTTGTACACGTCGAAACTTTGAGAACCAGAAAATCGAAAGGCAACCACCATTGGTCAAATATTAAACCCTTTATTGAATGAAGACACTGTATGATTCAACACACTATGATGCCATTTACTAATGCAATTATATTCACCTGACTAATTACTGATGATTATCGTATTTTTTATTGGCAAGTGCCCGGCAAGGTAAGGTTAGCAGGTCGCTCTTCTTGTCGTTACACATCAGACCGTGCATATTTTTCCAGACGAACTTACGTATTTTATGAATAATTATGCAATTCTATGTAATGACATATTAATTTTATCAAATTCTCTCTCCATTAAAGTCTTTAAGTCTCGCCTCGATTAACTATACTACATACAAGCAGAACACAACGAACGTCACATTTTGTCTTTTTATATACGATTGCTTTCATGTTTTGTTTATATTAATTGTGAAATAGCTAAGATATAACACACACCAGTTGACTTTGACATTTTTGTTGCCCTATGATATCTCAACATCGTGACTGTTTTACATTTTCTTTTGCTGCTGCATTGTGATATTCTCTGTACATTTTGGCTTTGAACACTGTCAATGTCTTTGACATATTACGTTTTCTGTCATGTTATGCTGTATACTTAATTATGTTACCATAAACCAGTCATTATTTAGAGGGTATATGATTTAAATGCAAGACATTAATCTTTGTCCATCAATTTCAGAAAGAAATGATGCGTGTAAGAAATAAATTCAACAGAAATGGGAATTTCACCTACGGAATAAACGAAAGAAGATGCAATAACTTTATGAGGAAGAGTAAATGGATCAGGATTAACAATCATTGACAAGAATATACTATGCTCATCGTAGAATAGCAGTCTTAACTAATTTTTTCTTTCAGAATACAAGGTGATTGATGCAGGCTGTCAGACAGAACTACACATCTTAATTTTAGTGATGAAATATGTCAGAGATAAGGAATAGTTGTGTAATGAGTAATGAAGTGATTTTTTGCAGGTGATAATGAATTCTGACGAATAATGATGAAGTATATGGTATTATGAATAATGAAGTTTTTCTTTACAGGTGATGATAATAATGAAGTTATGATAATATGGATAATGAATAATGAAGTTTTTTCTTTACAGATGAGGATAATGTTGAAGTTATGTATTTATGCTATGTAGTTATTTAAGTATTTGTTGCAGTTTGCTTTGACAGCAGGTGTTATATTGCATAGTAGGATGACAGAAAGTTTTGGAAAGGACAGCTATGGAACACATTTTTATACACATTTCACTACCTGTTAATTCGAAGTTCACTACTTTTCAGCATAGTGTGCGTTTCTTCTTTCAGGTCAATAATCCATTTTGTATTTTTTTTTCAGGAGAAGCTTTTCATGATACTTACTACCTGTTCTAGTACTTGCATTTTTATTTTTTACCCATTTGTGTTTATCATTTATAAATATGATCACATATACTGCCTTGTTACAAAACCTTGCTACAGCTGACTCATGACGAATGACGTTAACTATCCTCATTTGCAGCAATAGGTCAAAAGCAAATAGTGTTATGCCTCAGAAATTAATTATCGATCCCAACACAATGCATTGCTAACAAAAAAAATGTATTACCAGTCCCAAATAGTGATACCAGTTTGTGAAAGTTCTGAGTAATGCTGAACAGCAAAGAATAATATGTCACTTGGAAAATGATTAATTAATTATGCTATGCTTTGTTGTTATGCAAAGAATAATATGTCACTTGGAAAATGATTAATTAATTATGCTATGCTTTGTAATTGGAAATGAATGCGATTGTTTCATAATGCTTTGTAATTAGAAAAAAGCTAATGATTAATACTATATTGGAATGACAAATAATTAATTAACTATGCCATACTTTGTAACTGGAAAAGAATGCGATTATTTAATAATGCTTTGTAACTAGGAAAAGAAGGCTACTGATTCTATGTAAAACAATTAATGAACATTTTTCTGTAATACTACATACATGGTACAGAAATGTTCAATAACTGGGCTATGAATGCCGCAAACTACTAATGAAGAATGGTATGTGACTTAATGTCCTTCACCTTATGAGCTAACTACCCTGAATTACTGCAATGTCCATTTGTCCTGTCTATCCTAGTGATCATGGAGCACTATCTTTGGTTTTGCACTAATTCTACGTTGGTGTGCCTTGTAAGAGCGTGGTGTTGACACGACATGCTGTCCACCACCGTGAGCGATGAAGACGTTATTATGGTCCCACTGTTTGGTGTACCTAATGTACTGCCAAAATGAAAACATGGAACATTACTACGACAGTTCAGTGTCTTGGCTACGCTGATAAATTCTGATGGGAAAAGAACTTCAAATTGTGTCACTTGGTGTTGTACTTCTGTGGAAAGATATGGACTTTCAGAACAGCTGTGTGCATTCTAAAGTGCTACAACCATGATGCAATCCTTCCCTTTCCTATCCTAATTCTTGTCACATAGTGAAGATCATTTTTTTTGCTAACATCATTTATGTTCATGGGTTATACATTTTTTTCGATTCGCTGAACTCCAGTGCGAGTACACTTATGTCACTTGTCGATATGATTTTTTTTTTGCCATTATGTTTATTTGTTGTGAAAATGCTAAAGACATTTTTTCGATTTGTTCTGAAGTACAGTATATGTGCACTCTTGTCTTTTATATTGTATATACATTTTTATTTTGATGATATGTTCTGAACTACAGTGCATGTGCACTTATGTTAGGTGTTAATATGTTTTCTATTGAACTTCAGTGCCTGTGCACTTTTCTCATTTTTCAATATGATTTGTACTCATTCTGTATATTCAATACTTCAGTGCATATGCACTTATGTCATTTGTTAAGAATTTTTTCAGTGCACTTTGTTTTCTGTCAAATAATTTGTATATACAGTTTTCTGATTTGCTACTATGTTTTGTACTCACATTTTGTCTTTGTCTGATATATTTTGTACTCTGTGCATGTGCACAACATTTAATTTATGTACTAAATTTGAATATTCTGTAAATTGTAGAAGTTTGTTAATTAAAGAAAAATTTTGCCGCGCTTGGCAAGTCCAAATGACTCACCATCGCTGCCAAATTTTTGCCCCCCCAGTGGAGGGTTATGAAACACGTATGTAACGTAGCAGCGATGGTGAGGCACGTTAAAATCTTTGACCAGAGAGCCTATTATCGTGGTTAGTCTGCGCTTGACCATGCGAGTGTTGCGAGCAGTACGCTAGTAGTCGTCGTGCAGTACAGTCTGTCGATAGCAGTAGCTCAGTTCAGTTGCGTCCAGTAGTACGCTAGTAGTCGTCATGCAGAGCAGTCGGTCAGTAGTAGCAGCCCAGTGCGGTTGTGTGATGTAGTCTGACGGCAGTAATGGTTTAGTCCTGTCACGGTCGCGAGCGGGACGCAGTCGGCGAGCGTCGACATGGCATTCTGGTCAAGATGCTGAATGAGGTATATTGTTAATTAAGGTAATCATCAGATAATGTAAAGTTTATTTATTGTAATTAATTTCCAACAAGTGCCCCAATAATAATTTTGATTTCAAAGCAATTTTTACAAAAAAAAAATTTATTTAATTGAACTAACGATTTCGTTCCACTTCCCTTAAAGAAAAGTTTCAGTTAAATTTCAAAAAAAAAAAAAAAATATTATTTGCAATGCAGTTCCTCCAAGCCGTGCGCAACAATAAGAGCAGAAATTTGACAAGCAGTTTCAATGAGGTAAGAAATTAATTCTGTTTTTTGCACAAGGGCCAAAGACCGATATTTCGGTTTAATTGAATTTTCATTATCACTGAGATTTTCTTATCACTGAATCGACTTTCATTATTTTCGTGAGAGCTTACACCTTGAGTCAGATTGCGATTCTCATTTTTATTGTCATTAAATTTAATTGCTAGGGAGGTTACACTTGGGTCCATTTCTATTAAATATTGTCTATTATAAAATTTTTGTGGGGAGGTTACAATACACAATACACATCTTTAATTTTGCAGTACATACTGGGATATATACATAGTCACATACTATTTTGAACATTGTAGTAGCAGAACGTAAACACACCAAAGATTCTCGTTCATGCAGATGTTCTACTTCTAAATATAATTGATTTTCTTGTTTGACAGAAGATAATATGATATAGTATTACTAGTACACAGGTATTATTAAAATAACAATGGTGCCAAATAATGCGTTTTGTATGAGGCGTCGTTCTTCTCGGTGAATGGTCTCGATGGTGCGACCTGGTTCAAATGGCTCTGAGCACGATGGGACTTAACATCTGAGGTCATCAATCCCCTATAACTTAGAACTACTTAAACCTAACTAACCTAAGGACATCACACACATCCATGCCCGAGGCAGGATTGGAACGTGCGACCGTAGCGGTCGCGCGGTTCCAGACTGAAGCGCCTAGAACCGCTCGGCCACAACGACCGGCTGTGCGACCTGGTCCATCTCGTCGTGTTGTACGGCCTTCCGTTCAAAATGTTCAAATGTGTGTGAAATCTTATGGGACTTAACTGCTAAGGTCATCAGTCCCTAAGCTTACACACTACTTAACTTAAATTATCCTAAGGACAAACACACACACCATGCCCGAGGGAGGACTCGTGCCTCCGCCGGGACCAGCCGCACAGTCCATGACTGTAGCGCCTGAGACCGCTCGGATAAAGGTCGGGACACACACGTCCGGGCCGCGTCAGGGCCGAGCATCGGACAAGTGACGGCCGTGCTCCGGTCCGTTCCTGCAGGGCCCACACATGACCGGGGCACGTCCGCGTCTTTGTTGTTCCTTGTAGTGACTCGGACGCGGTGATCTGTGTTTCTGTTTGTGAAAGCTGTAAAACATGTTCACTAATTTTCGTAATAGTGAATTAGGACTTACAGCACTTGCTTTAGACGAAGAGGAAAAAGAACGAAGGCAAACAAGAAGAAAATTATGGATCCACAGTGCCTGGAAAACAAGACCAGTACAGGGAGAGTTTCGATTCATTATTTTCTCATCTCATCTTTAGATGGAAAGCACGTAACAATACAGGCTCCAAACAACTCAGGAAGTCTCTATTGGAATTACAAAAAAACATATTCCATTGTGCTTCTTGCTCTGGTTAACCCATGTTATAATTTTATTGCAATAGACGTGAGAGCGTACGGAAAAAAGTCTGATGGAGGCATTCTAGTAAATTCAAACCTAGGAAAGCCATTGGAAAACAATACGCTTAGCGTCCGAAAGAGTAAAACTTTACTCGGAACTGATGTTGAATTTCTAATGCTAATTGTAGGCGATGAAGCTTTTCCTCTCAAAAAATACATGATGTGACCATATCCTGACAGGAACTGAACAAATGACAAGGCTATATTTAATTATTGTTTGAGTCGGGTAAGAAGAATATCCATAAATGCATTCGGTATATTGCAACAGAAATTTCGAATTCTTCAGGGAGATCCTAATAACCTTACAATGATTGTGACGGCTGCGTGTGTGTCCTGTACAACTTTATTCGAAATATCTAAGGTTATAGGGTGCCCGAACAGAGGATGGATCAAAAGGAAACTGCTGAGGAATCCGGAAGATCATCAAATCTTCGAAACCTACCTCGAATTCGTGGGAGATCAACATATGCTGCATTTGCTGTACGAGAACAACTCAAAAAATTCCTGAATTCTCCACAAGGAACTGTGGAATGGCAAGAACATGTCACCTTGGCGATATAACGATGACATAAACCAAACATTTGTTTGTAAACTAAAAAGTAAATAAATATCTTTCGGGTATTAAAACTTGTATAGTTTTTATCTTACCTTTGTCCTGTAGATCTGTTGCAATTGTCTTCCAAACTCTGTCTTTGTACTCGATATTCCTGTAGTTTTCGCTTCCCTGATCGCAAAGAACAGGAAACTTACGAACTTCTTCTATTAGTCGTTCCACATCCATGTTTTGTACACGGAACAGTCTTGCGCAGTTGCACAGCTCACAAGACATTTCTACCGTCAGGCCGTGTCCGTGACGTGAAATATTAAACACGGCGAATCCCGCCCGGCCCGGCCCCGGCCCCTTGACGTTCCCCTTGCACGGCTCGGTCAAGTGGGGCCCGCTACATTTGTTTTAATGATGCATTTCGATGTCCGGGTGACGGCCGATACTCGGACGTGTCTCGGCACGGACACGGTCCGGACATGTGTGTCCCGACCTTAATCCTGCGCGGCCGGCCTTCCGTGAACCATTCTGCACACACCCGCTGCACTGCCGAAACACTTCGTCCCACGAGAGCAGCGATTTCCCTGATGGATGCATCACGTTCTGTCATGCCAATAATGCGCCCTCTTTCAATCTCACTGATTTCACAGTACCGTTCGGGCATACGTCTGCGAGGCACCCTGCACGTGTGCTCAAGTCACACTGATCCATTACCTTCGGTTTGGAGCGACAACGAGAACCGCTGGCATATTTTACCGGTTGGTGGCGTTGCGCCGCGATTTCGATGTTAACCTTATGAAACGTCCCCTTAGAACAATTATACATGACTGTGTTTAAACTGACAGACAATATATTTAGCGAAACGCAATCTTTCTTTCAAAAAATCCCTACGAAAGAATGGCCCTGACTAACATTAACCTATGCGTTTCACAAATCGCTTACCTCACAAAAATCTTGGTTACTCGAACTACTGCAATATAGCAGGCGCCACTACTGCCAGCTAAATAAAAGATTCAAACTACGGAAGGCACTAACTACTGATAGGCATAGTTAGCAAATGAAAGATTTTAATAGAGAACAAACAATGTATTTACCTTAATAGTCATAATATATATAGCAGTTCATGATAAATTACAAAACTCCGCCATCTCTCTCCCCACATCCACCACTGCTGGCGGCTCACCTCCAACGGCGCAACGCTACGCGCTGTTCCAATCCAGCTGCCGCTGCCCAACACTACAATGGCAGACAACAATGCAAACTAGACACAGACTGCACACAGCACAGCCAGTGATTTTTATACAGAGGTGACGTTACCAATAAGAAAACCTAAACAGTCTACTTACATAGCCCCCATGCTCCCCACAAAAAATTTTACAATTTGTTTTGGGCAGTGGCCAATAATGATTTTATAAAATTTTTCATAATTACAATGACAAAGATATCAATTGCACACACTTATTTATACAATGTTGGTCAAAAGCTAAACTTTCTCACAGTCCATAAAGACAGTCCTAATCGTTCATGACAGTAAAATAGCAGTGTTTTTCTCAAAGTCTGAGCAGTAAAAGAAAATGCACACGGAAGTAGTGGATTTCCATGCAGTCTTGAAGAAGTAGTGTTGTCCTTCCAACGAACAGACAGTGCTGACTCTTGACATGCAGACAGTTAATGGGCCACAACAGAGCAAACCCACAGCAGAGTCATTCGACGTTTTGAAGAATGTTGGTAGGTAGGTCATCACAGAGCAGACCCACTGTAGTCCTGGTAGAGATTACGATATTGTTGGGCCACCAGAGGCGCAGACCCACTGCAGTCCTTGTAGAAATAATGGTACTGGTGAGTCAGCAAAGACGCAGACCCACTGTAGTCCTTGTAGAGACGGCCAGCAGCCATCTGTTGCAAATGTGCAGGTGCACAATCACCATTGAAGAGTCTTGCGGACAATATAGCAAGTCCATAAACCACCACTTTTGCACTCACAAAGTTTCTGGAATTGTCCTTAGAACCAGCAATGCTGTTATCCAGTCCCTTGCTGAATCATTAACACACGTGCAAACACTATCAGTCCCTACTTCTCACATATTGTCCATATACTATGACCAACAGAAATGTGTGCAGTGAAATGTAACTTACAAGTTAATAATATGATGAATGGTGTCAATTACAATTTTACAACATAAGAATACAAGTACAAAGGTACAAAACACATCATTAAAAACATAATAATACAGATAACATTTGTAGTAATAGGGGCATTACAAAAGAATAGAAATAAACACATACATCAGTGTTACAGGAATTATGACATAAGTAAATACATAAAAGAACAGAATAACTTTTGAAACATCAACTTCACACATGAGCATTAAAACAAAACAGAACAAATAATGTCTAAGCATATTTACAAGGTAAATAACATATTATTAATGCCAATTATATTTGAGGATAACATGATATTAGTACATATATTAAATTTTATAATAACCAATGCTGCAGTGCAGCTAGGAACTAAATATTAAACAAAATAGGCAAAGCAAGGCGTCAAACGTCATTCACTAGCCATATGGCATTTCATAATGCAGTAAACAATCTTTCAACTAGCAAGACAATAGACATAAAATGTTTCTCATCATTTCATTTCAGTAAATGTCATAAATTAAGAACTCTACAGTGTAATCATGTTTTCAAGTTTGAGGGTGTCGTATTTATGATGCTTTCTACAAAGGAACGTCAATAGCGAGGATAATGGCCTCCCCTTTTTTTTTCCACCTGTACCTCTGGAAGGCACACGCTAATGGCTTTTTTCAAGGCGACTGTCGCCCAGCTGGTTGCCCACGACGCATTAGGTGCAGGTGGTCACTTAACTTTCTTACCGAAATATTTACGACACCAGTTTCCACTATAGTGACAGTCTCATATGAAAATTTCACAGGTCAAAAATTTACGTTACAAATGTGTAGAAACAAAATCCTGTAAATATAACAGTGTCCAAAAAATTTTCGTTGGCATTGTGGTACATTCAAGCATTTACACACATTTCATAACTCTTAAAGTACGATTCTTGGTTTCCAACATCCTGTTCCACAAATCAGAGTCCCTAACCACTACTCATTATTCCTTACCTCATTATACATATACATATTCATCGACACTTCTTCAATATTTCATCATGAGAAATACGTAGCATAATAAACATTCCTCAACAACATAATACACATCGTCGTCATAATAATAACATCATAACACCTCAGTCAAATCTCAAAAACGTCGTAGCTTTCTGCAATAATTTCAAACCCTAAAAAATATTCTCTGCTCATTTCAATAATGTCATCTACCTCAAACGTACTTTAAAAATTATGATCTCATACCAAATACATCATTCAAAGCTCTCGTAGTATCACAATGGTTCCGAAAAATATGAGCATTTCTCAAAGTACAGACAAAATACAATTTCATAAGTGTGAAGTTATCCAACTGTGTAATTACGTAAACATCTGTCACTGATGTAGTAAAATAAATATTTGTCTCTCTCAGTTAAATGATCAGATAGCTGTGTAATTTGTGTGTTAGAGAAATATGGTACCGATGTGTAAAGTTGTATAAGCAAATACCATATTAGATAGGGCTCTTTGTGCTTGCCAAACACATGATACACAAAGTAGGCGTGTACCCCCCCGAGGATTAATGTAATTATACCCTCATGTGTTACAAATTACAGCAATGAAATGAAATGTATCACTGAAAACCTTTGTATCATTGTACTTCAAATATCTTTAAAAATAAATATTTTAAGTACAAAATTAATCACTCAAATGCGTGTCCTGTAGCGCTAAATGTGCGTCTTGCTGTAAGATAATTCTGTGGAAGTGTCGTACTTATCGTCCTCCGAAAGCTAAGTTCTGCAGAAGTCAATGTATTTACCTCATGATAAACAAAAGTGAAATCCTTTATGTATAGATATCTTAGTTATTACGCTTATTGCCATGATGAAGAAAGTACTGTGCTATAACGTATTGTTGTGCTATGGAAAAGGCAGTCTCATTGTAGCTATACCACAAAAGTTACTACTAAAACATGTTTTACTTTCCAGAATAAAACAGAAAACTGTGCAGATATAAAACAGAAACACTGCAAAAGTAACATTGTAAATTGTCACTCATTAGTAGCGTCGTGATAAAATCGTGTAGCTGTCACATAAACTAACCACTGCGTCATCTGGTATCTCACTGAAAGTACTTTAAATCCAGAATATATTTTCAAGTAAACCAAAATGTTGCATTAAAATCTCATTAGCAGTACTGGTAAATGTTCTAAGTATGTAAGCCTTATAGTCGTTCCATAATCGTGCAACTAACAAACAAGAATGTACACACACAATAACACTGTGACGTCTGTTCACTATAACAATGCATTCGTCATTTCTGTTTAAATAAGTTCTCTTGGTTCTTGATTGGATATTTAACTTCAAACATTGTTGTATGTTAACAGTTTCTTAAGTCTGACACAGCATACTAGAAATGTGAAGTGAAAAGTTTTATACCAAAGACTAAGTTAAAAAGCAGATTATCTCTCAATAAATGGTTTTACATGAGAAATGTGGTGTAACCATTTGCTCTTCCTAGTACGCAGAGTTTCAGCTTTAACGCAATTATCAAGTGGTATACGTCGGTAAAGAATATTGGAATTTTTCTCAAGGTTAGCGTCTATGTTATTTTTCTCTGAGCCAGCCGGCGCACGTGGGTGCCTGCGGCGCGAGTCATTGTCTGTCTCTCTGTTGGCGCGCGTTGTTATTGGAATTAGGAGACCTAACTTCTACAAATTCACCGTGACGAGAGGGCCCTGCCCTGTTTAAATCCCGCCAGTTCTGATGCAATTCAGGTCTGTCGTTACGATCACATCGTCTGTCGTCATGTCGGTAGTTCCTGTAGTTTCTTTCTTGTCGGTTAAGTGGTGGAGAATTTCTCCCTGAATCGTAACTGCGCGCTGGACTGTTGCGTCTAAAGTTATTCTGTCACCCTTGATAATAATTATTTTGGTTCCCAAATTGTCTGTTTCTCTGATTGTCTCTGTGATAGTCACTACCGCGGAGAGGTGATCTTTCCCTGTAATTATTACTACTCTGCCAATGGTTGTCATACGGGTGGTGTCTGTTTTGGTCACGATATGTGTTGTGAGAATAGCCTTGTCGTGTCCAGTTATTATCTCTTTCATCGCGGAATTGTGACAGATGTGACCTGCAATTCTTGTGCTCCTGTTTCCACGTTCCCCGATTGTCGGTGTCAATTTCCAGTTCTTGTAACAGTCCCTGAAAAGCCTCAATGTCTTCTTTGCAACGTCCTGCTAAAATAATATGTCGTAAATGTTCAGGTAATTTGATTAAGTAAATGCGGATGAGTTCTGAGGGGCTGTATGGGTTTGACAGGTACTGATTCTTGTGCAACATGTCTTCAAAATATTTCACAAGACTGGAGAATTCAGATTGTTCGAAATGTTTCATCATTATGATGCTATGTTTTACTCGGTCTTGTGTAGCTTGAGACCAATATGCTGAGAGGAAGGCATGATAAAATTCTCCTTCACTGTGGCAATCGTGAATGACCGATCGCATTCTTACAGCTGGTTAATTCTCTAACTAGCCACACATAAATTCTAATCTGTGTTCTAACGACCAGTTGGGAGGAAAACAATGAGAGAATTGATGGAGCCATGCTTGTGGATGAATGTCGTTGGCAGAATTCTTAAACGTTTTGAATTTACGTGTAGTAATGAACAGCTTATAGTCAAAATCATCATGTCGGCGAGTCGCATATCGGTCATTGTTACGTCGTTTCGGCGGTTCCATTTCAAAATTCGGTGCACCTTGCCAATTTCTTTCATAATTTCCGAAATGCGCTGTGTTATTATTTTGTGGCTGTTCCGTATTTCTATGTTCCTCTTCCCGTATTGGGGCGCGAGTGTCCTCTGAAATACGTAATTCTTGTACTACCTGTGTCAGCTGATCTTGTACTTCGCGGATTTCTCTTTGGTGTTGCGTATTAATTTGATTCTGATTTTGTTTGAATTTCCTAATTTGTTCGCACTCTTCTGTGTCATTAAAGACTACCGGTTTTGTGTCATTCAGATTATCATCTACCTTCGTAGATAAATTATTTAGCTGATCCGAAAGTTCAAGTACTTTCTCTGATAAAGTACTAATTTCCTCCATGTGTCTTTCTACTGTGTCCTTTTAGTTTTCCTGAGTTTTTGCAAGTTGCGTAACTGAATCGGTAGACGCAACTGAGTCAGTTTTAGCTTGCAAGGTCTCATGATTTTCATGAACAATAATTTGCAGTTCTTTTATGGCTGCTTCGTGATTCTGTAATGCATTTTCATGCCGCCAAAAAATAGGTTGAAAATGCTCACAAAATTGAGTTTTTACGTCACTACAGACTTTTTGACATTTCGATTTAATGTTATGTAACTCAGTAGTTAAATCTTCAAGAGTTTGTTCCAATGAGTCTAACTTTTGAAGCTGTTGCTGTGTTTGTCTCTGATTTTGTTCCAGTGTGTCTAACTGTTGCTGTGTTTGTCTCTGATTTTGTTCCATTGTGTCTAACTTTTTAAGATTTTGTTCCACTGTGTCTAACTTTTGAAGAGTTTGTTCCATTGTGTCTAACTTATGAAGATTTTGTTCCATTCTGTCTAACTTTTGAATCTTTTGTCCCATTTGTTGGATTAATTGTAATAACAATGCACTGATGTCTGAAACATGTTCCTCAGTGCTTTTCGGCAGTGAATTTGCACCGGCAACATTCACATTTTGACAAGCGGAAAATGTGTCTTGACTCATTTGAGAAAACGGTGAGAACCCAAAACCTGAGTCTGCAGTATTTGCAATATTGTGTTCTGTCATTCCCGATTCCTGAGACGAGCTGTTGCCGACCGATCGATCGATAACGCTTCCCTGTTCACTACCTGTTTCACTGTCTACACCATTATTTGACGCCCGCTCCATTTCCCTATGCACAGTTACCAAATTACTACTTTGAATGTCTGTTACTTCATTACACAGTGGTGCTGATAAGCTACGCTCGTCGTCACTATTATTTCTCAGTTCACTTTGGAGTCTAGTGTTACGTTTTTCACACGCCATTATTGTCACAATATTTCACACGATAACACAGAAAAGTACAATTTGAAGAACAAAATAAGGTAACACATTAACATAGAAATGGAAATAATGTCTACTTAAATACTTGGTGCAAATCTACATGCATGTCACAACTGTTTTACCGTACAACAATGAAAGACTGCAACTACAAAGGAGATTCTCTCTACAATTACGCACTAGCAATAAACAAAATCTACGCTAATTACACAAACTACAAGGAAAAAATCAGAAGATTCCAGTGAGGTATCTTCGGCTAAGGGTCGACATATGAAACGTCCCCTTTGAACAATTTTACATGACTGTGCTTAAACTGACAGACAATATATTTAGCGCAACGCAATCTGACTTTCAAAAAATCCCTACGAAAGAATGGCCCTGACTAACATTAACCTATGCGTTTCACAAATCGCTTATCTCACAAAAATCTTGGTTACTCGAACTACTGCAATACAGCAAGCGCCACTACTGCCAGCTAAATAAAAGATTCAAACTACGGAAGGCACTAACTACTGATAGGCATAGTTAGCAAATGAAAGATTTTAATAGAGAACAAACAATGTATTTACCTTAATAGTCATAATATATATAGCAGTTCATGATAAATTACAAAACTCCGCCATCTCTCTCCCCACATCCACCACTGCTGGCGGCTCACCTCCAACTGCGCAACGCTACGCGCTGTTCCAATCCAGCTGCCGCTGCCCAACACTACAATGGCAGACAACAATGCAAACTAGACACAGACTGCACACAGCACAGCCAGTGATTTTTATACAGAGGTGGCGTTACCAATAAGAAAACCTAAACAGCCTACTTAGAACCTTGAACACGCGCGCCTACCTCATATTGCAGTAGTATTTTGGAGCATATACTGTACTCAAACATTATGGATCACCTCGAAGAAAATGACTTATTGATACATAACCAACACTCCAAAGGTGGTAGGGGTAAAATACAGAGAGTGAAAGGCTATTTACAATTTGTACAGAAACCAGATGGCAGTTATAAGAGTCGAGGGGCATGAAAGGGAAGCAGCGGTTGGGAAGGGAGTGAGACGGGGTTGTAGCCTCTCCCCGATGTTATTCAATCTGTATATTGAGCAAGTAGTTAAGGAAACAAAAGAAAAATTCGGAGTAGGTATTAAAATCCATGGAGAAGAAATAAAAACTTTGAGGTTCGCCGATGACATTGTAATTCTGTCAGAGACAGCAAAGGACTTGGAAAAGCAGTTGAACGGAATGGACAGTGTGTTGAAAGGAGGATATAAGATGAACATCAAGAAAAGCAAAACGAGGATCATGGAATGTAGTCGAATTAAGTTGGGTGATGCTGAGGGAATTAGATTAGGAAATGAGGCACTTAAAGTAGTAAATGAGTTTTGCTATTTGGGGAGCAAAATAACTGATGATGGTCGAAGTAGAGAGGATATAAAATGTAGACTGCCAATGGCAAGGAAAGCATTTCTGAAGAAGAGAAATTTGTTAACATCGAGTATTGATTTAAGTGTCAGGAAGTCGTTTCTGAAAGTATTTGTATGGAGTGTAGCCATGTATGGAATTGAAAAATGGACGATAAATAGTTTGGACAAGAAGAGAATAGAAGCTTTTGAAGTGTGGTGCTACAGAAGAATGCTGAAGATTAGATGGGTAGATGACATAACTAATGAGGAGCTGTTGAATAGAATTGTGGAGAAGAGGAGTTTGTGGCACAACTTGACAAGAAGAAGGGACCGGGTGGTAGGACATGTTCTGAGGCGTCAAGGAATCACAAATTTAGCATTGGAGGGCAGCGTGGAGGGTAAAAAACGTAGAGGAAGACCAAGAGATGAATACACTAAGCAGATTCAGAAGGATGTGGGTTGCAGTAAGTACTGGGAGATGAAGAAGCTTGCACAGGATAGAGTAGCATGGAGAGCTGCATCAAACCACTCTCAAGACTGAAGACCACAACAACAACAACAACAACCACACGGATCAGAAAATATCTTTCTTGTGCAACACAGCTAGCTCTTTATTCCCAAGAAGTGAGTGCTGTCGAGAAGGGATCTCAGATCGAGTCCATATTCCTAGATTTCCAGAAGGCTTTTGATACCGTTCCTCACAAGTGACTATTAATCAAATTGTGTGCATATGGAGTATCGTCTCAGTTGTGTGACTGGATTCGTGATTTCCTCTCAGAGAGGTCACAATTCATAGTTGTAGACGGTAAATCATCGAGTAGAACAGAAGCGATACCTGGCATTCCGCAAGGTAGTGTCATAGGTCCTCTGCTGTTCCTGATTTACATAAATGATCTAGGTGATAACCTGAGCAGCCCCATTAGATTGTTTGCAGATGACGCTGTAGTTTACCGTCTAGTAAAACCATCAGACGATCAATTCCAATTGCAAAATGATCTAGAGAGAATTTCTGTATGTTTTGAAAAGTGAGAGGCCATCTACATGGGTACTAAAAGAAATCCGATGAATTTTGGGTATACGATAAATCACACAAATCTAAAGGCTGTCAATTCGACTAAATACCTAGGAATTACAATTACAATCAACTTAAATTGGAAAGACTACATAGATAATACTGTGGGGAAGGCGAAACAAAGAATGCGCTTTGTTGGCACAACACTTGGAAGATGCGACAAACCGACTAAAGATACAGCCTACATTACACTTGTCCGTCCTCTGCTGGAATATTGCTGCGCGGTGTGGGATCCTTACCAGGTAGGACATCGAAAAAGTGCAAAGAAGGGTAGCCCGTTTCGTGTCATCGCGCAATAGGGGTGAGAGTGTCACTGATATGATACGCGAGTTGGGGTGGCAGTCACTGAAACATAGGCGCTCTTCTTTGCGGCGAGATCTATTTACGAAATTTCAATCAGCAACTTTCTCTTCCGAATGCGAAAATATTTTGTTGACGCCGACCTAAGTAGGGAGAAATATTCATCATAATAAAATAAGAGAAATCAGAGCTCGAACGGAAAGATTTAGGTGTTCCCTTTTCCCACGCGCCATTAGAGAGTGGAATGGTAGAGAAGTAGTACGAAAATGGTTCAATGAACCCTCTGCCAGACACTTAAGTGTGAATTGCAGAGTAACCATGTAGATGTAGATGTTGATGTAGGTCAAATGTTAATCATTTCTTCAGTACATACTAATGTACATGCCCTGTGAGTATGAATGTCCTATCTCTAGCCACTCAAGGTGCTCCGTTTCTTCTGTACATGAGCGTATAAATAAATAGACATTATTACTAGTCTATGGAGAACTTTCGGAAATGCTTACAGGTGGCTCTCTGTTTACGTAGCAGTGTGCAGCTACGCTCTGAACAGACCAACATACCCAATTTTCACACACAGTCTGTAGAATAGTATTATCATCTGTCAGTGTTCATACGTTTTCCCGACCACTTGTTAAATGAAATGTCATTGTAAGACCCCTTGCCACTCAGCTTCAAAGAATCGGACATCTACAAAAATTGCTGTCGCCAAATCTTATTGATAAAGATACTGATCTTGTTTTGCGAAGTGTTGAACCATACAAAGATGATCTCCCTTCTTCCGTAGCATTGAAGGGAGCTCTACAAACTTGGCAACAAATGGATGATTCAAATGGCTCTGAGCACTATGGGACTTAACATCAGAGGTCATCAGTCCCCTAGAACTTAGAACTACTTACACCTAACTAACCTAAGGACATCACACACATCCATGCCCGAGGCAGGATTCGAACCTGCGACCGTAACAGTCGCGCAGTTCCTGACTGAAGCGCCTAGAACCGCTCGGCCACCGCGGACGGCACAAATGGATGAAAACATGGAAAAGTTTCACAGTAGAGGCATATAAAAGAGCAGCGGCGCTGGCACATATTACACTCTCATGTCAGCTGTACGGACTGCCCGCAGTAATCAGCCCAGTGAAGATATCTGTCTCAACCTTACACGATCTCAAGCCATATGTTCTCAGCAGGATGACAGCCCGACAAATCGTGCAGTTCCCGAAATGCTCGTGCTAAGTCTCCGAGCCATCACATCTGCCCTTGGTCAAACTCAGATGGATCATGCGTCTTCCCCGTTCTACACGCGGGCAGCATGCTCAGTGATACTATAAGCATCGTGCATGTGTCTGACTAGCAGTCATTCCTCGCCAGGAGACGCTGCTATCGCCTGGACGGGTTTATATCGATAGTAGATCTGTGGTCATAATGCTCTGGCTGATCAGTGTATAAGCACTGCTTACCTTTGACATCTTCCCCCACTCGTATAACTACATCACAGTATCTGCACAAGCTGTAGATAACCATTAGTTCTCTGTATACACAACTGGCCATTAAAATTGCCACACCACAAAGATGACGTGTTACAGACGCGAAATTTAACCGAAAGGAAGAAGATGCTGTGATACGCAAATGATTAGCTTTTCAGAGCATTCACACAAGGTTGGCGCCGGTGGCGACACCTACAACGTGCTGACATGAGGAAAGTTTCCAACCGATTTCTCATACACAAACAGCAGTTGACCGGCGTTGCCTGGTGAAACGTTGTGATACCTCGTGTAAGGAGGAGAAATGCGTACCATCACGTTTCCGACTTTGATTAAGGTCGGATTGTAGCCTATCGCGATTGCGGTTTATCGTATCGCGACATTGCTGCTCGCTTTGGTCGAGATCCAATGACTGTTAGCAGAATATGGAATCGGTGGGTTCAGGAGGGTAATACGGAACGCCGTGCTGGATCCCTAACGGCCTCGTATCACTAGCAGTCGAGATGACAGGCATCTTATCCGCATGGCTGTAACGGATCGTGCAGCCACGTCTCGATCCCTGAGTCAACAGATGGGGACGTTTGCAAGACAACAACCATCTGCACGAACAGTTCGACGACGTTTGCAACAGCATGGACTATCAGCTCGGAGACCATCGCTGCGTTACCCTTGACGCTGCATCACAGACAGGAGCGCCTGCGATGGTGTACTCAACGACTAACCTGGGTGCACGAATGGCAAAACCTCATTTTTTCGGGTGAATCCAGGTTCTGTTTACAGCATCATGATGGTCGAATCCGTGTTTGGCGACATCGCGGTGGACGCACATTGCAAGCGTGTATTCGTCACCGCCATACTGGCGTATCACCCGGCGTGACGGTATGGGGTGCCATTGGTTACACGTCTCGGTCACCTCTTGTTTGCAATGACGGCACTTTGAACAGTGGACGTTACATTTCAGATGTGTTACGACCCGTGGCTCTACCCTTCATTCGATCCCTGCGAAACCCTACATTTCAGCAGGATAACGCACGACCGCAAGTTGCAGGTCCTGTACGGGCCCTTCTGCATAGAGAAAATGTTCGACTGCTGCCCTGGCCAGCACATTCTCCACATGTCTCACCAATTGAAAACGTCTGGTCAATGGTGGCCGAGCAACTGCCTCGTCACAATACGCCAGTCACTGCTCTTGATGAACTGTGGTATCGTGTTGAAGCTGCATGGGCAGCTGTACCTGTACACGCCATCCAAGCTCTGTTTGACTCAATGCCCAGGCGTATGAAGGCCGTTATTACGGCCAGAGGTGGTTGTTCTGGGTACTGATTTCTCACGATCTATGCACCCAAATTGCGTGAAAATGTAATCACATGTCAGTTCTAGTATAATATATTTGTCCAATGAATACCCATTTATCATCTGCATTTCTTCTTGGTGTAGCAATTTTAATGGCCAGTAGTGTATTATCTCAGCTTGAGAGGTTCCGTGCCCTCCTTTGTATGTCGCCTCTAATTTTCATCAATTTTATTAATGTTCTATGTCATTGCACGCTGGTACCAGACCAAATGAGGTTACTGTAATGATAGTATTTGTACTAGAGCTCAAAAAATACTTTTCACTTGATTCCTATGCATGTGTGGCCTGTGCGAGGCGAGCATCGGAGGACGCGGCACACAGGATTTCCAGTTGGGGGCTGCACTTCCCCGAATCCTGAGGGGTTCGTACAATGGGCTTAAGCGCCTGGCGGAACGACTGACGTCGGTCGAGTTTCGCCTATTGTATGCAGGGCGAAATGACCTGTGAGAGAGTGTCGCCGCAGTTTATGTGTTTACCGTTCCGGCGCGTCCGGAACGAAGACTGCTGGCACCGACTGACTGCATTGTCCTCTTGATTCTGAGAACACTTGTGGACCGTGCCCTGCTGGATGAGACTGGCTGGCGCTGGATGGCCGGAGGTTTAGGCATGTTTTCGTAGCTGGTCAAATGACTAGTTGAGTGCCCTCAGCCGAATAGCAGAGGCATGATTGGTCAACTTAAACTGAGGATAGTTGACGTCATAATGTCCTGCTCGAAATTGGAGGGAACAGTCGCTAGTGGCGCGAATGATGTTCTGAGACAGTGTGGGGGAATTTTGGAATCAGCACTGAATAGTGATTCGTAGTTTTCAAGGAGAGTAGGGAGTTGAGCAATATTGGCTTCACTCTTGCGTTGCCTGGACAGTAGGATTCGGGATCTGATCTTCGTCAGAGTCGGACGGTCTTGCGACTTAGTCGCACTTTTTTCGGCAGAGAATTCTCGGACAGCCTTCGATGCCAGGGGTTGAAACAGAGAAGTTGGCGCCTACATCATCACAGGATTGGTAAAGTATTTTGCGGCTCCGGCATTGTAGGACCTATCAGTTTTATGCTGAAGACCTCAGCAGCACGCGCGCTCGCTTTGCCGCAAGTCCACCTTGCTTGTTTCTCCATGTGAGCTCTCACTACTAATTGCGATACTGCAATACAGTCGAGAGAGTAATATTTGATTGATTAGGACCTCCAGTCATAATCGTCAAGCTATTGCATTACAGAGAGTAGGAGCCCTTGGTCTCGAGCCAACTCTTATTCGCATAATAGTTCAGAATACCCCATCCATTAGCCTACTGTTTGCGTCGATAATTATGTGACTTTATGTTCTGATGTGTAATAAATCTCATTGTAATATTTAAGCTGCATATCATTGCGTAGATATATGCATAATCCCGTTTCCTGTTGTTTATTATGATAAAGTTCTTTTTTTTATCAGAGTGGATTACGATTTTTATTAAATTATTGTGAGTGCGCTGCTTATTATACCGACTAACAGGCTCCACCATCATTTCCTTTCGTTACCGTTGTGCTCATAATTAATTAGGTGGTAGATGTGGAGGGGGTCAAGTGCATGTCTCGTTCTCATGCAAAATTCGTCAGAATTAAAGAGGTCCAAACGCTTCTCCACCCCGGCACCTTCAGAATTTCAGAGAGAGTATTCCGCAAAAGCTTTCTTTAACAATACAAATCCTGTAACAGTAGGTTCGCCTTTCTCTGATCTGTCCTCTAAAGTCGTAGGCTCAGTTTTGCCTCGCGTGTTCCTATATTTCTCCGGAACCCAAATTGATCCTACCTCATTCTTCTGTGAAAAATTTGTGTGTTTTACAGCCATGACTCATTAAATAGGTAGTTCGGCAATATTCACATGTGTCGACACCTGATTTCGTAGGACTAGAATTATTACATTATTCTTGAAATCTGGAGTATTTCGCCTATCTCATATACCTTGTGCAAGCACTGGAAGACTTTTATCGTGGCTAACAATTCCAAAAAAAACTGTGGGAGGGTCGTCTACCCCAGGGCCCTTGGTTCGGTTTAGACTTTCAGTGTTCTATTTTATTCCTCACGCAGTATCACATATCCTCCATCTTTTCTTCATCTACCTCCTCATCCTTTTCTATAATACTGTTCTCATGTTCATTTGCCTTACATCTAGCTATTTGCATCAGTTGTCTGATGCCCATCCCCGGTAGCTGAGTGGTCAGTGCGACAGCATGTCAATCCTAAGGGCCTGGGTTCGATTCCCGACTGGGTCGGAGATTTTCTCCGCTCAGGGACTGGATTTTGCCTTACTCATCATCATTTCATACCCCTCGTCGCGCAAGTCGCCAAAGTGGCTTGCACCTTGCGAACGGTCTGCCCGACTGGAGCCCTAGCCACACTGCATTTTTAGTTGACAGATTACGTCTGTAACACACTGATATTCTAATTACAGAATTTTATTTCTGAAAGTTTCATTGTGATGTCACCCTGCTTCTGCAAGTTTTTCATTTGAAGCAAAAATGTATGTGAGGAACTGTGCAAGTAATTTATACGGATCAAAGATGCATTACGACTGCGAGAGAGAGAGAGAGAGAGAGAGAGAGAGAGAGAGAGAGAATCTCTGACTGCTAATAGAAAAAACTCAGTGGTAATAGTATAAACATTACGTGTACTATGAATTTACTTCTGGTTCAAATGGCTCTGAGCACTATGGGACTTAACATCTGAGGTCATCAGTCCCCTAGAACTTAGAACTACTTAAACCTAACTAACCTAAGAACGTCACACACATCCATGCCCAAGACAGGATTCGAACCTGCGATCGTAGCGGTCGTGCGGTTCCAAACTGAAGCGCCTAGAACCAATCGGCCACACCGGCCGGCGAATTTACTTCTGATTTAGCAGTTGCGGACGCTATGATCGTAGCGGAACTGTGCATAGAGGCATTGTTGGAAGCTGTCATTTTGAATAGAAAATGTAATTTTATTAGTTATGACCCGTGTGGAGTTTGCTGGTCTCCCATCGGGCGCCTCCCCAGGTGGCGGATAGGAGAATGCTCACCAGATATGGTGGGTACCGGGGAAATAAAATACCCGGGGTGGACCAAAACTAGCAACTGCTGCCTTGTACTATGATATTGGCTTATCAAAGGCTAAAGGAAGAAAACCTTGAGTAAAAATTACCTGGTCCTCCGGGTTGGGGGTTGTGCAGTGGGCCAGCTCCTCACTCACATAAAAACATAAAAACGCTAAAAAACCTAATAATATGCCTCGGAAAAATTGGAACTTTGGACGACGAACTGGCGATGAGAAACGGAAAATTATGTTTGGATGCTGGAATGTGCAAGGTATTTCCACTAAAATAAATTTACTACCTGCAGAACTTGACATGTTCACCATGGATGTTGTCGTACTTTCTGAAACAAAGAAGAAAGGCCAAGGAGAAGAAGAACTGGATAATTATGTACATATCTGGAGTGGGGTATCAAAAGCAGTAAGAGGCAAAGCAGGAGTCTCCATTATGATAAAGAAATCATGGAAAGACAGAATCACAAATTGGACATTCATCAATCAACGTATTATAACTGTTGAAATGACATTATTTGCTAGGGAAGTTGTGATTATTGGCGTATATGCACCCACGAACGACATAAAAGATAAGGAGAAAGATACATTTTGGGACACCCTCAGGGAGACTATTGAAAAAATCCCAAGAAGAAATGAACTGATTATCATGGGAGATCTGAATGGAAGGGTAGGAATTAGAGAATCTTGTAGAATAGTAGGAAAACATGGAGAGGACGAATATAATGACAATGGGGAACGATTGTTTGCAATTTGTGAACAATTTGATGTAAAAAATACCAACACATTTTTCAAACATAAGGACATTCATAAATATACTTGGCAACAGAACAACAAAGAACTTCGTTCTATAATACATTATTTTATCATTAGTCAAACAAGTAGTTTCAAAGCAGTAGATGTCAGATCTTATAGAGGAGCCAGTGTGGATCAGACCACTATCTAGTTAAAATGAAGTCTTTCTGGCCATGGAAGAATGCAAGGAGTGATACAAGTAACATAAATAAAACAAACCAGACTGAGAAAGATGAAAATTTACCTTTTAATATTGACAGCCTACAAGACGAAAGTATGAGAACACTCTTTGCGGCCAGGATGGAAAGGAAACTGGTTGAATCATTTGAAGGAAGTACAGAGGAAATATATGACTATATAAAAGCTAATGTGAAAATCATAGCAACGGAGGTCTTGGGTAAAAAAGATAGCAACCACAACCGTGCAGCAGAGTGGTTGTCAGAGGAACTAGAGGTCCTCGTTAGAGAAAAACGAAATGCGTTCCTTCAGTGGTTGAAAGATAAATCAGAAGAAACAAGATCAATATACAAGGAAAAGAAGAATGAAGTGATGAAAAAAATAAGGATGGCAAAAAAGAAGCATGAGAAAGAACATGTGCCAAGGTGAATAGCAAAGTAGGATTTGGGAGAGCAAAAGAAGCATGGTCAGTATTGAAAGGGCTTCGACAGGATACAAAAAGCAAAACTAATCTCCAACTGATAACACAAAAGGAATGGGAAGAGTATTTCCAAAAATTATTAAATGAGGACAGAGAAGAATATCTAGAAGAAGGAACAGGGAAGATAAAGGACATGAAGATGATGAGATCCAGATTTTAGAAAGTGAAGTACTTCAGGCGTTGAGAACAGGAAAGAATGGTAAATCACCGGGACCAGGCAATATCAATCTGGAGTGTCTGAAATATGGTGGTGACAAAATTGTGAAACTGATAACACAGCTCTTCAACAAAATGACACATGGAGATTCAATACCCAACGAGATGAAGCTAGGTTACATTAATACAATATTTAAGAAAGGGGATCGCAAAATTTGTTCAAACTATCGAGGAATTTGTGTTACAAACACATTAATGAGAATTTTTGCGAAAGTAATTAAAAACAAACTGGAAAAAGTTTTAGAACCCAAGAAGAACAATGTGGATTCACGGCTGGGAGATCATGTGTAGACCATATTTTCACTTTACGACAGATTTTGGAGAAACATAGGGAAAAATCAAAAAATATAGGATTAATTTTCATAGATCTAGAAAAAGCATATGATACTGTTTCAAGAAAATTATTTTGGAGAGCACTATATATGGCAAACATAAACCCTCCCTTGATTAAAATAATACAACAGATGTATAAAGATAACATTTGCCAAGTGAAAGTTGGTAATAAACTTTCACAGAAATTTAGAACAAGCAAAGGCCTTTTACAAGGCTGTCCCATGTCACCATCATTATTTAAAATCTATATAGATATTAGCCATAGAACATGGTCTCGTAAATGTAATAGTATGGGATTAGAAATAAGAGATGGAGTTTACCTACATCATTTATTATTTGCTGATGATCAAGTAGTCATAGCACAAGATGGGGAGGATGCTAACTATATGTGCAATCAACTAGCAGTAGCATACAAAACTTGGGGTTTGAAGATTAATTACCAAAAAACAGAATACTTGACTAATGATTCAGATGAGCTATACAATGAAGGAAAGAAAATCAAAAAGATAAACACTTTCTGTTATTTAGGATCCATTTTAGAAATCGAGGGAAAATCAGAGCCAGAAATCAATAAAAGAATTAGTAGCGGACGGAGGGTCATTGGGATGCTTAACTCAGTCTTATGGAGCAGGAATGTAAGGAGCAGAACTAAAAAACTAATATACAAATCCATATTAGAGAGTGTGGTTCTGTATGGAACGGAGACCTGGACAGTTAACATGAAGCACATTAAAAAATTACAAGCTCTAGAGATGGACTTTTGGAGAAGATCGGCAAGAATCTCCAGGAAAGAAAAGATAAGGAACACCGAAGTAATAAGGAGAATGGAAATAAAAGAAAGAATATATGACGTAATGGATAGGAAGAAATTACAGTGGTACGGGCATGTACGACGAATGGAGAAAACCAGAATACCAAAATTGATTCTGGAGTGGGAACCAGAGTTGAGAAGAAGAAGAAGAGGAGGCTCTATGACCACCTGGATCCAAAATGTACAACACAATGAGGAGTATGGGAGCAGAGGAAAAGGACACACAAGATCGAAACACCTGGAGAAATATTTTGAAAATATAGTTTAAGAAAGTTCATTGTTTGTATTGTAATTTCCAAGTAAATTATTATGTTGGAGATAAGCCTCTGTAATGAGGAAAAGCTCAAAATAATAATAAAAAAAAATTAGTTATGATACCATTTCATCTCATACAAGAGGATTATGTATCCTGAAATGTAGCTATGATGGTTATTTACGGAAAAATATAACTTCAGGAATGAAATAGGTACGTTTAATTCTTTTGATATTTTAACTTCTCCCTTGTCTGTGGTTCGAAACATTATTTCGTGCGTCGTAACTCGTAGGGAACTTTGTATCCTGGGAAATCAATAAAGCCTGCACAACGGTTGTTTATGCTCTGTTTTGAGAGAGTCATTTCTAGTCTTTTATCGAAATTAATGCACAACTTGGGCATTGATTCCCATGCTACAGAGTGTGTACGCCATAGAACCCAAGACGGCTTCCCAAGGGCGTATGAGCGTTCCTCTGACTATTTTAAGAATTTTCAGAGTGGACGATCGCCGGAATTCTGCAGAGCCGTAGAAATTTTATTCCATGTTCTGACTTCGACATCGAGAGACAGACAGAGTATGATTACGGGCTGTAACTGCCTAATCATTTTGTTTTATAGACTTGAAAATTCAAACATGAATTGAATTTATGCCTGGGAGTGTGAGAGATTCAAATGGCACTGAGCACTATGAGACTTAACATCTGAGGTCATCAGTCTCCTAGAACTTAGAACTACTTAAACTTAACTAACCTCAGGACATCACACACATCCATGCCCGAGGCATGATTCGAACCTGCGATCGTAGCAGCAGCGCGGTTTCGGACTGAAGCGCCTAGAACCACTCGGCAACACCGGCGGGCAGTGTTGTAGATATTTGTGGTAAAACACTGGGGGAGCGACTTCTCTCGCCTAAAAGTTTCCATTCAGGTAACTGTATGTTACTCAATCATAATAACGTAACTTCAATTTAATGTGCGGAGAAGTTTAAGCACAATGTTACTCTTTGTACTGTGTAGCACCGTCAAATTTTTGGTAATTTAATGGCAGTAGTTGTCACATTTGTTGCACAGATGTTGATTATTGCCTATTGGCTACTGAGTAGCATTGCCATGGTTTGTGGAAGGGTCGAATCCACCGTTGACCTTCTCTCGAGTCTTCCGTAATTCTTCGATGCCAGGCGCCCTACTTTCGCGTAACTGAACCGTCAGGTTTCGGCTCATTCAAGACGTTTGTAGCCGTAGGTCGCGTCTTGTGAGACGCGGATAGCATCAGGAAACAGCACTGGCCCTCCGGCGTCCGGACATACCTGTTCTGACGAAACTCTGCGGGTCCTTTTACAAACTGGACCGGTTGGTCAAGTGCCCCATTAGCCCGCAGAATGTTATGTCAAGCAGTTATCTGCAGTTCCCAGATTATGCAGGAGTGATGCTTAAGTTTCAGGAAAAGACAGCGATGGTAGTTTGAGAAGGAGTGGTTAACCTTTTGTGCAACAGAGCATCATCATCATCATCAGTGTTCTGCCTTAAGGCAAGTTTTCACATGGTAGTTCTCCAGGCTGTCCGGTCTTCTGCCATCCTCTTCAGGTCTGCATTATTTCCTCTTCCCTTTATGTCGTCTATCATGTTGTATCTACTTCTTCCTCTCAGTCTTCTCCCACAAACCAGTCCTTCCAAAGCATCTACTAGCAAGCACTCCGTTCTCAATCAATGTCCCAACCAGTTCTTTTTCCTTTCTCTTACAACCTTCAGCAGACATCTTCTCTCACCAACCCTTTCCAGTACCTTTTCATTACTCACTCTTTCCATCCAGCTTATTCTCTCCATTCTCCTCCACATCCACACCACATCTCAAATGCTTCTAACCTTTTTTCATCCTCTCGTCTCAACGTCTATGTTTCTGCCCCATATAGTGCCACAAGACATTTGCCAAACCTTTTCCTTAGTCCTTTATCTAATTTGCCACGTAAGAGTCAGTCCCCTATTTCTGTTGAATGCCTCCTTCGCTATGGCAATTCGATTTTTCACCTCCTGGTGACATCTCAAGTCTTCAGTTATTGTGCTTCCGAGATATTTAAATTCACTTACTTGGCTAATGGTACATTGTCCTATTTTAATATTGGACAGTCTGCGTCTTGTACTGATGACCATACTCTTTGTTTTTGCTGTGTTTATTTGCATCCCATATTCCACACAAGCTTCATTCAGATCTTTGAGCATGTTATTCACTGTCCGCTCACTTTCTGCCACTAATACCATGTCATCAGCAAATCTTATACATTCTATTCTCTTTCCACCAATACATATTCCTCCTTCCCCATCTAAACTTATCGCAATAATCTCTTCAAGGTATAAGTTAAACAACAGTGGGGAAAGGCAACAACCTTGTCTAACACCTCGTCCAATGCTGCTTCCTTCTGACATTTCATTTGCAATCCTTATCCTTACATTCTGGTGTAAATATAGATTCTGTATCAGTCGTCTCTCTTTCCAATCTACTCCTTTCCTATTCAAAATATCCATCAGCATTGAAAGGCCAAAATCGAAACAAGACCCCGAGAGTAGACATTATTCCGTTAGAACTACTGTACCCTTGGGAGAGCCAGCCATGACAAAACTCTTCCATCTGGTGAGTAAGATGTATGAGACAGGCGAAATACTCTGAGACGGCAAGAAGAATATAATAAGTCCAATTCCAAAGTCAGCACGTGCTGAACTATCAGTTTCATAAGCCCTGCTGCAAAATACTCACACGAATTAAATACAGACGAATGGAAACGCTGGTAGAAGCCGACCTTGGGGGAAGATAAGTTTGTATTGTGTAGAATAATAGGAACACGTGGGGCGATACTGACCCTACGACTTATCTTAGAAAAAAGGTTAAGGAAAGACAAGCCTACGTTTCTAACATTTGTAGACTTAGACAAATCTTTTGACAACGTTAACTGGAATATGTTGTTGTTGTTGTGGTCTTCAGTCCTGAGACTGGTTTGATGCAGCTCTCCATGCTACTCTATCCTGTGCAAGCTTCTTCATCTCCCAGTATCTACCGCAACCTACATCCTTCTGAATCTGTTTAGTGTATTCATCTCTTGATTTCCCTCTACGTTTTTTACCCTCCACGCTGCCCTCCGATACTAAATTGGTGATCCCTTGATGCCTCAACATATTTCCTACCAACCGATCCCTTCTTCTAGTCAAGTTGTGCCACAAACTTCTCTTGTCCCCAATCCTATTCAATACTTCCTCATTAGTTATGTGATCTACGCATCTAATCTTCAGCATTTTCTGTAGCACCACATTTCGAAAGCTTCTATTCTCTTCTTGTCCAAACTATTTATCGTCCATGTTTCACTTCCATACATGGCTACACTCCATACAAATACTTTCAGAAATGACTTCCTGACACTTAAATCTATACTCGATGTTAACAAATTTCTCTTCTTCAGAAACGCTTTCCTTGCTATTGCCAGTCTACATTTTATATCCTCTCTACTTCGACCATCATCAGTTATTTTGCTCCCCAAATAGCAAAACTCCTTTACTACTTTAAGTGTCTCATTTCCTAATCTAATTCCCTCAGCATCACCCCACTTAATTCGACTACATTCCATTATCCTCGTTTTGCTTTTGTTGAATACTCTCTTTCAAAAAATGGTTCAAATGGCTCTGAGCACTATGCGACTCAACTTCTGAGGTCATCAGTCGCCTAGAACTTAGAACTAATTAAACCTAACTAACTTAAGGACAGCACACACATCCATGCCCGAGGCAGGATTCGAACCTGCGACCGTAGCGGTCACGCGATTCCAGACTGAAGCGCCTTTAACCGAACGGCCACACCGGCCGGCTATACTCTCTTTCAAATTCTGAAGGTGGGAGGGGTAAAATACAGGGAGCGAAAGGCTATTTACAATTTCTATAGAAACCAGGTGGCCGTTATAAGAGTCGAGTGGCACGAAAGTGAATCAGTGGTTGGGAAGGGAGTGAGACAGGGTGAAACGTCCCCTTTGAAAAATTATGAATGACTGTTCTGGTAAACTCCAGTGTGGGGTTGCTAGTCCCCCATCGGGCGCCTCCCCGGGTGGCGGATTGGGGAATGCTCTCCAGATATGGGGGGTACCGGGGAAATAAAATACCCGGGATGGACCAAAACTAGCACGGGTAGGGAAGACTCGTTAAGCCATGGTGAAGGCAAATCCCTAGGGGTAGAGTACCCCAAAATCAAGACTCCTGGTCCTCCAGGTTGGGGGTTGTGCAGAGGGCTACCAACCCACTCATGTAAAACAATGGCCGGTCAGGACACTCAAGGTATGCCTCGGAAACAGGACAGAATTTACTGGAACAGAAATTGGCAAAGTTACAAGGATTTCTCTTTTGGTTCGTGGAATGTCAGAAGTCTATACCGCCCAGGAAGCGCACAAATACTAATAAACGAACTAGGAAAATACAAGGTACAACTGGTAGCGCTCCAAGAAATAAGATGGCAGGGAACGGGATCAATGAAAATAGGAGACGGGACAATAATGTATGGAGACTGCGGTCAGCGCCATGAATTTGGAACGGGCTTTTACGTTCATAAAACAGCAATTGACACAATAAAGGAATTCAAATCAATTAATAACCGAATATCACAGATTACAATTCAGGCTCAGTGGTTTGATATTACATTTATAAATGTTCATGCACCCACAGAAGATAAGGAAGATGACGTGAAAGAAGAATTTTATAGTCAACTGGAACAGACATATAATTCAATAAGTAGACATAATGTAACAATAGTGTTAGGAGACTTTAATGCCAAAGTAGGAAAAGAAGAAATCTACAAACCAACCATTGGGAATTACAGCTTACATGATAAAAATGGTGTGCGACTCATAAACTTTGCAATGGCAAATGGTCTCACATTAAGCAGCACAAAATTCCAACACAAACGCATTCATTTAGGGACATGGATATCACCAGATGGAAAAGTAGTGAACCAGATTGACCATGTCGCCATCCAAAGACGATTTCAAAACAGTATTAAAGACGTTAGAACTTTTAGGGGAGCAGATTGTGAGACAGATCATATGTTAATCATATCTCAAATGAAAATAAAGCTAAAAAAGAAACAAAGTACAAATAGGGTTGAAATTAAAAGGTACGATGTAGAAAATCTGGCAGAAGAAAAAATAAAAGAAAACTTTAGGAAAGAAATGGAAATTAACCTATCGGAATCTAGACTGACACATAGTGACCAGCAAGACGTGGAAAGTAGATGGAGACACCTCAGAAACAGTATTCAAGATGTAGCTTCCAAAACTATAGGTAAAAGAAAACGAACTAACAAAATCTGGTTAAATATAAAGTGCCAAGAAAGAGTACTGGAGAGGCAAAATGCGAGGAAGGCATGGTTACAAGACATGGACAATATTACACTAAAGGAGAGATACTATAAAATCCGCAAGGAAACACAACGAACTCTAAGACAAGAGAAGAGAAAACACTACAACAACATGGTAAGAGAAGCGGAGGATGATTTCAAGCATCACAGAGCAAGGCAGATGTACCGGAATATAAAAAAGTCCTTGGGAAAATTCACTAAAAGGGAACAGTTTATAAAGGACCATAATGGGAAAATACTTACAAACAAGAATGACATACAAGAAACATGAAGACATACTTTACACAGCTGCTCAACTGCAATGATCCACAATATTACTTTACATTTGAAGAACCAGATACAGTTGATATACAAGTCACCACACCATCAGTAAATGAAATAAGACAAACAATAAAGAAATTAAAGAACAACAAGGCCTGTGGGGAAGACCAAGTATATGCTGAGCTTTTAAAAAATGGAGGACCACAATTGGAAATAGAACTACATTCCTTAATTGAAACAATTTGGGAGACAGAAAACATACCGGCCGATTGGAAAACTGCAATTATATGCCCCATCTTTAAGAAGAATGATCCCCTTGTCTGTGATAACTACAGAGGAATTGCCCTACTCGATGTCACGTATAAAATTTTGTCGATGTGTATACTACACAGACTGATTCCCATAACCGAAGAACTGATTGGGGACTACCAATGTGGTTTCCACACTAACAGATCCACTTTGGATCACTTATTCACATTGAGACAAATAAATGAGAAGGCATGGGAATTTAGTGTAGGTATCCATATTCTATTTATAGACTTCAAGAAGGCCTATGATAGCATACACCGACAGACACTCTTAAACACCATGAAAGAATTTGAAATACCATTAAAATTAATCAAATTAGTTAAAATGTGTTTGGAAGAAACCATATGCAAAGTTAAGACACCTGCAGGAGAAACTGAAAATTTTAAGGTGTACACTGGACTGAGACAAGGGGATGCCATCTCACCTATTCTATTTAATATTATCTTAGAGAAGATTGATAGAGAATTCACCAAAACTAATCCACAAGGGATCCAACTGCAGAGACAGAACATTACTAGACTTGCTTATGCAGATGATGTAGCCTTAATAAGCACTTCAAAAGCTGAATTAATCAGGATGATGCAAAATTATTACAAAATAGCTGAGAAAGCTGGACTTCATGTGAATGAAGAAAAGACAGAATATCTAGTCATAAGTAAAAAACTCCAAAAGAATACACCACTGACCGTAAATGGTCTCACTTTCAAGGCAGTTGACCACTTCAAGTACTTAGGGAGTCTTTTTAGCAGAGACAATAGAGCAGAAATAGAAATAGACGCCCGTCTAGCAGCAGCTAATAGAACTTTTTACAGCTGTATCAAAATTTTAAGGATGAGATCACTTAGTACTGAATTCAAAATCCGTTTTTATCAGTCAACTATTGTACCAGTAGCATTATATGGATGTGAAGCTATTACATTCAGGAAAAAAGATGAAGAAAAACTGTTGATATTTGAAAGAAAAATACTAAGAAAAATATTTGGACCAATCTTCGATGAAAATGTCATGGAGTGGAGGATAAGGAAAAATGAAGAACTACGGGAGCTGTACAAACATAGTACCATTGTGGAAATGTTAAAGAAGAGAAGACTGAACTGTGCTGGTCATGTAGCAAGGATGCCGGAGAACAGACTACCCAAAATAGCATCCACTAAGAAATTAGAAGGAAAGAGAAGAAGAGGAAGACCTCGAATTAGGTGGATGGAGAATATCCGGGAAGATGCAGCTAGGATGGGCATCAACTCTGATTGGACAACAATTTCCCTGGATAGAAATAATTGGAAGAGGCTCGTAGAGCAGGTGTATGGTCGATAAGGCCTTAGCCACGTGTAAAGTAAAGTAAAGTAAGTAAGTTCTGGTAAACTTCTACGTTATTTGATTTTCAAACAGCTCAGCAAAACTGAACGTACTCAGACATTTCTCTCTTTACTTATTCTAATCATCACTAAACTGACACACAATATTTTTAGCGCAACGCAATCTGACTTTCAAAAATCCCTACAAAAGAATGGCCCTGGCTAACAATAACCTATACCTTTCATGAATCCCTTACCTCACAAAAATCTTCGTTACTCGAACTACTGCAATACAGCGAGCGCCAATACTGCCAGCTAAATAAAAGATTCTAGCTACTGAAGGCACTAACTGCTGATAGGCATAGTTAACAAATTAAAGATTTTGATAGAGAACAAGCAATGTATTTACCTTAATTAATGTTGTTAAACTGATAGTTCAGCACGTGCTGACTTTGGAATTGGAATTATTATATTCTTCTTGCCGTCTCATAGTATTTCGCCTGTCTCATACATCTTACTCACCAGATGGAAGAGTTTTATCATGGCTGGCTCTCCCAAGACTATCAGTAGTTATAACGGAATATATCTATCAATTCATGACATCCATCTTTACAAATTTCCTTTTTCTGGTGGACACACGTCCAGATCGTACGTTCTCAAACCTCTGACATCTCTCTCCCCACATCCGCCACTGCTGGCGACTCACCTCCAACTATGCAACGCTACGCGCTGTTCACATACAACTGCCCAACACTACAATAGCGAATATTCCAACAATGAGTCTAACCAGCCACAGACTGCACACAGCGCAGTCAGTGATTTTCATACAGAGCGCTACGTGGCGTTACCCACATAAAACCCTGAACAGCCAACTTACAAGGGAGGTAGCCTATCCCCGATGCTATTCAATCTGTACATTGCACAAGCAGTAAAAGAAACAAAAGAAAAATTTGGAGTGGGAAATAAAATCCAGGGAGAAGAAACAAGAAACTTGAGGTTTCCTGATAAGATTCTAATTCTGTCAGACAGCGAAGGACTTGGAAGTGCAGTTGACAGAATGGACAGCATCTTGAAAGGAGGATATAAGATGAACATCAACAAAAGCAAAACGGGGATAATGGAATGTAGTCGAATCAAATCAGATGATGCTGAGGAAACCGGATTAACAAATGAGACGCTTAAAGTAGTAGAGTTTTGCTATTTGGGCAGCAAAATAACAGACGATGGTCGGAGTAGAGAGGATATAAATGGAAATGCCGTGTGGCTAGGGCCTCCCGTCGAATAGACCGTTCGAGTTGACGCCACTGCCGCGACTTTCGATTCGATGGGGATGAAATGATGATGATTAGGACAACACAACACCCAGTCCCTGAGTGGAGAAAATCTCCGACCCAGCCGGGCATCGAACCCGGGCCGTTGGGTATGACATTCCGTCGTGCTGACCACTCAGCTACCAGGGGCGGACAGTAGAGGGGATATGAAATGTAGACTGGCGATGGCAAGGAGAGCGTTTCTGCAGAAGAGAAATTTGCTAACATTGAATGTAGATTTAAGTATCTGGAAGTCTTTTCTGACTGCAGCCATGTATGGAAGTGAAACATGGACGATCAACAGTTTAGACAGGAAGAAAATAGAAGCTTTCGAAGTGTGATGCCACAGAAGAATGCTGAAGATTAGATGGGTAGGTCACATAACTAATGAGGAGGTACTGAATAGAATTGGGAAGAAGAGTAATTTGTGGCACAACTTACTGTAAAAAGGGATCGATTGATAGGACATGTTCTGAGGCATCATCAAGGGATCACCAATTTAGGACTGGAGGGAAGCGTGGAGGGTAAAAATGGTAGAGGGAGACCAAGAGATGAGTACACTAAGCATATTCAGAGGGATGTAGGTTGCGGTAGTTACTACGAGGTGAAGAAGCTTGCACAGGATAGATTAGCTTGGAGAGCTGCATCAAACTAGTCTTCGGGCTGAAGACCACAGTATAACAAACATGTACAACTGCAGGGTGAGCCAGAGCCCCACTGACAAGCTTTCGGAGCTTGTATAGGGATACTTTCTGAAGTATTTCGGCGTAAGGGACTCGTGGTCCCGAATAGTCACTTTGGAGGGAAAATATTGGGTCGGTTTATACGTCCTACATTTTGTTATGGTGTTCAGTTCCTTAGGCGATTCTGTTTTTTATATTATAAATGGTGCCAAAAGGACGTCCTTCCATGGTTCTATTCAGACTCGGGAATAGAAGGAATTCGTTCTGCAGCCATGTATTCATAGGGAGTCGCATAATATCTGGGGCGACCTGGCAGTGAACATAAGCACGGTGAGTCACTGGGCAAGGCGTCTGACATCGTCGCAAGGTCGTGAAACATATCCGACCTCCCGTGTGCTTGGTCGGCCGCACACAGCTGTGACTCCTGGAACGTGCGGACACTCTCAATCGAGGTGATCGGTGGATCATAATCAACCACCCCGCTGATGAAATGGACTTCTCTGGTGGTATTGCTGACACATATTCCGTTTCCCTTACTCCACCTCTCACTTTTTTTACCACTGGAGTTAATTTTATTCGGCTTGTGGTTTTATTTATTTAGATATGATTATATATGTGTAGCAGCAAGTAAGTTGGTATATGGTAACTAGTAACTTCGCTTTACGATGTTAAAGTTTGGATTTGCAATGTTCAGACTGATATAAAACTGAAACTGAGAGCTGATGGCAGTACACAATAATGTTTGTAACAAGCTGCTATGGTTTTGATTTAATGTTATTACACTGTCTTTACTTAGTAATTCTTCCTTCACAAAAGCAAGTACTTTGAGTAATGCTGAATAAATATTTCACTTTGGCTGTATGAGTCACACGAGCACACATATGTTAATTTCAGACATGGAGTGGGAGAGGGAATAAACACTTTTATCATAACTGTGGCACACCGTGGATCAAGTTATTGCTTTTCCACATCTGCTCTGGATAATCATGTAGTCCGCAGCTCGTGGTCGTGCGGTAGCGTTCTCGCTTCCCACGCCCGGGTTCCCGGGTTCGATTCCCGGCGGGGTCACGAATTTTCTCTGCCTCGTGATGACTGGGTGTTGTGTGCTGTCCTTAGGTTAGTTAGGTTTAAGTAGTTCTAAGTTCTAGGGGACTGATGACCATAGCTGTTAAGTCCCATAGTGCTCAGAGCCATTTGAACCATTTGATAATCATGTAGGGAACATTCACTTGCTACTGTAACGTAATCAAGAAGGAAAGAAAACTGTATCTGAACTCACTACCTTGCATCGTATCAAGAAAAGTCAGTAATGAAATTCAAATGATCGTTACAGCACTGAATGTTGTTTACGTTATGCAGTGGATTTTTGAATACTGTTAATTAGAATAGGAGCGCGGCTAGCCCGCGTTCTCTTAATTTCAGGGAAAAAATGTAAAATATTGCTTTAGTTTCACAGAGCAGACCTTGCCACCAAAATGTGAAAATGATAAAGTCGTAACACAGTTATTCGTTATATTTTTTGCTGCCGCATAGAACATGTCGCACAGCATCTTCCAAATGATATAGTCTGCCGGCACTGCTGGAAACTGTAAGAAAATGTTAAATATTATTATGTTACCTCGCTTTACCGGCGAGGCGACTGCGATGCCTGAAATAAATATTTTTTAAATGTGCCGCGTCTGCGGCCGTTGCCCTCGCAGATTGGTACAGCGGCTTCCGCTTAATTAAATGCTGAAAATGTCTAAATTATTTACGGGACGAATGGCTAGCAACTTTACAAATTATTTTAAAAACATATTTGCTCAAACTCTGTATATTCAAACAAAAATACATTAATTTTACACACTTTTTTACAACAACTCGCCTAATGGCGGATCTCAAGCTTCATGAACAAAAGACTCACGGCTAGCGCATACATTTGCTTAACACGCAAGTGTAACGCGTGACGAAACCCAAAGAGAACAGAGCGATTACTACAATGCTTTTTACTATTTATACATGTACTGAATTGTCCTTTTTATCTGAGGCACAGATCATAATCACTAATTCATTTAACAAGATAACAATATGTCAGGGATTCAAAGTTAAAAAATGCATAAAACGTCAAATAAGTATGAATGCTCTACATACACACATAATACATTCGTGAAATGTTTACACAGTCTTGCTTTATTGTTTCACTTGGTCATGTTTATTCGTGTTTAAATTATTTCTTTTTCGCCACGTGCGTGGCACTATATCGATACATGTTAACTGGTCTTACACACACGGAAAAAATTCTATCACACGCTTTTTATGACGACTGGCCAGGAGACGCTACACACACTAGCCCATCGTTTGGAGTACTCAAAAGTGTTTGCTTGCTGCGTTCCTCGCCACCTAACAGCAGACCGTAAAGAACAACAAAGGACTATGTGCGGAGTGGATTGAGTGTTTCGAGGCTGATCATGGCAATTTTTTGTCGAACATCGTCACGTGCGATGAAATGTGGGTTGTTTCTCACGTCGTCCAGTAGAGTAGGACCACGTGGGCATTAAGACCCTCCCACTAAGGTGACTTAAGACCGCCACTCTGAACGATTATTATGTTGAAGAATAGAGTTTTGTAGCGATAACAGTGGAGAATAATATGATCCTGAATAAAACTAACCTACTTCCGGAAAATACTGTGTTGCGTTACTTAATGAACACCCCTCGTACAGGGTCCCGCAATGAAAACCCCCACATTTGACGTAACCGGTGTTCGAGTTGTAGTGAGGATACTGATGTGGAGTGTGTTTTGTTTGGAAACAGTGTACATGCCATTTTGAGTGTGCGCCATGCCGTGGCTTGGTGAACATCGTGCGTTTGTTGTGGAGGAATTTATTCGTAACGGTGTTTCTGTGAGCGTTTCGGAAACGATTCGAACTTGGCCGACATGATAATGTCCCGGATAGAAAAACTATTCAGCTGTGGTGTCAAACTTTAGAAAGACAGGTTCAGCATTGAAAAGAAAACCTACTAGCCGTCCTCGGACTGCAACAATGCCAGAATATGTGGCACGTGTGAGAGTGTCTGTGCAACAATCACCTATGGGTTCAGCGTTTAAACATGCAGCTGCCCTGGGACTATCTGATAGGAGTGTAAGAAGAATTCTTCATAGAGAACTTCATATGAAACTGGCAGAGCTGCGTGTGAGGAAATTCTTTAAAACATTTCACCTGGCGCTTTATTTCTAGTGGCTAGCACACTGCACTCGCATTCGGGAGGACGACGGTTCAATCCCGCGTCCTGCCATCCTGATTTAGGTTTTCCGTGATTTCCCTAAATCGCTCCAGGCAAATGCCGGGATGGTTCCTCTGAAAGGGCACGGCCGACTTCCTTTCTCATCCCTCCCTAATCTGATGAGACCGATGACCTCGTTGTTTGGTCTCTTCCCCCCCCCCCTCCGCCCCCCCCCCAAATCAACCCAACCCAACCCCCTTTATTTCTTCGGGTGAGGCCCATTTCCACTAATAAGAAACTCTAAACAATCAGAATTTCCGCTGCTGGGGTGCAGAAAATCCTACACAGCCCTCGTGTGACAGTTTGCTGTGCCATTGCTGAATGTTTTGTGTGGGGACCGTATTTTTTCGAAGAACTTGGCCACACGGTAACGCTTAATTCAAACCGTTAAGTGCGTCAAGTGCGGCGGTGGGAACGTCTGTCTCAACGTCATTATATGCTGCCGACTTCTGCCTCTACTATAGCTCTATTGGCATTGCAGCTGCTGAACGTCAGCTGCAGGGCGCTATTCGCAAGGCGCAGTCTTGGGCTGTAGCTCATGGGTTCCAGTTTTCGGGAGCCAAGACCTGCGTTATGCATTTCTGCCGGCGACGCACTGTTCACCCTGAGACGCGGCTTTATCTTGCCGGCGAACCTCTTGCTGTGGTGGAGACTCATAGGTTTTTGGGAGTGGTTTTTGATGCCCGGTTGACTTGGCTGCCTCATATTCGGCAGCTTAAACAGATGTGTTGGCGGCATCTAAATGCTCACTGCTGGTCGCCATCTCTCGTGTCCTAGAGTATATCTGCTCCTGCTCAGGTGAGTCCTTCGTTATCTGTAGCGACTCCCTGAGCAGTTTACGAGCTATCGACCAGTGTTTCCCTCGCTCTCGTCTGGTGTTCGCTATCTAGGAGTCCCTCCATGCTCATGCCCGTTGCGGCCGCTCTGTGGTATTTGTGTGGACCCCAGGCCATGTTGGGATACCCGGCACTGAAAATGTTGACCGCCTGGCGAAAGAGGCCACCAGTAAACCATCTCTCGACATTGGCCTCCCGGAGACTGATTTGCGAGCTGTCTTACGCCGTAAAGTTTTCGCGCTTTGGGACGCTGAATGGCGCGATCTGACCACGCCCAATAAACTCCGTGCTATCAAGGAGACGACGACTGTGTGGCGCTCCTCCTTGCGAGTCTCTCGCAAGGAATCTGTTGTCCTCTGCCAGCTGCGCATTGGGCACACACGGCTGACGCACGGCCGCTTATTGCGCCGTGAGGACCCCCTCTATGTCGCTGCGGCTCGGCTTTGACAGTGGTCCACATTTTGTTGACCTGTCCACTTTTAACTGTGCTCAAGCGGTGCCTGATACACTCCCTGCCCTTTTAACTGATGGCAGTGCTATGGCAGGCTTAGTTTTGCGTTTTATTCGGGCAGGGGGCTTTTATCACTCAATCTAAGTGTTTGTCTTTTTGTATTGATTCTGGCCTTTGGCCCACAATTTTAGTCAGAGTTTTTAGTGTGTTTTTTCTTTCGGTGGTTGGATTTTCCTTTTTTGTCTGTATGGTCGGCCAACCACTGTCACACTCTGTGTGATTTTAATTCGTTTTGTCTGTTCTCTGTCTGAGTCTGTCTTGTCCTGTGTCGTCTGTTGTCTACATTATCCGTTTTTACTCTGTGTGGGTGTTTTTAAGTTTTGGAACAAGGGACCGATGACCATGGCAGTCTGGTCTCTTTAATCCCACAAACCAACCAACCAACCAACCTCCAACCCACGCTACACCAGTGTATTGCAGATAATAAAGATCAAGAAATGTGGTTCCAGCAAGACGGAGCAAGACCCCACACCTCTCGGCGTTCTATGGAAATGTTGCGCGAGTTGGCTCCTGGTCATCTTGTCTCTCTTCGAGGAGACATCGCATGGCCCTCAAGGTCACCTGATTTATCGCCTTGTGATTTTTTTTCTTTGGGGACACTTAAAGGCTCTAGTGTACAAACATCGCCTCACAGCACTGCAAGCACTTAAAGAGGCCATTATCCAAGAAGTGGCACCCATTCCAGGACACGAAGATGTATGGAGAACTTTTGGGATAGACTTCGTCAATGTGTTAACAATGAAGGACGTCATTTAGCAGATATAAAAACAAATAATCCAAAATGGCGAAGTATGTAGTTTTCATAAATAAAAGTAATTTTTCTCTATCATTGTTTTTCTGTGCCAGCCTATTAAAATCAGCGACCGGTCGCGAAATGGAAACCACAGTGAAAATACGACGAAGCTTCGCATAGATGTAAGCAGTGTGTCTATTAGGTCCTTAGACAGCGTCATATCTGAGCTCGTGAAGATGCCTAGAAAACATTATCTCCCACAAGGTATGGATGCCTGCCGGGAGTTTTTGCTTGATTTCATGCAGCCCCACGTAACGTATTGTTGTTGTTGTTGCTATGGTCTTAAGTCCTGAGACTGGTTTGATGCAGCTCTCCATGCTACTCTATCCTGTTTAAGATTCATCACCTCCCAGTACCTACTGCAACCTACATCCTTCTGAATCTGCTTCGTGTATTCATCTCTTGGTCTCCCTCTACTATTTTTACCCTCCACCCTGCCCTCCAGTACTAAATTGGTGATCCCTTGATGCCTCAGAACATGTCCTACCAACCGATTCCTTCTTCTAGTCAAGTTGTACCATAAACTTCTCTTCTCCCCAATCCTATTCAATACCTCCTCATTAGTTATGTGATCTACCCATCTAATCTTCAGAACTCTTCTGTAGCACCACATTTCGAAAGCTTCTATTCTCTTCTTGTCCAAACTATTTATCGTCCATGTTTCACTTCCATACATGGCCACACTCCATACAAATACTTTCCAAAACGACTTCCTGACACTTAAATCTATACTCGATGTTAACAAATTTCTCTTCTTCAGAAAGGCTTTCCTTGCCATTGCCAGTCTACATTTTGTATCCTCTCTACTTCGACCACCATCAGTTATTTTGCTCCCCAAATAGCAAAACTCCTTTACTACTTTAAGTGTCTCATTTCCTAATGTAATTTCCTCAGCATCACCGGACTTGATTTTACTACATTCCATTATCCTCGTTTTGCTTTTGTCGATGTTCATCTTATATCCGCCTTTCAAGACACTATCCATTCCGTTCAACTGCTCTTCCAAGTCCTTTGCTGTCTGTGACAGAATTACAATGTCATCGGCGAACCTCAAAGTTTTTATTTCTTCTCCATGGATTTTAATACCTACTTCGAATTTTTCTTTTGTTTCCCTTACTGCTTGCTCAATGTACAGATTAACGGTCGTGAAATTCCTTCTTAGAACAGTTTTTGGCGGCATACTGCAGGGGCAATAAGCACGCCCCTGCAGCATTTTCGATTGGAAGCATTTCGTCACCCACCATACAGCCTGGACTCTGTGATGCTCATCTCAGGTAAAGAGCTGGCTATGAAGACAGCATTCTGTCACAGACAACGAGATGCAGCTCAGCGTAGAAATCACAGGAGGCTGTCTTCTATGGCGAAGGTAGTGGAAAGTTGGCACAACGCTACGACAGATGTTTAAGTCGCAGCGGCGACTATGCTGATAAGTAGTTGGAAGACTGTAACGTACCCTCTCTCTGTTATTTTTTTTGTTTTTTATTGTTTTTTGTTATTGTAGTTGTAGAGATATGAAATTATTGTAGCGGTTTGCTTAGTCAGCCGTACTTCGGAATTTTTTGACATTAAATGGAGCCTGAAACTTGCGTAATAAATACTTCGTGTGAAATGCGATTTGCGGCATGAACAAAAATTAATTGCGGAGATGCAATCCACAGAATATTAACAGAAAAGCTTTAGAACAATGCGCACGATTGACTAGACACATTCAGAGGTTACGTACATTCGCGTACGAGTGGTTGCGATCTGATGAGAAAGATCTATCTTCATTTTTTTTGTGTAAAATAATTACACACTCGGAGATTGCGAACGTACAATCAGGGTAGAGGCACGTACTTTCTATCATTCCCCGTGGCCTGGGTAAAAGAATTGCAATTATTTAAATTTAAGAATATTTCTTTTTCAATCGGACTCCTATTTTTATACGAAAAGGAAGATTGCAGGTTCTGAATGTCTCGGCAAAATCACATCGAAATTAATCTCAGCGGCCACCAAAGGAAAGTAGTGAGCACAATCACGTACCTCTATTGTTGAGCAATGCCGTCGTAAAGATCGTTGCCTCCATCTAAAATTCGCCTTCTCGGATTAACAGAATAATTTTTACTCCATTGGTATGGGATTTGGCTTGATCTTGCCAGAAATTATAAAAACACATTTTTCATCATTTAACACCTTCATTTAACACACACATAGACCTGAAACTATACAGTACGTCTTTACGCCAGCACACCAGAACAAAAAAGGTAGTTAATACTTGAAGTAATAAAAGAACCTCGAAATTAGTCCTTTGTCTCACAATGATGAAAAAGTTTTTTAGAGCATTCCTCTGGTATGACAGTCAAACAAATTTTCTTCTTGTATCTTTGAGATTAAATTACAACATTTTTTAGTTCCTTTTCAAGACATTCTTGATCTTCTTGTATATCTTCTCCTGTACGGCATGGCTGTGTGCTCTGTGCGGCTGCTTCGAGTCGAATGAGTGTGCAGCTGCCTGTATAGCGGAAGCACGTACTGATAAGCACGGCCAAACTGGGCGCGGCAGGAAGTAGCGCCACGATAAACCGCAATGGCGGCCGGAAAAGACCCCTTTGCAGCGGATCGCACTTAGTTAAAACTATAGCGCGATCCTCCGAGCTCTAGCGGCGGCCGAGCGAAACTCGTTCAAGGTCACCCGCCAATATGGCGGCGCACACAGCCATATTGCAAATAAAACATTTTTTATTTTCAAAGGGATTTCCATTTCGCAACCGATACTTCCTTACTTTCCGAGTAGCCCTTGTATGTGTATATGTATTTATAGACATTCTCCATCTCCTCCTAAGCTGAACTTGGTACACTTATCATTGTGTGGAAAGAATGGCTGTGAGGGTAAGAACCACATACCTACCAAAGGCGTTGGGATGGCGGCGAAAAAGCGGGGTGGCTCATGAGGCGCGAATAACCATACTCTCGTCATTCAGTATTTGAGAAAGAGAACACTTAAGAGACTTCTAGCAACCTTTACACATAATGTCAAACGTTTACGAACCTTTTTCTCGCTGACGACCTCCGAAAAATAATGAACTGAAGAAAGTTTCTAGCTTATTACATTTTCGCTGTTTATGCAGTAAAACCGCCGTGTGAAGCATGACATTTTAATACTTCTTTACAACTAACTGTTTTGCAGACAGCATTATTCACACATATCACTGAATGTACTTAGTTCAGTAGTGTGGCATGACGTGGAAGCCTATCCAATGTGTGACGCAATTTACTGAACTGATATGAAGGTAATGCAAAATAAGAAAGTAAAAAAAAAAGGCTCTGAGGACTATGGGACTTAACATCTAAGGTCATCAGTCCCCTAGACTTACACCTACTTAAACCTAACTAGCCTAAGGACATCACACACATCCATGCCTGAGGCAGAATTCGAACCTGCGACCGTAGCAGTCACGCAGTTCCGGACTGAAGCACCTAGAACCGCTTTTTTTAAACCATTATTTTTTTTATTCACCAAAAACAGTAACAAAAATGGCTACAATGAAATGATGTAAATAAGGTGACAGATAATTGCAGTCATAAATTACAGCATTCAAAGACTGAGTCTTTAGTAGTAGCATAGTTTAGCACCTTCACTGTCACCTTCAACTGGCGGCAGTCCAGCATGGCACATTTTCTTCTTCTGCAGCCTGAGGCTCCTCATCGTCATTTACCAGACCCAAATTAATCATTCAGTAAATCCTTGATGTGTGTTCCTTCCAGGGTAAACTACGTGGACAGAAGAGAAGTCCCGAACGGCGACATCGCAAAATATTTCACTGCCTTGTTGTTTTTGTCAGTTCCAGCCTTCTAAACGCATCTATAGGGAGTTCAAGATCTTCCTTTATATCAGACACCAGATGTTTCTCGCCATATTCTTGTATCTGCTGTACTGCTGATTTATTTTTCATGTGTGACTTGCAGGTGAGGTTAGGGTCGGGAACGTGACCCAACCAATTCCCTCTCTATTAGGAATCCAGTTCCTAACCTATACCCATTCGGTTGAAGACAATTCGGAGCATGTTACCATATTTCTTATTGTGATTCTGATATTTAAGTATTTTCTCGAATTCATTTTCCACATACATCTTGTATTCAATATGTTAATTGCTCCCAATATTGTTAAAAACATAACTTGTATATTTGCCCATTAACCAAATCACTGCGTTATTTTTTGCCTGAGGGTAGTAACTTTCCTCTGGTCTGAAGAAAGTGTTAGTCGGTACATTGTTTGCTGAAGTTCTTGTTATTTGAGCAATTTTCTCCCTGGTCCACCTCCAGTTGATAATCCGACCTCCACCGATCTCCACAAATGTAACGATGAGGCACACTATCAACGAGGTTGCATTTGCTGCAGAGGTTTGTGTCACTTAAACCGATGGCAAAGAGACGCTCATTAGTACTGATGATGTTATTGACTACCTTGTACCACGCTGTTCTCGCGTCAGACGAAAGAACATCACTACTGATGTTTTTCCAGACCACATTCCATGCTATTCCAGCATATTTAGTTTCTATGTTATTTTTCCTTTCAGGTTTCCGTCTTTCAGCTAAAATCGCCTTTGCTGTAACGTTTTTGGAGTTTAAAAACTTTTTGCTGAGATAACTTAGTTCGAGATAATACTCCCTGATGTGTTTCAGCTTAAAACCTATTTTTTGTATATTTATCAACGGCTCTACACTTTCTGGCCTGACAATATCGTATAGTTTTGCTGTAATGCACCCTGGATCATTACACATTATGCTCCATGTTCGTTTGACATACAATGCCATCGCTTTAGACTTGATGTCGGTTAGACCCATTCCTCCATTGCTTGGATCCAAAACTGCTGTCTTCACCGGCACTCGAAACAATTCCCCTTTCCACAAGAACTTTGCTAAGGTGGACATGATCGTCTTCGCCACCATTGATGGAATGGGGAGAACCTGTGCTATGTAGTAGGCCTTGGATAAAACATACGTGTTGATAAACAGTATTCTCTGGAACTGGTCTATGCTACATTGACAGTTTTCAATCAAAGCTCCTTTGATTTTTCTTGCCACCTCCCACCAATTTATTGCTATCATTTTTAAAAGTTTCGTAATCAACAATATTAACAAACTTTAATGCTGAAAACTGACTGTGTTCATTAACATGGTTCGCCCACTCAATGCGCAAGTTAGCAAGCCGCTTTATATTTAGAAATTTATTTTTATTTTCATTTACCCTCGCACCTGATGCGGAGCAGTACGTTGCAAGTATCATCTCTAGTTGTGTCACATCTGTTTGGTCTCTGATGATTACGCCTACATCGTCCGCGTAAGCACCTACCACGGTCTTTGTACCTTGAATGGTAATGCCTGTCAGCCTGTGCTGTAGCTGTCTCAAGAAAGGTTCCAGCGATATAACGAACAGGAGCATGGATAAGGGGCTTCCTTCTCGGCCACCACGACCGGCTAAGAAAGTAATATCTGTAACTGTATAAGTCGTTTTGTTGAGTCTGATAATATTTTGTGACAAATGTTGGAAACACTTTCCATTATAAAATACTGCATTCCAATACGTTTCATGAAAGCATGGAACTTCAAGGCCACGTTGCTCTGCCCTGTTTGTTCTCTATTTTTCGCCTGTTTGTTCTTCTCGCCTGTGGGTCCAAGTATAATTCGCTTTCTGTACTTTAAGATTACAATATATACTTAATTGAAAGTTTCTTATGTTTCCTTTCAACAATACCTCTCCCTCCAAGTGAAATTTATTTAAAGATATTAATAATATTGCTGTCGACTGTCTTCGACTGTTTCGGTGGCGCCGAGTCCGCCATAACGTGTACAAAAAAAATATTTCAGTGTTTGCGAGCTTCACTCGCGAAGGAAAATTCTAACCGCTTTTGTGAACTCTTACAGTCAGTTTTGAGTATTAAAGTTTGTTAATATTGTTGATTACGAAACTTATTCAGAAATTTAACACGCAAGGCTTAGGTAAGGCTTCACTTCCGATTTAAAATATTTTCAGTTAATTAAAAAAGGATTAAGAGTTAATTCATCTCTTAAAGAGATAATTGCAAAGAAATTCTTTGTAATTATCTTAATAATACGCAGCTGTTTGTACTATTCTTCCTTTCTGTGCAAAATTAGATTAATTTGCTGGGAAAAGAAATCATTTCATGAAACTTCCTGGCAGATTAAAACTGTGTGCCCGACCGAGACTCGAACTCGGGACCTTTGCCTTTCGCGGGCAAGTGCTCTACCAACTGAGCTACCGAAGCACGACTCACGCCCGGTACTCACAGCTTTACTTCTGCCAGTACCTCGTCTCCTACCTTCCAAACTTTACAGAAGCTCTCCTGCGAACCTTGCAGAACTAGCACTCCTGAAAGGAAGGATATTGCGGAGACATGGCTTAGCCACAGCCTGGGGGATGTTTCCAGAATGAGATATTCACTCTGCAGCGGAGTGTGCGCTGATATGAAACTTCCTGGCAGATTAAAACTGTGTGCCCGACCGAGACTCGAACTCGGGACCTTTGCCTTTCGCGGGCAAGTGCTCTACCAACTGAGCTACCGAAGCTAGTTCTGCAAGGTTCGCAGGAGAGCTTCTGTAAAGTTTGGACGGTAGGAGACGAGGAACTGGCAGAAGTAAAGCTGTGAGTACCGGGCGTGAGTCGTGCTTCGGTAGCTCAGTTGGTAGAGCACTTGCCCGCGAAAAGCAAAGGTCCCGAGTTCGAGTCTCGGTCGGGCACACAGTTTTAATCTGCCAGGAAGTTTCATATCAGCGCACACTCCGCTGCAGAGTGAATATCTCATTCTGAAATCATTTCATGCTCTGTATTATCGCTGGGTTAGTTGCAGGTTACGTTACGTTGTCATTCCTTGAAAGATAGCGTAACATTTCCGTTAATAATAAATAACTTTTTGCCTGCCTATTGAGATTAAGTCACGCTACATACATTTAAGACGCGTTTACTCGCGCTCAAAATATAAGTGGCGTTCCCAAAAACAATACGCAGAATTTGAACTGCTACGTTACATCTGCATCTACATACATACGCCGCAATCCACCATACGGCGCGTGGCGGAGGGTACCTCGTACCACAACTAACATCTTCTCTCCCTGTTCCACTCCCAAACAGAACGAGGGAAAAATGACTGCCTGTATGCCTCTGTACGAGTCCTAATCTCTCTTATCTTTGTGGTCTTTCCGCGAAATATAAGTTGGCGGCAGTAAAATTGTACTGCGGTCAGCCTCAAATGCTGATTCTCTAAATTTCCTCAGTAGCGAATCACGAAAAGGACGCCTCCTTTCCTCTAGAGACTCCCACCCGAGTTCCTGAAGCATTTCCGTAACACTCGTGTGATGATCAAAGCTACCAGTAAAAAATCCAGCAGCCCGCCTCTGAATTGCTTCTGTGTCCTCCCTCAATCCGACCTGACAGGGATCCCAAACGCTCGAGCAGTACTCAAGAATAGATCGTATTAGTGTTTTATAAGCGGTCTCCTTTATAGATGAACCACATCTTCCCAAAATTCTACCAATGAACCGAAGACGACTACCCGCCTTCCCCACAACTGCCATTACATGCTTGTCCCACTTCATATCGCTCTGCAGTATTACGCCCAAATATTTAATCGACGTGACTGTGTCAAGCGCTACACTACTAATGGAGTATTCAAATATTACGGAATTCTTTTCCCTATTCATCTGCATTAATTTACGTTTATCTATGTTTAGAGTTAGCTGCCATTCCTTACATCAATCACAAATCCTGTCCAAGTCATCTTGTATCCTCCTACAGTCACTCAACGACGACACCTTCCCGTACACCACAGCATCATCAGCAAACAGCCGCACATTGCTATCCACCCTATCCAAAAGATCACTTATCCAGATAGAAAACAACAGCGGACCTACCACACTTACGTGGGGCAGTCCAGATGATACCCTCACCTCCGACGAACACTTACCATCGAGGACAACGTACTGGGTTCTATTTCTTAAGAAGTCTTCGAGCCACTCACATATTTGGGAAACAATCGTTCCTTAGTTAGGAGTCTGCAGTGGGGCACCGAGTCAAACGCTTTCCGGAAGTCAACGAATATGGCATCCATCTGATACCCTTCATTCATGGTTCGCAAGATATCATGTGAAAAAAGGGCGGGTTGCGTTTCGCAGTAGCGATGCTTTATAAAGCCGTGCTGATACATGGACAGCAACTTCTCTGTGTCAAGGAAATTCATTATATTCGAACTGAGAATATGTATGAGAATCCTGCAACAAACCGATGTTAAGAATATTCGTCTGTAATTTTGAGGATCCGTCCTTCTACCCTTCTTATATACATTATCATCGCTGTAGTTTGCGACTGTCGCCTGCGCCCGTATTTCAAATCGCACGTAGCAATCTGTTCTGACTTATACGGAATAACTAAATTAATTCAAGACCACAAAATTACGCAGAAAGGAGGTCATGGTACAGGAGACAGGACGTCACAAACATTGAGCTTCGTCAAAACGCAAGTTCAGCGCGAAATTCGCTAGAAATATAGGTGAAATAGGTACTAATACGTATGAAATATGTTAAACAATTCTGAAATATGTTTGACATGTGCATATGCGGGTGGGCAAAGCTACCGGTACAAAAGCTCATCCTAAGACGCTGGAGCAGTTTCAACCAAATTTAGTACATACAGGGTGAAAAGTATTTAAACCGACAAACTCTGGGAGGTTGTAGGGGAAATCAAAACAAATATTTTTCCCTAATGTCATTTTTTCCTATGAGGATTATTTAAACCGGTGGAGGCCGTATTACGCTCTTCAGCTGTTAGAGGCCGTATTACGATCTTCAGTTGTTACAGGGCGTATTACGCTCTTCAGTTGTAGGTAACTGCTGTCCACCAGTGTAGTAGTGCATTGTCTCTGTTTACTAATGAAGCGAGACACCTGGAGTGAGTACACTGATACGATTAGTGTGTACTACGTAGCGCACCACAACGGACGAGCTGCACTGCGGGTTTATCGACAACAATATCCTAATCGCCGTATCGCGCATCATACGACCTTTGCTGCTGTGTACCAACGTCTGTGTGAGACCGGGTCATTTAGCAGATTACCTGGACAGGGACGCCGTCGCACGGTAAGAGCGCTGCAATTTGAGGAAGCCGTCTTGCAGCATGTGGAACGGGATCCTATAATCAACACTCGTGCAATTGCACGTAACATGGGGACGAATGCAAGAACAGTCCTCCTGGGGAAAACTGGCCCACAAATTGTTACGTCCACTTCACTTACAGCGTGTCCACAACCAGGAACCAGTTGATTATCCATCCAGAGCACAGTTTCGCAGTGGTACCTGGAACAGTGTGAAATGCATCCTACATTTCCACCCTCTGTGTTGTTTACCGCTGAGGCAACGTTCGGGGGTGATGGAGTCTTCAACATGCACAATTCGCATGTTTGGAATGAGGATAACCCACATGCCACAGTTACTAGCGCTCATCAAGTGCGGTTCTTCGTTAATGTGTGGGTCGGTGTTGTTGGGGACTGTTTAATTGGGCCGTATCTGCTAGTTAGTTTTGTTTCTTGGTCATAAAAAATGGAAACGTGTTTGTTGGTTCAATTAATTTGCCGCCAGAGAAATCTTCCTCTACCGGTTTAAATACTCCTCATAAGAAAAAATGACATTAGGGAAAAATATTTGTTTTGATGTCCCCTACAACCTCCCAGAGTTTGTCGGTTTAAATACTTTTCACCCTATATAATAGTTTAATAGTCACAAACGGGAAAGAAATACTGGGGGGGGGGGGGGGGGAGAGGGGTAAGAATATCAACCTCCTATTGCGGCGATCGTGAGAGTGTGGCGTGGGAAAGGGGAGTATGCGGGAGGGGGGAGGAGATGGACAGAGAGGGAGAGGGGAGGTACTCAGCTAGTCAAATAATTGAATAACACGTAATCATATAGAAAAAGTGTATTATGCGCAAAACATACACACATATGAGGACTGCTTGTATATGAACTAGACACTGGGGTACAGATTTTGGTCACAGCACAACACCTTCTGATTACTGTTGCCAAAAAAATAACTAAAGTTTACAGCTGTTGAATCTATCTTCTCCTGAGCACCACCCCACACGTTCAAATTCGTCGTTAAATTTGGCGTCATTAGCTGGATCCTCACCATGAGGAACTTGTTTTGGTTCGTCTTGTTCTCACTTCGACTGTAGCTGTTCTTCGTGTCTTGCTGTAGAGGCCAAACACAGTCTGTAAGTGGGCCAGGGATGCCCGTCAACGAAGGTGAAGGCCGATGCAAAAATCCTGGCTCAAGGATCCAGGTTCGGATCTCGCACTGGTAGACGCCCACTGCGTTCGTCAAGCCTCTGGGACAGGCCACGTTGATGGAGACCTACATGCATAAGAATATGTAAACGCAAAAGATTAAAATATTAGCTAAAGTCCGAAAGCTGTTACCAGACGCGGATATTCGTTAAATACATATACATTGTCTGACAAAAAAATGAGAAGAACCCACAAGATCAGGAGGAAATGAAATGAAACTTCGTGGGTTCAGAGGATATGTGACGTTGTTTTAGTGATTACGAAATCGAGTCAGATTTACTAAGTACTTGACAGCATGAGCCCGTACGTTAGTATGATGTTGCATACTCTCTGACCTAGATGCAAGCACCTATTTGGTTGGGAAGAGTGTCATTAAATTGTTGTATCATCTCCTGGGGAAAACTGGCCCACACTTGTAACTGGTCCTTGATGTCAGAGATATCGGGCATTATGATGGAGGTGACGTCTGAGCTGACCTCACATGTATTCTATGGGCAATAGACCTACAGTGCTGACCCCTGCAGTATCTCAGCATTGTTGTTGTTGTTGTTGTGGTCTTCAGTCCTGAGACTGGTTTGATGCAGCTCTCCATGTTACTCTATCCTGTGCAAGCTCCTTCATCTCCCAGTACCTACTGCAACCTACATCCTTCTGAATCTGCTTAGTATATTCATCTCTTGGTCTCCCTCTACGATTTTTACCCTCCACGCTGCCTCCAACGCTAAGTTTGTAATCCCCTGATGCCTCAGAACATGTCCTACCAACCGGTCCCTTCTTCTAGTCAAGTTGTGCCACAAACTCCTCTTCTCCCCAATTCTATTCAATACCTCCTCATTAGTTATGTGATCTACCCATCTAATCTTCAGCATTCTTCTGTAGCACTACATCTCGAAAGCTTCTATTCTCTTCTTGTCCAAACTATTTATCGTCCACGTTTCACTTCCATACATGGCTACACTCCATACAAATACTTTCAGAAACGACTTTCTGACACTTAAATCTATACTCGATGTTAACAAATTTCTCTTCTTCAGAAACGCTTTCTTTGCCGTTGCCAGTCTACATTTTATATCCTATCTACTTCGACATCCTCAGTTATTTTGCTCCCCAAACAGCAAAACTCCTTTACTACTTTAAGTGTCTCATTTCCTAATCTAATTCCCTCAGCATCACCAGACTTAATTCGACTACATTCCATTATCCTCGTTTTGCTTTTGTCGATGTTCATCTTATATCCGCCTTTCAAGACACTATCCATTCCGTTCAACTGCTCTTCCAAGTCTTTTGCTGTTTCTGACAGAATTACAATGTTATCGGCGAACCTCAAAGTTTTTATTTCTTCTCCATGGATTTTAATACCTACCCCAATTTTTTTTTGTTTACTTTACTGCTTGCTCAATATACAGGTTCGATTCCTGCCTCGGGCATGGATGTGTGTGATGTCCTTAGGTTAGTTAGGTTTAAGTAGTTCTAAGTTCTAGGGGACTGATGACCACAACTGTTAAGTCTCATAGTGCTCAGAGCCATTCAATATACAGATTGAATAACATCAGGGATAGGCTACAACCCTGTCTCACTCCCTTCCCAACCACTGCTTTCCTTTCATGTCCCTCGACTCTTATAACTGCCATCTGGTTTCTGTACAAATTGTAAATAGCCTTTCGCTCTTTGTATTTTACCCCTGTCACCTTTAGAATTTGAAAGAGAGTATTCCAGTCAACATTGTCAAAAGCTTTCTCTAAGTCTACAAATGCTAGAAACGTAGGTTAGCCTTTCTTTAATCTTTCTTCTAAGATAAGTCGTATGGTCAGTATTCCCTCACGTGTTCCAACATTTCTACGGAATCCTAACTGATCTTCCCCGAGGTCGGCTTCTACCAGTTTTTCCATTCGTCTATAAAAATTCGCGTTAGTAGTTTTGCAGCTGTGACTTATTAAACTGATAGTTCGGGAATTTTCACATCTGTCAACACCTGCTTTCTTTGGGATTGGATTATTATATTCTTCATGAAGTCTGAGGGTATTTCGCCTGTCTCATACATCTTGCTCACCAGGTGGTAGAGTTTTGTCAGGACTGGCTCTCCCAAGACCGTCAGTAGTTCTAACGGAATGTTTTCTACTCCTGAGGCCTTGTTTCGACTCAGGTCTTTCAGTGCTCTGTCAAACTCTTCACGCAGTATCTCAGCATTACCCTCCCATAAATAAGAAGATGTGAAGTTTGTGTTAGGAAGGGAACTGGACTAGGGTAGGCCCTTGAGCTGTGTTAGTGATAGTGCTTTGGTTTGTTTTGTTTTGTTTTGGGGCATAAAAACAACTAGCGTCACTCGCGCCCAAGTCAGAACCGAAGAATACGAAGAGAAAAATGGAGTTAAGAACGTCTACTCGTTAATGAAGGATGGAAACAGGGACCATAAAATACGCCATAGAGAAATGGAAGTCTTGAACTAAAGATTAAATGTCCTTCGCCATATTGATGCGACGGATAGAAAGTAAGACGCGGTCGACAACCCACGCGTCGATCGTTAAAACGGCCAGTAACTCAGACGGCAAACATAAATGAGAACGTAAGTGGTTAAGAAAAGGGCACTCCGTCAGGAAATGGCGAACCGTCAGATGTTGAGGGCAATGAGCACATAGTGGTGGGGGAGCATCACTTAACAAATAGCTATGATTAAAAATATACTACTGGCCATTGAAATTGCTACACCAAGAAGAAATGCAGATGATAAACGAGTATTCATTGGACAAATATATTATACTGAAACTGACATGTGATTACATTTTCACGCAATTTGGGTGCATAGATTCTGAGAAATCAGTACCCAGAACAACCACCTCTGACAGTAATAACGGCCTTCATACGCCTGGGCATTGAGTCAAACAGAGCTTGGATGGCGTGTACACGTACAGCTGCCCATGCGGCTTCAACAAGATACCACAGTTCATCAACAGTACTGACCGGCGTATTGTAACAAGCCAGTTGCTCGGCCACCATTGACCAGACGTATTCAATTGGTGAGAGATGTGGAGAAAGTGCTGGCCAGGGCAGCAGTCTGTATCCAGAAAGGCCTGTACAGGACCTGCAACATGCGGTCGTGCATTATCCTGCTGAAATGTAGGGTTTCGCAGGGATCGAATGAAGGGTAGAGCTACGGGTCGTAACACATCTGAAATGTAACGTCCACTGTTCAAAGTGCCGTCAATGCGAACAAGAGGTGATCGAGACGTGTAACCAACGACCCCCGATACCATCACGCCGGGTGATACGCCAGTATGGTGATGAGGAATACACGCTTCCAATGTGCGTTCACCGCGATGTCGCCAAACACGGATGTGACCATCATGATGCTGTAAAGAGAACGTGGATTCATCCGGAAAAAATGAAGTTTTGCCATTCGTGCACCCAGGTTCGTCGTTGGGTACACCATCGCAGGTGCTGCTGTCTGTGATGCAGTGTCAAGGGTAACTGCAGGCATGGTCTCCGAGCTGATAGTCCATGCTGCTGCAAACCTCGTCGAACTGTTCGTGCAGATCTTGTAAACGTCCCATCTGTTGACTCAGGGATCGAAACGTGGCTGCAGGATCCATTACAGCCATGCGGATAAGATGCCTGTCATCTCGACTGCTAGTGATGCGAGGCCAGTGGGATCCAGCACGGCGTTCCGTATTACCCTCCTGAACCCACTGATTCCATATTCTGGTAACAGTCATTGGATCTCGACCAACGCGAGCAGCAATGTCGTGATACGATAAACCGGAATCGCGGTAGGCAACATTCCGACCTTTATCAAAGGTATGCATTTCTCTTCCTTACACTCGGCATCACAACAACGTTCCACCAGGCAACGCCGGTCAACTGCTGTTTGTGTATGAGAAATCGGTTGGAAACTTTCCTCATGTCAGCACGTTGTAGGTGCCGCCACCGGCGCCAACCTTGTGTGAATGCTCTGAAAAGCTAATCATTTGCATATCGCAGCATCTTCTTCCTGTCGGTTAAATTTCGCGTCTGTAGCACGTTATCTTCGTGGTGCAGCAATTTTTATGGCCAGTAGTGCAAAATGCGCAGCACGCACTTTAGTTAAAATGATCTCCTCATGGCGAGAGGGTCGAGAGGATGTTGTCCAAGCCGATGGGAGAGGCTTAATTCCCCGGAGCTTGTTTCCATGAAGGGAGGACCGGCGGTGATGCCAAAGTGACACCACCCGCTGGCGCACTACAACAAAGAGACCAGTGGAGGGAGTGGAAGAACTAGCAGCCTTGGCAGCCGCGTCAGCGGCCTCGTTTCCTGTCAGACCGACGTCACCAGGAATCCACACAGAAATCACAGTGGCTCCCTCAAGAGTGAGCAAGTGATAGCTTTCCTGGACTCGTTGCACAAAGGGTTGGACAACGTACAGTACAGCTCCAAAGGGCACTGAGAAAGTCGCAGCAGATTACGCAATTGAAAAGCCTTTGCCGCCAATGTACTGCGTGGCCTGATACAGGGTGAAGAGGTCTGCTGTAAATACTGACAAGGAAACCTCCCCATCGCACCCCCCCTCAGATTTAGTTATACGCTGGCACAGTGGATAGGCCTTGAAAAACTGAACACAGATCAATCGAGAAAGCAGGAAGAAGTTGTGTGGAACTATGAAAAAAATATGCAAAATATACAAACTAAGTAGTCCATGTGCAAGATAGGCAACATCGAGAATAATCTGAGCCCAGGAGCGCCGTGGTCCCGTGGTTAGCGTGAGCAGCTACGCAATGAGAGGTCCTCGGTTCAAGTCTTCCCTCGAGTGAAAAGTTTACTTTCTTTATTTTCGCAAAGTTATGATCTGTTCGTTCATTGACGTCTCTGTTCACTGTAGTAAGTTTAGTGTCTGTTTTTTGCAACCACACCGCCAAACCGTGTGATTAGTAGACGAAAGGACGTGCCTCTCCAATGCAAACCAAAAACATTTGTTCACGTGGTCATAGGTCAACCGATTCCTCCACAGGAAAACACGTCTGATATATTCTATACGACACTGGTGACGGCATGTGCGTCACATGACAGGAATATGTTGTCGACCCACCTAACTTGTACACTTGGCGAATGGGTAAAAAGATTCTTCTACCTTGCCCGATTTAGGTTTTCTTGTGGGTGTGATAACCACTCCCAAAAAAGTGATGAAAACAAGATTTTGCCACATAAACTGCAACAAATGAATGCAACAGTTTCACAGTCGCACAGTTTTCCCTGTGCTCTGTCAAAACATATGTTTTTAACGTTTTCAAATTTCTCCGTGCGTAGACCGTCAAATCCTGCATATGTCCAAGCAAATCTGAACATGCCCTGAAATTTTGGAGAGTGTAGTTGATTACGTGTGAGTGCCTGACCTTTGATAATTGTCTGAAAATAAAAAATTAAACTTTTCACTCGAGGGAAGACTTGAACCAATGACCTCTCATTCCGCAGCTGCTCACGCTAACCACTTAACCACGGCGCTCCTGAGCTCAGGCTGTCCTTAATGTTGATTATGTTGTGCATGGACTACTCAGTTTGTATATTTTGTATATTTGTTTCATAGTTCCACACAACTTCTTCCTGTTTTCTCGATTGATCTGTGCTCAGTTTTTCAAGGCCTATCCACTGTACCAACTTATAACTAAATCTGAGGGGTGTGCGATGGGGAGGTTCCCTTGTGAGCAGTGTTCCGTAAGCCGATACCGAAAAACGTCGGTGCCAATGACGAAGGCACACCGTACTATCACGAATTTCCGTGGAAAGGTCATGAAACTTACGGTGATAGAGGAAGGCTGTAATAGTGTCCTTAGGAAGCGAATGAAGTCCGAGGTGAACACAGGCTGCTCCACGAAGCCAAGGTGGTGAAAGGTTCACACCAACCGGGAAAGTGGCAGGGAGCGAGAAGTTAAGCTGTCGGAGCACGAGCTGAAAGCAAACTCCAGGAGGTAACAGAAGACGGACGCGCCCTACACTGGCGATCAAGGAAGTCATCAAAGAAGGAGGCATGGGATGGGTGGCCAGGCATGGCAGACAAAGGCATGCGTATCTGCGAAGGAGAAATTCACGGTGGTATGGCAGCAGTAGCTTGGCGACTTCTTCGTATGGGCTCGCAACCGGGTTGTGTAAAACGTGCCAATGGCCAAATAGATGCCACGATGGTGGATAGTATTGAGATGGCTGCATAAACGAAACACCCATAGTCTAGTTTCGAACAGACAAGGTATCCATACAAACGGAGGAAGTACTGCTTAGGACAAATGGAAGGACGAAGGAGGTTTCCTATCGAGGATAAGTCCCAGGACTTCGTAGTTTCAACTAACGGAAGAGCAACAGGACCAAGATGTAAGGATGGTGGAAGAAACCAGTTGCACAGCCGGAAATCCATATAAAAGCGAAAGGCATTGTCGATACTCTGTTTGTAAAGACGATCGAGACATCGCTGATGACGCCGCTCAATGAGACAAGTCCATGGAGAACTGCAATAGGTGGAAAAATCGTCAACGAAGAGGGAGTACAAATTGTAATTGATTTCTTCAGCTTCCATCATTATCGTAGATTACCCTCCCAGTTCACGGAGTCACGTCCCGTAAGTGGACGACCATTGTCCTGTTGAAAAATATCACTATTATACCGCCACATGAGAGGTAACATATGAGGAAACAATGTCCATGATGTACTGTTGCGGTATCACAGTTCCCTCAGCCACTACTAAAGTGCGCGTCATTTATGACGGCGGCCGAGTTTAGGTTCGTTCTGCGCATCTGACGTCACAAAACACAGTCAGCCAATGAACAGAGAACGACGTTGCCAGAGCTTGACTGCAGTGCAGAGCACGGACGAGTGTCTTCCGTTTTAGAAACGTTCAGTCATAAATAAAGTAATTGAACAAAAGCAATGTCTTGACAGCAGATTTTCTTTTATAGAAAGTTTGGAAAAAGCATTCTTTATACCAATTACTTCATATTCTATTAATTAATTAAACCAAACAAGCAATAAGCCTCCTAATTCAGGTGATAGCAAGGAAAGGTGTTTGTATCATTCTCACTAACCGCTTTTTCGCAATAAAGAACAGCGGTAATTGTTTATTTCCTATTGTACTTTGACGAAACGTGAGTAATTCATAATCATACCAACAATGTTTGTCGGTATTTTGCGTGACATTTTAGAGTCCTCTGGGAGATATATTGAATGACGAGCTGTGTCAGCGTATGGGTAAAGTGTATGGCTCCATAAGCGAAAGGCTGTGAGTTCAAATCTTGATCGGTGCTTAATATTTTCTTTATTTAAAAACAATATCGAAGTGTCTTACTACATGAATTTTATTCGTTTGAATGTAATTTTTTGAAATTTCTAGTGGCAACTAAAATCGACCATAGGGAAAGTATACGCTATGGACTTTTACCTCTGCAAACTCTTCAAAATTTCGTGCAATGGTTTACTACATCTAATGCTGCACAATAACTGTGTTCAATGTCGAAACAAAAGTAAGTGATTTATGAGGGCAAGGTATCAGTCATGAATATGTGTAAAAATCACATTTTTGGGCCTAATAGTTTTTGTGAAACCGAATGATAAAGTGTGTCAAAGCAGTCGAAACACCATGTGTCCACACAGGCGAGCAGTGCAATGATGACAAAATCGCGCACATCGCGGAATGCGGAGAGCACGTCTCTGTAGCAGCGAAAGGGTTAATGTAGCCATGGTGGCTTTACTTCATAAACAGCGTGCTCCCCCCTAAACGTAAGTTTGCGAACTATACTAAGGCGCTGCTTCTCTTGGCGCGTACATCTGGCAACGCAGCAATCTCCTGCGTCTGGGTGGGCATGCGCGAACCGCCAAGATAAAAGAATTGAACTATAGCTGTGATGTGCAGTCATAACTGATGGATCCCCACACCACTGTGCTTCTCCGAAACGTTGGAAGATTGGGACCTCTAACAACTCGCCACCATCCTCGCCGGCGATGGTCAGCCGGGACAGTGCAGAACAATGATTCATAATTGAACGCATTGTTAGGCTATTCATGAGCAGTACATGGTTCCGGTCATGGCACCTCTCCAAATGCAGCCGTTAGTGTCTCAGTGTTAACAGCAGCCTATGCATAGAATGGTGCTAGTCTCCCGCCAATTTTGCGAGGTGGTACAGAATGTTGCAGAGAGTCCATTACTTGTTCAGAGAGGGCAGGCGCAGCTGTGTAGGGGTTACAGTGTCCTCGGTGCACAATACAGCGTCCTTCCTTTGCGGTGGCCAGGTGGGGTCCATTGGGACCTTGACGTCAGGTTGCCAGCCTTCATGTTCCCGTGCAGTCCAACAACAGGCTACCGTCACATGCAAAAGCTCCACAAATCTGGTTACTGCGCGATTCGACCAGTCAGACAAATGGAGATCCACAATGAGGCCCCATCCAAACTCTGCCTAGTGCTGATAACGTTGCCTCATAAGAGTGCTCATCATCTCCCTGTTCTTTACAAGGATCACTCGACATCTGACGCTGTTTACGTCCCCATGCAGTCCAACATAGGGCTACCAACATAGCTGAATGTCCCACAAATTCGGATACTGCACGATCTGACCAACTGGCCAAATAGAGACCACTGAGCAACTACGCTGGTTGAATGGAACAAATAAGTGTCGGTGTGGAAAATTTTCAGAATACGATATCTCGTAAGCGGCTCGCACCAGAATCTTGTAACAAATATCACTGTCATGAATGCGTGTCCGAAAGAACAAAAGCACGCGGAATCCGCAGCTATGATCCATATTATGTAAATAGTAGGTAAATGGGGAGAAAGCAAAGGAAGGGGAGAAATTATTGATGTCAGTTACATTGGAATGTTATGCGTAACCAGCAGCGATTTACAGCGTGTCCGGATAGCGCAGAAGTTAACGCAACTACCTAATGAGCGAGAGTTTCCGGCTTCGAAGCCTGGTCTGACACTCGTCGCCACTGCTTCTGCATGAAATACCAATGCAGCTGACATCAATATTTCTTCCCTTTCCTTTCTTCTCGTCTTCCAACAATTTTCATAAAATACCACTGGCATTATAGTTTACTCTACTTTTAGCTTGCTAATGTCAACAGGCATTGTTCCATTTAAAAAAGTGAATGTTTGCACAAAAATATTCTAAGTGTTATTACACTTTGTTGATTGGCTGACAATACGTGGCCCTGACATACCAATCCATTTTGTGAAAACCGCACAACCACAGCATTTTCTATTCCGTGTTTGTGGTGCTTGTCTTAGCATAAATATGACGTAGCAAATGTTCAAACTGACCACCGTTTTCACGCTGGCATAGTGCTGAAACTGTTAAACTGCGACCTCTAGTTAGTTCCAATACCCAATTTCCTTTGTTTGATGCTTTCTTTCTGCCCTACAGTTTTCGTCAGATTGTTTTCCCGCATCCAATATACAGGGTGTTACAAAAAGGTACGGCCAAACTTTCAGGAAACATTCCTCACACACATATAAACAAAAGATGTTATGTGGACATGTGTCCGGAAACGCTTAATTTCCATGTTAGAGCTCATTTTAGTTTCGTCCACCTACGCTCAATGGAGCACGTTATCATGATTTCATACGGGATACTCTACCTGTGCTGCTACAACATGTGCCTTTACAAGTACGACACAACATGTGCTTCATGCACGATGGAGCTCCTGCACATTTCAGTCGAAGTGTTCGTACGCTTCTCAACAACAGATTCGGTGACCGATGGATTGGTAGAGGCGAACCAATTCCATGGGCTCCATGCTCTCCTGACCTCAACCCTCTTGACTTTCATTTATGGGGGCATTTGAAAGCTCTTGTCTACGCAACCCCGGTGCCAAATGTAGAGATTCTTCGTGCTCGTATTGTGGACGGCTGTGATACAATACGCCATTCTCCAGGGCTGCATCAGCGCATCAGGGATTCCATGCGGCGGAGGTGGATGCATTTTGAACATTTTGAACATTTCCTGTAACAAAGTGTTTCAAGTCACGCTGGTACGTTTTGTTGCTGTGTGTTTCTATTCCATGATTAATGTAATTTGAAGAGAAGTAATAAAATGAGCTCTAACATGGAAAGTAAGCGTTTCCGGACACATGTCCACATAACATATTTTCTTTCTTTGTGTGTGAGGAATGTTTCCTGAAAGTTTGGCCGTAACTTTTTGTAACACCCTGTATATGTGTGTATATATTCTGTCCAAGAAGTTCTTAGGCCGACATAATATATACATGTGTCCCAAAAAAACACCAACAACTTTAGCAACACGTTCCTTATTTAGAAATAAGTTAAAACGTCTACTAACCATGAGCTCTAAAATCCATGCCTAAAATAATATGAGCAGTTGTTCATCTTCGAAACTATGAAACAAATTTCTTCTAAAGCAAGGTCTTTACTTTCCATATTTTGGGAAGAGGAAGTATTGACCAAAACAAGAAAAAATGGTTGACTGGTGAAGGATGCAATCAGCCACAATTTGTGGCTGGTTGCGTCTTTCACCATCATTTACGGCCGCGGAGTTCACAAGACGCAACATAAATAAAATAACAAAGGACAAAAGTCTAGTAAACATGGGGTCTAAAGTGCGTACTTTAAGAGCTGTGAGTACTTGTCCATATTCGCTGGCGTGAAACACATCTCTTCTACAGAACAAGTGCTCACATCTCTTAAGGGGGTAGGACGTCAAACGGTCCGACTTGGAGCAGGAGAGGCACCACAGGACATTTTAATTTCCACTGTCTATACTTTTACATATAAATTTATAAAAGTTTGAAAGCATGATAAGGAAGGATTCAGGATTCATACCCATAGCAGTGGAAGCTCAAAAACGTAACAAAATACATTCTTTCACATGTGAAATTTCATCATTTTTTCACTTACTACTAGCTGCATTTGTTGCTATAGGTACACTTTGCTTCCTAAGTAAGAGAGATTACTCGATGAATTTTGCACAGCAGACAAACTATAGTTACATGTGTATGAAACTCTAGAGTTTATTTAATTTATGAAAAAATGAATGAACAGTTACATTTTAAACTTCATGTTTAGAAAAAAGTCAAATTTTATAGTTAATTATCTCAATTTTTACCACAGATTTGGAAAATTCTATTCTAGAGTTTCATACACCTGTAAGTACTGCTTGTATGCTGTGCAAAATTCATCGAAGAATCTCTCTTACTTCGGAAGAAAAGTGTACCTACAGAAACAAATGCAGCCAGTAGTAAGAGAAAAAAATGATGAAACTTCACATGTAAAAAAAGGTATTTTGCTACGTTTTTTAACTTCCACTGCTATGAGTGTAAGTCCTCAATCCTTCCTGATCATGCTGACAAAGTTTAATTAATTTATTTGTAAAAGTATAGACAGTAGAAATTAAAATGTCCTGTGGTGCCTCTCCTGCTCCAAGTCGGCCCGTTTGACGTCCTACCCCCCTTAAGGTATGCGCTTTAGAACCCTTGTTTACCAGACATTTTTTTCTTGTTTTGGTTTAAGGAACCTGTTCCTAACGTTTGTCGGTGTTTTTTGGGACACCCTGAACATATAAACCCTTCTTTATCGGTGCCAACTTTCCTCCCATTCTAATTCAGAAGCTTAGTCTGAGACATACAAGGAGTTTCCGTAAAAGTGTGCAAAAATGTAACAGCACACAGAGAATGCTGCACTGAACAATTTGAGGTAGGGAATCGGGGGTGGGAGAAACCAGTCCAAGGAGATATGGAAGTAAACTTGTCTACCGCTTTGTCTAGCATTACTGTTTTCCAGCTTATTTACAACTAACGTGCGTACAAGTTTACACGTGCTGTGCTGTTTATTTACATGCATTTACGAGGGATGACTCAAAAGTAATGCCTCCACCTTCGTAACTCTTCAAAAGTTGGCAGCAATGGTATGTGGCAGGAACTGGCTTGTTCCGTAGCCTCTTCTCTACAGCTCCAGTTGGCGGGAAGCCTTATCACTGAACGGTTGTGTTGTTGCAGTGTAAAGTATGGAACCCTGCGCAGACGGTCGGTCAATGCGATTTAAGCGACGTGCAGTCATTGAATTCTTGACAGCAGCAGGTGTCACCCCACGCTTCGTCTCCAGTCAAAACTGAACGGAGAAAGGCGTCACCTTCATTCTCGTAGTGCCAGAGAAGTTCCTGGCAAATTTCAAGTCTGTGCATCCGGGGTACCCATCGTGCACAGATCTTCCGATAGCCAAGCAAAGCAATAATGTGACCCACACGTTCTTGTGAAATCCTGATTGTGCTTGCAATTTCTCTCTAAGTGATACGACAATCGTCCTGAACCAGTCTGTCAACATTTTTCTTGTGAAACTCGGTGGTTGCTGTCACAGGACGTTCAACTCTTTGTTTGTGACGCGGGTCATATGTTCCCGCCTCAACATCTTTAAACTTGGTTCAAAATGGCTCTGAGCACTATGGGACTTAACATCTGAGGTCATCAGTCCCCTAGAACTTAGAACTACTTAAACCTAACTAACCTAAGGACATCACACACATCCATGCCCAAGGCAGGACTCGAACCTGCGACCGTAGCGGGCGCGCGGTTCCAAACTGAAGTGCCTAGAACCGCTCGGCCACTTCGGCCTTTAAACTTACTCGCCCGACGACGCACAGTACTCACATCAACACAATCACCATAAACTGCTTTCATTCTCTGATGAATCTGGGTTGGGGTGACAGCTTCTGCTGTCAAGAATTCAATGACTGCACGTTGCTTAAATCTCACTGACCGACCGTCTGCGCAGGGTTCCATACTTTACGCTGTAACAACACAACCGTTCAATGCTACGGCTGGAGCTGTAGAGAAGAGGCTACAGAACAAGCCAGTACCTGTCATATACCATTGCTGCCAATTGAGGAGTTACGAAGGTGCAGGCATTACTTTTCAGTCAACCTTCGTACTTCCTGCAAGGAAACAAGGAGGACGAGCCTGATTCCAGGGAAGTCATGATGCAGATTTTGTTCACTTTACTTGCCAATACGATGGCACTATTGTATCGTATTTATACTGTCCCATGACAGCACGTGCTATGAATCAACGACAGAACCACTCATTACTCAGTGCTATTCAAAGACGTGGAGCAGTACCGGTACAGTTTCACAAAACTCACTGGCATGCACCTTGTGTATGGGCAAATACGTTGCAATGTTCTGACGGCCACAGTGGCCGAGCGGTTCTAGGCTCTACAGTCTGGAACCGCGCGTCCGCTGCGGTCGCAGGTTCGAATCCTGCCTTGGGCATGGATGTGTGTGATGTCCTTAGGTTAATTAGGTTTAAGTAGTTCTAAGTTCTAGGGGACTGATGACCTCAGAAGTTAAGTCCCATAGTGCTCAGAGCCATTTGAACCATATGCAAAATTTTCGCTGCCGAAAGGCTGTTTAGGGAACGATTTCCAAACAGGCATCGTCCATCAGGGCGAGTGTTTACTTCTCTCGATCGACGAATGCGGGAGGATGGTTCATTGGAAAGAAGAAACGAGGGACCTGGCAACATGGGGACCACTCGCACACCCGATTTTGAAGAAGAGGTGCCGGAACGTATTGCAGTGGACCCCACTACATGTACTCGTTTATATAGCACGTGAAATGGGCGCTGCACATACTAGTGTGTAACATTCTCCACGAACAACAATTACACCCATATCACCCACAAAAAATCCATGCAATGCTTGTGACTGACTTTGCACCAAGGGTCGCATTGTGTCAATGGTTGCTCCAACAGTGGATTGATCGACCAGATTTACTCCAAATCGTGCTGTTTACTGACGAGGCCTCATTTGGTCGTGATGGTGTTTCGAACAGCAGGAATAGCCATGTATGAGGTGAGGAAAACCCTCACGCTGTATTAGAATCACACCATGAAGTACGTTTTGGTGTGAATATCTGCGCCGGCGCTGTACACGACACTCTCATTGGCCCATATCATCGTGTGTTCCAGCGCAACGACAAGCGTCGGCATACCCAGCGAGCTGGCGCAGTGGCTAGCACACTGGACTCGCATTCGGGAGGACGACGGTTCAATCCCGCGTCCGGCCATCCTGATGTAGATTTTTTGTTATTTCCCTAAACCGCTCCAGGCAAACGCCGGGATGGTTCCTTTGAAAGGGCACGGCCGACTTCCTTCCCCGTCCTTCCCTAACCCGATGAGACCGATGACCTCGCTGTCTGGTCTCCTTCCCCAAACAACCCAACCCAAGCGCCAGCGCGAAGATCAAGAACGATACAACAGAGGGCTGTGAGGTGACGTCAGCCAATAGCACGCTAACAAGGACCGCACCACGACAGGAGCGGCCTCTACATGAAGAGAATGTAAGCGCCGCTCCTGCCAGCCTCGGCCGGACAATAGAAGGTGTGCACTAGTAGACCCGGACTGGAAGAGAGCACTAGAAGAGTTGTGACTTGTGATCCATATGATCTTGTGTGATTAATTTGCATGGACACTATATATAGCGAAGGACATTGATTATTTGCATGTCGCCAATTGCTTCGACAACTCGATGTAAATACGAAGTTAAATATTCTCAATTCAATTACTGTAATAAACTCAATTTATATGATTTACTTGAATGTTGTCTATACTCTCCCCCACCCTCACCTACCTTGGCCTCACCATTGACCGTCACCTCACCTGGATCCCTCATCTCCGCTTCATCCAATCCAAAGCCCACAACCGCCTCCGTCTCCTCAAACTCCTCTCTGGCTGGACATGGGGGTTGCACCCCTCTACCTTCCTCCACACCTACAAATCCTTAATCCACCCCATCCTCTGTTATGCCAGTCCCACCTGGATATCTGCCATCCCCCCCCCCCCCAAATTCTATAAGTCCCTCCAGATCCTTGAGCGTCATGCACTCCGCCTGGCCTTCTGTGTACGCCTCCCGTCCCCCATGCGGATCCTCTATGACCTCATTCCTTTCCCCCATCTGCTCCTATTCCTCGAACATATCCGCATACTCTACACCTCCCGCCGCCTTGATCCCCCTCACCCCCTGGTTGCCCCTCTCCTCTCCCATTCCCACCCCCTGCCACACCTTCATTGTTGAGTTCCCCCTACCCTCCATCTCTACACCCTTCATCTCCTTACCCAAGGTGGCTTCCATCAACTCCCCCTCCCAGATGATGCACTCTCTCCCTCCATCTATCCCTCCTATGAACTCTGATCCTCACGCCCCCTCCTTTCCTCTGTCCTTTCCCTGGGCTCCCTCTCCCTCCCTTCCATCCTGTTTTCTCCCCACCAAACCTCTCCCTACCTCCCTTCTCCCCCCCCCCCCGAGTCCTTTTGTATTCCCCTCCTCTGCCTTCCCCACTCCCTGCCCAGCACCCCACACTCCTCTTATGGGTCCTCATCCTCCATCGGCTCCTTTCCCCCCTCCCCCCCTTCGCTTTTCCTCTCCTTCCCCCCCCCCTTTTTTTACTTTTTCATCATCTGTCCAGTTTCCCCCCACCTGCTCTCGGCTGTGGTATGTCATATTTTAGTGCAGTGTTCCAGTGACTGTTCAGTGCTGTTCATCTTTCTAGTGTTGCGAACAGAAACCATGCTGTCGCTGTGTTTTTTAAATTGTCTATTATTTTACCTGTCTTCTTCACATGTATTTTATTAGCATCATCACCCCTTTGTTCTATGTTTTAAGTTCCACAATTTTTTATCCCTGTTACTATTTAAGTCTCCGACTTTATCGCCTGTTTTTATTATTTATTCTCTTCATCTTTTTCAAACGAAGTCTGTAGGCTGAAGAGCGGCGTACTAAGCTGCTGCCAGCCCGCCCCCTTCCGGGGGAATCGAAATTCAATAAAGGAAAAAAAAGAAAAAAAAGTTGTCTATATATCCGAGGAAACAGCTACCTAGGCACAAAGACAGGAGTGGACAGTATCCCATATTTTCTACCTGGCCGTCTGATGTTCGTGCAGAGAGTTCTACCTGTATTTGAGACCGTACCCTTGGCTGTTTGTGAGAGGATGTGGATACAACACCACAGTGCAACGCGTCACTTCAGTGTGGAGGTCCGCAATCTGAGTGCTGTATTTCCTGGTCTCTGGATTAGAAGGTGAGGTCCTATTCCATGGGCTGCGAGATCACCTGACCTGAATTTCCTTGACTGTTTCCTATGGGGATATCTGAAGTTACCTGTGTACGAGAACCTAGTGGATAAGCAGGTGGAATTAGTTGCCAGAATTGTAGGTGTCTGTGACATAATTAAAAACACACCTGGGATATTTGTCACAGTGCGTCAGAATCTTGTTCGCCGATGTCATGCTTGCATTGACGTTCATGGCAATCAGTTTCAGCACATTTTGTAGGATGGTACTTTCACTCAACTGTAACTAATGTAAATACACTGCAGCGCCACAGAAACTGTTATGCGTATTCAAATACACAGATATGTAAAGAGGCAGAATATGGCGCTGCGGTCGGCAACGCCTATAAAAGGCAACAAGTTGTTAGATCGGTTAATGCTGCTACAATGGCAGGTTATCAAGGATTAAGGGGGTAGGTCGTCAAACGGGCTGACTTGGAGTAGGAGAGGCACCACAGGACATTTTATTTTCTACTGTCTATACTTTTACAAATAAATTCACAAAACTTTGTCAGCATGACCAGGAAGGATTCAGGATTCACACTCGTAGCAGTCGAAGTTCAAAAAGATAACAAAATAATTTTCTTTACATGTGAAATTTCATCATCTTTTCACTTACTGTTGGCTGCATTTGTTGCTAAAGGTACATTTTTCTTCACAAGTAAGAGAGATTCTTTGAGGAATTTTGCACACCATACAAACCATACTTAGAGGTGTATGAAACTCTAGAATTTTCCAAATCTATTAAAAACTGTGGTAAAAATTGAGATAATTAACTACAAAATTTGATTTTTTTCTAAACATAAAGTTTAATACGTAACAGCTCATTCATTTTTTCATAAATTAAATAGATTCTAGAGTTTCAGACACCTGTAAGCATGGTTTATATGCTGTGCAAAATTCATCGAACAGTCTCTCTTACTTATGAAGAAAAGTACCTATAGCAACAAATGCAGCCAATAGTAAGTGAAAAAATGATGAACTTTCACATGTAAAAAAAAATTATTTTGTTATGTTTTTGAACCTCCGCTGCTACAAGTGTAAATCCCGAATCCTTCCTGGTCAAGCTGACAAAGTTTTATGAATTTACTTGTAAAAGTATAGACAGTGGAAATTAAAATGCCTTTGGTGCCTCTCCTGCTCCAAGTCGGCCCGTTTGACGTCCTAACCCCCTTGAGTGAGTTTGAACGTGGTGTTACAGTCGGCGCGCGAGCAATGGGACACAGCATCTCCGAAGTAGCAATGAAGTGGGAATCTTCCCGTACCACCACTTCACGAGTGAACCATTTACATCAGGAATCTGGTAAAACATCGAATCTTCCATATCGCTGCGGCCGGAAAACCGGAAAGAACGGGACAAACGATGACTGAAGAGAATCGTTCAACGTGACAGAAGTGCAACGCTTCCGCAAATTGCTGCAGATTTCAATGCTGGGCCATCAGCAAATGTTGGGGTGCAAAACATTCAACGAAACATCGTCGATATGGGCTTTTGGAGCCGGAAGGCCCACTCGTGTACCCTTGATGACTCCACGACACAAAGCTTTACCCCTCGCCTGGGCCCTTCAACATCGACGTTGGACTGTTGATGACTGGAAACATATTCCCTGGTCGGACGAGTCTCGTTTCAAATTGTATCGAGGGGATGGATGTGTACGGCTATGGAGGCAAGCTCATGAATCCATGGACCCTGCATGTCAGCAGGGGACGGTCCAAGCTGGTGGAGGTTCTGTAATGGTGTGGGGTGTGTGCAGTTGCAGTGAAATGGGACCTCTGATACGTCTAGATACGACTCTGACAGGTGACACGTATGTAAGTATCCTGTCTGATCACTTTGTAAGAGGTCCATGATTAAGGAATTTGTCGCTAGCGCACTCGAGCAGATGTAATTTCGATGGATTGCTCACGCGCTGCCTGCGATATGTAAGCTGTAAGAGAATCTCAGACCAGAGAGCAGTGTTGGCTGCGGTAGGAACTGTGTAGCAGTAGGAGTAAGTAGTAGCTAGGAGTCGTGTGTGTGGAGTTGGCTGGGCCGGTCGTGAGGAGCGATGGCGGTGCCTGACCGATGTACAAGTTAAAAGCAACCTCGCGCATATGTAGTATTGTTACATCAAGTCCCATGTACATGTTTTTAAAAAAATCTCTTAATAATAATCTTTCTTATAAAAATCAAGCTTTGACAATCATTCATCTCAATTTACAGAATTTTCTAATTTCTCCAATCCATGGTCATCCCAATTATTGTAAAGAAAAATCAGTTGTTTCCTTTTATACATGACAAATCTATCAGCCAGCATTGCACTGGGCCGTGCCAGAAAAATTTCATGTAGGAGCAGATATATATATATATATATATATATATATATATATATATATATATATATGTGTGTGTGTGTGTGTGTGTGTGTGTGTGTGTGTGTGTGTGTGTGTTACCCGGCGACTTCATTAAGGTAAGAATTTTCAATTTATTCAGGGCCATGATGCAGCATTGCTGATGTCCAAAATTTATCAGTTCAAATTCACAGTCAATTATTGAAAGGTTATAAGTGAACCACAATTTTATTGAGAGATTAGTCACATTTTTATTATTGGTAGGTTACGGAATTTATCTGTTGGTAGGTTATGCTGAATGTGAATGAATGTTATAATACATAATTATATTTTTTACTGTTGGAAGGTATTTTATTTTACTGTTGGGAGGTTACAACCTGCATCCATTCTTGTCCATTGTGCATTCCAGAACACTCTTCTGAGTTTCAACACTTCCGCTCTACACCAAACTCCCCAGAGATGAACATTATTGAGCATATCTTTGATGGCTTGCAACGCGTTGTTCACCCTACCGTAATCTTACGGATTTATGGACATCCCTGCCGGACTCATGGTGTCGGTTCCCTCCAGCACTGCTTCAAACATTAGTCGAGTCGGTAATTTCCAAGAATGATTGCCTATAGAAATTGGAGGGCTCCAAACGATACATATCGAAGATGCGATAGTAAATCGATTATGGAAGTCTCGTGGCGCGCGATACGAGTATGTTTCAAGTCGTCACTACAGCAACGACAGAAGAAAAGCGTTAGAGAAGCACTTGTAAATTCAAGGGAGACGACTTACCGTATTCGTCGTCGGTTTTATCGTCTTGGGACAGCCTGCGTGAGGAATAAGCTGCAGGGGCAATTCCTTTTTTCCTGTACCCAGGGTAAACTCTGCCATTATCGCGCAGGAATATCGGCAGAATGTATGCATCGAATTTCCCCTCCAAACGCAAGTTGTGGAAGTATAGGTACTGGAACAAATACAGTTCGTCCCTCTGTCCTGGACGCCCTTCTCTTTTTATGGTATACTTGACAGACTTCCATAGCCGTTCCATATTCTGGGTATGGACACTGGCGTCATCTGAAGAGACAAACTCCACAGAGTGGTTCACGAATTCGTGCTGGAACCCTTCAGCTTTGAGAGCCTGGTACGACTGAAACCAGTCTGTGACTGTTTTTGTTCCAGGCAGTAAGAAATGTTTTATGAGACCCACTAAAGTCACCTTGTCTCGGGACAATACCCTCATAACGAAACACTTTCTACCCCACAAAAAAACCAAATATGATCTACTTCACTTTTAGAAGGTCGTTCTCTCTGATTCTTTCGTCTAGCAATATGAGAGTCATCTACTTCTACTGTTTTATTTGGTCCACCAATTGGCACACTGTCATTTGTCACTATCACGTAACACACTTCTAGGCAAAATCCGAAGTAGTCTCACAAGGTATTTGCCGATAACTCAGTTTCTGATGCTGTGGCTTGCAACGTGTAATCTCGAATCCAGTACGACACAAGAATTACGCTCGTATGAATCGATAATTTGGAGGACTCGAACCACGTATTTTTCCTGATGCTGGTTCGCTTTCCGCAAAGTCCGATATGAAATTGCAACGGAATCTCTGTGTCCACGCGCCTCTTACGCAGTTTCACAGACTTCGCAGCACCACAGTCAACAGTCTCTCCTTTCGTCGTCCGGCAGAGGTCCATATTTCCGGCCAAAAGTCAAACATTTGTCTATACTGGATATGCATGGAATTAGAGTTTTACATGTGAGGCAGTCCGCAGAAGAAACTTGAAAAGCAGCACACATTACACGCGCTACGAAGAGAAACTGTGTCTATTTTCCATGTAATCACAAACAGTTACGGCGGGAACGTAATGTACTCGAACTGAAGAAGCAACGCAAAACTGATAAAAATGACTATCACAAATAATTGATCATAACGCGCGCCACGAGACTTCCATAATCGATTTACTATTGCATCTTCGATATGTATCGTTTGGAGCCCTCCAACTTCGATAGGCAATCATTCTTCGAAATTACCGTCGACTCCATGCCACGTCGTGTTGCGGCAATTCTGCGTGCTCGCGGGGGCTCTGCACGATATTCGGCACGTGTACCAGTTTCTATGGCTCTACAGTGTAAAAAAGTACACAGCAATGTGATTTTATTCCTATTAACCCCTTAAGCTGGCTTCTCCGACTCCAGGTACCCTACCTCAAATTGTCCAGTGGAGCATTCTGTACGTCCTGTTAAATTTTTTCACGCTCTTACGGAAAAATCATGTAGGTAGATCGAGATGTACCGGGTGATCAAAAAGTCAGTATAAATTTAAAAACTGAATAAATCACAGAATAATGAAGATAGAGAGGTACAAATTGACACAAATGCTTGGAATGACATGGGGTTTTATAAGAACAAAAAAAAAAAAAATACAAACGTTCAAAAAATGTCCGACAGATGGCGCTTCATCTGATCAGAATAGCAATAATTAGCATAACAAAGTAAGACAAAGCAAAGACGATATTCTTTACAGGAAATGCTCAATTTGTCCACCATGATTCCTCAACAACAGCTGTAGTCGAGGAATAATGTTGTGAACAGCACTGTAAGGCACGTCCGGAGTTATGGTGAGGCATTGGCGTCGGATGTTGTCTTTCAGCATCCCTAGAGATGTCGGTAGATCACGATACACTTGCGACTTCAGGTAACCCCAAAGCCAATAATCGCACGGACTGAGGTCTGGGCACGTGGGAGGCCAAGCATGACGAATGTGGCGGCTGAGCAGACGATCATCACCAAACGACGCGCGCAACAGATCTTTCACGCGTCTAGCAATATGGGGTGGAGCGCCATCCTAATAAAACCCCACGTCATGCCAAGCATGTGTGTCAATTTTTACCTCTCTATCTACATTATTGCGTGATTTATTAAGTTTTCAAATTTTTACTGACTTTTTGATCACCCGGTATATTTGTAGAAGCATATACAGCGTGTTACAAAAAGGTACGGCCAAACTTTCAGGAAACATTCCTCACACACAAATAAAGAAAAGATGTTATGTGGACATGTGTCCGGAAACGCTTAATTTCCATGTTAGAGCTCATTTTAGTTTCGTCAGTATGTACTGTACGTCCTCGATTCACCGCCAGTTGGCCCAATTGAAGGAAGGTAATGTTGACTTCGGTGCTTGTGTTGACATGCGACTCATTGCTCTACAGTACTAGCATCAAGCACATCAGTACGTAGCATCAACAGGTTAGTGTTCATCACGAACGTGGTTTTGCAGTCAGTGCAATGTTTACAAATGCGGAGTTGGCAGATGCCCATTTGAAGTATGGATTAGCACGGGGCAATAGCCGTGGCGCGGTACATTTGTATCGAGACAGATTTCCAGAACGAAGGTGTCCCGACACGAAGACGTTCGAAGCAATTGATCGGCGTCTCATGGAGCACGGAACATTCCAGCCTATGACTCGCGACTGGGGAAGACTAGAACGACGAGGACACCTGCAATGGACGAGGCAATTCTTCGTGCAGTTGGCGATAACCCTAATGTCAGCGTCAGAGAAGTTGCTGCTGTACAAGGTAACGTTGACCACGTCACTGTATGGAGAGTGCTACGGGAGAACCAGTTGTTTCCGTACCACGTACAGCGCGTGCAGGCACTATCAGTAGCTGATTGGCCTCCACAGGTACACTTCTGCGAATGGTTCATCCAACAATGTGTCAATCCTCATTTCAGTGCTAATGCTCTCTTTACGGATGAGGGTTCATTCCAACGTGATCAAATTGTAAATTTTCACAATCAACATGTGTGGGCTGACGAGAATCCGCACGCAATTGTGCAATCACATCATCGACACAGATTATCTGTGAACGTTTGGGCAGGCATTTTTGGTGATGTCTTGATTGGGCCCCATGTCCTTCCACCTACGCTCGATGGAGCACATTATCATGATTTAATACAGGATACTCTACCTGTGCTGTTAGAACATGTGCCTTTACAAGTACGACACAACATGTGGTTCATGCACGATGGAGCTCCTGCACATTTCGGTCGAAGTGTTCGTACGCTTCTCAACAACAGATTCGGTGACCGATGGATTGGTAGAGGCGGACCAATTGCATGGCCTCCACGCTCTCCTGGCCTCAACCCTCTTGACTTTCATTTATGGGGGCATTTGAAAGCTCTTGTCTACGCAACCCCGGTACCAAATGTAGAGACTCTTCGTGCTCGTATTGTGGACGGCTGTGACACAATACGCCATTCTCCAGGGCTGCATCAGCGCATCAGGGATTCCATGTGACGGAGGGTGGGTGCATGTATCCTCGCTAACGGAGGACATTTTGAACATTTCCTGTAACAAAGTATTTGAAGTCACGCTGGTACGTTTTGTTGCTGTGTGTTTCCATTCCATGATTAATGTGATTTGAAGAGAAGAAATAAAATGAGCTCTAACATGGAAAGTTAGCGTTTCCGGACACATGTCCACACAACATATTTTCTTTCTTTGTGAGTGAGGAATGTTTCCTGAAAGTTTGGCCGTACCTTTTTGTAACACCCTGTATAGATGGCCAGCCCAGCACGTACCTGAAGCTTTGAATCCACAGCGCAAGGCGTCCGGTTGGCCAGCCTCTCACGTCGGGCGATGGTCGTGGTGACAGGGGTGATGCAGCTGGGCAGTGGTGAGGTCCGCTGGCGGCGCCGCGTCGCGGCTCCAGCCCACTCTACGGGACGTACTTCTTGAGCGCGGCGTTGGCGGGGGAACCCGGGCGCACGAACTCCTCTTCGGGAATCACGAAGCCGTGCAGGATCTTGAAAGGGACGGCCGCAGCGCGCGCTAGTACCGGCGACGAGATTTGGCTGCGTACGGTCGCCGCTACCGCAGGCGGCGGCGGAGGCGAGGCCGGGTACGTGGGCGGGGCGCTCCAGCGTTCGCGTGGGAGTGTCCTGGGGCGGTGCCGCTCGTCCGAGCGCAGATAGTTCTCCAGCAGGCAGCGCACGCGCGAGAACGCGATCGGCGCCATAGCGCGTGGTCTAGAGGCACTCGTCACTGTAGCAACGCCCTCCATTGTTGACCGCCGCCGAGGAAAATGGACGGTCCGTTTACTCTATTGTCGTCCGATACGATTTCTTCTACAATGTCAACCTACTACAAAAGAATTCTCTAAAACCTAATCCCTCCAATACTCAAGTGAGTGCATAACTCGAGGCAGACAAAGTACAGGCTCAATGTTACCTGGGATGGGACTGCAACACACAGATACTCCCACCGTCCTTGGCGTCGTGCTGGACAGAACCACAGCCTAACATACAGGGTGTCCCAGCTATCTTGTCCACCCAAAATATCTCTGGAACAAATAACAGCTATTGGAAAACGACTTTCACCGGTATCAACGTGCGGCTGGGGCCCATGAATGTACATATTTGGAAACATTCTAAAACGGAAGCATATGTGTTTTTTTAACACAAACTTATGTTTTTTTTTTTTTAAATGGACCTCCTATATTTTTTCTTCAGCAATCCATGGCATGACAAAGCACATACACAATGGCATTGATTGCATCGCAATATTCCCATTACATCCCGAGATATTGAGACGCGAAGTTGACGCTTCAAACACCCGACATGCGCTGCTAGCGCACGTCCTGAGGCTCAGGCGTGAACCCCATGCTGCCCGTAATCGCGATGTGATTGACATGTGTAATCACACCTCCATACTTATCAAGAGGTCCGAAACGAATAATACGGTCTACTGCCATCAACTCTCATAAGCACATAATGGCGAGCCTCAGGACGTGCGCTAGCAGCGCATGTCGGGTGTTTCAAGCGTCAACTTCGCGTCTCAGTATCTCGGGATGTAATGGGAATATTGCGATGCAATCAACGCCATTGTGTATGTGCTTTGTCATGCCATGGATTGCTGAAGAAAAAATATAGGAGGTCTATTTAAAAAAACATAAGTTTGTGTGAAAAAACACATGTGCTTTCGTTTTAGAATGTTTCCAAATATGTGCATTCATGGGCCCCAGCCCTACATTGATACCGGTGAAAGTCGTTTTCCAATAGCTGTTATTGTTTCACTGCTGTGAAAGTTGTTACCATTTGACAGTTCAAGTGACACTAGCGCCCCTAGCGGCCAGAAAGCTCGCCTTCCTCTGACGGCAGATACGACGTAAAAATAATGTTTTCCTTTATTTCGTTTTGTACGTAATTTACAAAGTAGTTAGTATATTTTTGCATCACAAGTGTTAGGAGAACAGCGAGAGACATAAATGATCGTGAAATATAAGTAAACAGAGCCCGAACTATTGAATGAAGTGACATAATCTGCAACATATTCTTGAAGAAATAATTAAGAAGTAGCATACAATCGCACTTATTCCACTGAAAGTGGATGCCGTTAATCATTATAACTAATGCAGGATTAGCAACCACAGATGTACGTATGAAACCCATGTCTTCAAATCCAATAACACGATCCCTAGAGCTGTCATATATCAAATTTTCCATTAGTGACTTCTCATCCAGAGACAAATTAACAATTATATCACTTTCTGGTAACTGCTGCACTTTCTGCTTTAAAAGATGAAATATGTTATCATTTATCCCACAATTTAATTGTATATCTTCCACATACCTTTGTAAGGTACGTACTGATGGAAGGTTAAAACAGTGTGATAAAAAACTGTATGCCTGAGTACTATAATACAACAAATTAAGAGCAAATAATTTAGTTTCATCTTTCCATCTCGCATCACGTTTTCCATTCAATGGTATACTGATTTGGCTTATCAATAAATCGAGAGCATCTCTTTTCAAGTACTTGGAACCAATAATTTTTAAAATGAGCTTGTCCTTTTGTTCTTGTGTCCTGTGACGTTGTGGTTGCAGTTTATTCTTATGATGGGCACTTTCCTTGTCACGTAGTAATTTTGTACGAAGTCTAATGATTTGCACGTTTTTACATTTTACACGATGTTTTAACACGCGAATAATTTCACGTAATCTAAGCATTTCATATTCAAAAGATGTCTGTGTTGCATATTCCGTTGTTAGTGATTTTATATATGTCTCTCGTGTAGGAACACTTGTGGTAGCTGTTTCTACTGTGTCAGGAGACAGCTTTATTGTTTTTGCAGTAACACTTTCACGTTTGTATGGCAATTTTCTCTTCTTCGTCACTAGTTGTGGCTTATTCGGCACGTCAAATAACGTAGGAACTGCATTCCATACCAATGTCTTCTTTTCCGCGCTCATTAGCTGGTTTGACTCGAAATGTAACGTACAAAACTTCACGTTATTGTGCGAATAAAGGACATCTTTTTGCTACAGGTCCTCTCTTCTACTTTTTATTAACCATTTCTTGCTCCCAAAAAAGAAAAACAAATTCAGTAATTCAATACAGTTTAGAAAAAAATCGTAAATAAAGAGCGCTCTAATGTGATGTTTCATATCTCTCAGGGTCCTTAGGAAACCAGAAGAATGACAAATGTGGTGTTTTCTTCCTATTATTACTGCAATTGATTGCGCTACATACGCTGCCTTTCGTAAAAACCATGTTAAAAATGAATATAAACGATACTGTTTACATTTACTGAATACCGTATTCAGCAGCGTAGCTTCTCCACCGCTTGGGGCGCTGTTGTCGCGGTGTATAACAAAAATCAGCGAGAGTGTCGCGACTGTATATATTAGACTGTGACAGAACATTGACATACAAATATCATTGAGAAAAAACATGCAAAAAATTAGAAGCACGAAATCCCCTAATAAGAAAGCTGTCCAATAGCAAATGGGGTGCCAAACCTACCGTGGTCAGAACTTCAGCCCAAGCTTTGTGCTTCTCAACTGCCGAATATGCCTGCCCGGTATGGTGCAGATCCGCCCACGCAAAAAAGGTAGATATTAGCTTGAATGAAACATGCAGGATAGTGACAGGCTGCATGAAACCAACCCCCATAGAAAATCTTCACAGGGCCGCAGGTTTCACAAACCCTGACTCACGTAGGAAAGCTCATGAACATACCGAGAAGCTAAAGCAAACCTTTGATGCCTGTCACTCAATATTTGGCCTAGAGTGTGGCCCCAGCTGACTCAAATCCAGACGCCGTTTCCTAAGTTGCGCCTTAGATGAGCCCCCCGTCTACTATCCACTAAGAGAGGACCCACCAAGCGGCGTTTCTGGTGATTGGAAAACCTGGAGAATGCTTAACCGTATCAGAACTGGGGTGGCTCCTGTGAAATCTAATCTGATCAAACGGGGTTTGTTGGAGGAATATGACGACAAATGCGACTGCGGTACTCGACAGGACACGGAACATCTCCTACAATGCCCTGCTTGCCCCCACAGATGCACCCTCGACGATCTATGGCTGGCTAAAGAAGAAGATTTGGACATTGCCCAATACTGGGCAAACAAATTGTAGTTTCCGGACACGAAAAAGTAAAGTAAGTTCTTTTTCCTTTTTTTAAATCATCAGTTTTTTGACTGGTTCGAAGTAGCCCGCCACGAATTCCTCTCCTGTGCCAACTTCTTCATCTCAGACTAGCACTTACAACTGACGTCCTCAATTATTAGCTGGATGTATTCCAATCTGTCTTCCTCTACAGTGTTTGCCTTCTGCAGCTCCATCTAGTACCCTGAAAGTGATGTCTCAACAGGTGTCCTGTCATCCTGTCGCTTCTTCTTGTCAATGTTTTCCATACGTTCAAATGGCTCTGAGCACTATGGGACTTAACATCTGAGGTCATCAGTCCCCTAGAACTTAGAACTACTTAAACCTAACTAACCTAAGCACATCGCACACATCCATGCCCGAGGCAGGATTCGAACCTGCGACCGTAGCGGTCGCGCGGTTCCACACTGAAGCGCCTAGAACCACTCGGCAACACCGGCCGGCGAATTTACTTTTGATTTAGCAGTTGCGGATGATATGATCGTAGCGGAACTGTGCATACAGGCATTGTTGGAAGCTCTCATTTTGAATAGAAAAAGTCATTTTATTACTCATGAAACCATTTCATCTCATACAAGAGGATTATGTATCCTGAAATGTAACTATGATGGTTATTTACGGAAAAATCTAACTTCAGGAATGGAAAAGGTACGTTTAATTCTTTGGTTATTTTAACTTCTCCCTTGTCTGTGGTTCGAAACATTATTTCGTGCGTCGTAACTCGCAGGGAACTTTGTATCCTGGGAAATCAATAAAGCCCGTACAGCGGTTGTTTATGCTCTGTTTTGAGAGAGTCATTTCTAGTCTTTTATAAAAATTGATGCGCAACTTGGGCATTGATTCCCATGCTGCAGTGTGTGTACGTCATAGAACTCAAGACGGCTTCCCAATGGCGTATGAGCGTTCCTCTGACTATTTTAAGAATTTTCAGAGTCGACGATCGCCGGAATTCTGCAGAGCCACAGAAATTTCATTCCAGGTTCTGACTTCGACATCGATAGACAGACAGAGTATGATTACGAGCTGTAACTGCCTAATCATTTTGTTTTATAGACTCGAGAATTTAAACAGGAATTCAATTTATGCCTGAGAGTGTGAGAGATTCAAATGGCTCTGATCACTATGGGACTTAACATCTATGGTCATCAGTCCCCTAGAACTTAGAACTACTTAAACCTAACTAACCTAAGGACATCATCACACACATCCATGCCCGAGGCAGGATTCGAACCTGCGAACGTAGCGGTCACGCGTTTCCAGACTGTAGCGCCTAGAACCCCTCTGGCACTCCGGCCAGCTTTCCATACATTCCTGTCCTCTCAGATTCTGCAGAGAACCTCCTGATTCCTTACCTTATCAGTTCAGCATTCTTATGTAGCACCAAATCTCAAATGGTTCTACTCCCTTTCCTTCCGGTTGTCCCACAGTCCATGTTTCAGTGCCATATAATTCTGTGCTCCAAACGTGTTCTCAGAAATTTCTCCCTCAAATTAAGACCTAAGTTTAGTACTAGCAGACTTCTCTTGGCCACGAATGCACTTTTTGGCCAGTACTAGTCTGCTTTTGATATCCTCCTTGCTCCGTCCGTCATTGGTTATTTCACTGTATATTTACTAGAGTTCTTTAACATCATCTACTTCGTGCCCATCAAACCTGATGTTAAATTTCTCGCTGTGCTCATTTCTAGTACTGTTCAGTATTTTCGGCAACGGCCTTGCCACAGTGGATACACCGGTTCCCGTCAGATCACCGAAGTTAAGCGCTGTCGGGCGTGGCCAGCAGTTGGATGGATGACCATCCTGCTGCCATGCACTGTTGCCATTTTTCGGGGTGCACTCAGCCTCGTGATGCCAATTGAGTAGCTACTCGACCGAATAGTAGCGGCTCCGGAAAGAAAACCATCGTAACGACCGGGAGAGCGGTGTGCTGACCACACGCCCCTCTTATCCGCATCCTTAGCTGGGGATGACGCGGCGGTCGGATGGTCCCGATTGGCCACTTGTGGCCTGAAGGGAGAGTTTTTTTTTTACCAAGGGAGCACAGATTGAGGTTTACTAATTCTTGGTCGTCCACTCTTATTATTTCCTTCTGGTTCTTGTACGTATTGTATATTGCCTGTCTCTCCCTGTAACTTACCCCTACTTTTCTCAGAATTCCGAACATCTTGCACCATTTTAGACTGCCAAACGCTTTTTCCACGTCGACAAATCCTATGAACGTGTCTTCATTTTTCTTTAGTCTTGCTTCCATTTTCAACAGCATCGTCAGAATGCCTCCCTGGTGCCTTTACCTTTCCTAAAGCCAAACTGATCGTCTCTGAATATTATTCTTGTCAGCAACTCGGATGCATGAGCTGTTAAGCTGATTGTGCGATAATTCTCGCACTTGTCGCTCTCGCAGTCTGCGAAATTCTGTGGATGAAATTTTTCCTAAAGTGAGATGGCATGACTCCAGATTCATACATTCTACACACCAACGTGAACTATCATTTTGTTACCACTTCCCATAATGATTTTAGATATTCTGATAGAATGTTAAATACCCTTTCTGCCTTATTTTCTGTAAGTCCTCCAAAACTCTCTTAAATTGTGATTCTAATGCTGGATCCCCCTATTTCTCCTAAATCGATTCCTGTTTCTTCTTCTATCACATCAGACAATTCTTCCTCTTCCCCCGTATCCGCTCACTGCTCTGCATTGAACAGTGGAGTTCCTATTGCACTCTTAATGTTACCACCCTTGCTTTTAATTTCACCGAAGGCTGTTTTCACTTTACTGTATGCTGAGTCAGTTCTTCCGACAATCGTTTCTTTTTCGATTTCTTCACATTTTTCGTGCTGCCATTTCGTCTTAGCTTCCCTGCACTTCCTATTTATTTCATTCCTTAGCGAAACAAAAACTTACAAAAGATTAAACAGCAAACACTGTAGTTTCTTCTCACTGTCATCTTCCATAAGACTTTGTTTATAAAACATTCACTCCACCTCATACATGAAGACACTTTTGAATGGGGTTAGGCATACCCTTATCAAGTAGTCCTAAAACAGTGTCGGATACTTCCCCATTCCTTCACCCAACAGCCTCTATAGTGCTCTGTAAGGTCTCTGGTGGGAGAGGGCGGTTGCACACCACTTCTTTCAGCGTGGACCATGCATTGTCATTGCAGTCGAGATCTGGAGAATATGGACCTCTTTCCGTGAGACAGTGTGTGTTCCACAAGAAACGTATTTACAAGATCGTAACAATGGCGCCGTGCACTGTCGTCCACCGGCGTGAATCCTGCCTCATTGTATTTACCAAATGGAGCCACCGTGCGTGCAAGGATGTTCTCACGATACTTCTTCGCACCAGGCATTGTCATATATTAGCACAAGGGGGTGATCTGCAGCCGTACATGATTCCACCCCAAAATATGACTGCACTACTCTCATAATTGTGACGGTGTACGGTACAACTAAGGTATAAGCGTTGCGTCCACACATGAATATGAGTATTTTCAGTGTGGATACAGATACAGACCTCATCAGAAAAGAGCGTAATTTCCCACTGCTCCTAATCCAAATGGCTTTGTGTCTGTGCGACACAAACTCACTCGTATCCCAGTCTAGAAGAGGAGCCTTGAGATGTCTTCTGGGGCCCTATTCTGTATCGTTCATACTGATCGGTGTAGTAGGTTAGTCTCGGCAGTGACGTCATTTTCGGTTCTTTATTGAAATATCCTATTCAGTAAGCTTCTGAGACTTGTTACCGAACGGTCCTCCCACCGATTTTACGATAATTGTACTGAGAGGTCTGGCCCTGTCGATCGGTGAACTGTGGTTTATATACACCTATAATTTGTTATTTTAAACATATTTAGCGGTTTTAGCTTTGGATTTAGTGATTGTGTTACTAAAGAATCACCAGAGGACGCATCCGGTTGGAAAGTGAGTTCGTAATAGACTATTTTCCTTTGTTAGAAATGTGGTTAGGTTGTTACTGTGAATGATTACATAAAAAAAATACGTTTTCGGTCAATATTCTCTCAAAATACGTCTTATTTTAAGGCAAATAAGAGTTTAAACATAATTAAATATCAAGACATCGGCTCTGCTTACGTATATTAGTTGAGTGTGAACTGGCGTTACTAGTGCCTTTGTGTACTTTTTCCCACAAATGGGCTACTAATTATCGAAATGTCTTTACAACTTTCAAGTAACAATGGAAAGCAATTATGTGAAGCTTGATATTGGAAACCTTCCAAACTATCACGCATCTATGACTTACACAGCACCGTTCGGCAACAAAGTCAGCCTACGTTCCTCTACACTATACTACAAAAATTGAGCACTGCGTGTCTGTTGTTAGGCGTGGCCAAGTGGTTAGCGCGCGGGAATGTGATTCCATAGGTCCATGGGTTTGCGCATGGGTGGACACAACTTTTTTTTCCTCTTCATATATGCAACACGTTCTGAAACATTGTTATTCGTGTAAGTTAACACCTGAATGTGCCGACGAATCAGAAGCAAGTTTAGTACAATTAGCGGACTCTCCCCCAGGAATAGTACATACTGCACCATCTCGGCGCTTGTATCTCCCTCTACTCTTGTACCACATGCTACTTCACGTGTATCATGCAACATTAAGGCAAGCTTCTAGCAAGATAAAATACTAGCGGCCACAGCCAGAAATATCACAACGTGCCACGTCAGTGCTCTTGGAAGAGAGCTGTGGCGGTGACTTGGCTCTATTTTTGTTTCCGCGAGTGATTTGGGAAGATGGAAAAAAAAATCGAGATTCGAGCAGTCAAAGAAAGGTATGAAAGCAAAGGACACTCATGCCGATTTCTAGGATACACTGGTAGAGACTGCTCCTTCATATTCAACTTTTGCCAAGTGGGGAAATAAACTTAAATTTGGTCGGGAGAGGTTAGATGATGGTCTGCGCAGTGGTTGACCAAGCTGTGTCACTACTCCAGAAATCATTGCAAAAGCGCACAAAAAGATCATGGAGGAGCGCCGATTGAAAGTGCGTGAAATTGCTCACGCTTTCCATATGTCATCTGAAAGGGTATTCACATTTTAACTGTACAATTCAAAATGAAAAAAATTATCTGCAAGATGGATGCCGTGACTCTTGACGCTGGATCAAAAACGCATGAGAATGAACATATCGGAACAATGTTTGGCCCCTTTTAAGGGGATACGGAATCACCTATCCCCGCAATGTTAATATATGCCTACTATAGGGAACATTTTCTCACAAACTACTGGAGACAGAGAGGTAAAAATTTTACTGTATGTGCATTCATATGTTACAACAATACTGAAACAACAGTTTATTGTCAAAGTATTTTCTTACAGAGATATTGTACATTTATTTTTAAGTAAATTTTTTCCATCGCTTTTTACTAGACTATCACCCCTAAGTCTTTTGTAAATCAAGTAATTAAAAAATCGTTGTTTCAGTATGTAATAGGGACCTATGTCACTACGTCATAAAAATTTCAGACTTCTAGGTTGACCAGTACCTGAGATAATGTTCCTAGATGAAGTAAAAAGTAAACTTACGGGAAACGGAGAAAGAAGATTAAAACATTCCTGATCCGTAGCTAATACCCCCTTCACAGTCTTCATAATCATCTTCAAGTCTTCTTTTGGCACCCCTCTGCACCTGTCTTGCTTTTTTCACTAATGTCTTGATTATATTATCAGCATGCCTTAGTCTGTGCTGATCTAAAAAGAACATAGCACGTACCGTACGGGAACCAACACACATACCCAACTTTTGAAGGACCTGGCATTTAGTTATATTTCCAAGATTGAAGGTTGCCACAGCATCATACACACCAAAATGTAGTGTATTAATTCCGACAAACACTGTTTTTGGGAGACGATGCCATATCACACTATTCAAGCACTCGTTGGGGTTCTGCGTTTTTCCGTGAAGACATTTCATCAGAAGACTTCTGTCAGCCAGATCTCTGAAAATGGGCTTTATTTCTGCCATGATGGCTGATGGTAGACTGTGGTGGTGAATGTATTTCTCTCCTGTTGTTAGTCCCCTATTGTATTTACACCAGCTGTTTTCACCTTTGGGGCACAAACCATGTTGTGGATGCTCATCCCTGGATGCGGTGTGGAAATATAAAGCCCATATAGCTCTCCTCATTTCTTCAAGATTGCCTGTATTTTGCCTGATTGCAAGGCCATAGCAGTTCTGAATGTGGTCTATTATGGAATCAGTCAATCTTCCTCTGCCATCCAAGGTTTTCCCATCATCTAGTTTTTTCCCTTTCATAACTGATTTTAACCTTCTCAGCCTGGCACCCATTCTCTTCTGCACATGTCCTATACATTCAAGTTTGCTTATATTTACACTGTTCCCATATGGTTTGCTTTCCAAAACTTCTTTGAATGCTTTAGAGTCACCATCTCCCAGATATTTGACATAGCGAACATTATACCACTGTGAAGAGCGATGAAAAATTTTCTTCACCCCAGCAACCTCCATGCCACCACTACTACCATAATAATTAGCAATACAGTCATCACTGTGTTCATTTTTCAGCCTGCCTGTGCACCTACAGTATTTAGACATTATTGCAACATCAATAACCTTGCCAGTATCAACACTAGTTGCTGTTACAACACCATTGTTGGAGGTGTGGCCCCTTTTCTGCCACGTGCCATCAAACGCCACTGTGAGGTCACGACTGCCGTCATTTTCTTCCACTGCTTCTTCCACAGCAACCTGCATTGACTTCTGTGCTACATCTTCAACTGCAGATCCTAGTACATAATTGTAAGCTTCAAACTTTGAAGGTGCACTTGGAAGATTTAGAACACCACATAGCATATCACCAGCTGCTTTGCCCTTACCAATTGCTCGCAATCCATAAACTAACCTAATATTTACACTATAAAGTTCAGTTTTCTTGTATCCATTATTTACAGTTACTGAAACCGAACTTGGAAACTTACAGCTGTATTTACAAACACTGCATATTAAGGGGAGTTGGAATGCCGGAAAATGGAAAAAATTCACATTTTCAGTTTTTAACCTTATAACTTAATTTGAAATTTTCTGCTTAAAATGGTGCAAAATTTGTTAAGAAATTCCAATTGGAAGTATTTTTATTTAATTTTTCAAAATTACATGTGCGCCCAGCAAAGTTACCCATCTTGTGATTTGTACACATTTAAATCTTCGCATTTCCGAAAACATTACATATAGAAGGCTGTGGATTTCACTCTTCAGTTGTAGAATCTTTGATCCTTCCATAGGTACCATTGTTTTTACGACTAGCTGTGTTTATTGTTCAGTTTTTGATCTGTGAGTGTTTGTTTTGAGCCTCGAGTTTAGTTTGTCGCTCATTTGGAGTTTGTTATCTGTCTTGTTTTGACTTTCAGTGGTGAGTGCGTAGTTTCTACGATGCCTAGGAGTGCATCATTATTTAAAAAGCGAAAGTTTCGCGGTAATAGATTTACAAATAACGTTTGTTCAAGTGATTCTGCTTCAGCACCTGTTGATGCTGGTGAAAGTTCTGACGTTTGTACAGCTGAGATGTGTGAAGGAGACACGCCCACCAGTGCATCAAAAAAGAAGTTATCAAACTGTGCAAGTGAAATTACAGATGAAGCTTCTAATGAACAATATGTTTTAGTCGACTTTCCTGTTTTTACTGAGTTTATGAAGAAATGTTTGTGTTGTAATCTTTGTGGAGGTTCTTTTGATATGAACATAACAAAATCTATAGGACTTTCCTGCAAAATTGCTATAGTTTGTGCCAGTTGTGAAAATGAGACCTGTTTTTGGAGCTCTAAAACATGCAGTAGCAATTTGTTTGAGAGTAATATCAGGCTAATGTATGCAATGAGAGCAATTGGTAAAGGACATACTGCTGCTCAAACATTTTGTGCCATAATGAATCTTCCACCTCCACCTGCTAAAATTGACAATTACACTGAAGTGATAGGAGATGCTGTTCAGTCTGTAGCAGATTTATCAATGAAAGCTGCTGCCAGTGAAGCAAAATATATAAATGAAGGAAACCCAGATATCCCTGTTGCTTTTGATGGAACCTGGCAGAAAAGGGGTCACACATCCAAAAATGCTGTTGCTACTGTTACTAGTGTGGACAGCGGTAAAGTTTTGGACTATGAAGTGCTCACTAAACATTGTTACCATTGTGCATCTGGTAAGATAGAAGCAGCTCACATATGTAGCAAGAATTATGAAGGTACGAGTGGAGGCATGGAGGCTGCCGCTGCTGTGAAAATGTTTAGCAGATCAGAAAAAGAACGGGGAGTATTTTACACAAAATTCCTTGGAGATGGGGACTCCAAGGCATACAAAAGTGTTACAGAATCCATGCCATATGTCAATAAGACAATAACTAAACTAGAATGTGTCGGTCATGTTCAGAAACGAATGGGCACTCGTCTAAGGAAACTGAAACAGAATCTGAAGGACAAAATTTTGTCAGATGGTAAAACCATTAGAGGTCGCCTGTCAGATAAAATTATAAATGAATTACAACAATACTATGGTATGGCAATAAGAAATAATGCAAATAATTTGCAGGAAATGAGACAAGCTGTATGGGCCACATATTTACATCGATCATCAACTGATGATAATCCTCAACATTTTGCTTGTCCAGATGGTCCTCAGTCATGGTGCAATTATAGAAAATCTCAAGCTACTGGGGATCCTTATCACCATAAAAATTATATTCCATTGGCTGTTATGGAAGTAATTAAACCAATATATAGAGACTTGGGGCATCCTGATCTTCTGCGAAAATGTCTTCATGGTTGTACCCAGAATCAAAACGAGTCGTTCAACAACCTCATTTGGACTCGTGTACCTAAGAATGTATTTGTTGGGATAAAAACATTGAAATGGGGAGTCAGTGATGCTGTTATTTCATTCAATGATGGTCATATGGGTAGGCTAAAGGTCATGGCAAGGCTCGGCATTGCTCCTGGTATCAACACCATCAGAGGTCTTCAGCTTCTGGACAGCGTGCGAGTAAGGAAGGCTCAGTATGCAGCTGAATTTAATACAAAAAAAGCAAGGGCAGCAAGGAGAAGAAAGCTTCTAGGTGAAGAAGAAGAACTAGAAGATGACCCTGATTACTCTGCTGGACACTTTTGATAATAGAATAAAAGGTATTTGTGAATTTTCATAATAAATTACTTTAATCGCATTTTCTGGCATTTGACATTTTTAGTGTTACATGTACCTTTATCTCATAAACCACTCAACCAACAACATTCAAATTTTCAGAAATGCTGCAAAACAGTTCAAAGAGGCCACTGAACTAGAATCATGACAAGAACTGGCTTATTCTCTGAACTAGGGAAGTTTATGTTATACTTTTTCCAATAAAAAATGGCTTAATGGTAAAAAATTCATAAATACTATACCAACAAAAAGAAAACATTGGTTCTAGTTCAGTGGGCTCACAATATATGCTGAAAACCTCTGCCAGAATTTCAAAGTTCTGAAGATAATAGTTCCAAAGAAAAAGGTACACAAAGTTAGCAAATTTAACATTGGCGAGATAGGGCATTCCAACTCCCCTTAAATTAAACTGGGCAGCCAGGCCAACATGGGATTCTACTTTCAGAGAAACGTTTCCATGACATTTTTTGCAGCACAAACTGTTTTCAAGAGCTTCACACAATATATTCGTATCAATGAGTTCAAAAACTTCATTCCCTCTATCAAGTAAATTATATTTCTCTTCCAAATCTCTTAGTTTTTTATGAGAAGCACTGTTTTCATTTGGTGTAAGTTCGTTCGGCAAATCAGTAATAAGTGGATTCACATTTTCCAACAGTGATGATGATGAACTGCTTTGCTTTGCTAATGAATCATTATTTCTTTTCTTTTGCCAGTTCACACGCTTTTTAAATACTTTTGCTTTAGCTCTAGGCATTTTCACTGCGAAAAATGAAGCACTAAATACGAAATAACTCAACAACTACTTTCTTATATCACACTGTTTACAAAACAGTCCCGCCACAAAGTCAAAGAGTAACTTGAGGAAACCAGAGAGAAACATTTTCGGGCAACTAGTGTATAAATAGTCGCTGGAAACCGGGATATTTGAATTCATGTCACTTTAAAGGTACTGCCAAAAAGTTCATGGTCAGCCACGAGAGACGTGTATAACTAAAGCGCAATACCCGATCTCACAAATATATAAAAATAAAATAGTTATAATTGTAGTAGAGCTATGTATGATACGTCATTTTAAAGAGGAAACATGGCAGAATATAATACGCCAATAAAAAAAAATTCGATTTTTTAACCCAAAATCCGATTCCGTATCCCCTTAAGAGAAATGAACAAGATTTTTTTGCGCCAGTTTGTGACCACAGATGAAACTTGGGTGCACTGCAATACCCCAGGGACAAAACAGTCAAAGCAATGGAAACACGCTGATTCTGCTCCACCAAAGAAAGCAAAGACAGATCCTTCGGCGGGAAAGGTCATGGAATCAGTGTTCTGGGATGCGAAGGGGATTCTGTTTGTATATTTTCTCCCCACTGGGCTTGTACACGTATTTTGTGTGTAAAAGTAGGATAACTTCAAATTTCTGTATCTAGGAAACTGATAAAGATACGAAGAAAGTTTTCAAGTCTGTTCAAGAGCGGGAACTTAGGACTACATTGTAAAAATTCCAGCCATTTGTTGTGCATGGTTATCTCGAAATCCTCGGCTCATTTTTGGTACCCAAAAACCACGTTTTTCGTGTTTTCTCGAGAACTGCCCAAGAGCACCATAAGCCCCTACTGCATACCACAGACCACATATAATGCAAAAAGTACCACCAGATTTGCTCCATTTGCCTAAGCGGAAGGAAGTGTGTAAAGTGTAAACTTTGACCCTGTACTACAGGATGATTGCAGTAAGACGATCCTTCTGTTGGGTGTACAAATAGTCCCTAGTCTACGGGCTATCGAAAACACTGTACCTTTTTATTGTCAACAGGACCTGAGGTTGATCCCCAGAAATATACCCTTTCTAAGCGCGCCTTTTTGTAACATATCAGGTACTGTAGCGCATATTGACACATGCGTACCAATGCTTATACAATCCTCAGCATGTTTAATCCACACTTCAAAATGGTTCAGATGGCTCTGGGCATTATGGGACTTAACATCTGAGGTCATCAGTTCCCTAGACTTAGAACTACTTAAACCTAACAAACCTAAGGACATCACAAACATCCATGCCCGAGGCAGGATTCGTACCTGCGACCGTAGCAGCAGCGCGGTTCCGGACTGAAGCGCCTAGAACCGCTCGGCCACAGCGGCCGGCAATACATACTTCGGTTCTAATATTATTTAGTATGAAGGCAACTCCGTCGGTTACATTTTAACGACTAAACTGCTGAACCAATTTCGATGAAATCTGTTACGTAGATAGCTTGAATCCTGTGGAATAAAATAGGCTAACGACCTTTAAAAGGGTGAAGTAAAGAATGGAACTTTTTTTTATACACCAGTGAATATAAACCATGTTAAGAATTATTAAATTTGCTGCATAATGTACACGTTGTACAATAATAATACCCACACCCTTCCGTACGCATCACTCCAGAACGACGCTGCGCGTGCCACGTCATCACGCATTGGGTCAATTGGGGTGCAGCACACATCACAGACTACGCTTACCCAAACAGGCAGACATATGACGGCAGCTGACATTATTGCACATACAACAGCTTACTTACTCGACCTCACTCATCCTAACGAAACTGCTAATATGCGAGTACAGCTGTGGAAAACAGCTAGTTGTACAACACAGTGAGGTGACAAAGGTAATGGGATACCTCCTCATATCGTGTCGGACCTCCTTTTGCCCGGCGTAAATAGCTGCTCGACGCGGCATGCACTCAACAATCGTTGAAAGTGCCCGGACAAACGTTGAGCCAAGCTGCCTCTATAGCCTTCCATAACTGCGAAAAAGTTGCCAGTGCAGGATTTCGTGCACGAACTGGCCTATTAAGCACCGTAAATGTCCGACAGGATTCATGTCGAGCGACCTGATAGTCAAATCATTCGCTCGAAATGTCCAGACGGTTCTTCAGACACATCGCAAACAACTAAGGCGCAGCGAAATGTCGCATTGTCACCCACGAAAATTGCATCGTTGTTCGAGAGAACAAGGAGTCCATAAATGGCTCCAAATGATCTCCAAGTAGCCGAACATAACCAAGATCCAGTCCATCCCACGTAAACACAGCCCAAATCATTATAGAGCCACCACCAGTTTGCACTGTAGCTTGCTGGCAACTTGGATCCATGGCTTCGTGCGTCTGAGCCACCCTCAACCCTACCACAGCTCTTACCAACTGAAATCGGGACTCGTCTGACCAGGTCACAATTTCCCAGTCGTCTAGGGCAGGGGTCTCCAAACGTTTTAGTCTGCGGGCCACATTGATTCCTCCAGGAAGTCATAAGGGCCAAGATCTACCTAGTGGGATTAAAGAACCCTAGCACTCCATGATCACCATAATGTAAGGCTAAAGGAAAGATGAAATCGCAAAAATCTAAGGTTAAGGGAATAGCTAGCACTGAAACGAACTACGATTTTTATTCAATTACATAATTTTGATTGGTGGACGTACCTGACCGAATTTCTGGCGTATTTTATTCTGGCGAATTTCACCGACAACAAAAAAGTATGTTACTGCACGTTCTTCACGAAAGCGTCCTGCAAAGTTAACGAAATCTCAAAATCATTGTTAGCAACGCTATTACGACAAGACGTAACAGAGGTAGAGTATGTCAACGCATTGTTATTTCACGCAGCGCAACAATAAGTTTAGTTATGTCTTGTAGCGAGTAGCAGAGCCAGAGCATATATTTGATAGGTCTGTTGCGTGATTGTGTCAAGTTTACTAGTGTCTCACGAGTATTTTTAGTGTTTTATGCGCTGTACTAGTAGGTGTGGGACAATTCAAAGTTTGAATTCGAAGAGACAAGGAAAATCTGAAAATCGAAATACGTAAAGAAAGTGAAACCTCGCTTAAGAAGCATCTTCCATAATGATTGATTACTAAGGCTAGTCGCCGAAGTGGCGTCCATTTGAAAGACTTGCACGACTCGTGAGTAGGATAAAATGCAAAGAATTTTTTTACTTAAAATGTTTTCGCCGAACTAGTCTGTTAACCGTTTTTTTTTTTTTCTTCACCATCGCACGGAGAAAGGTCTGTCTGTTTATTGTGGATAGCCACAAGTTTAACCATGACCTTCCGCTTTGTAAAGATAGAACTCCGACAATGCCGCGGTGTATTGGTCACGATAGGCCTCGAAACTCAATTGCTGGCAGTATAGGCACCACCTCAAATATTTGGCGGGCCGGATACCAGGGATGTCCGGCCAGCTAATGCGGGCCAGTTTGTCGGCCCTCGCAGGCCGGTTTCGGTTCGCGGGCCGTAGATTGGAGACCCCTGTTCTAGGGTCCTGCCAATATGATCACGAGAGCGCAGCAGACGATGTCGTTCTGTTACCAATGGCACTCGCTTCGGTTGTCTGCTGCCTAACCCATCAATGCCAAATTTCGCCACACTGTCCTAGCAGATGCGTTCGTTGTACGTCCCGAATTGATTTCTGTGGTTATTTCACGCAGTTTTGCTTGTCATTTAGCACTGACAGTTCTACGCTTTCGACCGTTGTCCGCCGTGGAATGTAACGCCTAAACTTTGGTGTTCTCGACACGCTCTTGACGCTGTGTATCTCGGAATAAGGAATTCCCTAACGATTTCCGAAATCGGATGTCCCGTGCATCTAGCTCCACTCCGCGTTGAAAGTCTGTTACTTCCCGTCGTGCGGCCATAATCATGTCGAAAACCTTTTCGCACGAATCGCCCGAGTACAAATGACAGTTCCGCCAGTGCACCGCCGCTTATACGCTGTGTACGCGACACTACCGCCATCTGTATATGTGCATATTACCTCAGCCTGAAGTTCTTATCATATGAAGTGTGGCAACTATTCCCAGCTTTATATAATCAAAGGGAACGGAGTGATCCTCTCTCGAATTCGGTCAGTGCCAGACATGTTTCCTAAAGCAACATTACTAATTTCTCCGAAAAGGTCTAAAAATCGCTTTTGAAAATTTCCAACTGTTGTTAACTACGAAAACATAATGCTATTAGTAATTAAATATGGAACAATGTTATTTTTATTAAAATTTATGATTCAATAATTATTAACTAAAGTTTCCATTTGTTATTAAATATGGAGTTAAAATAAAAGTAAAAAAGTTGCTACCTATGAGATTGGAACCAATGGCTTTATACTACACCTTCACGCTACGGGATCAGCTAACGGCAGCTATGTTCATAACTTCTAAATGTTTAACAGCAGTTGGAAATCCTGAAATTTTCAAAGGTGTTTTTTTTTCGTTTTCTCAAGGTTACTTTTTTCCTTAAGAAGATACATAAATAAATACACTGTGTCATACTGCTTGATGAAATTAATGTCCGATACGCAGAGCCATAATTGTGGGGGAGCGGAGCAAACTGCGTAACTGAACAGGCCGGCAGGTTTTAGGGGGCGGCAGTAAGTGTCGAAAACAGTATAAAGAACATGGGCATCAACCATGTTCCTGAAATTTAAATCTCCCGCTCCCCAGGGAATATTATTTGATGCACAGGCAGAAATGTATTACGTAGTGTTGTTTATCATCGATACTATTAGAAAAGGTAAGAAATAGTTTCATATACTGTGACTAATTAGTTCTTTTTATAAGTCACTAGTGAACCCCACACTGCTTCGCAATGGCGTAATCTGTACGAGAATGTGTATACGTCCTAATCCCTTCCCCCTCTTTGTCCATCTCCTCCTTGCTCTGCTCCATGTACGTCCCCCGTCCCCCACCCTTCTCCATCTCCTCTTACCCCGTCTTGCTAAGCCCTTGAGCTTTATTTATTGTTACCGTCAACGAATCGTCGATTGGGGGTCGAATTAGCTTAAAATGAATGTTTAAATTGGTTGAGTTCATTGGTAAACGGGGTATGACCGATCTATCCTGCTGTTTACCTGTGAGTACAGTAGCTTCAGTGACAGTATTATGCATAGTTTTAATTTGCAGACCAGTAGGATTACAAAGTTGCGGATGATTCAAGATTCTTTAGCATTATTCTAATTGTAAGCCAATAAGCCATAAATATAACTTTCCTGTAAAAAACGACTGGGAGGATGATAAAACAGCACATTGTTGTGTATACAACTTTTGCTTAAAAGTATAGATACGGTAATGAGAAAGAATATCTATGGAACAAACAATTTTTCTAATGGTTTAAATTCCCTATAATCGTAGTTAACACTACCTGCAAGAAAAAAATGGAACAGCGTATTTTCACACCATAGCATTTTCTTTCTTGCAGTCAGTTTTAACTGAAAAGCTGAGGATTGTTGTTCCTTTTCATTACATTGTTGTTTACAAAGATATATAGCCCATATGCATCTAATATTTATTAGAATACTGTGTAAAAATGGTCAAAAGCTTTGAGATTTTTCGTAACAACGTTAAACGACTTGTCTTTTTATAGAAATATAGACATACATGAGAGAGCATTATTACGTGTTTCATTTTTGATTGTTAAACGGTTTACAATGTGATTATGGCGTTAATACTCTCTTAACAAAAGATATTCAAACAGATTTCTTGCTGTTCGTAAACAAAACAATGTGTTTTTTAAGCTTTGGGGCATGTTTTTATAAATAGTTTCTTTTAACTTCTGTGAGTCAAATAATGTATTAACTTATTATCTCGGGCACATCAAACGTAGAGTATATGGCAATGATGTGATCACCAGTGACGTCAGCACCTACTGTATATTAGAGCCTACCAGCTGTTGTCCACTGGCAGTCATACCACTTGAAAATGGCCAAGGAGTGCGTTGTCTAAAGCTAATGCAATTTTAATCATTGATGAGGCTGGAAATCCGAGAACATTTTATTCAGTGTTACTGCTGCAGGACTCTCTATTCTTACATAACATACATCAACAGGAAGCAGATTTGGTACAGTGTTAAATGTTTGAAGACCAGACATGTACTGGCTGCAAATGAAAGTGTTCTTATGGTCTTGCATCTGCAACTGTCAAGGGCACTTGCATCTTTGTACTGGGGTTGCGTCGACACAGCTACAGTTTCCCATGAAAACAAACTACAGAGAGGCAGAAAGGAAATATCAGCCGCCTTTCACATGAACACGGTGTGGGCCACAGATCCTCAGAACACACAATCATCAACTTGATCGTGAAGATACAGACAGGGATGCGGTGTTAGCACTTAAGACAGGACTTCCGCACATTCGGTGGACGAAATACGGCCTGAAACAAGCTACATTTCCACTAAAGCACAGTTACCAGTGCACAACATGATCAGGCCCATCCACAATGGCCTGCAAATGATGAACGAATTGTGGCCCTTCCTCCTGAGAGGGGCAATGCAGCCAAATTATGGAATACACGGACTATATGAGGATCTGCGCATTGCTGGACAGAGATACTTGTCGAAAAGTCCCATACGACCCAACATCAATGGAAACAAGAAAGACATCTGCATTCCTCAACCACTCTTTGATGGAAGACACTATGGTCAAGAGTCTTCTCCTGGAAGCACCTAGATCACCTGCTGCTATTGCCTTACCAAAGATTCTCAAGAATAGGACACCACTCCACCTCATCATTTCCACAATAGTTCACCAACATACAAGCTGGCAAAGTACTTGGCCAATCTCCTTGCTCTGCGAACATCATATTGAAAACTCTGCAGATTTTACCAGCCGATTTAACTGTCCGTGATGTAATGAGGGAGACATTAGGGTTAGCTTTGATGTGCGGGTGGTTTTACAAACATGTCTCTCAAAGATTCTTTGGATCTAGTATTCCAATTCTTTATAAGAGACATGGTCGACCTGTCTAAAGCCTGTTAGCTGCAGCTGTTGCACACCTCTTTGTAGAAAATTTTTAAGATACTGACTTACAAACGGGGCCACTGAGGTCCAGTTGCTTCTTTCAGTATGTTGACAACACATTTGCACAATGTTAGAGCCCACACAGAGGCATACCGACAATCCTCCTTTCCACGAACAATACGAGACTGGAATAGAAGGGAGAACCGATAGAGGTATTCAAGGTACCCCCCACCACACACCGTCAGGTGGCTTGCGGAGTATGGATGTAGATGTCATTTGGCCACACGCATGTGAGACACTTGACAAGTTCTTGAAACACCTCAATGGCATTAACAGTAACATCTAGTTCACCACGGATTTAGGAACAGACAATGCACTGCACTTCCTCTATGTTCTCACTTCTTGTAAATGAAATGGACGCCTTGTCCACAGCCTACTCACATCAATCTGTACTTGCACATTCTCAGCCACCAACACCCAGCACAGAAGCGCACTGTGTTACAAACATTGTTGCATCATGCAAGAATATCAGACGCTTATAACCTGTCCCATGAAATCACCTATGCGAGATCTTCATGAACAATGGCTATAATGTTCATCAAATACATGAAGTGATTTCAAGCTAATAACACAAAAAGATCACTAATGAGGATTGGGAAAAGAAACTTGCTTTCCTGCCTCTCTGTGGCTCCGTGTTGGGCAAGATACACCAGGCGCTGAAACGACACACTATCAAATAGATCTTCAGACTTCCGACAAAAACTAGTCAGTTACTGATACCATTAAAAATGCAGCAGATCTAAGAACACCGTGACCTACAAGGTACCTTGCGAGTGTGGCCAGTCTTATTTCAGAGAAACAGTATGTACTGTAGAACAATGGAGGAAGGGCCGAGAGAGATTTTATCAGCTGTGCTACCACGACAAATATGCTTAGCCACCGTATAAAATTTGATGAATCTTCCATCACGGTTCACACTATCAGCTTTTGGGACTGTAAGTAAAGAAGTCATTGAAATCACCGATAACACCCTAAATAAACAGCAGTCTGCAGCTCAGCGCGGCATGGGATCCAGCGATCACACGGTTTAAGTGGGCACGTCAAGTGCCAGGTCAACATATTCCTACACCTGGCGATGCTACAGGCACCAGTGACATCAGAGTCACTGTACTGTGTATATAAGGGGCATATCAGCAGCCCACTGGGAGCCATACCACTTTACAATGGTCAAGGACTGCTTGGCTGAAAGCTCATGTTATTTTAATCACTTGAAGCAACTGGAAACCTGGTAACTTTTTTTTCAACTTATCACGTTTTTGCTAAACTTTGTTTACATCACGCATGCACTTATAACAGCAGAGTGCAAGAGATGATTTTCAAGCAGACGATGAAATAGTTTGCTTTGGTTTGTCAACTCAAATGGCAAATAATGTCTAATGTGATTCCTACACTGCCAATAATGGATGCTGAATTTTGTTATTTTGATGTTAACTGAAAGAAAGGACTGGAAGAAAGTGATTAAGTGGAGTTCAGTATCAATCCCTGGCAAAAGAAGAATAATTCAGGTCGAGAGGAAACACTCTCCCAAAGTAAAATTATAAAAGACCAGGGGGAAACACTTACCCCAAACAAACCCAAGGGTGATGAAAAAACACTTCTACAAAATGAAAGTGAAAATGGTATACTCATCGTTGTTGAGAAACATTTCACATAAGTGTTGATCCCTTTTCTTGGGGAAAAAAATGGTAAAAACTTGGACATCACAATGAAAAGAATAAAACAAAATAAAGAACATGACTTTTCCAAATGAGAACATCAGTTTAAAGATGGTAGCACAAGAGATCGTACTAGAGCATTGTTCTGAAAAGTTGGCAAACAATGAAATTATTGATGAGAGATTATCTAGTGTATTCAGAAAGTCAGCGAATGTTATTTTGTGAACCATGTACTATATTATGGAGAATAAAATACTTGGTAGGACCTCAAAACCAGAAAAAATATGAATCTCTGTGATACTGCTCCAACTGAATCGGTCGTAGCTGAAAGACATTAAGTCCAAGAGAATCAAAAACTGTAGAGATGTATCCAAACCTAATAAATATTTATTACGACTTATTATCAATAAAATAATTTCTTAGAATGTAATTTTTGTTAGTGAAAATATAATCTGAATGTTTAATCCGCATTTATTTTTGTTTTTCAAAAACAGATTAATGATTTTCAGCCTTTCAGTTACTAGTAAATTCATGACCTGTATTGATTAACAAATTTAATATGTTATATTAATCACGTGTGCTTACTGAATACATATTAATGGACAACATTAATGTTAATTATTAGAAGTACTGTTACTATGACTGAATATAATTTAAATTCATGTAAAAACAAAAACACAACTCATTAGGGATGGAAAGATTCACTCGGAGTACCCGCTGTTGACCATTTCAGCATGTTCTCATAAAATTCCATTGCATCCTGAGGAACATATTTCACTAACTTTCCAATGTCCTATATCTTTCTCAAGTTTATGAAAACGTTGTCCCTGTGTACCTTTTCAAGTGGCATGGTAAGAAAAGGCAGCAACCTTGACTTTCTCAGAAACAATTTGTGTAACCGGAGAGTTGATCTAAACAGACTCTTCAACCTCTCCTCCTACCTTGTTGTTGCAGTACAACTGCTTTTTATCTCTTGGGAATCCTTCAGTTTCCCTTGGTATAACAGTTTTCTTAAAGTAGGATGGCCACCATTTAACAATATCAATGATTTCATCAAACTCTGCAACATGAAGCTCCACGTTTTTTCTGCTGTTTGCTATTAATTCCACATTTTTTTTTGGGTATAAACTCTATCGCAGATTTTTATTTTCTTTTTGAATACCACAAAATTTCTATAATGTGGTAGGTATGAATGACCACGTTCAAGAAACGTGGGTAATTGACTCAAACCTACCAACTGTAGTCAGCCCTATACACATTATCACCATTGTGTGATTTCAGTTTTGTCCAGTACATCCGTTTAAGAACAAACTAAGGTGCTTCATTGTGTCTGGAACGTAGTTTTTAATGTAGTGGTATAGAAAAGTGTGCACCTCATTTGCAACTTTTCTTCCCTCACCCTCATGATAAAGATATATGACAGTGCTGTCATCTTTTGAAATGTGGATAGCAAATACAGTTACCCATAGCTGTCGCATGTAAAAACTTCTTGCACAGGAATTTCTGGTACGGGCAAATTCTGTGTGTAGTCACAGGCAATGGCACCTATTTCTTCATTTTGAAGACACTGAGACTTGACTTCTCTCAGGGACTCATAAAATATTCAACTCCTTTGAAGATGAATCTGCAAATCTGCCTTGGCTGCAAGTTTTGAAGCTTCACAGAGATGAGGACTTTTTAACTTCACATTAAGCTCCTAACAAAGAGAACAAACATTTGACTGAGGTCTGCCAAACTAATTATCATAATTTTCATGAAAATACTGTCTGTAGAAGTTGTATTTCAGAGCTGTGCCTAGATACGTGGTACAGTACATCTGGTACATTGTTTTCACACACAGTCACAAATCTATGTACTGAGTATCATTCCCAGAATAATGTGTGGACTTCAGAGGAGAAGACTGTATATGTCCATCTACTGTTTTCAGGATACTTTCAGGAATTTTATTTCCTTTCTCATTCGTCCCAAGATTATCTTGTGGCAGTCTCCCATTCATTAACGTGTGAGTTATAGAGAACACCCACTTCATTCCAATGGAATGGAAACTGTGAAATGATTATTGACACACTTGCACTCTAAATGAGCCATACATTACAAAATACCCAAAACTGAAACAACACTTATTTTCCATCACCGTTTAGTTTCCAAGGTTTGCACCTCGACATCAAAAGCTTCAATAAGGCCCATTAGGTACAAATCTTGTGTATCTTTGTTTGGGAGATCATGAAATTTCGAAATGGTATCAATTTTCTCATTGTCAGTGAATCTCGTGAAACAGTCTCTCCAGCACCTACAATCAATACGATTGTTTAACAAATTGTCATTTAATCAAGTCTTCTATGATAAATGTTGGAAAAAAATACAGGACACACCAGCATATCTACTTCGGCATCAAAAAAATATAAAGTGGAAATAAAGCTTATTATCGTCAATATTGATGTAAAAGTTTGTCCTGACCTGAAGTCCTTTCCTGTTTTCTTTTCTGCAATGTGTTTTCCACCATAGTTAATATAAGCCTTTGGTAATGGCTTGTTTTATTATGTTTTTCTAATGAATGGAATCATTTCTCTTTCATTTGGGCGACATAGCACAGTACTGAGTTTGGCACGAGAATCAAACAAAAATTGAATGAATATGAAACCAGGCGGGAAGATCTGCGTGGGAAACAGCACTTAACAGCATTGCCAACACGCACAATGGCACGGAGGTGAAAAGTAATAAGCCCGTGACTTAATGCTTTTCTGCTCTGCACACCTAACCTGCAGAACGAGTTCAACATAGAAGCAGAAGGCTAGCTTAATGCTTTTCAGTGCCAAATGAAGCGCCTTGTCCAAGTAGTTCATGATGTTCAACAAAACAAAATATGTAAGTTTGGACTTAATGCCTTTCAGTTCAACTGATGCAATTCAACAAGTGAAGTTCAGAATAAGAAACGCAATAAGAATAACAAAGGATTCTTTGATGAATCTGATTCAGACATAGAAAAAATACACTTCAGGTCGCTGTTTCTGATTGCTCAATACAAAGGTCATTTTCTGCTGTCAGACACATAAGTAATTAGTAACGACATCACATAACAGGATTATCTTAGTTATCTTGGTGTCTGTCTATTAATTAGACTTGATTGTGAAACTGAACAATGATGAAATCATAAAGTTGTTTGTAAATGACAGGGCAAGAAAAAAAAAAAAAAAAAAAAAACTCTTGCTATTTAAATAATCAGTGTTTTTCCCTGGTACCTTAAAAGCACAATAGCAGTATTTGCATTTGTATTTATTGTCCAACACTTTATTACATTTTTTTTTTACTTGTAACTTCAAAAAAGCACGGTTTTAAATTTGCAACTCAAAGTATTACGCAGACAAAAAACATGCCAACGTTAGGCAGACTAATAAATATCTGTATTTCAAGTCCATGGGACAGACGGTGGAAGGGGGGAGGGGGGGGGGGGGGCAAGCAGAGATCTTTTTGCCCTGGGCCATCAAGAGTCCAAAATACAGACCTGCCAGTACGTATGAAGACAATCTAAGAGCAGCGTCACTCCATAACGTTCACTTTCAATATATTAATGACAAAAAAATGATCATATGGCCATACTTACAAAATTGCAACAAAGGCTAATAAGATGAAATATTTCATTTGACGCCCCTTTTATAAGAGATGTCTTAAATATCCACCATGTGCTCCATTACTGCATCTGTGAATATTAACAAATAAAGGCACCAGTAGTTTCAGATTTTAAAACAGACCACTCAACAAGGTTTTAGAAGTTATGCAACCCTTCACAAACCTGCGAACATGTCTCTTGAATTAGGAACTAAACTTTCATTCTCACAACTACTGTGCAGTTAAGGTAATTTCACAGCCTATTACAATTTGTTTTCCAAAATGTAATTTCACAACCTATTACAATTTGTTTTCCAATTAATACTGTAATTTGGACTGAGGTCAACAGCCTGGAAACAATATGTATAAGGTGAAATATTACACTTTTTATTTTTATATTCTTTCTGAAAATAGGTAGCATAGTCGTCACACAACTGCAAACTTAACACTAATTATAAAAAGTGTTATCACTGTTGACATCTTATCACAAGTACTAAATCAAATATGAAATATGGTGAAACTTAGTGTGGAATTAACAGCCAATATTCCTCTTATTATAATCAGGTACAGATAAGTAGGAACTGTTTTCCTACGTAGAAAAATTATCCAGTACAGAGTACAAAGACCTCAGTCATCACTGACTTAGCAGAGCAGTTAGGGCTCTCTGGCTAAGTACAAAATTGCAGGGAACACAACGAAAGTAATGGTCTACTTACTGTATAAATATTCAAAGGTGACGTATGGATAACCACTATCTTCTGGTACACATTTAGTAAAAAATAATCCTCAGACAAAAACACTCACACAAACTCCCTCACAGAAAAATACAACAGTGACATATATACAAAGTGTCTTTGCATGAACACGTAGGACAGAGTGTTGTCTTATCAGTTGCACATTTTAGTAAAAATACATCAAGCAGACGAAAGATGAAACTATCCATCGAGGAACCCAGAGGTTGCATAAACATGTAACTCAAACTGCAACTGATACATTTATGTCTATTGTTCATCTGGAGAGCTGCTGGCTGACAGAAAAATGAAAAAGTGATTAATCTGGAGTTATGAAAAAAATAAAACTGACTTCTTTCACAAGCACTGCTACCTATCTCTCTTATGAGAGGTAGACTGCTTCCAAACAATTATTAAAAATATCAGTGCAATGAGTATAAAGTGGCAAAAAATAACCATTATTGCACCATATCATCTCAAATTAGCAGCTGTGCACAGATAAGACTGCAACTAATTCCGAAATATGACATAACTATATATATACATATATATATATACACACATATTTAAATGCATATTTATTACTAATAAAGACTACACAAATAGTTCAGCTTTACTAGCTGGAGTTTGTATTTACACATTATAGAAATAATATCTTTGGACAGTACTGACTCACTGCAACTGTGATAGCTGCAAACCTGCATTTGCAATTTTGTTCCATGTGTAGGATACTGAAGGAGGGGGGTGGGGGGTGGGGGGGGGGGGGGGGGGGGAGAGAGAGAGAGAGAGAGAGAGAGAGAGAGAGAGAGAGCACATTTCATAACATTACTTTCACAAGGCAAGAGCAGGGGAGAAATAGATAGTTGCTAGAGGGGAGAGTAGTTATACACAGATCCTTGTAAGTACACATACAGAATACTTTTGTACCGGTGAAATACAATCATTTCAAGCCTATTCAGTTCTCAAAAAACAAGCAATTAAGTTTCCCACTGCAGATTCTCAGCAGAACTTCAGGCGAGAATGGTTTTCTGGCAACATGGTTTATCACCAAATGCCAATGCCATTGTTAACCAGTAATAGCGAAAAAGTTTTTAATCAGTCAGGCAAATCTGTGAAAAGTTGAGCGCACAAGTGAAATAAATTTTGGCTTGTGATGGAGGCAAATGCATACCCCAGTTCATTAAATGCAACATGATCCAATCGTACATTTTTGTCCATAAGAAGAACATTTTTAATTTCTAAGCGGAATGATTTGCTTTAATTAGAAAAAGCTTCTAGCAGAAAAACAGTTGTGAAAAAGCACTTCATTCATTGTGACCATGCCGATCATGAAAAGAGTAGTAACAAACTGCAGTCAAAGCACCCATCTCGTATCTTTTAATTTTGGCAATATCAAAACTGTAGCATTTCGTTGATTAGATATGTTTTAAATTAGTGCTGCTTGGAATTTGTCAATAGAGGAATTGAAGTTACTCGTAACATAGCACATAAGCCAGCTAAAAATAGTTTGTTGTGTTGAGGTGGATAACAGAAAGTCACTGCTAATCACAAATTTGTAGGTATCACAAATCACATTTCATTTGGCGTCTCACACGTTAGGTACACGAACATCGTCCTTCAGAAGTAGCCCTCTTTTCTGAGGCATTACTCTCAGCTTCCAACAACTTCACCTCCACTTGCAGCAGAAGCTGGATGTGCCGAGGAACTCAGTTCTTCTCCCAGTGCATCTAGATCTATGTGATCTGCTAAATCCGGCAATGCTAGGAATGTGGGGGGTGGAGCCGTGGAAATGCCGCTTCCACTTCCGGCACGGTGCGGCACCTGCAAGCTTGCGAACCCGGGGAGCTCGACCCGCCCGGACGGGTGCGGTGGCGGGATCACGTCGAGGAAGTCCACTAGACCCAGCCGCTCGCGAACTATGTCATCCACCGCCTGCAGGGCAGCCCGCCGGCCAGCATCCTCTTCTGAGCCCGCCACATCGGGATGACCTTCTGCCGAACAGCAAAGGCCATCCAACAAGTCCTCGTCCAGAGGGTGTGTGGTGTTGTGGTGGAGCTGTCCTGCGGGCATCGGGGCCACCTCCCTCTGTACGGGTGGCGGTTCTGGGGGCGTGGAAGACAGCTGTGTGGGGGTATGAGGTAGATCTTCCGGCATGTGGGACACGGACAGCTCCGGTGGTGGCTGCGGCAGTGCATCGTCGTGTGGTGGGTGGGGCACTGGCACCTCCGTTACTGTGCAAGGCATCTGGGGTAGTTCCCCTGGGGTGCCAGGTGGCTCCACCTGCACATTCTGCAGTTCTGTCATCATGTGAGGTGCCTCTGCCTGTGTGTTCAGCAGTTCTGAAGATGTGGCGGGAAGTTCCACCACGACATGAGGCAGTTCCGTCGGCGTGTGGGGTGCCTCTGTTGAAGCTGGCGATGAGTCCTCTTTAGTGTTTGCCACACCACTGTCTGGAGTCTGTGAACAAAATACCTCTGTGCCAGAACATGAAACATCAACATCCAATAAAACTCACTCACCTCTCTCTCTCTCTCTCTCTCTCTCTCTCTCTCTCTCTCTCTCTCTCCATCTAACTAACTAACTAACTAACTAAAGCATCTTTTACAGGAGTGGCTTCGTGTCTCAATCATTGGCCAGCATCCACATAACTCCAATAATCTTCAAGCAGAACTGGAATCAAAACCAATCAGCAACAAGGTTCATGACAGACTATTCTTTGCACAATCAGTCTACTGCCTCTGGCATATTATTCCTACACCAAGTCTCACCTCTCACGAGTCACTTTTGTTTAAACATCGGTACCAAACTTTCATGTGTTGCGAATGCAGTCTGCTGTGCAGTTTGGTAGCTGAACACTGAAAATCTGATTATGAGGGCCCATCCTTCTACAAGAAAGTAATGGAATTAAGAAACTAGCAGTAACACAGTTTATTAATGGCCAAAGCAAAATATGTGGTGCATGTTCACAACAAAGATCACATGATGAATTCTCCATATCACTAAGAACTGAAAGAATAGGGAAATTGTCGCCCAAACATTTCAAAACATTTTCACTTCAAATGAAATTACAAGTTTACTGTTAACAGACACAATTTATTTTATTTCCACTATGAGTTTTAGAGGTTCAAACCTGCATCATCAGGCGGATTTATTTGGATTATGCGACAGAGTCAGGTGGGACTATCGTACTTGTTCCTCTACCACTCCTAGCATATATGTTGTTTCTTTCTTTTTTCTGGTATTGTTTTGTTAATAATACATAAACAGCAAGTACCAGAAATCTGTAATTATTTTATTTAAGCTATGATTCTTGAATCTATATTATTCATTGAGGAACTTCCCTGTTGCTGTTGACTAGAATATAGTTAGTTTACCTGAACCATTTTATTAATAATAATATGAGTGATTTGCCATATATCTACAAACCTGTTGAAGCTGAAATTCTCAGTGAACAAATAGCTGTTTGTTTCTAAATTAGTACAGCTCATTTTTAAAATTCCTCAGCCCCCACTTTTCAACAATTTTTTTTTTTTACTTTTTCTGAAAACTATGTTTCGAAAGTTATTAGTATTTAAAAATTTATTGTTCTGGAAAGTTCGAACCTTAAATTGTGATTATTTGTAAAAGCCAGTACCAAAACTTTATAAGCTAGTTGTTTTCTGATTTCAAAATGCTTACTTTCACTAGAATAACTTACAAGTCTGTTAATCATTCAATTCAGAAAATTTAAATTTCTCGAAACTTTTGATGGGTTTTGGGAATCACCGAAAGCATAAAAATAAACCTCATATCACTGTGCCTAAAATTTTTGTCATTTTCTATTTATACAGCTCATACTTAAACTCCTCCTTTGCCAATTGTATCAGTGTACCCTTTAATTTTTCCTTACTTTCTGTGTCATTATTTCATACATAACAGCTCTGCATTTCAACATTTTGTGGGACACACAACCACAGTCAGTTTCTATTTTGCTACTAGAACATGAACACTGAGTTACAAGTCCGGTCATGTTCTGCCATCAAAATGAAAACTACTTTGTGAATGGAGAATAGCTTTCATTATGCTAACATAATTTAGTCAATCAAAATGTATATTTACTTCGAGGCAGTCTCTGCTCAGATACTGAAACACAAGTTGTGTGTTATTAGCCAGTCAGTGCCAGACTGTGAACAATGTGAACCCACTGAATTGTGACCAAGATTGTATTAGTGTACCACTAGAGAACTTTGCCATATGCTGCCTATTAATGCAGTTTGGCTATCTGGTTCAAATGTTTACTTCTGCCAAAGCTGAACATCAGAAAAGAAACATGGATTACAAACATACATGCAGTCTGAAAACCAATTACTGCAGTGTGTGTACACAAACCCTTTGCCAGTTGGATGACAATTATCACTAAACAACTACAAATCTACCAAAGAACGAATACCAGATGAGTAAACTTATACTTTTTGGAAGGAAGGAAGGAAGGAAGATCAGAGTTTAATGTACAGTCAACAGCATGGTCACTGGGAGATGGATGACAGGCTCGGGTTATGAAAGAAAGGAGAAGGAAATAGGCCATTCTGTTTTCCAAGGAACCATGCTGACCTTTGCCAGGGGCAATTTAAGGGAAACATGGAAAACCTAAATTTGGATAGCTGGATGGGGATTTGAAGAGTCATCCTCCCGAATGTGAATCCAGTTTGCTAAGCACTACACTATCTGACTTGGTTCACATTGTTTTCATGACTTTGGGGAAATTTGGCACTGATTCAAATAGTCAAAAGTTCCTTTTCTGTCATGTTTACATAGCATATAACATTACTTACAGCCTGGCCAGTGACGCAATGTTAGGAGTAGTCCCTTGGGGCTGCGGCCCTGCCTTTTCAGACAGCACACGTGACAGCGACTGCAAAAGGCAGATATGGAACGCCAACCCTACCACTGTCAGGGCTGGTGACATGGCACCTTCCTGCCAGTTTTCCATAATCAATGAAGTAATACTTCAAACTGGAAACAATGCCACAGGTTGCCCCAACATCATACACACAATGCATGTATGTCATATTAAATCTCTTCTAGCCACGAATTTTCAAACACCTGAAAACTAATAATGGATACAAAAGACCTATATCGGCAACTGGTTGCTGACTAGCTGGCAACGCAGCTCCACACACTGGGGCAACTAATAATTGAGAAACTGCTGTTGCTGTATGCAAGTGAGGAGGAGAAAGGTTATTATTTGTCACGCTTGAGCATCTTTAGGTTATACTCAGCATCTCATGCACAGATTCAAGCTCAGAGGAAGATGTGGCTTCTTGTTACTACTATTATTATTATTATTATTATTATTATTCACATATGGACCCAATAGGACTACTTGAGGTACATTACATCAATACCACTTCAGATGGTTGGCCTTCCTTTGAGTCAAAATTTGTTTCATCCTTTCATAATGAAGCCTCTTTCCTTCACCAGACCACAGTGTTCCAGTCTGTTTTCTAATTTCCCTCTCAGCAATTTTCCAAGCAAATATCTTTTGTCTGAATATTTTTCTATCTGTAACATCTGCCCGAGTTATACCGGCTACTTTAAGATCCTCCTTAACTGCAGAGATCCATTTAATTGGCTCAGTTTTGCCTTACTTCTGTTTTCATGGAATTCTATTTTTTGTTTTGTCAACTTAGTGAGTGCCATTATTTTAATATGCCCACAAAATTTAAGTCTTCATTTCTCATGTCATGATGTATGTCTGTGTAGTCTTCTATTTCCTTATTACTTTTCAGCATATAAGTTTCTATATCAGTAACTCTGAGGCCTAATTTTCCCAATAATCTTTCTTTCTTTCTTTCAAATTTCTTCAATATATCTCTTTCTATTTAAAATTAAAGTTTCCGCTCCATGGAAGACATTCAGGTTTGATTGAAGTGCTGTAATGTCTTAAGTTTACTGAATCCGGAAAATGATTTTTTATTATATTTTTTGTTAATCAGAATGTTTTCTTCTATGATTTCCCCCAAGTATTTAAATTGAGAAACTCTTTATTTTTCCATATTTTGTGTTCCAAAATTTTGATGCTTGTTTGTTGCATGTCATATATTCCATTTTTTCAAATGATACTTGTAGTCCTACCTTTTCCGCTACTTCTTTGAATTTCAATTTGTTTTTGAGCTGTGGCATTTTCCCTAGTTAAAACTGCCAGATCTTTAGCGAAGGTGAGGCAAACTTCTCTAATATTACTTCTATCTAACTTGATGGATTGATCTAATTTGACTTGACTTTGGCTCTCACCATTCAGTAATTACCTTTTCCAAGACACAGTTCAACAGTAATGGGGAGAGTCCATCTCCCTGTCTAACACCAGTCTTTATATCAAACGGTTCAGAAATTTCTCCCATGAATTTAACTTTAGAGCTAGTGTCAGTTTCCGTTTCCTTAATCAGTATTGGAGTATTTTTTATCTAGCCCTTGTTCCTTCAAAATTTGGAAAAGAGATTCACAATCAAATGAGTTGTAGGCCTTTTTAAAACCCACAAATATATAACATCTTGGGTTGTCGGGTGTTCTGCCGGATATCAGCGTCGTACTTGCACGATATTTCGGTCACGTAGTTCGTAACCTTCATCAGGTGCGACCTGAGACTGCTCCTCGAGTGGACCTGGTCCAGTATTTATGCCTATGGCCTTCCCCGTCAGGAGAAGCAATTCAGCAAATAACTGGAGGGGGAAGGCCATAGGCATAAATACTGGACCAGGTCCACTCGAGCAGCAGTCTCAGGTCGCACCTGATGAAGGTTACAAACTACGTGACCGAAATATTGTGCAAGTATGACGCTGATATCCGGCAGAACACCCGACAACCCAAGATGTCATTAGATCGCCGGGAAATCCTGAAGAGTTACACAAATATATATGTTACCTGAAATCCTTTGGTGCCTAAGGAATGGTTTTAAATTAACAATTTGTTACAGATGGGATCTATTTGGTCTAAAGTCTGCTTGGTATTCAGCAATTTTAGGTTCTAACCATTCTTGGCCTTGATCAATTAAACATTGAGAGGGAATTTTGTATGTGACTGGGAGAATAGAGATTCCTCGGTAACTATTAACAATGATTCTATCCCCTTTTTTATGCAATGGATGAATTAGGGCAGTTTTCCAGTCATCAGGTATTTCCTAAGTGTGCTACATATGTCCTATTAGTTGAGTGATCTCTCTTACAGAGTTAGGGCCAGCTGGCCAGCTGATTCTAGTAGCTCTGCAATTATACCATCTTCTTTAGATGCTTTGTTGTTTTTAAGTCTCTTAATTTGTTTAATTATTTAGATTTCATCAGGTTCTTTAGAGTTAGGGTTGGTGTGATTAGTTTGATGTGGTTGGAAAGTATTAGCTGGTTCTGGACAGTTTAATAGTTTTTCAAAATAAGTAGCAAGTACCCTACAATTTTTCTGGTTGTTAAGAGCCAAACTGCTATTTTCATTTTTGAAGCAAAGACTTTGACCGGTTAGCTTAGTTTCGAATGTTTTATAAAAGTTTCTTGTATTGTTGTTTTGGAAGTATTTTTCAGTTTCTAACAGTTGGGCATTTTTGTAGTTTCTTTTAGTCTGTCAGATTAATTTAAATGTTTCGTTTCTTATAGTCAGAAAGGTGTTGGACGTATTTTCATTTTTGTTGCTATTCCTATTTTTGAATGCCTTATGCCTAGACTTAACTGCTGTTTCACAGTCTGCATTCCATGAAGGGTGTTTTCATTTTTTTTAAATAGCATAATTAAATTTTGTGCTGTTTTGACGAACTTTTCTTTGAGGCCTTGCCAATTGTTGGATTGTTTTTTGTCATGTTAGTTTGTTAGAACTGGGGTTATTTTAGCAGTGTCAAATTTTGGGACAAAAGTTTTTGTTTTGAAGTTTTACTATTATGTGTGTTAAATAATGGTGAGAATCAATAGTAGCCCCTTTCATAACTCGGACATTTAAAATTTCTTTGTAGTTAGGGTATGAATATTTTTTTTTTTTTTTTTTAAATATGTTGACATGATTTTTAGGTTAAAATTTTTTGCACATTTCAACAAGTCTTTGGCCATTCTGGTTGGTCCATTTACATACAAGGAATCTACCCAATGTTTTCTTATATTTTTTCCTCTTTACCTAATGGAGCATTAATATCACCCATTAAAATTTTAACATGGTCCAAGGGTAATTTTTGAGATGATGCTTTCTAATGTTTCCCAAGCTCATTAACTGTTTCAGGTTTTTTACAGTTATCCTCAATGACCGGTATATGGGCATTAATTAACGTGTATGCTTTATTTGTGCATTTAAGAGAAATTGTCATTAGTCTACTATTTGTGGGTTGTACCTCTGTTATTGAATTTAAAATATTTTTGGAGACTGCAAAAGCAACTCCCAGATTTGGTGTATTATTAAGTATCCTTTTATCAATCTTACTTTTAAAAAGATGATAATTACTGAAATCCATGGTGTTATTGTACATCATTCAGGTTTCTTGAAGTGCCAAAATTTGGATCTTCTGTTCTTTTAATGTATCTCCCAATTTATGAAGTTTACTTGACTGCAAATATGTTTGTAAGTGTTGCAAAAAATGTATTTAGACTGTTAAGACTGGAAGGATTAGTTCCAGAATATACATTTCAGCCGCACCACAGGTAAACAGACACTACCACTCTGCCACTTGCAACAAGACAGATACAAAGTGGATTTGGTTTTATTTTGCATCGGTCTGGGACTGCTTATACATTCAAAGCTGTCTACCATATATGATAGAATGTTCACTATCCACCATCTGTGACCTGGCCAATACCCTAGGCAAGGTCGGCTTCTTAGATTTTTAGTTACAAAGTCCTGAAGAATTATTATTATTATTATTATTATTATTGTTATTATCATTACACACGAACAACAAAATGAAGAAAATTCTGTAACAGAAAGATAATTCATAACTTTTTATAGAATGACTAAACAATGCAACAGTGATCTGGCGAAGCTGATTTCTTTCACCATAAAACATTGTTACTTTTATTCTGAAAACCCAAATATCGAGATTTATACACCTTGAAATGTGGTGATGGTCAAACAATGGAAATTCCTGCTAGGAATATAAACAATGTAGAAAAAGGCAGATTGCTACTTACCGTGAAGCAGACACGTCAAGTTGCAGACAGGCACAATCAAAAAGACGCTTTTCAACTTTCCATACAAACCTAATATTCACAACCTGCTCAATCATCTTCAAACTGAAGCACCACAGAGCTCTGTTCGAGGACATGATGCAACTCGGATCACTTGGCAACATGGATGATGAGTTGCTGGTAACTGGCTGACAATGCATTGCAAGCAATTAACTGGGGAGTCACTCAGCAATCACGCCATCTGTGGAGTCCTCCTTAACTAAATACAAAGGGATTCGCTGCTGATCTGTTGCCATCTCATGCCGGCAATGAGTTGTTTGGGTCGTGCGGAGGGTCTTAATATCTTTTGGCCTGATGTGAGATGTTTGCTCTCTCGTGGGAGAACACTAGTAGGAAAATAGTAAGTCCTCACTCAACCTCAGCAATATGTCACGCAAACAAAGGAAATAATGAAAATAATGACATAAAAATAGCAATATAATATCAATGGACAGATAAAAAGAAATCTACTCACCAAGAGGATGACACACACGCAAAAGGATTTAACTTTTACAAGCTTTCAGAGCCAGTGGCTCCTTCTGGGAGAAGAGTTGAAAAGGAAGGAAGAAGGGTAAAGGAAAAGGACTGGAGAGGTTTAGGGAACGGGGTACATTTTTCATCACTCAGAACCCTGAGTCAGGGAAGACTTACCGGACCAGATCAGAAGGTAACACAGATAGTTGGGGACTGCACTGAATGAGATTTGAAAACCTGAGAGCTTAAAGGTGGACAACAGCATAATATGCAAGACAGAGATTACTACTAACACATCGTGCACAGTTATTAAGAGTGAAAAGCTAAAACAGAGTTGGGAGGGGGGATGGTGAAAAATAGACAAGTCAGAAAATGAAAGATGTAGAAAACTAAAAAGTAGTAAAGAAAGGAGTACTTACTTTGAACAAATGCTGAGACAGAAGGAATTGATATAAATTAAGGCCAGGTGGGTGGCGAGACCCAAGGACGTGTTGTAGTGTTATTTCCCTCCTGTGGAGTTCTGAGACACTGGTGTCTGGAGGAAGAATCCAGATGGCACGTGTGGTGAAACATGCACCAAGGTCATGACTGTCATGTTATACAACACTCTGCAACAGGATATTGTGTGCTCCTGCGTATCCCTGTGCTATGCCCAGTTATCCTGACTGATAACTGGTGGTCGTCAAGCCGATGTAAAAGGCCAAACAGTATTTACATATCAGCTAATATATGACATGTGCCGTTTGACAGGTGGCTCTCCCTTTGATAGTGTATGTGGTGGTGGTGGTGGTGGTGGTGGTTAGGAGGGTGCATAGGGCAAGTCTTGCAGTGGGGATGGTCACAGGGGTAAGATCAGAGGGTAGGGAGACGGGCACAGAAGGAGCATAGTGTCTGACAAGGATATTGCGGGGATTGGGAGGGCGACAAAATGCTATTCTAAGTGCAGTGGGCAGAATCTCAGACAGGATGGATCTCATTTCAGGGCACGATTTTAGAAAGTCATGGCCTTATCGAAGTAGAGACCAGGATAACACTGGGTGACAGGTGGTGTGCTGTACCCCTGATCTGTTTGTATGTCTGCCCCTCAAAGGTAAAGTAATTGTTGGTAAGTACAAAATTGATTAAGGTGAGCAAGAAGGATGTCATAGGCTTGGAATCAGATGGGTGTTGACAGAGGAAATTTTCAGCAGCAGACAAAACATGTCCGTGGGGGATGTTGGCATAGAGGGAGATGGCATCAATGGTGACAAGCAAGGTGTGTGGTGGGAGTGGGATGGGCACAAATTTCAGACAATCTTGTGGATCTTAGGAAGAAGGTAAAAGGTAGGGGTGCATGGTTTGGTTGGGGTTAGGAGTTCTATGTATTGGGGTGTGTCCTTGTGAGGGGTGTGAGGTTTTTAGGAGGGACTGGAGGTTAGTTTGAATAATAGGTGGGATCTTGATGGCAGATGTTGTATGTAGCGGTGTCAGACAGCGAGCGTAGACCTTCACCCATATACTCCTGTCAGTCAAGTACCACAGTGGTAGATCCTTTGTCTGTTGGGAGGATAGTGATGGAATCATCACCTGTTCTCTGCAGAACTCCAGGCTCTACGTAGAGCCTGGAGATCTTCAGAGGACAGGTTAGAGTCATGTTGTAGGGAGGGACCTAAGGAAAGGTTGCGAAGCAATGCTGGATTTGAGGAATTCTTGGGAGCTCGTAAGGAATGTTTCTGAGATGGTGGTGGTGGATCAAGTCGGGATCATTGTCAGAACTGTACACGGCAGGCTTCAATGTCAGGTTTGGTGCTGTAATGTTTTTGGGATTGGGTTGCAAAGTGATATTTCCAGTTGACATTACATGTAAAGGAAAGTAAGTCCTTCACCAAAGCAGCACGGTTAAATGCAGGTTTAGGACTGAAAGTGAGGCCCTTGGATAATACAGATAATTCCAAGGCGAGAGTGCTTTGGATGAGATGTTAAGAACACTGTGTTGTTGTGCTGGTTCTTGTGATTATGAGTTATTACAGGACTGGGATGCAGTGGTGAAGGCTAAGGGATGTTAAGGAGATTGGTCAAGCTTGGTTTGTAGGAGTCGAGTTGTGGTTGATGGTGTGGGTATTTGGGGAGCTGTAGAGGAACAGGAAAGGAAACACCATTGTTGTGGTAGTTTAGGAGTAGGTGGGATAGCTTTTTGAGGTGAAGTCTGGCATGTTGTAGTCTGACATTGGCTTGGTAGATAACTGCAGGACATTGTAGAAGAAGAGACGTCTGGTGACGTGGAAACTGGCTAATGAGGCAACAGGTCACAGATTAGTCGGGTAAGTGCAACAGATTGCTGTAGTTGAATTGTAAAAGAGGCTGGTGCATAGTAGGACTACATCCAGAATAAGGAACTTTTCAACATTAGGCCTTTGGGAGTAACTCCAAGGGACAAGCAAGTTTCAAAAAACAGAAAGTGAGACCTTAATTTTGATAGTGCAAAAGCATGTTTTTGAAAAGAATGGATGTAATATATGGTGGGATTCATCATGGCAAGCGAGGACAGTTTGGCCTGTTAGAAATGGTGGTAGTGCCCAAAACGAGAGGTAGACAGTGGAAAAAGATAAGAAAACGGAAGAAAAGCAGGGAAAAAAATTGGAAAAATCAGAAAAATCTGCAAGAAATCCTGAGAACAGGCAATGGTCAACAACAGGCAGTGGTCAACAACAGGCAGTGGTCAACAACAGGCAGTGGTCAACAACAGGCAATGAGTGTGCGAGAGCTTCTCGTCACAAGAGTGGTCTATTTGATCGGAAAAAATAATGGGGGTGGGGGAATAGGCAAAGTCACAAAAGGAGACGAAATTTTAAAAATGGTCAGACAGAAAGAAAAAGTCACAGGAGATAACTGAAACTATCTTCTACTTTGCTTGGCAAATAAAGTAATGCAGGAGACAGCAGTAAACAAAAATGTGAAAGAATTGCATATAAACAGTGTAAGTGTAGGGTAGGAAAGAAAATAGCTGTCAAATTTGAAAATAAATTTGTGGAAGAAGATCAAAAGAATGCCCAGCAGTAGTGAACTATAAGCAAATTTGTAAATAACAGTGGAATTCTTATATGCAAGTTCACAAATAACAATGCATGCATGAAAACCGGAACTAGAAACGATGTAGGGGCAAAGTGTTGATTAATCTGGTTGGTACAGATAATAAACAACCAGAATACTAACACTAAAGGTAGACAGTAGACGATAGTTTGGACACAACAGATGGCAACAAAGACTGACAAGAGGGTTACAAAAGAAGGAATGATGGCCATATGGGCTCTTGTAACAACGAAAACAATTGATTATTGATAATATAATTTACCTGTCCTTTTTTCCCCCTAAGGTAAGTCTTTCCGCTCCCGGGATTGGAATGACTCCTTACCCTCTCCCTTAAAACCCACTTCCTTTCGTCTTCCCCTCTCCTTCCCTCTTTCCTGATGAGGCAACAGTTTGTTGCGAAAGCTTGAATTTTGTGTGTATGTTTGTGTTTGTTTGTGTGTCTATCGACCTGCCAGCGCTTTTGTTCGGTAAGTCACCTCATCTTTGTTTTTATATATAATTTTTCCCACGTGGAATGTTTCCTCTATTATATTGATATCATTAATTTGAATCCAACAATTACGTTTGTTATTGTCACTGTTGCATTTCGAAATCTTTTCTGTCGTCTTATTTTCCTCTTTCTGTTTTTGCCAGTAGTTTCACTTTGTATTCACCTTCTCCTTTTTACCGTAATCTGCTATACTATTTTATCCCGCCTATATATATACTCAATAATACGTAACCCACTTCCAAACCATAACCAAAAAAATTTTTTTGCCGCTTTCAGCACTACCGCCGCTATAATATCCACCGTTTCTAGTTCACAAACAGCTCCTTTCACCTTTTAAACAACCATTTCGGCCAGTTCTAATAACTTTCGCTTTATTTCCATTTCCGTTTTTCCCACATCACTGATCATTTTTAGCCGCTTCCCACAGGTTTTAACGCCATTATTTCTTCGTCAGACAATTGTTAACCTCATTTTCATAATCTGCCACCACAATACCACTCCTTTTAATATACTACACGCAGTTTTTTCGAAATTTTCCCGAATTTCTCCGTCCTTTAACGTGTTTTGGCGGCAACACAACCACCTAACCTTTATGCACATCGTTGTCTACCAACCCAAGTCCAACATAGCCCAGCTGTAACCAACACCTTTTCGCCTTTTTTCATTCCAGAGCTCCAGTTACTTTCCGGTTCACCTTTATCTCTCCCCATATATTTTTATTTTCATTTTCATTTCACCTCATGTCACACTTTCCACCTTCTAATACCATGTCACCCTCACAACACCCCCACAACGACCCCATTAAGTTTTATTTACATTCCCTCCGCAAACATGCCTTCGCCCTAGCCAGATTACGCTCCCATATTCTATTTTCTCAGGCCTGTCTGACATTTGGCATCACCCCCAAAGGCCTCACACTTAAAGTTCCCATCTCTGGCTGCAACCCTTCCTTCCATCAGTCCCTATACCAGTTCCAAACTGAACAATCCATTGCCCTCACCCACCTAATCCTTCACCTACACATCAACTCAGCCAATGAACACACCCGTCAACTCCTATCCTTAATAAAAGTCCTTAATCTTTCCTCTCCCACATCCACACCAGCTGTTCAGAGCATTATCCTACAGGCCAACCGTAAATTAGAACAGCATGCCACCCTCCACCTCAAAAAACTATCCAATCTCCTGGTTTCCCACCTCCGGAAAGGCAACTCACTCACCCTTCACAACCTTTCCAGCAAACCTCAACCTCCTCTCATCGCACACAAACCCAGTCTCTCCCATCTACTCAATCTCCCACTTCCAGCTCCACTCCCTCCAAAACCTCAAAATTCCGATCAACACAATCTGGAACCACAACACCCTAATTCAGTAGTTAACCTTTCCTCCAAACCTCTCTCCCAATCCGAAACCTCTGTCCTATCCAAAGGCCTCACCTTCAGCCCCACTCCCAGATTCAACCAAACAGCCCTCGTCAAAGATTTACTGTCCTACACTCGTACTCTCTGCTGGAAGTATCACTTTGCCACGAAGAAAAATGATCCTAATCCTACTCCTAATGATCCGACTCCTCAAGACACCATCCAAATTGAACCCTGCCTGGAACAGTTCCGTCCTCCGTCACAGCGGGACCCACCTCCTCTTCCTCAAAATCAGCCTCTCCAAACCTTCCAGGAATTTCTGACCTCCAGCCTTGCATCTCAATCCTTCTTAAAAAACCTTAATCCTACACCCAACATCACCACTGCTGAAGCCCAGGCTATCCGTGATCTGAAGGCTGACCGATCCATCGTCATTCTTCCGGCGGACAAGGGTTCCACGACCGTGGTACTTGATCGTCGGGAGTATGTGGCTGAGGGACTGCGTCAGCTTTCAGACAACACCACATACAAAGTTTGCCAAGGTAACCCCATTCCCGATGTCCAGGCAGAGCTTCAAGGAATCCTCAGAACCTTAGGCCCCCTGCAAAACCTTTCACCTGACTCCATCAACCTCCTGACCCCACCGACACCCCGCACCCCTACCTTCTACCTTCTTCCTAAAATCCACAAACCCAATCATCCCGGCCGCCCCATTGTAGCTGGTTACCAAGCCCCCACAGAACGTATCTCTGCCTACGTAGATCAACACCTTCAACCCATTACATGCAGTCTCCCATCCTTCATCAAGGACACCAACCACTTCCTTGAACGCCTGGAATCCTTACCCAATCTGTTACCCCCGGAAACCATCCTTGTAACCATTGATGCCACGTCCTTATACACAAATATTCCGCACGTCCAGGGCCTCGCTGCGATGGAGCATTTCCTTTCACGCCGATCACCTGCCACCCTACCTAAAACCTCTTTCCTCATTACCTTAGCCAGCTTCATCCTGACCCACAACTTCTTCACTTTTGAAGGCCAGACATACCAACAATTAGAGGGAACAGCCATGGGTACCAGGATGGCCCCCTCGTACGCCAACCTATTCATGGGTCGCTTAGAGGAAGCCTTCTTGGTTACCCAAGTCTGCCAACCCAAAGTTTGGTACAGATTTATTGATGACATCTTCATGATCTGGACTCACAGTGAAGAAGAACTCCAGAATTTCCTCTCCAACCTCAACTCCTTTGGTTCCATCAGATTCACCTGGTCCTACTCCAAATCCCATGCCACTTTCCTTGACGTTGACCTCCACCTGTCCAATGTCCAACTTCACACGTCCGTCCACATCAAACCCACCAACAAGCAGCAGTACCTCCATTATGACAGCTGCCACCCATTCCACATCAAACGGTCCCTTCCCTACAGCCTAAGTCTTCGTGGCAAACGAATCTGCTCCAGTCCGGAATCCCTGAATCATTACACCAACAACCTGAAAACAGCTTTCGCATCCCGCAACTACCCTCCCGACCTGGTACAGAAGCAAATAACCAGAGCCACTTCCTCGTCCCCTCAAACCCAGAATCCCCCACAGAAGAACCACAAAAGTGCCCCACTTGTGACAGGATACTTTCCGGGACTGGACCAGACTCTGAATGTGGCTCTCCAGCAGGGATACGACTTCCTCAAATCCTGCCCTGAAATGAGATCCATCCTTCATGAAATTCTCCCCACTCCGCCAAGAGTGTCTTTCCGCCGTCCACCTAACCTTCGTAACCTGTTAGTTCATCCCTATGAAATCCCCAAACCACCTTCCCTACCCTCTGGCTCCTATCCTTGTAACCGCCCCCGATGCAAAACCTGTCCCATGCACCCTCCCACCACCACCTACTCCAGTCCTGTAACCCGGAAGGTGTACACAATCAAAGGCAGAGCCACGTATGAAAGCACCCACGTGATTTACCAACTGACCTGCCTACACTGTGATGCATTCTATGTGGGAATGACCAGCAACAAACTGTCCATTCGCATGAATGGACACAGGCAGACAGTGTTTGTTGGTAATGAGGATCACCCTGTGGCTAAACATGCCTTGGTGCACAGCCAGCACATCTTGGCACAGTGTTACACCGTCCGGGTTATCTGGATACTTCCCACCAACACCAACCTATCCGAACTCCGGAGATGGGAACTTGCCCTTCAGTATATCCTCTCTTCTCGTCATCCGCCAGGCCTCAATCTCTGCTAATTTCAAGTTGCCGCCACTCATACCTCACCTGTCTTTCAACAACTTCTTTGCCTCTACACTTCTGCCTCGACTGACATTTCTGCCCAAACTCTTTGTCTTTAAATATGTCTGCTTGTGTCTGTATGTGTGGATGGATATGTGCGTGTGTGCGAGTGTATACCTGTCCTTTTTTCCCCCTAAGGTAAGTCTTTCCGCTCCCGGGATTGGAATGACTCCTTACCCTCTCCCTTAAAACCCACTTCCTTTCGTCTTCCCCTCTCCTTCCCTCTTTCCTGATGAGGCAACAGTTTGTTGCGAAAGCTTGAATTTTGTGTGTATGTTTGTTTTTGTTTGTGTGTCTATCGACCTGCCAGCGCTTTTGTTCGGTAAGTCACCTCATCTTTGTTTTTATATATAATTTTTCCCACGTGGAATGTTTCCTTCTATTATATTGATATAATGTAAATGGATAAATTAAAAAGAAATCTACTCACCAAGTGGCGGCAGGGGGACACCCCCACAAAAGGATTTAACTTTTACAAGCTTTCGGAGCCAGTGGCTCCTACTTCTGGCTGAAGAGTTGAAGGGGAAGGAAGAGGGGTGAAGGAAAAGGACTGGAGATGTTAGGGAACAGGGTACAGTTTCGAAAAGTCACCCAGAACCCCAGGTCAGGGGAAACTTACCAGATGGGATGAGAAGGAAAGACTTGACTGTTGGGGACCACATTGGACAAGATTTGAAAACGAAATTAATACCCTGCCATGCTTGAACAGTACACTTTCAGTTAACTCACTACATGTCCACAACTGAAATGTAGAAGGCACACTGATAAGAAATGTAAACAAGTCTCCATGACAATACTTTGCCATATAGGATACAATGTGTCAAACCTATCTATGAAGAAGTGCAACACACTGCCGTCAAGGATATAATGTGGCAAAACCTCCATCGAATGAATACATCTAAGTTGTTGGCTTGTATCTCGAAAGCCACAGAATATAAACTTTCATCAAGAATTTGAAAATGATGGATTTTTGGTTGTACCGACGTTGTGTTCAGGTCCATTGCTCTTGGTAACCAATGATATTGAAGTATCTGCAGTCTTGTGCACCTCTATTGTATACTGATTCGAGAGCATTATATCTGAACTTAACACAAACAGATTTTACTATCTTTAACAGATATATTACAAATGCTTTGCAACACTGTATTTTATGTCAAAGCTGGTTGTTGGTAGAGGCTTACACAGGCTGAATGGGCACATTTTTGGGCAGCCGCTCTAAAGAATGTTGCAACATAATTGGTTCTTATTTTAAAAAATACAGAAATAAAGTAGGATCCATAGATGAACATCTGGATATCTTTCATTAGATTTCAAAAGATTCCCAGTTGAATATAATGTAAGGGCTTGACATTTTTAGTTAATTTAATACCCACAGTAGCAGTTAAATGAACAAAGCAATTTCTGCAACAGTGTCTTTTGAAAGTATTTTCCGAACTGTGATTGTATTCTCCCTGTTTCTGCTACTTTGTCGGGGGTTCCTTCAGCTTCTATGCTTGCACTTGGCTAATAATAGCTCGATTTAAATTTTTTTTTTTTTTTTTTTTTTCTTAAGGCTGTTTATGTGTCTTTGCGGCCACCAGCCATAAGCTTGCTACTTGCAGATTGCAGCTGTGGGTGGGGTGTCATCAATTCTGCTTCTGGTGCTGATTTAGTTTCTCTACAGTACTTAAGTAATTTTTTACTAGTCTTCACTTTGAGAAGCCTGTTTCTCACAATAAATTTTACACATGTGGATATTTTTATCTTATTTTTGTGATTTAATACTCCAAACACAAAGATACAGCTGTCCCCAATCCAGTGTTTGGTGCGTGAAGACCACGGTGCTTTATTAGGCACAGTCTGTTGGAGGGGGTATACATTGCCTTTGACCAACTTTTAACCGACTTACCCAGCCAGTTATAGTGGGACGTAAATTTAATGTGGATTCTGAAATATGAAGCAAGTTATCGCTTTTCACACGAACAAAATCATTTCCAGAAGTAAAATAAAGGATAAGTGGCATACTTTACAACCAACTGGGGACCCAAAATTGAACCACTAGCTATGCAGTCGTGCACGTACCCACTGAGCCACAAATCCCAGACAAATACTTAATAACATATGAGGGTGGTCTGAAAAGTTCTTGGACTCACCCATAGATCACAGCACGAGGCATGTGATTTTTCCCCAGACATTGGAATTACTTTCAACAGGTTCCGTGTAAAACTACGAGTAATTCTGTCCAGCTACTGGCTGCACGCAGCTGTCTGAACTAGTCACAGTGAGATAATTCTTGAAAATTTAGGAAATCGAATACTGCCCAGTTGTTTTTTTTTTTTTTTTTAAAAGAATGTTTGATGCCAACCAAAATTAATTTGAGATTCATGAACGTCCACAATAACTTTTCTATTGGAATTTCCACCGTGAAGGATCAGGCTGCGTAATTTAAATGTGGCCATCAAAGTGTCCAAGTTGTTTCCTGTGGAAAGATGTCAGAAAAGTGTAATCACACCAGAAATAGTCAATACTGAATTGGAATACTGACATATGAAGGAAGGTACATGAAATTGGCATCAGTTATGGGACTTCGACAGAACCTGTTGGCCGCTCTTTGCATACAAAAGCTTTGTGGAAGATGAGTGATGTACCTGCTTACATAAAATCAGATATGAATTCACATGACAATTTGCAAACTGTGTTTGCCACTTTGGTAAAAATAAAGGTAATTTTCTACATCAGTTTGTAAGAATCGATGAAACATGAATTTATCACAATTCATGAAAAACAAAGCTACAATGAAAACAGTGGACAGGAGACAGTTCTTCAGTTTCAAATAGGACCTATCAGTGGGAAATGTCAGACATCAGTGGTTTGGAATGTGAAAGGAATTTTGCCTATTGTCTTAAAAAAAAAAAAAAAAAAAAAAAAAAAAAAAAAAAAAAAAAAAAAAAAAAAAAAACCTCTGCATCACCTTTCAAGAAAATGCACCCTCCCTCAAAACTGTCTTGCCAATAAGAAAACAGAGGAATCTGTGATGTGAAGTTCTGGAACATCCTCCTTAGTTCCCACAGTTGGCTCCCTCAGATTTCCGTACCTCATGAAAACTCCACAAGACAAAAGTCTTCTGCTGGTCAGAACCTTTTGTCCTATTAAGAAGTGATTCGCATCTGCATAGGAGAATTTTGCAATGCTTCCACAGGTGTACTACAGAGAAGAATATCGCTGGAAGATTGCTGGTTGACGCATGGTAATGTCACAGGGTATTATGTTGGAAAATAGAAGTTTCTTGAAAATAAAAATCCTCATTTTCACTATTGGCCCAAGAGCTTTCCAGACCACCTCATACACTACCTCAGTTCAGTCATCGAAACAATAGTAAAGTAATATCACTCACTCTGACAGCTTCCAGTGTGTTGGTCTGTGCTTGCAGCCCGAGTGCCTCTAGTGGACAGAGCCGCAGTTCATGCGTGTCATCATCTGCCACTTCCTTATCGCCACGCAATTCACCAGGGTCGTCAACAACCACGGTCTCTGACGGAGTGCCGGCAATACTGCAATCCATCCCAACACTGCTGCTCCCACTGTCCGGGGAGGTGGTTGCAGCCTCCAACTTCAGATCTATTCTTGGCTTCTTCTCTCTGGGCTCTCCGGGTACGGCATCTTCCACTTCTGTTGCTGACTGCCGGTTTTCAGAAGCTCTGCTGGGTGCATTGGACTCTGGAGCAGGATTGGATGGAGGTGGCTCTTCAGGATGCGGCGGAGGACGCAGCTTCGAAGTATCCACACGGTATCGTCCACATTCCAGACCCATCGCGACACACAACACATCACCACAAACCTGCAGGACAAGAATACAACATTTTATACTAATTATTAGAGAGAGAGAGAGAGAGAGAGAGAGAGAGAGAGAGAGAGAGAGAGATGGAGATGGTCACACAAAATCAACTCTCAGTGGGGTATACTTTGAAGCAACCTCTGAAACTATGTTCTGCCCCACAGTTTTTACCCAGGAGTTTCCAGTAGTTCCGTTATGAAAAATATACGTGCACCTTCCCCGATCTTCTCAATGGCTGGATAAATAATAACTGCATTGGACAGTGTAATACAGTGCAACTGGAAAATGACAAACATGAAAACAAATGTGTTACATTACATTTGTTCGATTCGCCACAGCAAGGTAGCACGACATGTCTTATCGGCAACAAAGATGCTAATGTAAAGGGTGCAGTTCATATGAAATCTGTAATACTGCATGGTTTACTGCTTGCTGAACATACCATTTTCTCGTCATTCATATGCCTGTGTTGTAGATGTATTTTCTGGAAATATCTACATGCCACAGTAACAATCAAAGCAACAATAATGGGATTAGCCACCCATTTCTGGGAATGTGGATAGGTTACAGACAAGAAGAGATCTGAGACACCGGCCATTTTGATTGCCGCAAAACTCGGACAGAGGTGAGAGTTGTGATGCTGCATTTGTCTTCAAAAAGTTTAAGGAAACTGTATGTCAAATATCAAAGTTCATACGATAGTGCTCAGAAAGCAATGCAGAAGTTAAAAATTTGTTCACATCATGTTTACAGATGGAGGAATGGAAGGTGCTGGATAAAGAAAAGCATACAGTACACGGTTTTGGTCATTAGTTGACATCCACGATTTTACCTTAGGCCATATCCTACATAAGCAACAGAAGCAACCGACAGTGCATGACATATGGATATGTAACACTCCAGCTAAAAGTGGCAGAATCAAGTGATATGCTTAGATATCCACCGTGCAAGTGACAAACTCCCACTACGTCAACCAGCTGTTTCCATAGAACCACGTCCAAGAACTATAAAATATTTTAGTAAAAATTAGCTTTACTTAGGAAAAGAAGGCCAAAAGGAGTGCTGTGCATGAAATTCACAAAGAGAGGGATGCTCATGGATAATTTTGTAATCTGTATCATCAGCTACGAAGATCACCAGACAGATTCTTCAAATGTACAAGGATGAAAATAGATACATTTAGCTACCTCATCAATGTTTCTTATGTGACCACAAAGTTTCAGCAGCCGATAAGTGCAGAAGAATGACTGATTAAGATAAGTATGAAAAAAATGAGTGCAACGAGCAATGAGGTGTCCACAGTATAGCGGTAGCATCTTTGTTTACTAAGCTGAGTTGTCATGGTTTGTGAGTTCAGGCCCAGTTACTTCTTATAATTTCACTGACTCAACTACAGTTCTATGTACTATATTTTATATATATTCTTTACAGTGCATCTCAAAGTACAAGGGCTGTTCAATAAAGAATGATCATAATTTTTTTTATGATCATACTCTTGCACTAAAATTTAATCTTATGATAGTCTGTTACCTTAATGTGCAACAAACACGCCATACTAGTTTCATTGTTGGGATTCCTGGTTCCCGCCTGTGAGAGGCAGGCAAGGTAGACATGTTCAGTATGCCTACCACTGCAATGGAGGTAACACACGAGTATGTGGCTTTGAAATTCTGCTTTTCTCTCAACAACTCTTCATATGAGGCCTATACAATGTTACAGGAGGCCTATGGAGAGTTTGTTCTTTCCTACAGCACAGCTCGGATGTAGTTTAAAATGTTTAAAGAGAGGAGACAATCAATTTCAAAGGAAGGTGGACCCGGTGCTTCAATTACTGCTTTTACAGAAGAAAACATCAACACTGCTACTGTCATTGTCAGAGAAGACTGACGAATTACCTTAAGATCACTTTCTGAAATAATGAACATTTCATTAGGTGCCATTCATACACTGGTGACAGAAAAATTACACACGACACGTGTTTGTGCACGATGGATTCCAAGACTGTTGATTCCCGAACAAAAGGACATTTGCGTGCAGGTCTGTATGCAGTTAAAGTTGATGCTAGAGGAAGATCTGGAGTTTCTTTCAAATCTAATCACTCCTGATGAAACTTGGGTTGATCCCGAGAGCAAACAGCAAAGCTCAGTGTGGGAATCTCCATCATCACCAACCCCCAAAAAAGCAAAAGTGGTTGCTTCTGCTGGGAAAGTTATGGTCGTCTCATTCTTTGATATTCATGGAATGGTTTATCAGCATGTTCTGCACACACATCAATAACTGGATAATACTACAGGGATGTCCTGGAAACATTGCAAGTCCATATTAGGTCCAAAGACCACATTTCAGTGAAATAGACTGGATGCTGCACCACGATAATGCACGGCCGCATATTGCCAATGTTGTTGCCGAATATCTTGCAAAACTCAATGTACAGCGCATCCCTTACCCTCCCTACAGTCCGGATTTAGCGCCATGTGACTTTTTTTCTATTCCCTAACATGAAGGGGAGGCATTATCAATCATCAGAAGCAGTGGTGAAGGCTGTGGAGGCAATTTTGAAGGACCTCTCAAAAAATGGTGTCCAGCATGTGTTTGAAGACTGGCAGAAATGCTGGGACAAGTACATCGCATTCATGGGAGACTACTTTGAGAAGGACCATAAAAAATATGAGGATGAGTAAAGGTATGTTGTAAAAAAAATCATCCTTTACTGAACAGCCTTTGTAAGCTTTTAAGGTCTTGTTAAAGTGTCTTAAGTGCGTACATACATATCCCAATATATCACACATCTTAAATTCCTAATAAAGCACATTAAACAACCACGAAATTTAACTGATTTTAGTTGTGAATGTAATTCATCAGCAATCAATGTTACTGCCAAGCATTTCAATTAAAAAATAAAACAAACAACATATTTTGGAAAAAATGGAAAAGGGTCAAATGTTCTATGAAAACGTGTCCAAAACAGGTAAAATAGATTAGAGAAAAATTTGATTCGAGCCTCATTCAGCAGCACATCAAATGATTCTCTAATCCATTTTATTTCTTATAGACAAATCATTTCACACAACTTTTAACTGATTTCTTTACTATTTCCTTTTTTTCCAAGTTCTATTCAGAAAGCGTGATCTTTTTGACACCTCAGCAGTCTTCCTAGTGTCTGATGTCCTCTAAATGTCCTAAATTTTGCACTTGATTTTAAGGAAGCATTTTTGACATTTAAATATCACATTAAAGCACCTTCTAATGGGCAAAATATCTAGGCCTTTAAGAGATGAACTTTTTGACACTTCCTTTAGACAACTAGCAGCAGCTGTGCACAAAATATTTCAATTTTCCCTCAGCTAACTAAGTTTTTCTTAATTATTCGGATTACTTTCAAGTAATTAAATATTTGTTTGCAAAACTACACTTCATGCTAATCATTTGGAAACCCCATTTGTCCACTTCCCACTCTTAGTTTGGTTAGGAAAATTCAGGCAAATCTATATTGTGTGATTTATAGGAAGACTTGTTTTCTCTCCATTCATACATTTGACCAAAATGTTTTAAGTGTAAATCATATGACAAGATATGTCATCTTAGGTTGCTGCCACCTGCAAAAAATCTCATTTCTATATATTGAACCATTTATGAAATGTGACTATTTTTACAATCATATGATCCTTGATGCACAAGGATGGAACTGGACACACCAAACTCGTCTGCTAGATATAAAATCCAAAATCTCTGGGACTAACATACACTCCTGGAAATTGAAATAAGAACACCTTGAATTCATTGTCCCAGGAAGGGGAAACTTTATTGACACATTCCTGGGGTCAGATACATCACATGATCACACTGACAGAACCACAGGCACATAGACACAGGCAACAGAGCATGCACAATGTCGGCACTAGTACAGTGTATATCCACCTTTCGCAGCAATGCAGGCTGCTATTCTCCCATGGAGACGATCGTAGAGATGCTGGATGTAGTCCTGTGGAACGGCTTGCCATGCCATTTCCACCTGGCGCCTCACTTGGACCAGCGTTCGTGCTGGACGTGCAAACCGCGTGAGACGACGCTTCATCCAGTCCCAAACATGCTCAATGGGGGACAGATCCGGAGTTCTTGCTGGCCAGGGTAGTTGACTTACACCTTCTAGAGCACGTTGGGTGGCACGGGATACATGCGGACGTGCATTGACCTGTTGGAACAGCAAGTTCCCTTGCCGGTCTAGGAATGGTAGAACGATGGGTTCGATGACGGTTTGGATGTACCGTGCACTATTCAGTGTCCCCTCGACGATCACCAGTGGTGTACGGCCAGTGTAGGAGATCGCTCCCCACACCATGATGCCGGGTGTTGGCCCTGTGTGCCTCGGTCGTATGCAGTCCTGATTGTGGCGCTCACCTGCACGGTGCCAAACACGCATACGACCATCATTGGCACCAAGGCAGAAGCGACTCTCATCGCTGAAGACGACACGTCTCCATTCGTCCCTCCATTCACGCCTGTCGCGACACCACTGGAGGCGGGCTGCACGATGTTGGGGCGTGAGCGGAAGACGGCCTAACGGTGTGCGGGACCGTAGCCCAGCTTCATGGAGATGGTTGCGAATGGTCCTCGCCGATACCCCAGGAGCAACAGTGTCCCTAATTTGCTGGGAAGTGGCGGTGCGGTCCCCTACGGCACTGTGTAGGATCCTACTGCGTCGCTGCGGTCCGGTCCCAGGTCGACGGGCACGTGCACCTTCCGCCGACCACTGGCGACAACATCGATGTACTGTGGAGACCTCACGCCCCACGTGTTGAGCAATTCGGCGGTACGTCCACCCGGCCTCCCGCATGCCCACTATACGCCCTCGCTCAAAGTCCGTCAACTGCACATACTGTTCACGTCCACGCTGTCGCGGCATGCTACCAGTGTTAAAGACTGCGTTGGAGCTCCGTATGCCACGGCAAACTGGCTGACACTGACGGCGGCGGTGCACAAATGCTGCGCAGCTAGCGCCATTCGACGGCCGACACCGCGGTTCCTGGTGTGTCCGCTGTGCCGTGCGTGTGATCATTGCTTGTACAGCCCTTTCGCAGTGTCCGGAGCAAGTATGGTGGGTCTGACACACCGGTGTCAATGTGTTCTTTTTTCCATTTCCAGGAGTGTATATCATTCTGATCTCAACTTTAGTTAAATTTAATATGCAACAAAGTATGACCTAAAATCAAACTACACACAAAATCCATGAAATGTGTTTTTACTTCTGCAAACACTTTAAAAATTTCATGCAGTCATTTGCTTGCTTTTGTACTGCACAGTAACTATGACAAACAATGAAAAATTTCAGTCCTACGTCAAGCGAAAATATCAAGCTGTGTCCTATGTCAAGCGAAGATATCAAACTGTAAGATGTGGAAAGAATCAAATTTTTCCCGCCAAATAGTTTTCTTAAAATTAGATATCGATTTCATAGCAGCCAGTGCATCCGCTTCAGCACTTTGCTGAGAATACTCAGACTGTCACTGTCACTGTCGCGTGAGCTGCAGCAACAAGACTCAAACATATTTCAATTGAAACGTCGTAAGTCGTAGGGGACAACCACCAGTGGCACAGACATCACCAACCTAGGGTACTTCTGTAGCTGTACCTGTAGTCATGTTTTGTCATCTGAAGCTGTCACATGCCGTCAGTTGCTTCTGTCACTCACCTAGGACACGGCTTTAGTGGATATGTGAGTAGTCAGCATGTAGGAATTTTGTCAAACAAAAATTCTCATGACTTTCATGCAAACACTTCACACTGTCAGAAAATTGGAGTATGGTATGCTGTATCACACTGTTTGACAGTATGCCCTGTGAAACTAAGGTGGACAGTGTTGTTTAGCAAAATATTATTACACAGTTAATTTCGCTTCTTGAGGCACATGAACGTTATTGTTGTTTGTAGCAGGAGAGTGCCACTTATCATACGTCTATTGAAACATCTCATTTCTTATGCAAATTTTTGGGTGGTGACTCATCCCTGAAGGATCGCGGCACCCATGTTCTCCTGATTTACTTTCTCCAGATTACTTCCTGTGGAGCTACGTTAACAGTGCAGAGTACGAAGGAAAATTAGGGGAAAAACTCGCTTAGCCGCAAATTTTTGCACAGTTTTAAGGGGAGTGTAATGAATAACACAGTAAAAATCCTGATTGCCAGGATGTGAGCATGTGGGTGGGGGTGTTTAAAGGTAATTTTCTAAAATTTTTCTTGAATACCCTGAAAACCATACCTTCTAGCAAAAGTATTCCCCAGTACAAAATTAAACTACATTTAATTTCCTACAAAAAAGGTCATATTAATTACTTCCACTGGACTAGTAGTTTCCACATTGCAGAGGAAAAAAAAAGCAGATTATTAAAAATAATGTTTCAATGACATAAAATTGATGTTTATTGCTAAACAAAGTGCCTTAAAAACAAATTTAAATGTGTGTGCCACGTCCATGTGCAGTAAAAAGGGATAATTTGTGTTCTGGGGGTGTAACAGGGTGAGCAAGGGGGAGAGGTGGATTTTAGGAGTATAAGGGAACGAAGGTGATCAGATTGTGGTCATATGCTTCTCTCCTTCAAAGGCCTCCAAACTGAAGAGCAGGCAGCCGATTCCTCACTCTCTTTACCTCACTACAATACAAAATACAACTACAGGGTATTTCACAAAGTTATACTACTCTTTCCGCAGCATGCCTTATTAATCACTGGTGACACAGTGCCTAGCCATGCTGGGGGATGACTATTTTCCACAAAGCGTATTAACACTACGTGGAATACAGACATGAATCACTAATACTAACACAAGAAAGACTTATGGAAAGAATCTATGTAAATCTCTGCACACTGTTCTACAATACTACAGGAAAATTGATTCTTAACCACCATGTAAAGAAGGTGCAGTCTTCTTCCAGGAAATGCAACTTCCCCCAGCAAGAGTGCATCTCGCTTTTCAGTCTACAGACAGGGTATACCTCCGCAGAATTTCCTGACAAGATCTCTCAAGTGAGTAGGCAAAATAACTTTACTGAGATGGTATTTATATAGCGGAGTTATTTTCAGTTTACTGGGTATTTATCTGCATTTATTAAAATAGCTATTATGTAAAAAAACGCCCAGAAGCTTAAATTGGCTATCAGCAAAAACCAGTTCTTACTTGCCATGGTTAAGTGAGCTTTTATGTAAATTACATTCCTTGTCAACAGTGGCTGAGGAGTGATTAATGTCCAAATGTGGTGATGTCAGTGACCCATGGAATGTTGGTGGGTTGGTAAGTGTGGCATCTTGCTGCTGTCTGTCATTGACAGCATATGGTAAGGCCATGTAACTGCATTGTAGTCACATGGTGACGAATTAATGAGTGATGAGAAAGTTACCACCCATCTCTTACGAGTAATTGTGTTACTGATAGAATGCATGAAACTCTTATATTCAGGAATTGCTGGCACTTGGAGAGTGGGTTGCACTGACCCCTTGCCACACATCACCAGTGTATTTTGGAAGGTCGATCTCAATGTGTCTGCTTGATAATATTGATCCTATTTAAATCGGGAACAGTAATCTGCTGTAATGAATTGCTTGGCTTGCGTTAAAAATGTCTGATTATCCATGACACCAATGTGTGTGTATGTATAAGCAGAGAGATAAAGCAGCCAGAATCTACCCGGAAAATTTTTTCTGAGGCTGCCAAGCTGCCAGATTTGTGAATGCGCTTAGCTGTTCGAGTCAGAGTGGGGGTACACTTAACTTGACTCATGTTTTGTTTGTGGCGCATTTTTAAATTGTTTCGGAATTGTTGCAGTTCCCGCGTTCGGATACTCGTTTTTATCATCTGCTACTTTTTTTTTCATTGTATTCTTATTCTAAACTCGGCGACAAAAGGGTGCAGCAATTTGAAATCGATGGTTTATATGCTCTCAAGAAGTTAACAGTGTTTTATAAATTCTGCAATATCAGAGTTCCATGGAAGTGTAAAGATTGTATAGTGGAACATGTGCAGACCGAAAAACATAAGGACAACAAGTTGAAACAGACCAGTTTGCCAATAAAGCGGGACACTACAATTAGCAGCAGCTTTGAATCTGCAAAAAAGAAGAAGAACGAGTGTGAATATCTGGCTCAAAGAACTGTGGAAACATTTTTGGAGGTCAACATTCCACTCCACAAATTGGAGAACGAAGACTTTCGGCAGTGGATCAATGAGTTCAATAACGGTGAGCAGTGGTGTTACCTTTTCATTTAGATTGTGGCTGCAGCCTGCCTCAAAATTATTTTGGTAAATCTTCACTTTACATGTACTTTCGATCAGTTCACAATTGTGATGTCTGTACCTCTCATCTTTGAGAAAATATAGGGTGGGTCGGGGCAAATAGAGCAGAAATTAATATGTATTTTTTTTAAATTTGCAAAACTTCAAAACAAAGCAATCTAGATATTTCAATTAAAATTTATACTAATGCTTAGACTTTCCCAATTTTTTCATCTTTGTCTCCAATGTTAGGGGAAAACCATTAAAAGTTAAAATAATAATAATAATGTTAAGTCAATAAACAATCATCATAAAGGAATTCAAGTTCAAACGCTCTCTTGAATGGGAATAACCGAAAAAAAAAAAAAATAATAATAATAATGTTAAGTCTGCAACTGTAAGTTCTAATTACCACTAGTGTGTCCCACTCCTTCACACTTATAATGAATGTATGTACTGTAGGGCTGTTAGGAACATACCTAAACTCAGCACTACATACACTGAAAGTTTCACGAAAATCTAATTAGTGAACCTCAAAAAATGGTATTAATTTACGCGTAAGAGCTGATTGTTACAAATCCACAACTTCTTGGTACCTTTAACTTGCTTGGTTTACTGTTTATAGACCATTGTTCTAATAACCTGGTGTTCCAATTGCCCCAGTCCCCCCCCCCCCCCCCCCCCCCCCCTCCTCTTTTGCTCTTGCGCAGTATTATATTATTTTAGAAGTTCAGATAACTAACAGACTATTCTTTTTAGGTGCTGGTAACATCCCATGTGTTAAAACAATGAGAGAGACTCTGTGCCTTCAATACAACATCAAAGGAAAACTGAGATAATAGAAAAACTAGCAGGGAAAGATGTTGCTATATTAGCTGACAAGACCACTGATAGAAGAGGCCGTTGTGTTTTTGTTGTTTTGTTGAGAACTATTGAAGCTTGGAATGAGCAGAAACTTTTTGTGGCAAGTGTGAAAGTTCTGGATGTAGCAAACTCGACACAATGTGCTCGTGCTATTTTGGGGGCTCTTCAAACATATAATATACAGTAGACTTCAAGAAAAATATAATAATTCCAATCCCAAAGAAAGCAGGTGTTGACAGATGTGAAAATTACCGAACTATCAGCTTAATAAGTCACAGCTGCAAAATACTAACACGAATTCTTTACAGACGAATGGAAAAACTAGTAGAAGCCAACTTCGGGGAAGATCAGTTTGGATTCCGTAGAAACACTGGAACACGTGAGGCAATACTGACCTTACGACTTATCTTAGAAGAAAGATTAAGGAAAGGCAAACCTACGTTTCTAGCATTTGTAGACTTAGAGAAAGCTTTTGACAATGTTGACTGGAATACTCTCTTTCAAATTCTAAAGGTAGCAGGGGTAAAATACAGGGAGCGAAAGGCTATTTACAATTTGTACAGAAACCAGATGGCAGTTATAAGAGTCGAGGGGCATGAAAGGGAAGCAGTGGTTGGGAAGGGAGTAAGACAGGGTTGTAGCCTCTCCCCGATGTTGTTCAATCTGTATATTGAGTAAGCAGTAAAGGAGACAAAAGAAAAATTCGGGGTAGGTATTAAAATTCATGGAGAAGAAATAAAAACTTTGAGGTTCGCTGATGAACATCAACAAAAGCAAAACAAGGATAATGGAATGTAGTCTAATTAAGTCGGGTGATGCTGAGGGAATTAGATTAGGAAATGAGGCACTTAAAGTAGTAAAGGAGTTTTGCTATTTGGGGAGCAAAATAACTGATGATGGTCGAAGTAGAGAGGATATAAAATGTAGGCTGGCAATGGCAAGGAAAGCGTTTCTGAAGAAGAGAAATTTGTTAACATCCAGTATTGATTTAAGTGTCCGGAAGTCATTTCTGAAAGTATTCGTATGGAGTGTAGCCATGTATGGAAGTGAAACATGGACGATAAATAGTTTGGGCAAGAAGAGAATAGAAGCTTTCGAAATGTGGTGCTACAGAAGAATGCTGAAGATTAGATGGGTAGATCACATAACTAACGAGGAAGTATTGAATAGGATTGGGGAGAAGAGAAGTTTGTGGCACAACTTGACCAGAAGAAGGGATCGGTTGGTAGGACATGTTCTGAGGCATCAAGGGATCACCAATTTAGTATTGGAGGGCAGCGTGGAGGGTAAAAATCGTAGAGGGAGACCAAGAGATGAATACACTAAGCAGATTCAGAAGGATGTAGGTTGCAGTAGGTACTGGGAGATGAAAAAGCTTGCACAGGATAGAGTAGCATGGAGAGCTGCATCAAACCAGTCTCAGGACTGAAGACCACAACAACAACAACAACATGATAATATTAAAACAGTGACAGTGCTAGGTATATAAACAAATATGTAGACTCCTTGAAAACAATAATAAGTGATAGTTTAATCCATGTTCAATGCTGGGCACATAAAATTAATGTAATTGCTAACATTTATTCCAAGGAACTTAGTAAGTTAAATACTGCAATCAGTTATTTAAAGAATGCTTTTTTAAACACCAGGAAGAGAAAACAACATAATCAGACAGCAATTGGCATTCACTCGTTCGGCTTTACTCTTCTCAGCTTGTATAGCCCTGTCCCCTTTTGCCTGCACAAAAGTTTATTTCTAGATGCGACGAGGATTCCCCTGACAGAGACTTCACATACACTATGCACGCACTCAAAAATCAACTTATGACTTTTTTCCCCATGGGACCAAACTGATGATGTCATTGGTCCCTAGGCTTACACACTACTTAATCTACCTTACGCTAAGAACAACACATACACCCATGCCCGAGGGAGGATTCGACGAGGGGGGGAGGGGGGGAGCCGCGCGAACCGTGACAAGTCACCTCAGACCGCGCGGCTTATGATTCATTCAAAAACCAACTTATAGAGTGTGTTCACAAACCAACAGGGATGTGCATCAAAATCATATTAGTAATCGATAGAACCAACATGTGCTGCATGCTAGGCGCTTTGTGAAACAAGGTTTTCTCCCCTCAAGAATATGAATTTGGCACCCCTCCCCCACCCTCACAGATCAGGGCCCGCTGCGCACACGTGAATCTGGCAGCTTGGACGCGGCAGTAAAATTTTTCCCGGTTGCATCTAGCTGCTTGCTGCGACTGCTTGCACAGCCAACAGCCCTGTTTCTGTAACCAGAAACGGGAGTAGGTACTACTCATACGCAACTCAACTGCGCATGCGCATGAGCCCGCTCGTAACTAAAACGAATCTAATGTAAACAGCTGTGACGTCATGCTCATCGGAGGCAATTTGTTGTTCTGAAGCATTGCATAGTCTTCCTAAAACCTTTGACACATTTTGCTGTTGGCAAACGCTTGTATGAGCACTGTGTTTTGTTGTTGTATATGGCACATTTCCCTTGCAATTTATGTTTTATTTTCACTTTTTCCTCGTTAATGTTTTATTGTTGCAGTATTATTCTGCAGTAGCGGGATTCAGTAATATCCTTTGTTGGAGTATCGATTCTTACCAGTCAAAATTACAAAAATGTAACTGAAAACTAAAACAATGAAAAATTTCTGGAATTCTAAAAAAATTCCCGGGTCTTTCCCGGTTTTCTCCCGGATGAAAAAATTCTCAGGTTTTTCCCAGATCTCCCGGTTGTCCCGGGTTGTATACACCTTGTCTTGGCTCTCCACAGCCATTTATATAGCAGAATATTTCGAGGTAATGACTGAATTCTTCTGCAGTGATGGCTTGCAAGAGCTGCCCATTGCATGCATTGAGTATATTATTTCACTGTCAGACAATGATGTAACTAGGATTCTTGCAGAGGTCATGTTTGTTAAAGAACATGCCAGAGATTTGATGAACACGACTGTCTTCTTAGAGACTTCAAAGCATCCAGCCTCACATGAACTTTATTCAAAGTTGAAGCATCTTGAAGTATTGTGGGAAAAGGAATATTTGGCAAGGAAACCAGTGAGATTTTAAAAATGATAAAGAGGGAGTGCATCATGCAGAAATTAAGGAGGGATTGAAGTGAACTGGACCGCACTTCCAAATGAGAAAGTCGACTCTCATGGCCACAGATCCAAATCAGTCAGTTTTCAACACCTTGGATTCTTGTTTCGATCCAAGGACAATAATTCTCGATTGTATTAATTCCGAAATGGCCAGGATCTTGCAATCTGTACCTGGGATGACTGTTCTTAGTACTGCAGATACTCTGAAGGGGTATCAATCTCTCCAGAATTTTGTTTAAAACCAAATGTCAAAGCAGTCGGGACATGCTGAAATAGTGAAATGCTGCAGGCACCTGCAGTCGACAATCTGGAATTCGCAGCTGCAGCATTGCAAGCTGTTTGGTTCCCGTGTTCCAATGTTGACAGCAAGAGACTGTTTTCAAACTGTAATGAAGTATTGACAGGTAGGTGGCACAATCTCTCTGAAGGCAACATTGAAATATAATGACAATGCTGTCATTCAAAAAACTGTCCACAGAGTTAAAATGTACTTGCCTTAATGCTACTGTAGATCTATCTTCGTGAACTCATTGCTTGATTCTTCTTTTTTTAAAAAAAACTATGCATGTTCTCACTTTTTCAAATGTTTACTAGTTTTTACTTCTCTAATGTAAGGATGAACTATGCTTCTTTTGTTTGAGGATGGATTTCTATTTTGTCTGTTTTTACCGAATTTGTCCAGATCATGGTAAAAAAAGCTGAAAATGCAGTACAAAACTCAGCCTTACTACAAGTTATATGTATGTGTAAAAAAGAGAGAAAGAGAAAGAGAGAGAGAAAGAGAAAGAGAGAGAGAGGGAGGGAGAGAGAGATTACGTTAAAAGAAAGTATTTTTTGTATTAAAGACTGTGTTACCGATGGAAAAAAGAATTTAAAACTCAAAATTTTTACTGAAACATATTATAAACATTGTTTCTGAGCAACATGTGAGTGAACATTTAAAAAAATTAATAAAATTAAATTTTGTCGTAATTTTAGGCCAAGTTAAATACCTTTTGTAAATGTTTATAAATATTTTGTTACTTGGGAATACTTAAAAAATAGCCTACAAGCTTTCTTGGTGATATTCATAGAGAAAAATCTCTTTGGTGTGCAGCCAAGACATTTTATTTATTAATAACAGTACTGCAAAGGCAAAAATTTTTCTTTACATTAAAATATTTTCTTCTAAGTTTCATTATTGCTATTCCGTAAGAAATCTCAATCATTTAACATAAATATTTAAGTCAGTGACAAAAATGGTTGAGTGTCAAAAATAGATTGTGGACCTGAAATAAGGGGAGTTCTGTATATTTTTTAATCTGCTGGATACATCATTGATAAATAATTCTTTTTGCAGTATTTAAAATACACATATAACTCCAAACCATTCTGGCCAAGCACAGCAACAGTATAGAAACGTTAAAAATTGAAATAATAGTTTCTGTTACAAATACTTTATTCATTATGCATTACATGCTTCTAGTGCATCTACCGATCATTCATGAGTCGTGGAGATCGGCTTCTGTGGTCTCTACAGCTCAACAACAATATGGAAAGAGTGAGAAACATATCATCAATAAAATATCTGCAACATACTGTTACTTTCATTTTTACCTTTGATATTTGTTATTAAATAATTATTTGTCTCAAAATTTTTTGTTAAAATAATTTTTCTCTATGCTTGTCTCGTGTTGGCCCACCCTACCTTAGGAATAGCATTTTCAACACAGCATTGAAAAATGGTTAAATACAACAAAAATAGATAACTGATAACAGTAAAAGATTGCCACAAAAAAAAAAAAAAAAAAAAAAAAAAAAAAAACCCACCAATTTTTTCCTGTCCCTACTTATGAGTTATGAGTACTTGTCAAGGAGAAGATGTGAAGTTTGGAGATGAACAAGTGCTCATAGCTCTTAGAGCAAGCATTTTAGAGTCCACGTTTACTAGCCTTTTTTACTTTGAACAATCATTCCTGTCATCTTTCTGAATACTGACCATTCCTCCTAGGACATCCTGTATATTCTCACATCACTTTTAACATATTTTCTTTTCTTTTCACTCTTTAGATTTGATTTCTTCCAATTCTCTCTTTTCAACAATGATCTTAATGGTGCATCAGTGCAGAAATGCTACACTTAGCTGATGATGTAGTGTTGTCCACCGTCAACAGGTGGCAAAGCATAGTTCTACCTGCAAGCAATTACTCGGGTTTCCAGCTTGAGGGACAACGTAAAAAAATATTAGGCTATGTTAATTTGCCATCAGCAGCTTATATCAACGTCCAAGTAAATCAATGCAACTGACAATGAACCTTTTGACAACATTTATTGGAATACACTTTGAAATACTGGAGTTACCAGGGCAAAAATGCAGATAGTGAAGCAGACCAGACTGGAGTTCTAGGAGTCAAATAACATTAAAGAGGCAGTATCAGTAGTTGATATGGAACAGATAGGCTGCAGCCTATCCAAAACATTATTCAATCTGTATGCAGATGAAATAATAAAGGAACTAAACTGGAAATTTGGAAAACAAATTGAAGTTCAAGGAGAGGAAATAACATCAAGGTCTCCCAATGACATTACAACAAAACATTCTGGGCAAAGTGAAGAGGGTGTAAAATGCAGGCTGGCCATAACAATGAAAGAATTGTAAAAAAGGGATGTCTGTTAACACTGAATATAAATTTAAGTAATTTTTGTCTGGAGTGTAGCCTTATTATGAAAACAAAACTTAAATTATGATAAAACAATGGAAACTCCAACTTAGAATATCAACAATATAAGGAAAAGATTGATTACTATTCACTATAAATATGACGAGGAGTTGTAGATAAGCATAACAAAGATACATATAATCTTTCAGCCAAAACTTTCTTCAGAAACACACACACACACACACACACACACACACACACACACACACAATTCATTTACATGCGCAAGCACGTACACATGAACATCATCTCTGGCAGCTCGGACTGGAATGCCATTGCTTGCTTGTGTGAATGAAAAAGAAAGAAGAGAGAGAGAGAGAGAGAGAGAGAGAGAGAGAGGGAAAAGAGAGAGAGAGAGAGAGAGAGAGAGAGGGAGAGAGAGAGAGAGAGAGAGAGATTTTTTTTCTGAAGAAACCTTTGGCCGAAAGCTTACGTGTACCTACCTTTTCGATGTGCCTATCTACAATTCAACGAATCATTGTTACAGTGTGTAAATACAACAATCTATCATTTCCTTACATTTTTGAATGATAATAATACAGTCAAAAAGGAAACAGAAGATTGTGAAATGTGGTGTTGCAGGATTTCTGTACACGAATGAGTGGATCGAGTAACTAATGAGAAGCCACTGAATCAAACTGAGAAGAAAAGTGAATAGTTAATTTCTTTGATAAGACGAGGGAGAGGGGGAGAGAGTGAAAAAAGAGGGTGGGAGGCTCATGGGTGAAACTGCAGAGGAAGTGAGGCACAAACTGGAAGCATATTCAAATTGATATGGCTTGGAGTAGAGATGATGGGTCTTGTAAGGGATAGATTAGTGACAGAGCTACATCAAACTAGGCTCCACAGTGAAGATGACAATACTAACAACAACAACAACAACAACAATAATTGTTCATGAGAGGCAAAACATAAGGAGCATCACTCAGCAAAATTTTAGCCGTCATATCAACATCAGGCTTCTCAAAGCAGTAAGATTTGTGAAAAACAGGTTACAATGAGAATTACAAAACAGTGGTTTAATATAAACGAACATATAAAAAATCTACTCACCAAGCAGCAGCAGTGTTCCCCTGCCGCCACTTGCTGAGTAGATTTTTAATCTATCCATTTATATTATATTATCAAAAACAGTGGTTTAGCTTTACAGGTAAGAACTTTCGATGTCAACAGCAGATGTAGGATAAACTGTTGTACCACATATGTAGCGCATGGAGCACGCTGGAGACGGTCATGGATGGAAAGTAGCTGAAGATAAACAACAAAAATAGTGGCATTTGCTACAATGGATGAATTTTACAACCGGTCTTTTTCTCTAGCCACAGGCACACTGCAGAAGCTATCTCACCTCCACATGCTCGTCGTCTAGACTGGATCCCATTTTGTCATCACTCTCGTCCTTGGTCAGGGCAGACCCGAGAAGAGTCCGTGCCTCTCCAACCAGTGCTGCAAGCTCCTCCAGCAGTCGGTTGGCATGAACAGCTTCCAGTCGCAACCACAGCAGCTCCAGTAGAGAAAGTGATCCACAAACAGTGCGACCACACACCTCTGCGACCTCTACCGGTTCACAAGTTACCAGCATCTGTCATGGAAAATGGTAAGTAAACATTAATTGTTATGTTGCCAGGGCCCTAATTTTGAGAACATTAATTGCGAATGAAAATCCAATACCACAGAAAACTTGATTTTTAAATTCTTTGTAGTTCAGTTCAGAAGATATTGCCTGAAATATAAATAAAAACACAATATATTCAGTGGCTAAATGTAAAGTTTTCTATCCCTGACTTGTTTCATAAGCTTTGCTCTAACACCAGGTGGCAGTTCCAATGTTTAGTTCATGTACACAGCTCTGGCAGACCAACAGAGTTGAAACATCTGGAATGCAGTATGATTTTGGTGGATTAGTAAGAAGAAATATTTTGGAACTGATGTATACCTGCAGCTTTGTGCTGCTTGCTTGTGCACTTTTGTTAAGAGCTCTGCATTTGAACATAACACACACACTGTTTAAAAACTTTATTACAGGTACTGATTGAGTCGAAGATCTGTAGATATTTTTTACATTTTTCTACACAAAAAATAACTGTTCATTTATTTTTCAGATATGTCATTGACATACATAATTTTCTTAAATGGGGAGAAACTGCAGGAAAGTTCCCTAAGAGGATAATGAGCAGAAAAGGTCAAATGGACTTATGGCTGGAAATGAGTTCCAACTGAAGATTGAGATGAAAGATCTATGACAGTGTAGGACCACCAGGAAAGCGGGAATGTTCTGTCTGATCTAGAGTTTTAGTGGAATGACATCAACAAACCGTCAGCACTGGTTCAGTCTCAATGTGAAATGTGTGGGTGGGGATTACTGGCAACTACCTCATGGGACCACTTAATCTTCTACAGTGCCTCACAGGCGAGGTGTCTCTGCATTTCCTTCGAGCGATCCTGCCTCCTCTACTGGAAGACATGCCTTTGGCATTCCTACCTGCCTGGTGTGTTCTCAAGTGTGCTTTCAATGACTGAAAACTACACTGACCCGACCCCCCCCCCCCCCCCCCCCCAACACACACAGAACTCTTATCCTGTCAAAGGATGGACCACCTGTGAAAGCAGCCATGTGATCTACCCACTAATTTACAGCACTGTGCTGCACATTATTTTTATGGATGTGGCAACCAACAAGCTATCAGCCTCACAAATAGTCACTGCCAAACTGTGGCCAAGAAGCAGCTGGACCACCTAGATGCTGAGCATGCCATCCAACACGATATGCTTCACTTTAACCATTGCTCACAGACAGTGTCATATGTATTCTTCCCCCCTCCCTGCTTTCCCTGACCTCATACTTCACTAGTCTGTGTCCTCGATTGCCTCTTCCTGTTACCAATCCAGTACTATATTTGCCTTTGATCCCATCAATGCACCTACATCATCCTTTCTCCTTCTCTACCCCCCTTCCCCCTCCTCACTGGACAGTCTCACGATGCTCCACCTAGCAGCTCTATCTTGTCCCCACCACATCTCTACATGCTTCTACATGCACCCCCACTACCCACCCCAGGAAAGATTGTTTTGTTTCTCACCTAACGTGCAGTCATAGTCGGGTCTTAGGGCCAGGAGACAAGAGTGGTGTGTGTGTGTGTGTGTGTGTGTGTGTGTGTGTGAGAGAGAGAGAGAGAGAGAGAGAGAGAGAGAGAGAGATTTTTCTATGCCCAATGAAGAACTTAGTCTGAAAGCTGAATATTTCTAGCATTCTTTTTCACTGTGCCCATCTGAGACTAAACACCTTGTCTATGTGGTGAGTAGCAATCTATCCTTTCCTGTTGTCATATACTAGCGTCATTCAGAAAGTACAGAATGTTCTTTTTCTACAGAAAGTTTTGATATAATTAAACGAAATTGTATTTTGCATACCATTTGATACCCAAGCTACTTTTCTAAGTAGTCACCATTTTCCCAGGTCTTCTATGCCTCTAAATACTCAGTTTCTGCCAAGTTGTTGAACCAATGATTAATGTTTTTTTTTTTTTAAGTTTTTAATCACTTCTGCAGTGTTGTCATCTCAAAAAATCTGTCAATTTGGGGAATCACCGTACGTACACCTCAGTTACCTGCCTTTCTGATGGGTCGGACTTCATGCCCATTTAAAATGCAGTTAATGCTGCACACCTTACCTCACACTTAGTGGGATCATCGATTTTGTCACACATATTCAAGACACACAGCTACTCAGTATTCAACTGCATTGGATCATTCCTACTGCCAAACTGAGGTGGATGGGTTCCAAGGTTGGTGGTCAGTCAGCAGTGATGGTCTAACTATGTGGTCAAGTCTCAAAACAAAACATTCTTTACTTTCTGAATGACCCTCGCGTATACTAAACCTGATATCTGAGTTTCATTGTATAAATCAAATTGGATCATAATTTAGTCTGTTTCAAAAAATAATGTATGGTATTGTGTATACAAGAAGAGCACCTACAAGGAATAAACTTAAGACCCTCTTCTTGCGTATCAGGTAGCACATAAAATATCTGGGACAGGTGGCACTAAATATTTGTAACCCCTCCAGCAATGTTAAAAAACAGTGAACGTGTAAGACTCAAATGAGTATGTTCCAAACTATTAATTCTTCTGGCTAATCCACCAAAAGCATCCTGCAATCAAAACTTTAAGCACAAAATATTGAAGCTATTTTATACACTGCTGGTTTTCAAGAAGCAATACAACTGTACCAAATACTGGAACTGTCATCTCATGATAAATCAAAGCCTCCTAAATGAATCCTATACAAAAATTATTAATTTAGTGACTGGTTACACAATGTTTTCATTTGTATTTCAAACTGTCACAAAAAATAGTCTAACAGACAGGTGTGTGTTCACTTCTTTGGCTGCTGGTCCTGACAACAGCTGGGTCCTTCTTAACCCAGAGTATGGGTGTCTTGCTCCTCATTTCCTACCTTTCCCAACCATTCTGGTCTTTCTCCCACAAGAAGAAACATCCAAGTTCTGAAAGTTAGGATAAGTATCTTTAACTTTTAGAGTATGTACAGAAGTACCCATAAATTTTGCCTGCTGAATGTTACGTACTAACTAGTAATACTGCTATTCAAGAATTTTCTCAATGGAATTTCCTCTTTGATGCAAACATTATATCATCAGTGAATAATCACTGTAGAATAACTTATATTTTTCTTACCAGTTCCTGAAAGAACAGTGTACTTCCGATCATGCAGTATGCAGTTATGTCAAATGCTTATCTAAAAAAACTTCTGTTACATTATAACTATCACAAAATAAAGTTCCTTATACTGGAAGAAAAGCCACATTTTGCACTGGATGAGTTCCTACATTCGACACACAACTGTGGTATATTTCATTGATTGCAATCTGTGAACATGAATGACAATATACTATAAAAATATTTGCTGTTAAGCAGATTATGCCAGTTAAAGGGTCGTATATGAGGAATCTATAGAAATCATACAGAGTAATACACACTGAAAAAAGTGACTATGTGACACTGATAAGGATGAATTCTACTAGAATGCTGTCAACAGCAAATTCATGCTATCACAAAACAACAATTTAAATTTACAATGTAACTTAGTCACTACCCAAGAAAGTTGCAAACACACCTTTACCAGATATCTGTTACATTTTACAAGCATAACTTTAAAGTGAACAATTTAAGAGGCAATGGTACTGATTAATTTTGTCTTATTTTGGACACTGAACACTTGAGACTGTGGTTAAACAGTAGATGATTTGTGTGCATACTACAACCAATTGCTTCATGATGTTATTAAAAAATTTTACTGCCCCATTAGCCAGCATTTGAACTACTAGAGGCTCATTGTCAAGACAATGGATACTTACAACAAATTTATATTTTGCACAACATGCAGTCAGTCATTAGGATTGTAGTGTAGGTGAAACTTTTACCTCTACAGATACTATCATGTTCTGCACATAAAGGGCAGCAACATAATCCCAGAGGTTACACCCGTAACAGTATGTGGCTGATGTAATATTAAGGCAATTACAGGGAATGGGAAAATGTGGTAGACATAATATTACACCACAACAGCTAACATAATTTTCTATGGTGTCTGACCTATATTTATAACTACTGTGAATGTCTGTGCAGTTTGCAGATTTTTACTGTAACCATTAGATATCATTAGTAGCTGGCATTGATGTAAGAATTCGTTATTACTGAAATGTTTGTCACTGTCACTTCGTAGATATCAACTGGTGTGCAATTAACACTATATCGCACTAAAAACACTAAATTTCACTTTGATCTTGTGTTTTGTGTGTCTTTTATGAACATTAAATCATATGTTTACTTATGTATTTGAACACAATAATTATTTCCCAAATTTTTCAATTTTGCATTTGCAATAAAATATTACTGGACTGAAGTTTCTCATCTGTGCATCTAGTTTCAACACTACCAATACCAAACTGATGACTTTGAAGCAAATGTAAAAAAGATAAAATAAAAAAAAAGTTTCCAACTACATATTTTTTGTGCATAACTTTCACACTAGATACCCACTGAACATATCTTAAGACACTCCATCAATACGAGAAGTCAAATAAAATGGATATAAAGGAGATCCTGCAAATTTTTGTACTTCAGAAAGGGAGAAAAAATCCTTAAAGACAAGCTAGATAGTAAATTGATAAATTTCTTCAAATGTATATGTTGTATATGATAACTATAGTAATCCACAAATATACTCATTCCTTCGCACATTCCACCCAATATTTGTAAAAAATAAAATTAAAAAAATTTGTAAAAATTAAAGTAAATATGATAATAATAAAAACAAAACAGAATATGCAGCATAACTGATAATTTAAGTACTTCGTGGCGTTAATGGTAGAAGTAAGTAAAAATTTAATTTAAAAATAACGTAACCCTGAAAAATGAAACATGTCTGACTATATCCATACTCTTTTGGGAAACCATACTGATGTAATATCTTTGCACCATATTTTCATTTCATGTAAACACACAGTGTGAGTGATCTTTCTCATGTTTGTGAATTTCTGCGCAATGAAGGAGGCACACTACCTGTAAGTAGATACACAAAATCACTATTTTGCAACGTTTCTATGGGGTAAAAGCCCACAGGATCCACATTTTCCGATTGCAGTAAAATCATGAAAAGACCACTGCAGGGAAAGAGACGCAGAACAAGACACACACAAAATACCAATGTAAATATATGCACTCATAAATGGGAATAATTTTCTGAAATGTGCCTTGCTATGCACGAAAACATTCTCATCTTCCATCCCCTCTTCATTTACTTCCTCTTATCTTCCTGTATATTGTCCTCAAATTTCATGTAATAAATAATCTGCTATGTAGCACAACTACCACGTAGGTGACTGGCCACGGAATGCACAATGAGTACTGACCTCCCTCAGCTTCTCTTTCCGCCTCTGCGATCGGGCCTCCGGTGTGATGTACGCCCACGGCCCACGCCGTTTCTTCTTCCGCGGGCCCGGGGGAGCGCCGACACGTCTGACCACTGTCGGTACTGCACCGTTAGGAACTGCAGGCACAGGTGTGGCTGCGGGTGTGGGTGCGGTCGCAGTCGCGGGCGCAGGCGCAGGTGCAGGCGCCGATGCTGGTGTCGGCGGAGTGGCCGCAGCAGCAGTGGGTGCAGCTGCAGATACACCTAAAAATTTCAGAGGTGCAAAAGTCACTGGCTCCTAATTTGTGTACACACTTGGATCACACTGTTATGACCAACATCTTATTTCTTGTAATATAAATTGGATAAGAAAACAGAAAGTTTTTTAAGTTAACAAACTCCATCAGTGGTAATCAAGTTTTTGATCCTCTTCTTTCTAACAGAGGGTACATTATTCAGTTATATTTCATGAAATGAACAGTAATTAATTCGAGTCCATCTTCTTATGTAACTGTTTATTACACCAAGAATGTGTGGCATACAAAATAAGACGAGGTATCAGCTGGACGATACAATACCTATGCTGTACGAAAGACTCACGAATTATGTCGAAAAAACAGCAAGGCACAGTGAAATAAAGAGTTAATAATGAAGTGTTAATTTCTATGATTGCATGGCCATATAATTCATAAGACAAGGGCCAAATAGTGGCAGAGTGTAAGAGTACTGCTGCTTGATGCAATGAATGTATACACTTTTCAGCAATTTTCATCCTTAGATAACTATAACATGTCCCTGAATGTAAAACAGCCCTTTTTTTTTAGATACGTTCTTTGACAAATTTTTCTTTTAATGCATTGTGACCAATCAAATTTACAAACTGTTTTACTGATACATGTTAAGATCTGCCTAAAGAAGTTAACATTATCTATTCTAGACAGCTGGTGTTTTCTTAGATAGATTATACTATACTGATACGCAAGTAATTTTTTTGTCAAATGTCACGTGAAGTCTGTGAGCTGTCTATCTCCACTGCATTCATTAAGATAATTTCTCGAGTAACTGGGAACTCTGAATCATATTTCTTTCACATGTACTGAACAAACTGCTGCTCACAATTCATGAAACCTTCCCTGATTTTTCTCTCCTGAAAGATTGGCACCAAGAACTGGGAATCTTTAATTTACTCTTCATATGATGCCACCAACAAACATTCACTGCTGTGACATCAAATTTTCTTCCTTCTGCACAATTGTTTGTGGCCTCTGCTTCAAGAATAACTATTAAGTTAAAATTAGTGTTTTTCGTATTTGTGAACCAATTGTGAAATGCAAACTCATAGATCCACATGTCTCAACAGTCACAACTGTGATGAGCATCAATTATCAACAGCAAAAATTTACTGTCTTACAGCTTCCTAGCGCTGGATTGGCAGAAATCTGAACACTTCAGGCTAACCAACTTTTCATCATTTGTTGCTGACCTTGGAACTCAACAGTGCTGTTGAACAATACCTGCTTTAGCATCACTGCTGCATGTTTCATCAACTGTGCCACATTTTGAGTGTTCTGTGCGACATCTCTATGTTAATATGTCTCCTGTAAAATCCTACAAAAAAGCATTACTACTCAAGAGGGACCAAGCAGCACTCAGTCAAAAGCTCATGGCTTTAAAACCACCTTATGTGGCTGGAAGCCCAACAATAATTTACCCAGTACAAACCAGACATTATGCATCAGAAAAAACTTTATATTTTAACGTCCTGAGAACAAAGAAATCTTACTTCCTCTACAATATACTTTACATAATGACAATGACAGGAGAAGCATATCAATTGTGATTCTTATATACAGACAGTAGGTCTCCTCTACACTGCTCACAAACATAGTATGATGGAGTGGAAATGAAATTGGTGTAACATGTACCCTTGAACCCACACACTGTATAGTGACTTGCAGCATAGAGATGCTGAGATAGATATAAAAATCTGTTGTTTTATTTGCTGTGACGATGAAGCTTCAAACTGTACAACCAGGCTGAACACTGCACAATAGCTGGCAATTCAGTTGCCCCTCACTTCCATTTGATGATTTAGCAAAGTTCATTGTACTATAGCAACAATTATTCCATAGTACTTCCTGTAGCTGAAACAGACAGACACAAAGGCTCAGGAAGTATGAAACGCCAGCAAACTTCAATGGCCAGGGAGTTAAGTTTTCTGCCATTGGTGCACCTCACATTGTAAAATACTTGTTGCTAAATAATACCGATGTTTTAGTGACCAATGCAGTTGGTTTCCAGTGTTCCTACTGGAGCAATGTGCTGTTGAAGGCTCACCTATGTTTTGTCATAACCACTATGGCAGGGATGGCTTTACATCACAACTTTGCTGCACTAACAGCATGAGACACGATTATTAGTAGTGAGAAACTGCCTCTGTCCTAGATAAGGAAAACAGGAATCTATGCCCCATTCAACAATGACTGCCAACTGCAGTTCAAAATTAATAACAGCAGATAGCAGATCCCCACACTTCCACCACAGGAAGGCAATCCATTAATGTTTCCCATTCCTTCTGTCATTGTAAACCAATGGGTGAAACACTGCGAGGTGAAATACCTTCCACCAACTATAATCCCACTTCTAATATAAATACTCCTTTTTTTCCTTTCCCCTATTTATTCAATACATAAGACACATACTAGGCATAAATGAAGTGTCCAAATTGTTGTTAGCACTGCAATTTTCAAAACTTTCTTATTTAGTTTATTAAAGTATTCCCACTGTCACCAAGAGCGTTTGTCTGCTTCCCAGTTCTTTTTCTTTACCTAATAAGGTTTGCAAAAAGGAAAAAAACACCTCATTCTTATTTAATAGTTCACAGAAATCAATTCTTATGATGGGAAAGACATATTTAGATACAGATACTGGAGACTGAAATGAACTAAGTGAACTTACAGAATGGTTTTGGCCTGTCAATCCAAAGCAGTTTGTACAGTTTGGAACTGGAGATTGAACAGAACTAAGTGAACTTATGGACAGATTTGGTCTTCCATTTAGATGCAGTTTGCACTGGTTCACTGTTTGGAGTTCAGAACTAACGATGCTCAGGTCCTGGGAGTGGAGTGTGCTAAGTATCATGCGAGGGGAAATTCGTACATGCACATTTCAGCTTTCAATAGGTAGGGGAAGTGATGAATACAAACTCTGTAGTTCACTAAAGATACACTGCTATAAACAGTTCCTTTCCCAGATTAATTCACTTGAACTAGTTTGTTCATGAACTACACATTCCTATTATTAATGTTGTATACAGATTAAGTTTCTATCTTATCTTTGTCTTGTGTTAATATAGCTATCACCTTGTTCCACACCCAAGAACATTCTTCTTCTTGATGGGATCTACGAAACACAAGCGAATGAATGAACCTCGACAACATGGTACACCAGTAGACAAATGAACTCCACTGCAACCAGGGCCAAAAACTGTCTTACAACCTTATCAGGTCCACAGTAGCACCTGAGGAACTTCTCAGAGAGACCAACCTTCCGAACAGGGGTGAAGATGCAGACGAGGTCACCAGGGTGGTAGACAGCAGGGTGGTGGCTCGCGTCACACCTTCGGCCATCGTTTTCTTGAGCCTGCAGCGTGCGGAGTCAAGCTAACTGCCGAGCTTCCTCAGCTCTGGTTAACACCTGGCCGATGTAGTCATCATCCACATCATCAGGATGTAACGGAAACACAGTGTCCTTCGTCGTAGTTGCCTCACCCCCATGCACCAGGAAAAATGGCATAAATCCTGTGGTGTCTTGTTTGGCAGTGTTGTAGGCAAATGTCACAAAAGGTAGCACCTCATCCCAGTTACTCTGCTCAACACTAATGAACATTGATAGCATGTCGGCCCAGGTCTTATTAAGGCGTTCAGTAATCCAGTTAGTTTGCGGATGGTAGGCAGTCGTCATGTGATGAGTAATGTTGCACTGACGGTTTATATGTCACAAGATTTGATTGAAAAACTTTCCCTCGATCTATAATTAACGACCTTGGGGCACTGTGTTTTAATACAATGTCTTCTACGATGAATTTGACTACCCTGGATGCTTCGGCTGTTTTCACGGCTTTTGTAATGGAATAGCCTGTCAGATAATCAGTGCAAACAATAATCCATCTATTACCACTAGCAGACATTGGAAATCGTCTGAGGAGGTCAATCCTAACATGCTGGAAAGGTGTTTCGGCTGGTGGAATTGGTATGACTCGGCCAGGGGATTTCTGAGGAACTGCCTTTCTCCTCTGGCACCCTTGACAGTGCGACACATAGTGACGGACACACTTAAACAAACCCGGCCAGAAAAATCTCTTGTAGATACTATCATATGTCTTAATACATCGTAAATGTCCAGCCTCAGGTGTGTCATGGAATTTCTGTAGAATGTCTACGCGCATATGTTTAGGAATCACTGGTAGCCACCTCTTTCCAAACGGATCCAAGTTTGTCTTGCAAAGCAATCCGTTAACTACCTTAAATTGTCCTTTCACATCCTCTGGCCAATTTAAGGCAAGCATAATTTGAGAGATCTTGGCATCCTTCTTCCGCTCAGCAGAGAGATCCTGGAGTGCAGCAAGACAGTCACTATCTTCTTCAAAGTCTTGATGGTCTTGCATATGGTTTCTTGAGAGACAGTTGGCATCTTGGTGTTTTCTTCCATTTTTGTACAGTATGGTAATGTCATACTCTTCAAGACATAGTGCTCACCTGGAGAGTCATCCTGTTTGATCCTTAAGACCTGTCAACCAACAAAGTGAATGATGGTCTGTAACAACTGTGAATGGCCTTCTGCACATGGTCCAGATCACAGCAAGACATTCTCTTTCTGTAGTTGAGTAGTTTCTCTCGGCTTTTGTAAGTGTCCTAGAAGCATAGGCTATAACCTTCTCCTTTCCATCAGAAATTCACACCAGAACAGCACCGATCCCATACCCACTGGCATCTGTGTGTAGTTCTGTAGGTGCTCTCTCATCATACTGACCAAGTACAGGGTCAGTCATCAGAGCTTTTCGCAGCACATCAAAAGAATCTTGTTGAGCACCACCCCAGATAAATTTAGCATCAGCCTTTAACAGCTCTTGGAGTGGCCTGGCTTTGATACAAAAGTCTTTGATAAAATGACAGTAATAAGAACATAATCCGAGGAAGCTTCTCACATCTCTAATATGTTTAGGAATAGAAAATTTCATTAGAGCTCTCACCTTTTCTGGGTCTGGCTACACACCTTTGTTTGACACAAGGTGTTAAAGTATTTTGCTCCAAAGAGTCCGCCTTGCTGGAGACACTGAAGAACGGCCCACAGTCTTTTTATATGTCCATCAAATGTCTCTGAGAACACTATAACATAATCTAAATAACAAAGACATATCGTCCACTTCAGGTGACTTAGAAGATTATCCATCATCCGTTCAAAAGTTGCTGGTGCATTACACAAACCAAATGGCATTACCTTAAACTCATACAGGCCCTCAGGGGTGATGAATGCAGTTTTCCCACGATCAGCCTCATCTACTTTGATTTACCAGTATCCCGAGTACATGTCCATGGTTGAAAAGAACTTAGCCCCCTTCAGACCATCTAGTGTATCGTCAATTTGTGGAAGAGGATAAACGTCCTTTTTAGTTATCTTATTAAGCTTCCTGTAATCCGCCAACTGCCATCCTTCTTCCTGACGAGGACCACTGGTGACGACCATGGAGTCTGTGAAGACTGAATGATGTCATTTTCCATCATTTTCTCTACCTCATCACGAATTATTCGACGTTCCACACTATTTTAGACAGCTCCAAGACATCTTGAAAGTAGTTTCTCCTGGACGCTATGCCCTGCACTTTAATTTATCTTCAGCCTTGCACTTCTGTAGTTGTCACAGAAATACTTGTGCAGTTCCGCCTGGAACACTTCCCAGCTTGTGAACTTCTCATTGTTCTCATACCATTGATTGGCAGTGCAGTCCAAGTAGAAAAATATGTTAGCCAAACACACGGTGTCATCCCATCTGTTAAATCTGGCTATACATTCATATACCTTCAGCCACTTGTTTGGATCTTGGCAATCGTCACCAGAGAACCCGGAAGGATGTCTCGTGTGGTGGCACACAGTTGCTGTCATAACGTCGGCACCTTCTTCTGTCTCCAGTAGATTCCGATCTGTTGAATATGGCTCGGACTCGGGTTTCTCGCCACGTAAACGGCGGCTCTGTCGTGGCCTGATGGGAGCCACTGTGTCGTCGATAACGTACGCTATCACAAGTTCCAATACCCAATGTCCCCACCAGAATAATGTCACGTAGAAGAAGGTGTAAGTAGCTGAATAACGAACACTAACTTCAATAACGAAGGTTTATTCAGCACTTGCACATACAAGAGCACGGAGCGAACTGCCTCTGGCCAGACCACATACAGTATATATACAGCTACAAAACACTCCAGTATAATGATTCTTTACATTTGTGGATACTTCTAGAATGTACTCGAAGTGAATATAGAAGTTAAAATTCTACAGTCCAGGTGAGTTTTGAACTCACGACCTGCTGTGCAACCGTTTAGTATCATAACCACTTGACCACGGTTCTACTCAGCTTCTTCTGCGACAATGCAGGAATGGGAAAGATACGACTCATCTACCATTTTGGCAATTGCCTGTGCTTTCTTGTTTTTATCCTTATACTCTTTTCAACTGTGGAACATCACAACACAGTGAGAAAAACTCTTTCTCACTGAACACTCATGGTACAAAACAAACAAAAATGACCACTATATTCTTAAACTGGCCGTCCATCGAAATCTCTCTGAAACATGGTCTCCATTTGGCAAACACATCACACAAACTTGCGCAGTGCCAAAACTTTCAACAAAGTAGTAAAGTTTGACAAATTCTTTGACCATTTACTGAGGTCACTAGTGGTGGTGGTGGTGGTGGTGGTTAGTGTTTAACGTCCCGTCGACAACGAGGTCATTACAGACGGAGCGCAAGCTCGGGTTAGGGAAGGATTGGGAAGGAAATCGGCCGTGCCCTTTCAAAGGAACCATCCCGGCATTTGCCTGAAATGATTTAGGGAAATCACGGAAAACCTAAATCAGGATGGCCGGAGACGGGATTGAAGCGTCGTCCTCCCGAATGCGAGTTCCATGTGCTAACCACTGCGCCACCTCGCTCGGTGGAAAGGGGGGGAGGGGGCTTGAGCAGTGGGGAAGGAAAAACAAGAAAAGTGAAGACTGTGAAACAGCTGAAAAGTGCTTGTACACTTATAAAAGTTTGTTATGTAACAGTAAGTATAAAAATGAATTCCCAATGACAAATTCCCAAATCAGGGTATATACATGTACAAGAAAAAAAAAATTTCTGGATTTTTCCAGGATTTCCCGGTAAAAAAATACAATTTCTCCCAGGTGAAAATAAGCTTTTTCCGTGTTAAGTGGCAGTATACTTTCCCTCAGAATCAGAAAACTTATCATACTTCGAATGGTCAGGTTTTTATACACCGGCCTAGAACCTCCCGTCCCTTCAGGAAACAAACTCCCAGGAGAGAAAAAGCATTTTCAAAAGATATTTGATGCAACATGTATGCTACATATTTTCGTATTATGAACATATATAATCAAATTCCACCAAACACAGAATGTTAGTTTCCAAAGCATTGACATCAAGATCGTGATGCGCTTTTATAGGCCAATCATAGCTCATGTCACATGATCTCACCAGCCGATGGTAGCAGATATTCACCACGTTTACATGGGGCACCCAGAACTGGACTTCGTAAACCGATCCCCCAATACCGCTTCTGGGTGGTCATTGTAAACACTTCGAAAGCAATTCTGGAAATCCACTTCTGGTTCCAGTTTTCCAATTCCGCAATCAATTTTCACTCCCCTGTAAATGCAGTTGGTATTGTAACGTGCTTGGGCTGTCAGGTTCCGTCTTGTTTTTAAAAATTTCGGTTAATATTGATGGAGAGGCTTTTTGTACAGTGAAGGATAAGTAGAAATATTAGACTGAAGCTGTTTATACCTCGTTTAATTGAAGAGAAACAGCGATTGTGCTGACTAAATCATAAATTATATCTGCTGTTTTCCCAGCACCATAGTTATCTGGGCTAGCGAATCCGCTTCAGACCTTAAGACGTAAGCACAACAGTGAAAAATGGTTTTCAAAATTCGATTTTCATCTTTCAAAAGATGTGTCGCCTGTTAACGTAGTGATTCAGAGCATAGGACACATTATGTAGTGGCCTATAGCAACATCTCCATTAAGTAGTGTGAACACACAAACAGGAAAAGTTAATGGTATAAATTAAGGTAAATAGTGCAGCTACAAGGAAAGCTAAGCTTTCACATATAATATTTGTCTTTTTTGCATGTGTTACACTTGGATACATCACACAAACGTGCCAGTAAAATTTCAAGTAACAACGTAAATGTCTGGTCTTCTGGACTTTAAATTCTACTAAGCGGCTGCCCCTCAAAGTGTTAAGCTTTAAATGAGAGTCAAACGCTCTATGATTCAAGAAATTTAAAGCACATTCACAAATGTAACATAACTCATATTGCATAAAACGAAATGTACTTTAAAAGTAATGCTTTTCAAACCACCAATTGCAATATTTTGCCGTGATCTATTGAAATTCGTTTCAGCAATTGTCAGAGAGCACCATAAAATGGACTTAATGTGCCTGCGTAGCTATCACGATGTAGGTAGTCTGTATGTTTATATGTATACAGCATTAAGAGACCTTACATTACATCATAAATGAAACAAGACATCAGAGGATACTCCAATAGCATCAGAATTTCGTAAACTGTAATAAAATGCATAATTCATCTTAGAGAGCACCCTCATACACCCAGATTCACAAAGATGTAGGTCCCTAGCTGATATTAAAGCTTTTCAGTGTGATTTTTGAGATGCAAATTTTCTTGGAGTACCAGTACTGTATTATCTCAAGTTTAGTTCTTTATTATGGCATAATGCCACATGTCCCAAAAGATAGCAACATGCACTTGAAATTCCGCAAACATTTGACAATAGTCAATAGTGTTTCCAATAAACTGACTGCTTCTGTGGAAAAGCATAATTAAAGCTAATTTTTTCATCAAATTGACAAAAATAACTTCAGTGTGCTGCAAGGCAATTAAAGCCAGACTGCCAAAAACCTAGAAATAAAGTAAAATCAGAAAACTGAAACTAATACCATATTTTAACCTTCCATAATTATGTGGGCATATTTTATAATTCACTTTATAGCTCCCAGCCACAGAAACCATTTTGTTTTAATTTGACTTGAGAGCTATAAACCAAGAGGAAACAGCAAAATCACTGAACGTAAACACGGTTAATGTGGAGACTACCCCTCGTCCCACTTCAATTCAGACTGCTCTGTGCACGTGCGAATCTTGCAGGTTGGGTGCGCCAGAAAAATGTTCCCAGGTAGCATCTGGCTGCTTGCTGCTTGTAGCTGCTGCTGGAACAGTTTGTATCTAGTTACCTCAGACAGAGCTAATAGCCGCACTTCAAGTAGCCAGAAGTGGGAGAAGGTAATGCTCATATGCAACTCAACTGCAAAATGTGCATAAGCCTGTTGGCAACTGTTCAAACGAACCCAATGAAACCATTATGACGTCATGTCCATCGGAAGCAGTTTGTTGTTATGAAGTACTGCATAGTCTTCGTCCTAAAGCCTTTGACACATGTTGCTGTTGGCGGACGCTTGTGTGTGCACTGCTTTACCCCCCCCCCCCCCCTCCCCCCCCCCCCCCCCCGCACATTTCCTTTGCAACTTAGGTTTTCTTTATTAATTTTTTTATGTTTTATTGCTGCAGCATTATACTGCAATAGCGGACTAAAGTAAAATTCTTTGTTAGAGCATCAGTTCTTACTAGTCAAAACCACAAAAATTTAACTGTAAACTAAAACAACAAAAAATTCCCACAATACTAAAAAAATTCCATGTTTTTCCCAGTTTTCTCCCGGATAAAAAAATTCCCAGGTTTTTCCTGGATTTCCTGGTTGTCCCGGAGCATATACACCCTGCAAATAGAAAGCATCTCTCATCAGCTACTGAAGTTTTACTACTGACCTGTCTTGTCTTGCACTCCTCCTCCATCATCAGTGGGTGGAGCTGGCGAAGTGGCTTCGTCCACCGGGACAGACTTCGCGTGCTCAGGAAATGCCTGCAGGTGTCGTGCCATGCGACTGTGGCCCAGATATATCTTCTGGCAGGCTGGGCACCGGAAGTGCGGAGAAATCTTGCGCTTTGGAACTGTCACTGTGGAATCATTAAAACACTATCAAACTGTCAGTAGTATTTCACCATGGCATTTGTCACCCTAAAAAAGGCAAAGCAACTTTTTGTCACCCTAGAAAAGGCAAAGCAAATTTACTGTGAACCATGAACAACTCAAAGACAACAACTTTCTAATAACAAACACCAAACACCTGAATGTTTACTCTACTCATATAAATGAGGTTAATGGGAAACATTCTGAGAATGTTCATAGTAGCAACAGTGAAAAATAACTTTCTTCTTGAGGTTACTGCTTCCTCACATTACCCATCCTGATTAATGAAATTAAATATTGTAAGACTGTGGAACAACTACAAGTAGAGAGCTTTATCCCAATGAGGACAGTAATGAAATTCACACAGTGAGCATTTAGGTGGTGTGAAGGAATTAAAGGAGCACACAATACCATAGCTAAAGATGACACACACTACTCCACAGCAAATGATAATTACGAAATGGATACCCAATTCATTTAATCAACTGCTGCTGTGAAAAACTTTACAAGTACAAACGTTTTAATAAACGTGGTAGTTAATAAAACTCCGCTCAAACCGGCCATGAAAGCCCAATGGTACCAACCGGCTGCCGTGTCATCCTCAGCCCACAGGCGTCACTGGATAGTGGTAGTTCATAAAGCATGGTGAACAACAAATATGCAAATTGGGCAATTAAACTAACCATCATGAGCATCACCCATTAGACAAGATTACTGACATAAATGGTTGTAGCTCCATCGTAAGTTACATTGTGAAGTATCTTTTTTATTTCTTGATGGTGACTAGTTTCGAACACCTGTGGCCATTTTCAAACCATCCCTAGCATACGTGTGACAAATACAGGTGACAGACTATGTTCACAAACTGTCCCTGCAGTGATGATCAAAGCGGCGCTATGGCTGACTCAACAACAATAAATTGAAATCAAGGAAGTTTACAAAAGTGCCCAGCTGCTATTACCAAAATCACATTGTGCACGCATACCAATGAATCGTCCCCTTCCTGTGCTCAAGTATCAGTCACTTTATTATTTCGATCGAAGTATAGATCGATGGTTATGAACAACTCCATTGTTCAAAAATTTGGGGCTGATAATACAGCACACAGAAAACCAATGAAGCAATAAAAACAAATCACAAGAATTACGTTAAAAGCCACAAGTGTCATCTGCATCTGTCTGTGGCATCTGGCACACATGAGACGGCAGAGTAACACGACAATAGTGAGCACAATAAATGGCATAACCAAACTCATTCCCTGATTGGTTGTTGCTTCATTCATTATCATTTTATTTACTTTCCAGTGATACAAAACTCTCTGGCAGGCATGAGAGAATGAATGTGGTGTGTTTCATGTTGCTATACGGTGGTTTAGTCTGCTGCAGAGAATCAGTGGTAGTTGTGCAGAATGGCCAACCCCTGTAGTTTTCAGGTAGGCAAAGAGGTTTGCTCTCCTTGCATGAAAGTTACAGGTGTTAGGTTGGTGGCAGAAGCCATATCTCTGGGTTTTCCCGGCTATGGAATCGCATGGGAGACATTGGAGTGTGTGAGACGGTCAGTCTGCTTCCAGTGCGCCAAGAGTCTGCAGCCGAGCTCTCTTCAAAGGACGGTGAGATTGTTTAACTGCATGGTGTGTTGTCTCATAGCGAGAGGGGAGCTTTTAGCTTTTGGTCTCGCATCTCACATTATAAAGATTATTTAAACCCTGTCGGAGTAAGGAATGCAAGGCTTCTGCACACCTTCAGTTTAATTCCTAATGCAGACCTTGATTCTTAAGAAGAAGGTAACACAAAGGTGTTGCATATGCAAGAAGTGCGCCCTCGGTTCAGTGTGAATGTTTGTCTGCCTGCAACTGCATCTGTATACGTTCTAATCTTTCCTGCACCTTAATAATTTTGCCTCTTCATGAATTTTCTTTGTCTCATTTACCTTACGTCCATTGGAAGCCATCCATGTGGTTTAATATCAGAGTTTGTTGGCCCACTGCCATCACCCTTTGTCCATTTAAATGCACCTTCTGAAAAATGTTAATTGTTCGCGGCTGCGTAGTTTAATGTGGTTAAAACTTGGCCACGGTATGTAGAAATTGTCTCTCCGCACACCACGTGGGCATACAAGTGTGTCATGAATCGTGTACTGTTCACAAGAAATTGTACTTAGTTACCAGGCAACAGCAGTTGTATAGATGCATTACATCGATGTTTTAAGGAATAAATAATTTTGCCACCAATCTTATTCTGTGTACTGATGTTACGTCTTTATTACCTACGCTATTTACCTTGTAGTTTCCTTGCTAGCCCATCCATAGCACTTCCACGCACACAGGCCCAATAAGTAGTGTTACCTTTTTATTTAAAACAAACTCTTTAGAATACATGTTGTTTTCAGGAGTGCTGCTGCAAGCTGCTCTTATGCACAGTGTTCACGCATTATTAACTTTATTTTAACATTTGATTCACGTGAGCAATGCCTGGACCAAGCTAGTAATTACATCCCATTCTTTATGAGTGATACTACGATGAATGTTCTTCTATGAGTTTTTTCTTCTTCTTAGGATTAAATTAATTAATTTTCCGATTCAGTTGAACCCTTAATTTATCATGTGGCTAGAGTCGGTGACAACCCAATCTTTTATGTTGATTTCTATGTCAGATAGCATTTTCTTATGCAAAGTGAGGGTCATGCAACTTACACATAACACCATTTTTTTTTCCTCGCAACTTACAAATAGTGACCATGACGCAAGCCAAGTTACACTGTGCATTATTGTAAACAACTAGCTGTCGATGACTCTATCCTGATCCAGGTACATCTAACAAATTCAGTTGAGAGAGCACTGCTTTAGTCTGTCCACTCCTGCAATATGATTCTGTAGTATGAGGAAATGATGCGGTTTCTCATTTAACCTCTTCAGCCCTTACATAGCACACATGTTACATCCAAATTTTAATTTTTTCTGAATCAGGCAACAAATTTCACTGTGCCACCCTGTAGTATACACTTTACAACATATATGCTCTTACTGAATCAACTGTTTTCGTTTGTGTATGTTACCAGAACTCTTAAGTGACAGAACCTGATTAAAGAAAGCTCTTTATCACATTTTCAGCACGTCTTCAAGAAATAAAAGTAATTTCTGTTTGTTTTTAGTAATTTTGGACTGGAATGTGATTAGAGTATGTTGTAATACATTAATACACCCTGCACTATCGAATAAGTAATTACTTATTTCATCACAATGATATTTTCTTTTCAATGGGATGACGTTCAGGAATGATCTATACTTTCACATTCCACTGATGCTCTTTTTCATAACTTTTAAGTGTTTCGTACAGAGTTTTTGTACTCCACTTTTTCAATTATTTTCTAACATAAATAGTATTCACTTTGAATATATTCTAAAATTTTGGCCAATAACACCAATTTTTTAAATTTAATGTATTAATGTTATTCTGTTGTAGAATAAAGCACTAACCACCGATTTAAATTTTTCATTCATAAAATCAAAGCTCAGAACTGAGGAGGACAATCAGGCTACAGTGAGTACAAAACTGGGCCTTGATCTTCATCTTTCATCTAACAACAAGATTTCCCATTAAGATACATTTGAAATTACTGGAGATCCATCACTTCACCAATGATACCAACAGACTGCACTCATATTTTATAGGAGAGTGACGCAGTGAGATAACAGACTAATCTGTATGGTGGGTGGTGAGATTCATCACATGGCCTGGCCTACTACGCACAAGCTAACTGCAATGACAGTGGATAAATTAAAACAGCCCTAAAGAGGTAAACTACACTTATAGACATATGGAGGAAAATCCCAAATGGTTGGTGAACTCCGATATCCCAACAGGTGAGAGGTCCTGTGATCCAAGGAAGTGATGAGCACTGCTATGTTTCAACTGACCTGTAGGAGCACCAGCAGGCAGCGTTGGATCTGGTACCTCTGTGCCCCCTTTCGCCAGAGCCCCGGCACCTTCCCCCTCCTTTCCATCCTCGTGGTCACTCATCTGGTAATCCGAGTATCCACCATCCGAATCATCAAGATCTGCATCTGCGAAGTCCAGCCTGTGCAGTCGCTTGTAGTCTTTCACCATGTGCCGCGGTGGACGAGATAGTCTTCCAGAGCGGGTGCGCGATAACAACTGCTTCTTGCGCTCGGACTGTGGGCAAAATGTATTAATCCTCGAGCAGGCGTGTCAATTTTCATAACACAAGCAGGTGCTTAGTGTACTTTTTACACATGTGAAAGATAGCTGTTTTTATGTTACCAAGGTAAACATGTACAAGTAAAATCTCAGTTTAATCTTAGTTTAATTACACAATGATAAAATAAACTTCAAACAATAGAAAATCCAGAATGCAAACAATGGAAAATACAGAATGCAAACAATGGAAAATCCAGAATGGAGTATGAGTTGCGCGCACGCGCATTTGTGTGTGTGTGTAATTCTGATAAAGGCATGTTTGGCCAAAAGCTTTGTTTGACAGTCTTTTTGTTGTGCCTATTTGTAACTCGGCACCTCTGCTATACAGTAAGCACCAGCTATTGTTTTCACAATACTGATAAAATAACCTTATATAATATAAGTTAAATCACTGTTTAGATAAACAATAATAAAATATGCTTTCATGGTATCACTTTGCTGCTGTGTTCAAGTGTTACTGTGCAATAATGACCCCACTGGAAACATAAAACACTGCAGTTACATCAGATCCCCACCAAACACTTACTGGACTACTAATTATCTTGTAGGCAACTGCCTCATTAGGGAGCTGTGCTGCAAGCTTGGAATCTGGGCCATCTTCTTGCACGGATCGTACATTTTTTCTCACATGGCTTATTGTTTATTTTATATTACTGCTGCTCACTTGGCTATATAACAACATAGCTTATCACTGTGTTAGCTGAAGCAACAATGAAGGAATAGAAGTGCCCTCACAGTTTTAAAACAATGGAATGGTACAAAACAATATTATTTACAGTTGGTGCACTTTATACATAGGTGACCACATTTGAGGGTCAAATAAACTATAAAGATAAAATAAAAATATTGAAATAAATAATAAGCCATGCCTTAGGCAAGGTGATGAGCTAGCTCCAACCTTTTTTAACAGTGACTTTGAAAAATTGATCAGAGAATGGAGGAACAAATTGTCAGAATCTAACATCCAATATACAATAAAAATTTCCTTGGAAACGGTCATCACAAAACTGATTGTTTAGCATTTGCAGAATTATTTAATAATTCTGGCCACACAAAGCAGAGGTAGCACGAGAATAGACAGAAATGCTGAAACGGCAGGGAGAGGTGGGGTGGGGGTGGGGGGAGGGAGGGGGAGAGAGAGAGAGAGAGAGAGAGAGAGAGAGAGAGAGAGAACAAGACTGCACAATCGAATTTAAGCACAAAATATAGAAATATCACAAGAACAAACAAATTTAAGTAAGAAACAATGGAAGCTCCAGGTTGGAATAACAATGATATTAGGAACAGGACAGACTGCACCTCCCATAAAGACACATTGAGTTGCAGACTGGCACAACAAAAACACACACACACACACACACACACACACACACACACACACACACACACACACACACACACACACAAGCAAGAACATCTCAGGCACAACTGACCGCCAACCAGAATTGTTGGTAATGGCAGTTGACAGTGCGCGAGGTGTGTGTGTGTGTGTGTGTGTGTGTGTGTGTGTGTTTTCTGAGGAAGGATTTGGCCGATAGCTACATGTAACAGTCTTTTTGTTGTGCCTGTCTGCAGCTCAATGCCCATCTTTACAGTGAGTAGCAATCTACCAGTATCTTTTCCTAATATTATTGTTAAATTTAAGCATCCAGGAGAAGCCATACCCCCTAATGGGGGAGAAACAGCTCAGTTATGAGAAAATGATTTACGATTTCACTTAACAAAATACATTAATTATACAAAAATTATTCTCTATAAATGCAAAAATTCACATTACAAGACAGTAAGTTGGCCAGTACCTTCATATGCATCAAGAAACAATAGTTTTAGATCCAATAAAAGAAAATGAAACCAGGAAAAAGGTAAGAAAGATTGTATTTTTTTTTTTTATCACAATTATGGATCACGATTTCAGACCTAACAAACACAGATACATCTTGTTTAACAAAATTTAGCAAAATTACAAAACAAGACATCAAAAATCAGTTCAAGTATAAACAAAACAGACACATACCTGAGTATGCACAGGCTGCTAATCATTGTTCAGTCAGTGAAGGAGAATCGAGGAGATAACATTGTGTAGCCACAGTACAGTGATAAGGACCGAGTGTAATGAACAACATGCTAAATGTCCTCACCTGTGGGGTGCGAGCATCGGAGGTGGGGGCAGGGGCATTTAAAGATTATGTTTTTTATGTTTTTCTTGAATAAACTGGAAACCCTGGCTTCTAGCAAAAATGTTTCTCTGTACAAAATTAAACTACATTGAGTTTCTTACAAAAAGGTCATATTCCTTTTTTCCTAGGACTAATAGATTCGCATTGCAGAGAATGAAAAAAATCACAGGTTATCGAAAATAGTGTTTTTAATTGTATAAAACTGAGGGAAGGTACGTTGCTGGGTTGTGGTCATGGCATTCCCTCTTCAAAGCTCTGCACACTATAGAGTTAGCAGGCGAGTCCCTACTCTTATCTAACCCACTTTGTCACAAGGGGTCACTACAGAGTGTTTCACAAATTATACTGAGTTGCTGCAGTGCATCTTACAAACTACTCGTGACGCAGTTCGTAAACATGCCCAGGGGGTTGTTCATTTACCACAAAGTGCATTAACACTGCACGGTGTGCAGATATGAGTTACTAATAACACTCACACACAAAAAGTACATATGGACAGAATCCACGTAAATCTCTATACACTGTTCTACACTTTCAAAACTGGAAACTGATCATTAGTTATCCTGTGCAGCAGCTGTAGTTTTCTGCTGGATAAGGACACTTCCCCCACTGCTGTTTGCTTTTCAGAATTTCCTGTGGTGTTCTCTTTATGTGAGCAGATAAGATAATTTTGCTGATCTCATGGTTATAAAGGGGAAGTATTTGTGATTTATTAAAGGAGTACTTATTTGCAGTTGTTAAATGAGCTTTTATGTAAAATAAATTCTCTCTCTCTCTCTCTCTCTCTCTCTCTCTCTCTCTCTCTCTCTCTCTCTTTTTTTTAGTATGGTGATTGTGATCTTTGTAGTGTTGCTGGGAAAGGGACTGTATTGGTAAATGTGGCATCTTGCTGCAGTCTGTAGTGACAGTGTATTGTAGAGTTGCGTAATTGTGTTGTCAGTTGGTGGTGAATTAATGAATGACCAGAAAGTAACTTCATTTCTGTCTCAATTAACTGTGTTACTGCTAGTCTGCATTAATCTCTTCCATCCACGAATTTCTTGCACTTGTAGAATGAGTTGCACTGAACGAAACCACTTGCCACATACTGTGGGTGTGAATAAGTCTGAAACAGCCATGTGCTGTAATGTGCTGCTTGACCTATGCTGAAATACCTGAAGCTCTGCAATACCTAGGCAACTTACTTTTGTTACAGATAGAGACAATTTACGCTCCTGGGACTCTTCAGATGTGGGGAGAACTGAAGCTGAGATGATACCTTTGACACTGCTCAATCTGTGAAAAGTATTCCAGCAAGCGATAGGAGAGACAGTGAAATCGACATTGTCAAATAAATATTGACAGCTTGTTACACTTGGGACAGGTCTTCAATGTGGTAGAATCTTAGCAACTTCCAACATACTTCACGCATAATGTCAAATTTTCCCAAAACTTTTACTCACTTACATGCTTAACATTAAACATTAGCACGTGAACTAATCTTTGAAGTATCCAAGGCATTTGAAGTTGTTTTATACAGTGCAATTCGTTTCTTTAAAGGATACACTACAAAAAAAAAAAATGCCAATACAAAGTAAAATGCAACAACCGACCATGAGTCAAGGTTCCAACCAGGTCGAGCACATCATATTTGACAAACAGTAAATGACAACCAGTTTACAATTGTATGATGCCTTGATTTATTCTGCCTTGGTCTGTAATTCTGGTATATTTTGACATCCAAGAAATTAATCCTTACAGACTGGCAAGAGAAATTTTACAGCATTTTGAAAAATTAAAATGCAAATGCAACTGGCTTAGGAAAAAGTATGAATACCTATAAAAAGAAGTCAGAACAAAAGAGGTAGGAAGGTTTCAGACAGGACCATTCCAAAAAGATACATACGAAAATGGGCAGTAGAACGGAGAAAGGAGAAAAGTGAACAGGTGGAGTATTGCAGACAGTGTAAAGCTAATTTAGTGGAATAAATGTGATCATTAGCTGGACGGTAATGACAGAAGAAGAAGAAGAAGAAGAAGAAGAAGAAGAAGAAGTCAAAGGCCTTCCAAACTGGACACTTGATGATGAATGGCAGCAGGATTGGAAAAGTGGAAATGTGGGACATGAAGTACGGTGTCGCCTTCTGAACATTATAACAACATTACAAATGGGTTATCTTTGGGTCCATGAACATGTGGCTTTCAGATGCTTCCTCTTTGTGGAAGCCAGGAAGCACAAAGCACTTTTGGGTGAAACATAGCTATTAATTCAGAATGTCAATAATAATAATAATGTGATGGGATATTCCATGTAAAGTAGGACACACATTATTTAAAAGTTTAAGATTTGGTACTTTTTATATATTTTTTGAAAATGCTGGACTTTTACTGTATGGCAACAATAATTTGTGGCCCATTATTGCTTTTCCTGCATAATTTGTAGCCAATTTTATAATGTCATATGTTTTTCATGTGATGACAGTGTGAATTATTGGAGATTTTGGACCTTCATTTCAACTAATTGGCAGGTAACAGTTAGTGTATAATTATTTATATTACTGTTACATACCCTAATGTATAGCACAACGAGTATAAAACTGAAGTAGGTAAATTATAGGTTGGGGTAAATAATAAAATAGCGTGAACTTTCATGTCACATGATACACTTTCATGTAATTAAGTTTTTATACCTATAGAGATATTAGAGATAACTTTATCTTGTTCAGTAATTTACTTATTAGTGTGACTAACTAATATCACTACTAAAAATTTCCCAATTTCAACCAATATTGTAAAAAAAAAAAGAAAATTAAATGTGTAACGTGAGTCACGTAATCTGAATCACAGTTGTATTATTTTAAGATTGGAAGAAGAAGATGCCCGAACAGCAGCAGAAAGACAGAGTAGGAGGAGGGAAAAGTTGAGTTAAGGAATATGTGAAGAATTTAAGAAGCACCTGGAAGAAACTCGAAAAAGCCTACAAAAGCAGAAACAAAAGTTCTACAGTTGAGTCAACATAAGCGAGGACTGTTATTAGAAGAAAGAAGAGCTAAAATACGGAGAGAGTTAGAAAATGTAGGCAACATAAGATGCAAGATCAGCAACCTAGTAAAGCAAGTTTGTCACCGTATAAGTCACATAGTGCTCTGGATAAAGCCATAGCTCGAGTGCTGCAATTGCTTACATTAGCAAGGTACAGTCAACTTTACCTGAAAATGTGAAGGTAGTTTCAATCTAGTCAGATAGACCTGCCTCATGATTTAAAAACAAACATATTACTGCTGCTGTACCTCAATTTCAATCATTTCATAATGTGGAAATCTATTGGAACTTATTTGCTACATCCCATGGGAAAGAAGCCATAGACGGAATTGGTACAGTTGCAGAATGATTAGTGGGGAATGCAGTAAAAAAGTGAAAATTCACAGTAGGTAATGCATCAACTTTCGCTCAGGTAGCTGCGAGTACCACAACTATGCAGGTTTTTCATGTGCCTACTGATGAAATTCAAGTAATCAATGTGAAACTTAATATGACTCAAATATTTTCTTCAGCATCATTAGTACCAAACATAAAAAGCATTCACTGCTTTCACTACCGGAAAGGAGTACTACAAACATACCTGCTGTCTCCAAAGAATTTTGCTGCTGCAGATCATCATACTGGAGAAACTATAGAAAGTGTGAAAATTGGAGACTGGTACAAAGTAGAATATGACAGTAAATTCAGTGCTGGAGAAGTACGTGCAGCTTTTGGAAATTCTTACTTAATCCGTGCAATGGATTGTGAAGGGCACTACTGGAAATGGCCTGTAAAATGTGATGAAATTATAAAGAAAGTTAATCCACTTGATGTTGTCAATGCAAGAGGATATTTTCAGTTCTGACTTAATTGAATTTTAAGTTGATTTTCACAGATGTCATGCTCTTATAATTTTTCATAGTGTTTAAAAAGTGAAATGTTAATGTTAAGTTTATCTTATTTGGCACATAATGTCATATTTTCATTTCTCTGCTTGTAGGAAAAAAATTTTTCCAACAAGAAGTAGCAAGTAACATGAGTCACGTAACATTGAGTTGTGCATCTTTTAAAGTGTATTACAAAGTTTCACATGGTATAAATATTTTTAGAAATCTGTAACTCTCCCATTGAATGCCGACCTAATATCCATTTTCTGTGATAAAAACCAGATACATATTCCTAATAGTTTGACGACTCTTTTGACCTAAAATGCACATTAGGGGATAGGATGTCCCAAATTTGTAACATGAGTCACAACATAAATTACATTCTTGTTCTTTAATTTTAATGCTCTTTCCTGCTTAAGTAATGCTTCAAGACCTTTGCCTGAGTATCACAATTTATAATGATGATTTACAAAAGTAAATAATGGTTTATAGATCAATAACAAGTCAACATAATAAAACACTGATTTCAAAATGTAATGTCAGTCACCATGGAATCTCCCTGTTACTGAAAAAAGTAAAAAACATATCTATGAACAAACTAAATAAATTTTGAATATATATTGCAACATTGCTATACTTCCTCCTAAATATATTACATAATTGATACTAGATAGGTGGAGCTGCTCATCTGTAAACATAAAAAGGATATGGATTAATAGCGACTAATTTAGCATTTTTTTTAAACCTGCCAGTTTTTATCTGTCTCGTACCACACGCTCACTTAGATTATTGTTGCTGTTGTGGTCTTCAGTCCAGAGACTGGTTTGATGCAGCTCTCCATGCTACTCTATCCTGTGCAAGCTTCTTCATCTCCCAGTACCTACAGCCTTCTGAATCTGTTTAGTGTATTCATCTCTTGGTCTCCCTCTACGATTTTTACCCTCCACGCTGCCCTCCAATACTAAACTGGTGATCCCTTGATGCCACAGAATATATCCTACCCCCTCCCTCCTTATAGTCAAGTTGTGCCAAAAATTTTTCTTCTCTCCAATTCTATTCAATACCTCCTCATTCGTTATGTGATCTACCCATCTAATCTTCAGCATTCTTCTGTAGCACCACATTTCGAAAGCTTCTATTCTCTTCTTGTGTAAACTATTTATTGTCCACGTTTCACATCCATACATGGCTACACTCCTTACAAATACTTTCAGAAAAGACTTCCTGACGTTTAAATCTATACTCGATGTTAACAAATTTCTCTTCTTCAGAAACGCTTTCCTTGCCATTGCCAGTCTACATTTTATATCCTCTCTACGTCGACCATCATCACTTATTTTGCTCCCCAAATAGCAAAACTCCTTTACTACTTTAAGTGTCTCATTTCCTAACCTAATACCCTCAACATCACCCGACTTAATTCTACTACATTCCATTATCCTCATTTTGCTCTTGTTGATGTTCATCTTATATCCTCCCTTCACGACACTATCCATTCCGTTCAACTGCTCTTCCAAGTCCTTTGCTGTCTCTGACAGAATTACAATGTCATCGGCGAACCTCAAAGTTTTTATTTCTTCTCCATGGATTTTAATACCTACTCTGAATTTTTCTTTTGTTTCCTTTACTGCTTGCTCAATATACAGATTGAATAACATCGGGGAGAGGCTACAACCCCGTCTCACTCCCTTCCCAACCACTGCTTCCCTTTCATGTCCCTCAACTCTTATAACTGCCATTTGGTTTATATACAAATTGTAACTAGCCTTTCGCTCCCTATATTTGACCCCTGCCACCTTCAGAATTTGTAAGAGAGTATTCCAGTCAACACTGTCAAAAGCTTTCTCTAAGTCTACAAATGCTAGAAATGTAGGTTTGCTTTTCCTTAATCTAGCTTCTAAGATAAGCCGTAGGGTCAGTATTGCCTCACATGTTCCAATATTTCTACGGAATCCAAACGATCTTCCCCTAGGTCGGCTTCTACTAGTTTTTCCATTCGTCTGTAAAGAATTCGTGTTAGTATTTTGCAGCCATGACTTATTAAACTGATAGTTTGGTAATTTTCACATCTGTCAACAGCTGGTTTCTTTGGGATTGGAATTATTATATTCTTCTTAAAGTTTGAAGGTATTTCGCCTGTCTCATACATCTTGCTCACCAGATGGTAGAGTTTTGTTGGGACTGGCTCTCCCAAGGGCGTCAGTAGTTCTAATAGAATGTTGTCTACTCCCGGGGCCTTGTTTCGACTCAGGTCTTTCAGTGCTCTATCAAGCTCTTCATGCAGTATCGTATCTCCCATTTCATCTTCATCTGCATCCTCTTCCATTTCCATAATATTGTCCTCAAGTACATCGCCCTTGTATACACCCTCTATATACTCCTTCCACCTTTCTGCTTTCCCTTCTTTGCTTAGAACTGGGCTTCCATCTGAGCTCTTGATATTCATACAAGTGGTTCTCTTATTTCCAAAGGTCTCTCTAATTTTCCTGTAGGCGAAATCTATCTTACCCCTAGTGAGATAAGCCTCTATATCCTTATATTTGTCCTCTAGCTATCCCTGCTTAGCCATTTTGCACTTCCTGTCGATCTCATTTTTGAGACGTTTGTATTCCTTTTTGCCTGCTTCATTTACTGCATTTTTATATTTTCTCCTTTCATCAATTAAATTCAGTATTTCTTCTGTTACCCAAGGATTTCTACTAGGCCTCGTCTTTTTACCTATTTGATCCTCTGCTACCTTCACTACTTCATTTCTTAGAGCTACCCATTCTTCTTCTACTGTACTTCTTTCCCACATTCCTGTCAATTGTTCCCTTATGCTCTCCCTGAAACTCTGTACAATCTCTGGTTAAGTCAGTTTATCCAGGTCCCATCTCCTTAAATTCCCACCTTTTTGCAGTTTCTTCAGTTTTAATCTACAGTTCATAACCAACAGATTGTAGTCAGAGTCCACATCTGCCCCTAGAAATGTCTTACAATTTAAAACCTGGTTCCTAAATCTCTGTCTTACCACTATATAATGTATCTGATACCTTTTAGTATCTCCAGGCTTCTTCCATGTATACAACCTTCTTTTATGAATCTTGAACCAAGTGTTAGCTATGATTAAGTTATACTCTGTGCAAAATTCTTTCATTTCTTAGCCCCAATCCATATTCACCTACTATGTTCCCTTCTCTCCCTTTTCCTACTACCAAATTCCAGTCACCCATGACTTAAATTTTCGTCTCCCTTCACTATCTGAATATTTTCTTTTATTTCATCATACATTTCTTCAATTTCTTCGTCATCTGCAGAGCTAGTTGGCATATAAACTTGTACTACTGTAGTAGGCGTAGGCTTTGTGTCTATCTTGGCCACAATAATGTGTTCACTATGCTGTTTGTAGTAGCTTACCCGCATTCCTATTTTTTTATTCATTATTAAACCTACTCCTGCATTACCCCTATTTGACTATGTATTTATAACCCTGTATTCGCCTGACCAAAAGTCTTGTTCCTCCTGCCACCAAACTTCACAATTCCCACTATATCTAACTTTAACCTATCCATTTCCCTTTTTAAATTTTCTAACCTACCTGCCCGATTAAGGAATCTGACATTTCATGCTCAGGTCCGTAGAACCCCAGTTTTCTTTCTCCTGACGACGACATCCTCTTGAGTTGTCCCCGCCCGGAGATCCGAATGGGGGACTATTTTACCTCCGGAATATTTTACCCAAGATGACGCCATCATAATTTATCCATACAGAAAAGCTGCATGCCCCCCGGAAAAATTACAGCCGTAGTTTCCCCTTGCTTTCAGCCGTTCACAGTACCAGCACAGCAAGGCCATTTTATTTAGTGTTACAAGGCCAAATCAGTCAATCATCCAGACTGTTGCCCCTACAACTACGGAAAAGGCTGCTGCCCCTCTTCAAGAACCATATGTTTGTCTGACCTCTCAACAGATACCCCTCCGTTGTGGTTGCACCTATGGTACGGCTACCTGTATCGCTGAGGCATGCAAGCCTCCCCACCAACAGCATGGGGGGTCACTTTCAATACTAAGAAGACAGTGTAGTGTAGCCTCAGAGAAATTTATATAAAATCACTTTCAATACTGGTTTTATATAAACTTCTCTGAGGCTACACTACACTACACTGTCTTCTTATGAATCCGAAATGGATCAAAACAACTTGTTTGTAGGAAAGAATACTTATCCAGAAACACTTTCATATGATGATAACAAACACTAAAGTTTCCTGGAACTGTACTTCTTGTGTATCCTAGATCTCCACAGCAACAAATCTTGGTCCAATTCATCCAGATCATACAGTACAAAGCGAATGCCACATTTTGTTCCATACGTTGTTTTCTGACATTCAGATGCTTGTGCTCTACCAACACTGCAACTTGTCTGAACAAAAGCACCACTAGTACACTCTCCAGCCTCCATACTGACTTTCCACAACAGTACTGACCAGTCTGAACTAGAATCTTAAAAACATGAGTAACCTGTAATTGTTGCTTGTTTCCTTTGTTGTTCCTGCCTAATAATGACTCATTCTGTCCCTGAAAACTACCATTATTTATCTTTCTGTTGCCTAATGGTTCCAACAATTGCTGCAGCTTCATCTGAAACAAGCTGTCTGCATCATCACTATTACTTGCTAAATTGTGTTAAAAGAAACGTAACCAAATACATCTCTGTCAACTTTTATTGTACACAAATGCCTTGCAATAACAAGTTGAAATTTTGCCCCATATTATATTATTGTCTACTTATGCAGTGTTTGAAATTTGGCTTGGATATCACTTGTCCATTTTGTGCTACCACACTTAGAAAATCCATGTTTTTCAGATAATTTTGCAAATTTTTGTATTTTCGTGTGCATGTAACTCTGTTTGCGTGACCGATATGGGCAAGATGAGTTCTGTGTGTGTTTAGGCCACATTAATCTTACCACAAAAAAATTTATACCCTTTTTGAGTGAATTATATTTGGCATAGAGGGCACCTACAATATGTACCTTTTAACACATTACATTTTGGAAGTTTTTATTTTCCCTCAGAAATATGGACTGTGCAGAATAGTTCCAAAGTTATGAAGACCTGAAGTTGGGTCTGAAGATAGATTGCCAGATGCGGGTTGCCATTTCCGGGTAATGCCATCTTCTTTCACAAGCCATAATTCTGGAACTAATTGGCAGAGGGAACTTAAAATTTTGTACATGAGTGTTACACACTTGGTAGCATTGGTGTGCTAAATTTCAGCCAAATCTGAGACTATCAGCTGGAACATTTTCTCAAATTGGTTGAATTGACATGGAATGACCCAGCTATGGTTAAGTTATGGTCTGTGCAAAATTCTACCAGGCGGCTTCCTCTTTCATTCCTTACTCCCATTCCATATTCACCTACTACGTTTCCTTCTCTTCCTTATCCTACTGTCGAGTTCCAGTCACCCATGACTATTAAATTTTCGTCTCCCTTCACTATCTGAATAATTTCTTTTATCTCATCATACATTTCATCAATCTCTTCATCATCTGTGGAGCTAGTTGGCATATAAACTTGTACTTAGATTATTATCATATGTTATCATGAGTGAATGCCTGTGCCAACAACTTCTTTGAACAAAAATTATGTATATAGTTAACACTTTGGGTCCTGAGCCATTGCACGCGGGTGTCTACCATAAAGACTGGCTGATTTTTAACGTATTTTAAACTGCTACAACTCATGAAAGGTTTCAGTTATAGCAATAAAATTACTCTTATTGAAAAACCTAGACTTTCTTGTTTAAAACCATATATAATACCTTTCTCTTGAATTAATATATACTTTTGACAAGCATTATTATTATTATAACATTGTTTTTGAAAAAAGGAAAAAATTGGTCAAAGGTATATTCACTGTATTTTCTAGAAGGAAATTTTTTTTTATTTTACCCAAAAATTGTAATTATGATGGATACAGTATGTCTTATCTACAGTAACCTCCTGTAACTATTTTAGGATGCAATTTTGCTCTTTGTGTGGTAAATTTTGGAGCACGGCATTTTGCATAATGCTACTTTACATTCACTACACTGGCAGCTTGTGTCTTTTCGCCACTTTCCAGTCACTTTTTTTCCCCTCAGAGAACACACTACACACTGTTTTTGTTTCTTACCTACTTCTGTCTCAGTCTTTCCAGGAAATGATTTCCAGTTGATAGTCTTGAGATTCCAGATGGACCGGGTTGGGGTTCAAGATCTTTGTTTTGTGCAAGATCTGCACAGATAATTGTCATGAAGTGAGATGTTGTGAGGCGTTTTCCAGTATCCTTATTGTATAATATGCAGGAATTTACAATTGCCATTAGTATAACATGGAATGCCAACTTTCTCCACCACTTCACAGTTCGATGTTCAAATGCGCTGTATGACAATCGCTGATCTGGTAGGTCAACACCAAACTTGTTTTTATCGTAGTCCACTACACAGGCTGGCTTTGACTTCTTCTTCCTCTCTGATCAGTGAAAGTGACCATCTCAGAAGTGTGCCTTGTACTTATCATACGCACATTTCTTTTGTCCTTCCAACAGAGTGCTAACATATTTCCTTAAGCCTGAAAATAAGTTCACCTCATTGAAGGTTCGGATCTTTTATAGCACGAGGCAATCCCTGCTTAGATTTTCTTGTTGTTCCCACAAGAGCAGTTTTGCAGCTTCAAGTTCTGAAGCAAGTATTGGACTTGTGTAGAATCTGTCCGTAAACAACGTGTAGCCTTTTCCTGACAGATTTGCAAGCAGTGTCTTTACCAGAGTCACTGTGTCAGACCTTTCACCCGCATAAACAGAGAAATTCCAGATGTAACCTGTGTCACATTCAGATAACATGTACAGTTTGATACCATATTTATGTGGTTTTGTGGCATGTACTGTTTGAAGTACACAACACGACCTCGAAATTTACACATGCCTTCATCTGTTGTAATTTTTTGAGATGGTGTATATGCATGCTGGAAATTAGCACACACATTATCTAGGAGGAGTCTCACCTTGTGCAGTGGGTCATAGCCAGTTTCTCCTTTCCTCTTAGCTAAGGAATTATCACTAATGTGGAAGTTTCTCAAAACAGAGAGAAATCTGTCACAGCTCAAGATGTTTGGACAGAAATTACACGACACAACAGGGTTCTGTGGCCTCACACTTACACACATATGGACTACAATTGCAAGAAACTTCCTTATTTCCATAAGTGTAACTCCTTTCCACTTTGATAATGAGCAGGTGGGTGAAAGGGAATTTGTGCTTCGTAATTTCCTGATGCATTGTTGAGCATACAGATTAGTTTGTTCCTTTATGTGTTTCATCATACTTTCTGTCAGGAAAAATGAAAAAAATTCTAGAGGTGCACTGTTCTGGTCTAAACTGACAACATTGGATATTCTGGATTGTCCTGAGAATAGATCGATATCTGGTGCACGATCAGTAGTCGCCCAACCATCCTCAGAATCGGTGCGGTGTGCAGGTCTCGCCTTCCCCCTCACCGTCAGTCTCGCTCGTTCTTCAGGCGCAATATTGACGGGATTACTTGCTGCTGAAGTGCTTAGACACCTGCTCTCCTTTTCTGAATCTATCAGAAGAGTAGTATTTGCAAATGAAATCATAATTATGTACTGAGGGTTTTTTCAGTGAAAATCTGAACAAAAATCATACATGTTTTGTTGTCAGAATTCTTTACCTGAACTGCCAGAAACTACTTATTGAACATAGTCCACATCATCAGAATTATCTACAATACCTTCCTCTGACAAATCAACGCCACTTTCTTCTAAATCACAATATAACTCGCGAGCACTTTCTTCATCCGTCAAGCCACACTTCGCCATGTCGACGCTACTGAGATCACGCGGGAAAAAATCGCCGCTCACAAAACCTGACAAATAAAAAGGGAAGCACACTGCCCGCACCATCTAGTGACCAATACTCGAACTACAGTCCATGCAGCGCCTCCCAGACAAGCGGGAGCCGTAAGAACACACAAAGGAAGGAAGGGGAAGAACGAGAATACGCGCCCGTAAAATTACGGGCGCCGGACTTTCAGGCAGGCCGCGCACGCCCGTATTTTTACGGGCATCAGCACCTAATTGTTAAACTGATCAAACCTAACTTTCAAATGCTAGGTAAATAAGTTCTACTAAACTGATAATAATAATTACAAAAAAATCTTAGATTGCTACTGCTGTCAGGGTCAATGTAATAAATCATACACCTCTCCATTCAGCAGCAGGAATCACTGAGAGTTAGGTTTGATTGTTCATTAATCTGCATAATTTTCATCAGAGAAAAAGTCACTGCTTTCTATGACTACAACAAATTATATAAATGTGAATGAAGGACTTTTTCTGCATCTCTGAGTGAAGCAGACATATTAACAGATATGGAGCATATGATGAAAAGCAAATAAAAATGGGCAGGTTCAATAAAGAAAAAAGGCATCTCAGCTAAATTGTCCACTGTTAACACATGAGTGGCTCCACCTGCCTAGTATCAATGATGTAACACGTTTAGGAGGAAGTTGAGAAATGTTCAAACAAAAATAAAAGTAAAATTAAAACACAACTCATGAATTAAATCTTAGGCCTGGCCGACTGCTGCCTACAGGGAGATAGTGGTCATGTATGTGTGAGGTGTGCCTGCTTGTGCTAGTGTGTGTGTTTCCTTTCTGTTCTGAAGAAGGCTTTGGTCAAAAGCTTAGTATGTAACAGCTTTTTCGTCTGTGCCTATTTGCAATTCAATGTGTCATCTTTATGGTGAGTAGCAATCTATCCTTATCACAACTGTTGATATTCCAACCTGGAGTCTTCAATGTTTAGTTAGGTATGATTCTATTCATAGCTGTTCTTTCCTCAGAAACTGTGGTATATTTTTTCAGAATAAAATTCAGATTTCAGTTGTATAGTTAGGGAATTTTTTTTTTCATTTTACCTGTTTCAATAGCTTGAGCTGTCATCTTCATTAGTCTACAAAATTTGGGATATTTAAATCATTAGAACTTGGCTACACATGTATGTAAATAATAATTAGTTTGTAACAAAAATTTCCTTAATATTGGTTTAGTATATATCAATGTCTTCATCAAAGAAGCATAATCCTGTGACACGTCATAAAGTGCACGTTTTACATCACAATTGTAAACACAAATTGATAATTTACAGCAACTGAATAACATTTATGTACATAGTCAATATTTTATGTGACAACTGTAAACATAGACTGTTAATTTACAGTGAATGAATCATATTTCTGCACACAGTTAATTTCCCTTGCTGCTAGCTCAACTTAACTGTGTACATAAATGTTATCCATTCACTCTACTCTAAGTTATCAATCTCTGTTTACAATTATCACGTACAATATGCACACTTTTTCTTGGCATAATGCTTCTGTGACGAAGATACTGACATAAACTATAACATAATATTAAGTAAGCTTTTGTTATACACTTCTTATACTTTACATACATGCACGGCCAAGTTCTAATGATATAATACCCCAAATTTTGTAGGTTTCTGAAGATGACAGATCAATCTGTTGAAATCTATAAGGCTAAATAAGTTTCTTAAATTGTGCAACTGATGAAGGACTTTTATTCTGAAATAATTAGGTATAGTTGTGGTGCACATTCAGAATAGTTAAATCCATAAATTGCCCACTTCCTCAAATAGCATCCCATAAAGTCTGAAATTTACTATTTCGGTAACTGATTGAATGTAATTTTATTGCCAGCTTGCAGGTCTTTCTTCAAGAAATGAAGGACAGCAAAATGAGCTGTTAGGTGAAAGAAAACGTGTTTTCCAGGGCTGCAGTACCCACACTACTTCCGCAGTCTAAAGCACTTTGTGTCAGTGTTCTGCCAACCTAGGAAGCAGCTCAGTGTTGTTGTACGCCAAGGGCAGCTTCTGCTTTTCAATTTTTAGACAGTGTCAGGTGGTGGGACAGCCACACAATGCCACATTTCAAACAGATTGGCTACATATCTGCCAATGAACAGTTGTTCATTCTCATTCAATAACATGCAGACACCAAAAACAACTGGAAAACAATGGCGTGTGAATTACATCTCCACTGAGAAGATAAGCTCAACTCGTTATTAAATTTGACCCAAAACGTACTCTGCCACCTAAGCTATGCTGTTCCAGCTACAATGACCACCAGGTGGCAAAGAGCTTACGCACATGCAGTCTAGACGTCTGTCCTGAAGTCTATGCGATTATACTGCCCTGGTCGAGATACTGGTAGCAAAGGTAGCCGAGTGGTTCATATATGTGCGGAATGCACATAACATAGCCCGACGAGCCTGGGAACACCCTTTCCCCGTAGCATAAAGTTGGAAGAGCTCACTTTCTCAGATGATGATGGGCTCCCTTAGAGAGAGCATCAGTGAAATAGGATTCAGGATAAGTATTTGGACTGTTTAAGCACTTCTGAGGAGACTATGAACTATTAAATGAAGTTCTATTTTGGTTTCATAATAACACGTGAAATTTTCAATATCTTACACACGACAGAAACAGCTGTAGTGCAGTTCTTAGTTGATGCTTTTACCTCAATTATCAGAGTTTTTGTTTCAAATGGAATATGGGAGTATTAGCTTAGTGCATTAATTCACAACATTTTGTTTTGCTTGTTGGTATTCTAGTTCCTTTGGGTTTGTTTATTGATTGTCATTTTTTATTTGAGTTGTCATTTTGTCATCTGAGGATAGTGAGGGGAGCTGCAGATGCTACAAAATGGAGCACCAAGTGGAGAAATCTTAATATTTCTAACGCATTCTTCTGTCCGAGTTCAACAGAAGGGTGACAGCAGCAGAAGCAGCCAGAAACATTTGTGCCATATGTGGGGATAACGCCACTGAACAGAACACAGCAAGGAAACGGTTTTCTCGTTTTAAGAAACATAGTTTGACATTAGTGACTTTCCACACTCAGGAAGACCTTTGCGGTTTGATGAAGATTGTTTAAGTGCATTAACCCACAATGATTCACGTCATTGTACTTGAGAACTGGCAGAACTGTGATCATCTCACCATCATGCGACATTTGTGTGCGATGGGGAAGGCTCGAAAACCAGGTGTATGAGTACTATGTGCTCTAAGCAAACATCACAAAAACCTCTCTGTTTGCTTTTCATCAATTGGCTTGTGAACAACACTGACCATACCAATCCTGTATCGTTACTGGTGGCGAGAAATGGTGCCTTTATGCAAACATACAGAAAAGAAAGGATTGATCGGGCCGAAACAAAGCAGAAGCAGCAACTCCGCGTACAAAGACCTGCACTCATCCCCAAAAATAATGTTATGCAACTGCTGGAACAGCAACAGTGTGGTGTACTACAAATTGCTTCCCCGAGGTGTAACCATCACTGCTGACATTTACTATCACCGACTGAAATGTCTTGCAGACACAGTCCTAGAAGAATGACCAGGAAGATTGTCTTAAGTAATGCTACTTCATGATAATGCCTGCCTGCATTCTGGTAGACTGACAAAAATCACTATACAGGAGATGGGCTGGGAAGTCTTTCTGCAGCCACCCTACTCACCTGATCTTGTGCCCTCCGATTTCACTGCTTCTGCTCTCTATTGAACAGCCTTCAAGGAACTTCCTTTCCAGATGAAAATGCACTTTGAACATCGGTTGACAAAATCTTCGTCTCAAAACAATGTGATTTTTACAGTCACAGATCCAAAAAGTCACCCGAGCACAGGCAGACTGTTTTAAATAGTGAAGGAGATTATATTATTGATGACTGATGTGTCTGTTATATGTAACTGTTGTGTTTAATAAACTTGTGGAAAAATGCTATGAACTTATACACCAATCTAGAATCTAAATATAATAGAGGGAAACATTCCACGTGGGAAAAATTATATATAAAAACAAAGATGAGGTGACTTACCGAACGAAAGCGCTGGCAGGTCGATAGACACACAAACAAACACAAACATACACAAACATACACACAAAATTCAAGCTTTCGCAACAAACTGTTGCCTCATCAGGAAAGAGGGAAGGAGAGGGGAAGACGAAAGGAAGTGGGTTTTAAGGGAGAGGGTAAGGAGTCATTCCAATCCCGGGAGCGGAAAGACTTACCTTAGGGGGAAAAAAGGACAGGTATACACTCGCACACACGCACATATCCATCCACACATACAGACACAAGCAGACATATTTAAAGACCAAATATGTCTGCTTGTGTCTGTATGTGTGGATGGATATGTGCGTGTGTGCGGGTGTATACCTGTCCTTTTTTCCCCCTAAGGTAAGTCTTTCCGCTCCCGGGATTGGAATGACTCCTTACCCTCTCCCTTAAAACCCACTTCCTTTCGTCTTCCCCTCTCCTTCCCTCTTTCCTGATGAGGCAACAGTTTGTTGCGAAAGCTTGAATTTTGTGTGTATGTTTGTGTGTCTATCGACCTGCCAGCGCTTTCGTTCGGTAAGTCACCTCATCTTTGTTTTTATATATAATAATTTATATATAATCTAGAATCTAATGTGTACAATAATAATTGCAGCAGCTGGTTCTGTAATATTCCTGCAGCCAAACCTTCCTGAATTCTCTAGGATTTGTATTTAATGAGGGTAATCCAGCTCATAATTCTTGTATGGTCTCCTGACTGTTTTGAGTAGAATACCACTTGTATTGATGTTCTCTGAGGGACACATCAATAGAAATTAGATAAATACCTTTTGAAGAGTGCATGCTGGTAATGACTGTTTAAACAAATTTCAGCACATCTAGTTTCATTTCTCATAAGTGTAAAATTTTGATAATCATATTATTAACAAGGTATTTTGGGCCTATTCAAGAAACCAAGTTTGAGTATTTCTTTTCCTGAACCTGCCCCCCCACCCCCCCTTTAAAAAAAAAGAAAAGAAAGAAAGAAAAAGATGTTATGCAAGTGATTCTTCTTAACTTTGTTTCCAGGAACACATGTGTGTATTTGTAGCTTGCTTTTTGTGTACGAGTATTCACTTTTGTGTGATGTAATTAGGGTTGGTTGTTACTGTATGAAATTCTGAATTAAGATACCACATGCTGGTTATATAAGGGAGAGCAGACATCTGTCCGTAAATAGCTACCAGATATTGGCAAGGGAGGCTGAGGCAAGTTCTGTCATAAAATTCAACTGAACAGTACTCTGGTATTCTCTTACAACATGTAACCGTGCCTGCAAATAGGAGCTACAGTTTTGATACTCGTACAAGTAGAGTATGAAAAGCTTTGAGAGTAATCTTATAATGTCTTGATTTACAAGAAAAGCACAAGTATGTACTCACTCGGGCTGCCTCCTCGGTCTCATCATGAATCACCCTGATTTCTCCCAGTCCAGCTGAGTCGGCAGGACGTTTGTTGCGGCTGCCCGGAAGCCGGCCTCTGCGTCCACTACCACGACCCCGCAGTGCTGTCACCTGCTGCAGCCTCCCATTGTCAACAATGGCCTTCGACAGAGTAATGTTTCCCTGCACTGAATGTGACACACCGATGCCTTGCAAGCGGCGCGGAGCAGTATCTCCTGAAGGTGGAGAGTTGGGTTCGCACAAGTCCAGGTCCTCCGGGTATACCACCCTATAAAAGTCAAAGAAGGCTTGAGAAAGCTTCCAGGCAATGAACCTACATCATTGAACTAACAGAATTTTTGAACAGAATATTTAAAGAATCAAATTACCTGTAGATGATACGAGTATTGGTCTCTGCATCGTAAACAACATTTTTGGTGCGAGGTGCCGAATCCAGGTGCTGCTGTTGTAAAACTGTTGCAATTTGCTTTAGCTGCTCTTGGGTCAATGCCTGCACACTGAAAAATAAAAGATATTGATATATTTCTCTATACAACAAATCATCAGAAAAACAAAGCAAAAGTTACATAAAAAAACAGAAAATTTAAGAATATTGCTCAGTACAAGACATAGCTTCCAACAATGACAGTGCTATGTGCGTCAAAGATTTTGGGCAGCTATGAATACATGGGAATGAATGAAAAAGCAAAAATAAATAAATAAATAAAATTGGTAAATTTAAAAAATAAATAGTATAAATGAATGTGAGGACCTTTTTTATTTTTGAGTAATCAGTCTTCTGATTGGCTCGATACACCCTACCACAACTTTCATCTACATTTACATGCATACTCCACAAAGTGTATGACAGATGGTAGCTTTCCTCCTCCACTCGCAAATGGACTAAGGAAAAAAAAACTGATTGTCTATATGCCTCCATTCACGAGACATGTCCTGCAGTCAGCTGAAAATACTAATTTTTCTATATTTTCTCAGCAGATACTCATATATCATAAAATCAGATGATCAACCACTTCAGTTGTAAATACTCCGTACCTTAGCTTCACGTGCAGCTGTTACCTGATTGAGTATTCACACTGTACAGTGGCCATGTGCCCCACGGTTCTTGTACACCTCAGGGATGGGCTGGTAATTGCCCAAAATCGGTCTTGGTTTTGAACTAATAGCCGGATGGTGTGGTCGTGCGGTTAAAGGCGCTTCAGTCTGGAACCACGTGTCCGCTACGGTTGCAGGTTCGAATCCTGCCTCGGGCATGAATGTGTGTGATGTCCTTAGGTTAGTTAGGTTCAAGTAGTTCTAAGTTGTAGGGGACTGATGACGACAGATGTTAAGTCCCATAGTGCTCAGAGCCATTTGAACCATTTTTTTTTTAACTAATAAAAATATTTACAACTGAAGCAGTTAATTATCTGATTCTACTATGCAACTCAGTTGTAGATGTCCTTCTTAATAAAACTTTTGTATCGATTGAGCTTACCAGTAACAAATCAAGCAGGACACTTATGAAATGCCTTGATGTCTTTCCCTGCCTAGTGATTCCTAACACTCCAGCAGTATTCAAGTATGGATCACACTAGTCTTCTGTGTGTCGTCTCCTTTATACACGAGCCAAACATTTGTAAAATTCTCTCAATAAATCAAAATCAATCACTCCCCTTCTCTACTATTGTCTTTATGGGTTTGGTCACTTCATATTGTTTTGGAATATTACGATGGAAAATCCGTAACTCTCCTGGCCTCAGCCTTCGTTAGTCACTGTCCTTACCCATCTAGCCCCTTCTCTGTTCCCATTTCAGCATGACCTCAGTCCTCTACTCCACCAACACACCTACAGTATTTTTACTTTTCTCCTTTTCTGCTAACACCCCCCCCCCCCCCCCGCCCCCGCCCTCTGTCTAACCTCGTGACTACACCTGGCTGCCTACCCTCTCTCCACCTCCTCCCTGTATGCTGCCACAAGCAGCACTTTACCGTCCCTCACCCCTACACTGCCATCCCTACCCCTCTCTGCCCCAGCCTCCAACTTTGCTTCTCCCATCATGCGCCACTGCTCACAGTCAGGTTTCAGCAGCCAGAGACTGTTGTCAAGTGAGTGCGGGTTGCACTTGTGAGTGTGTTGTCCATTTACAACGAAGGCCTTGCCGGCCAAAAGCTCACTCTCCTTTTGTAGTGCCTATCTGCAACTCAGCATCAGCAGTATATGGTGATTTACAACATTACACTTAGATATTTAATTGAAATGACTATGTCAAACGGCACATAACTAATACTGTATTTGAACATTTAAGGGATTGTTTTTCAAACTTACCTCCATTAACTGATTTCCTCTCTTGTGGCAACCTCTTCACCTCGCAATAGCACTTGCAACTAAACCCTTCTATCATTTGCTGGACACATTACAATCTCTGACTTGTACTACACTTTTTACACTCTTCAGCTCTCTCAAGCGCTATAGTTCACAATTCACTTCCATACAACGCACTGAATGTACACTATCAGAAATTTTTCTGAAATTAAAAACAATGTTTGATAAAAGTAGATTTCTTTGGCCAGAATGGTTTTCTGGTTGTGGTGGTCTGCTTTTGGTATTTTCTTTGCTTCATCCATCACGTGTTATTCTGCTTCATAGGTAATACAATTCCTTCACTTCATCTACTTTGTTGTCCCCAGTTTTGATCCTACCCTCATTTCTGTTACTTCTTAATCCTGTTGTCTTTCTTTGGTTTACTTCAATCCATTGTTTGTGCCCATTAGACAGTTCATTTCATTCAGCTATTTCTCTTCTTCACTTTCAATGAGGATGGCAATGCCATCAACGAATCTTATCTTGAATTTTAACCCTTCTTCTAAACCTTTCTTTCATGACAGTAACTGCTTCTTTAAAATATAGATCAAACTGCAGCTGGATGAAAGAGTGCAGCCCCGTCTTATGCCCTTTCTCATGCAATCACTTTCTCTCAATCTTCCACTCTTTTCCCCCCCTCTTGGTTCTTATACATTTTGCATATTACCCATTTCTCCCCACAGCTTACATCTGTTTTGCTGAGAATTTGTAACGTCTTGTTTTCTTGAGAATTTTTAACACTCACACCACTTTACAATGTCTAACACTTTTTCTGTGTCAACTAATACTACAAATGTGTCTTGGATTTCTTTTTATACCTCACTTCCACTAACACACACAAAGTCAGAATTGCCTTTCCGGTCCTTTTACCTTTCCTCAAGCCAAACTGATCATCATATAACCATTTTCTTTTCCATTCTCCATATCTAAGGACCTGGCTGGCTCAAATTCTGTTATATCTCTCTTTCTCAACAAAATACGAAATTATTATATTATTAAGAAATTTTGCACAATGTTCCTTTGCACACACACACTTGTCCGAAGGGACACCGCACTGAACTTCTCAATAACACAGGCACTGCTATTTCGTATTTATCTGACAAAAACAGGCACTCAACTCTACATAAATATGTTCTTCTCAGATGGAATAATACGTAACGTACACGTGCAGGTTGTGACACACGGACAATAACATATGGAAGTTTGGGTCTGGCTGTGACTTGAGCTCAGATGGCCATAGCGGATAAGGTGACCGCTCGCTTAAAGCGGGAAATCCCAAATTCGAGTCACAGTCCAGCACAAATTTTCATTGTCATCATTCCAACATACAGCTTTTGGTAGTCATATTCACAACTGCAAATACATTTCCCGTATTTCTTTCTAGAACCTACAGCCTCCAATGATAGCATAAACCTGATTAGAGCAATCAGTAAATGGAGTGACTGATGGAGATGATGTACCTAAGAGCACTATGTGTTTTTCTGCCAGTATTTCTTTCTAGAACCTACAGCCTCCAATGATAGCATAAACCTGATTAGAGCAATCAGTAACTGCAGTGACTGATGGAGATGATGTACCTAAGAGCACTGTGTGTTTTTCTGCCAGTCTATCATTTGCTGCTAATGTTTGACAGCTGCTCCCTCTGATGTGGTTATGGCTGTCTCTTTTGTATCTATAATACTTTTCCGTTAATAAAATTGATCTAAGAGTTCATGCTCCCACCTCTCATTATATGAAGGTACGTAATGCACCTGGGAACACTGTCGAACGTGATTGTCTTGGCTGTCCATGTGTTATGGCGTGGGAGGTACAATGCTGCACGGCTGTACAGAACTCAAAATCGTCTAACACAGTAAACTCACTAATCACCCTTACTGCGACACTCTAGAGTCAGTCGAAAGTCGCAGTACACCTGTTATGTCAGAAACTCTGCGGGAATGGTGAAACCTGAATATTCCAGTAAACTATGGGTGAGGTAGTCCACGTTTTCCAGCATGTACCGAACATGGGCGCCATCTTCAAATAGGCCATCTTGCATCTGAATCAAATTTTTTAAATGGAACAGGGGTTGTGTGATATATTATATAACATCAGCATTTTCTGACAAGTTCAGTCCTGTAAATAGAGTCAAAGCAGCTGTTATGGTTCAAAAGTTACAGCACTGTTTTTGCTGCAAGTAACTGAAGATGGCTTTGACCAATGAGGAGAGAATTGAGGTCATTTTCAACTCTAGAGAATATTTTTTCCCAGTCATAGCGGCAGATTTTAACAACTGGCACCCAGAAAGACCTCCAATTTCACACAACACTGTCAGGTTGCATTTGCAACATCCATCTATTTGACCATGACAGTGCTTCATTTGTCCAGTTAGGACGGTTTTAGACAGACAACTTACTCTACCACCTTACACCATGTGTACTTCCTCGGCTCCTCAGTATCTGTCATCTCTTCATATCCATGACACGAGATCCTCCAGATCTAGTGTATTAACACAAATACAGTCACAAACTAAACATCTGTTGCTGCTGTGTGCATTCGGAACAAGCTGCCCAGCACTCTTACATCCCAAAAACTTAATGTACAAGGAACAGACAAGGTATTAATTTACCTCAAAAAATAAAAGCTGCATAATTAGTTTTTTGATTCTTTGAATGCACATGTCTGAATCAAAGTAAGGGTACTTATATTTTCACACTGCTGTAAGTGTTCACATATGGCTACCATCTTCATCTGCACACATACCCTGCAAGCCACCATGTGGTGTATGGAGGAGTATATCATACACCACTATTAATAACCATTTTCTTTCTGTTTCACCCGCATATGGAGCAAAGATGACATGACTGTCAATATACCTCTGTCAGAGCCCTAATTTCTCTTATCTTCGTGGTCCTTACGCAAAATGTACACTGATGGTATTAGAATTGTTCTGCGGTTTTTTAAATGCTGGTTCTCTACTTTTCTCAAAAGTGTTTCCCTCCAGGGACAAACACTTGAGACCATGACGCATCTCCACAGCTATTGCATGTTGAACCTAATGGTAACAAATTTAGCAGCATGCTTCTGAATTGTTTTGATGCCTGCCTTTAATGACCTACCGGGGATCCCAAACACTCAAATAGAATTTAAGAATGGGTTGCACAAGTGTTCTATACATAGTCTCCTTTATAGCTGAGATAGACTTTGCAAAAATTCGCCCAATAAACCAAAGTCGACTATTCGCCTTCCCTACTACTGTCCTTATATGCTCGTTCCATTCTGCATCGCTTTGTAGCATTATGCCAAAATAATTAATTGATGTGACTTTCAAACAGCACACCACTAATACTGCATTCAAACACTACACAATTCCTGTCATTTAGGACAAGCTGCCACTCATCATATCAAATAGAAATTCTGTCCAAGTCATCCTATGTCCTATGGTCACTCTATGACGATACTTTCCTATACACTACAGCGCCATCAGCAACCAGTCACAGATCACTGCTCACCCTGTCCGTCAGAACATTTGTAGAGGTGAAATTAATAACGAGCTACATACCAAAAAACTGATTCCGAGTTACTCAGATTTTTTTTTACAACCTCAACAATATTTTTTATTTATTGCTTATAGTAAGAGTTACACAACTATTGCAAATTTATTCAAGTCCCCTCCCTTTTATCAGTGAAAATAAATATTTTATTCTGAAAAATGCAAAACATGCTAATGCCCTACAGCTATTGGCAAAAGAGAAACAAGCGCCAATGAAAGAAATCTCAAGCATTTATCAGCTTTTTTGTTATAAACATTTTACAGATGCACTATCCTGTGATTAAATTATTTTTAATCTTTCTTTTAGTTTTATAGAGCACAAAATAATTTTAACTGATTAACTGTTCAAAAAATGTTCTATTCGCTACTTTCAAATATGGCAACATCTGTTGCAGATCATTTTTTTCTTTTCAGCTGACAAGCTGTTTATATGTTGTTGTGACTGTAAAACAAAGTTCTTTATAATGTCAGTGGTATCCCCTTCCTCGACGATCTTGCATGCACTCCAGTCTTTTTCTTAAACATTGTTTTCATCTCAATGACACCAGGTGTGATTTTTTTCAAAGGAATCCCACTACATTTGGAAATCTTTATTACTGTTGCATTAATATGGGTATTGACTGTGTTTTTAAAATAACAAAGTCCTAAGGATGGAGTATAGTAACCATATAGTAACTACAAATGGACTGTTAGGTGTCCATAAGTTTTGCAAGGTCCTTATGTACTGTGTGTTCTTCCAACCTCTTACGTTTTTCAATCTGGGCAAAACCTACATCACACACTGCAAACAAATGCAAATCTTTGTGGCACTTAGCCCACTTTATCCTCACCAGTGGGCTGACACAGCTGTCTTTCTGGCCTTATATGCACTACTACAAATGATAGTGCTTAGAGGATTTTTCATTATTATACATTATTATAACCCTTTTTAAATCATTGTATTAACCTTTGTGTAACCAATCGGAATGGTCTAATGTAGGTCATGAATTTAATAATGATAACCGTTTCCACTATTTATGCCACAGTAATTTCTAAAAGTTGGATTCTATATTATGCTTGCCATAATTAATGTAATGTTAAATATTTAGAATGGCAGGTTCAGTCGATGTGGCCCTGCTGGTCCTAATCTTACCAGGATAAATAAATCAATAAATATTTCTATCTCTCAACTGTTGTTTACAACAGCATCTCGAAGGCACACAACCACAAGTATTTTATTATGGGAAAGCTGCAGTGTTTTGTAGTTAACTATTTATACAAGATATACGACCTGCTTTGAACACACATTCCACTATCACATGTACCACATGTACATGTAATATCAGTAACACCTACAGTGAGTAAATGAAATACAAGTGACAGTCAAATGAAATGTGACAGTAGAAAACACTGACACATCCTCCGTAGTCCCAGTCTCTCCTCATGTGATTTCCCTATTTTTGGTGCTCTGAAGGAAGTCATTCATGACAATTTGCTTTGTAGAGGTGCATGCAATACATGCAGTACAATTATGGTTCTGCAGGCAACCACAAACATTTTCCCATGAAGGCATTGACTGTCTTGTCTCACACTGGGATAATGTGTTAATAGTTAAGGTGATTACACACGGTTTACTTACTTTTCCCACCTGCCTCATGTTCACTTGACTGGCCCTTACACATCCACACAGAGATAACAGGAAATAACCAGTACCCTGCCATACCACTTGACTATGAAGATAAAACCTCACAATGCTGTAAAAACTTTGTGGTAGTGTTCTGAAATTGACCACGAATGTTATATGAATAACCAATATCGCTTTAGTGCAGCCTGAGGATGTCTGTAATCTTTCACTACCTTATGCAGACTTTGTGCAACATATTTCCTACATTCAAATTTTCCTTTTTTATTCTAACAAGGGGAGGACACCAGCAGTGGGATTGACTTTTTGAAACTGTCTAAACAATTATGTAGGTTAGTTAATGCCCCAGTCATTTCCCCTGGTTGGCGCTTATTTGTGAATTACTGACAGAAAATAATTTTGGAATTTTGCATGATGCTCAGTAGCATTGAATAGTAGTGTCATATCGCCTGGTTGTGTGGCGTAAAGGGTAGGGACCTTGACATGAGAAGGTCATGGGTTCGAATCTTGTCAGATACTTTTTTTTGGTTTAATTTTTATCGAAATTTCTTTGATCATTATTTTTAGTAAGTTAACTGTTTTAAATGTAATCTTTTTTTATTTATATTCATTTGTCACGCCATTTTAATCGTAGTATCAGCTTCTTCATTTGCTCTCATTTTTCTTCCTCTTATTCTTTTTCTACTAGAAATTTTTGTTCACATGATTTTAATAAAGTTTACGAATTAATTTTGATTTAATTTCTTCCGTTTTGTCACCCTATTTTCTTTGTCCATACCCTTCTTTCATTTAAATCATCATTGTTATTTTGTCCATAGTGCATTAGAAATATAGGGTATGTTTTAAATGTTTGTATGATAAATACCATGAAAAAAGTACATCTTGTAATGAAAAATACATTTTTGACACTGCTGCACAGTCAATGTAAACAGATTATTTTGTCTTTTGATTTTTTAACTGACAGATCATCATTTTCAAATATTTAAGTGTTATAATAGATAAATATAATTAAAATCACATTCACAAAAATTCCAAGTGGAAAAAGAATGACAAAGAAAAAATGAGAAAAAATGAAAAAAATCATACGATGATTAAAATGTGACAAAGGAATAGAAATTTAAAAAATTACATTTTAACCAATTAACTGAATAAAAATAACGATCAAAGTCATTTTGATGAAGATTTAAAATTAATAAATTTAAGGGCACTTGATGATATTCAAACCCACAGCCTTCGGCATATGAAGGCCTTACCCTAGCCATTACAACACTCAACTAGCCTATGTAACTCTTCTCTTTACACCCTATTGTGTATCACATAAAATTTCGTTTTTTTTTTTTAATTGCTCGCGAATAAGGGCCCACTAGTGTAAATGGCTGCAGGTTATGATACCTGAGAACTTAACCTATATGACCAAACAGATGATTTCACAAAGTCAGTCCCACTGAAAGTTCCACTGTTGGGGACCTCTCCTTGCAAGGGAGCAAACTAAACTTGCTTTGCACGACTGTAGCATAGGCTACAGTCATGCACAGCGAGTTTAGTTTACTCCCTGAGATGGAAAAAAAGCTGCTTATTGCAGTGTCAGCCTGTCTTGAAGAAATAAAGACAACATCTGTTTGTTTTTAGTAATTGGGGACTATAACTTACTGAAAGAGCTGAAAACAAATAACTTGCCATGTTCGGATGGAATCCAAATTCGGTTTTACAAACAGCATTCTATGGCATTTGCCGTTTAGTTGCATTCATCGCATGTCTCTCACCCAGGTGGCTCTTGCATATAAGAAGGGTAAAAGAACTGACTCACAAAAGTACAGACCAATATCCTGTACAGACCAATATCCGTAACTTCGGTTGGCTGCAGAATTCCTGCAAACTATGGATGGTGGGCAACAGGCAGATACCATATTCCCAGATTTCCGGAAAGCATTTGACACGGTGACCTAGTGCAGACTGTTAACAAAGGTACAAGCATACGGAATACATTCCCAGATAAGTGAGTGGCTCATAGACTTCTTAAGTAATAGGAATCAGTACACAGTCCTCGACAGTGGGTGTTCGTCAGAGGCGAGGGTATAGTCGAGAGTGCCCCGGGACTGCTATTATATTCTATTTGCATAAATGGTGTGAAGGACAGGGTGACCAGCAATACGTGGTGAGTGCAGTGCCCCGGCCAGCTTTACCCCCAGGAAAGATCTCCGGTACCCATTTGATAGCAGTCTGAGTGGACCCAGGGCCACCCCAGAAGTGATGGAATGAGGAAACATTCCTGTCCATAACCAGGATCGAATCTGCAACCTAGTGCTATGCCCACTAGACCGTCACGGCCACAGAACGTGCTGCAATATACAAATATACCCTATGCTATCGAATAAGTGGTTGTTCACTGTATCACAACAATACAGCAATATATTTTTTGCTTTGTAGCACTGGGACTACATTTGGTAACGGCCTTAATTTTCACATTCAATTGGCATTGTTCTCATAATTTTTAACTGTTTAATATTGAGTTTTATGAGTACTGCACACATTTCAGTTATTTTTTAATAAATATTACCCACTTTCAACATTTTCTAAAATCTTGGTGAATCGCGTCAATTTAAAATTTATTTAACTGGATGGATAAAAAAAATCTACTCACCGAGCAGTTACAGATAACACACACAAAAGTCGCTAGTAATTGCCAAGCTTTCGGAGTCAGTTGCTCCTTCTTCAGGCAGAAGGGTTGAAGGGGAAGGAAGAGGGATGAAGGAAAAGGACCACTAAGGTCTAGCAAAATGGGTAGATTTTGGGAAAGTCATCCAGAACCATTGGGGCAGACTTACTGAACGTGATGAGAAGGTAAGACTGATTGTCAGGGACTGCATCGGACGAGATTTGAAAACCTTTCCCTTCGACCGTTCTGCTTCAAGAAAGAGCCGCTGGCTCTGAAAGCTTGCCAACTACAACCGCCTTTTATGTGTGTGTTCTGCAACCACTTGGTGAGCAAATTTTATTTCTATCCAATTAAATAATTTTGTCAATAACTGATTGTTTTCATTGTTATATTAGCCCCTGTGGTCATCATTCCTTCTTATGTAACCCTCTTGTCAGTCTTTGTTGTCATCTGTCTTGTTCAAACTGTCATCTATTTTCTACCTCACGTGCTAATCCATTCGTTTATTTATCTGTGTCACCAAGATTGATCAACACTTTCCCCTACTCCTCTCCTAGTACTGATTTCCGTGCTCGTAGATGGGTTCATTTTATTTGCATACAATTCCATTGTTATTTAGGAATTTGCATACAACAATTTATGGTTCACTGCACTGCAGGGCCTTCTCCTGATCGTGTTTCTCCGATTTATTCACAAATTTGACAGCTGTTTTCTTTCCCACCATCCACTTATATGTAATTCTTTCCCATTTCTGTGCATTTGTTTTTTACCAAACCACTCTGATTGACTTTTATTGCCATCTCTTATGTCACTTTAATTGCCAACCTAAGTAGTTTACATTTTCTCCTATGACATCTGCTTTCTGCTTACTCAGTTTTTAAAATTTTGTCTGTGTTCACGACTTTCCCAATTGATTTTTTTTGTTTTTCTTTCCCTTTTTTTCCATGTCATATATATCTCCCACTCATTACCTCTTATTATCGATTTTTGTATGAAATTTTCTAATTTTCCAAACTTTTTCCTTGCTTTTCTTCCATTTTTCATCTTTTCCAACCCTCAGCTTATTTATTTATTTGCCACTCCCACGATTTCTAACTCTCCGAATGGTCCTCTCTTACCTTGATGAATCCTATTTCATATAAAATCTGTTCTTTTCAATAACAAGCTTTCACACTATCAATACTAAGGTCCCACATTCTGTTTCTTGAAACCCGCTTGTCCCTTGGAATTACTTCAAAAGTCTTAACACTGGAAGTCCCTCTTTCTGGATGCAATCAGACCCTACGCGAGACCCTTTTACAATTTCAAATACAGTAATCTCTTGCTGTTACCTGGCTAATCTGTGGCCTATATTACTCATCAGCCAATTTCCACTCTACCAGATTTCTCTCCTCCTCCAAAATCCTGCAGTTATCTGCCCCACATGTTTCCTTGAATGGTATCATCTGCCAATTCAACTTCAAACTGCAACAACATGCCAGACTTCACCTCAAAAATCCCACCTTCTCCTAAACTACCTCTACAGTGGTGTTTCCCTTCCTTTCCCTCTGCAGCTCCCCACACAGCCAAACCATCAACCATCATTCCTCTTCTACAAACCAAGCTTGGCCAACCTCCTTAACATCTCACAGCCTTCACCACCGCCTTCCAGACCTGTAATAATTCATAATCACAAGAATCAGTCACAACAGTACAGTGTTCTCAACCTCTTGTCCAAAGCACCCTACCTCCTTGAATTATATGTATTATCCAAGGGTCTCACTTTTAGCCCTAAATCTGCATTTAACTGTGCTGTTTTGGCAGAGGACCTACTTTCCTTTACACTTAGTGCCAATAGGAAATATCACTTTACAACCCAATCCCAAAACCTTTCCAACACCAAACCTGACATTTAACCAGGCCTTGAACAATTCTGACCACGATCCCAATTTGGTCCACCACCACTACCTCAGAATCATCCCTTACAAGCCTCCCAAGAATTCCTCACATCCAGCTCTGCTTCACAACCCTCCTCAGGTCCATACGACATGACCTTAACCTGTCCTCTGCAGAATTCCAGGCTCTACATTCCCTAAAAGCTGATGACTCCATCATCATCATCATCCCAGTAGACAAAGGAACTATCACTATAGCACTTAACTGACAAGAGTACGATAGTGAAGGTCTATGTCAGCTGCCTGAGACCTCTACATACACAGTGTCTGCCATCAAGATCCAGTCCCTGTTATTCAAACTGACATGCAGTACCTCCTTAAAACCTCAGGCTCCTCACAAGGACTAACACCTCAATCCATACAACTTCTCATCCCACCCAAACCATGCACCCCCACCTTTTACCTTCTTCCTAAGATCCACAAAACCCTAGTCATTCTCACCATCCTATAGTTGCTGTCTTCAAAGTGCCCACCAAACGTATATCTGCGTATGTTGATCAACACCTGCAAACCCATAGTGTTAAAGACTCTCCTCCTACATCAAATATACCAACCATTTCCTAGATAGTCTGAAATCAATGCCCGTTGCACTCCCAGCACACACCTTGCTTGTCACCATTGATGCCACTTCCCTCTATATCAACATCTCCCAAGTACCTGGTCTGCCTGCTGCTGAACATTTCCTCAGTCAGCACCTACATGATCTCAAACCTATGAGATCCTTTCTACTTACTTCAATCAACTTTATACTTACCAACAACTACTACATCTTTGAGGGGCAGACATACTAACAGATCAAGGGTCACTTGTGTGTGTGTGTGTGTGTGTGTGTGTGGGGGGGGGGGGGGGGGGGGGGGGGCTTTCCTAGGGTCCATAAGTCTTCAGCCCCTAATTTGGTTTAGACACAGTGATGAAATCTTTACTGTATGGACTCATGATGTGGCTCATCTGCTGAAATTCCTGGAATCTCTGAATACCTTCTCCCAATTAAATTTCACATGGTCTCATTCCAAATCTCATGCCACTTTCCTTTATGTTGATCTCATTCTCAGCGAAGGCCAGCTACACACTTCCATTCACATTAAATCTACCAACAAACAATACTACTTACATTTTGACAGTTGCTATAATTTCCATGTCAAATGTTCCCTCCCACATAGTCTTGGCATCAGAGGCAAACATATTTGTTTGGATGAAGACTCTTTACAGCAACACACCACCATTCTCACCTCAGCCTTCACTGCACATAATTACCCCACCAGCCTAGTTAAAAAGCCGTTTTCCCTGGCCATCACATCCAATCCTGGTACTGCTGATCTCTCCAAAACACAACTTTGGGGCCAAGACTTCCTAAAATCATGATCTCAAATGAGTTCCATTCTGTCTCAAATTTTGCTCACCACACCCAGAATAGCTTTCCGTCACTCTCCCAACCTCTGCAATATTCTTGTCATACCCTATGCTGCTCCTGCATCCATCTCCCTGCCCTATGGCTCCTACCCCTGTGTCCATCCCCACTGCAAGACTTGCCCTATGCAATCTCCTACTACAACCTATAACAGCCCTGTCATTGGCAAAACGTATACTAGCAAAGAGAAAGCCACCTGCAAAACGATACATCATATACCAGCTGTTATGTAAACACTGTTTGGCCTTCTACATTCACAAGACTACCACCAAATTATCAATTAGGATGAATGGGCATAGGCAAAGAATGTATACTGGTAACTAGCAATATCCTGTTGCAGAGCATGTGTGACCTCAGGGCCTGTTTCACCACATGCGCCATCTGGATTCTTCCCCCAGACACCAGCTTCTCAGAACTCTGCGGGTGGAACTAGCACTACAAGGTTCTTGGTTCTCGCCACCCACCTGGCCTTAATTCATGTTAATTTCTTCCGTCTCATAATTCCTCTATCATCACCTTACCCATCTATTTTTCACTGCCTCCCCTCCCACCTCTGTTCCATACAATGCACTTAGCTTTTCACTCTTATTAACTCATGCATGGTATTCGAGCAGTAATTTCTGTCTGCATGTTACCCTGCCTTCCACCTTTAAACTCTCAGGTTTTCAAATCTCATCCAATGCGGTCCCCAACAAACTGTCTTTCCTTCTCATCCCATATGGTAAGTTTCCCCTGACCTGTGGTTCTGGGTGACATTCCTACACCTCTCCAGTCACTTTCCTTCACCTCTGTTCCTTCCCCTTCAACCCTTCTGCCTGAAGGAGGAGCCACTGGCTCTGAAAGCTTGCCAATTACAACCATCTTTTATGTGTGTGTTCTGCCGCTGCTTGGCGAGTAGATTTTTTATCTATCCAATTAAATAATTTTGTCTATAACTGACAGTTTAAAATTTAGTATGTCAAACTTATTTTATCACAGGACAATGCAGTGACCACAACTATAAACTTTTCATTCATAAAATCTAAGCAAAGAGAGATGTCTAACAGGATGACCTCTTCCATGTCATTCTGAACACATCGACCATACAAAACTCGACTCTCACTTTTTCTCATGTGACTTACTGAAAGCTTTGGATCACCACAGTCAAGTAGATGCAGTATTTCTTTACTTAGGGAAAGCGTTTGACTCAGTAACACATCTATGCTTATTGTCACATGTAAGATGACATGCGATATCAAGTGAAATTTGTGACTGAGGTTTCCTTGGTAGGGAGGATGCAGCATGTTATCATTGTGCCCCAAGGAACTGTGCTGGGTTCCTTGCCGTTCATCTCATACATCAATGCTGTTGTGGGCAATATTAATAGTAACCTCAGGCTTTTCACAGATGACATTTATCTATAGTGAAGTACTGTCTGAAAGAAGCTGCATAAATATTTCATCAGATCTTGATAAGATTTCAAAGTGGTGTAAAGACTGGTATCTTGCTTTAAATGTACAGAAATATAAAACTGTGCACTTGACAAAATGAAGAAACAGTATCCTATAACTGTAATATCTATGAGTCACAGTTGGAACAGGCTAGCTCCTATAAGTACCTAGGTGTAGCACGTAACAGGATATGAAACAATCACGTACGCTCAGTCATGGGTAAAGCAGGTAGCAGACTTCAGTTAACTGTTTGAATACTGGAAGTGCAATTACTCTGCAAAGGAGATTACTTACAAATCACTTGTGTGACACATTCTAGAATACTGCTCAAGTGTATGGGACCCACACCAAATATGATTAACAAGGGATACTGAATGTATACAAAGAAGGGCATGAATAGTCACATACAGAGAAAGGAACATGAATAGTCACAGTTTTGTTTGACCTGTGGGAGAAGTGTCACTGGGGAGTTTAAAGGACTGAACTGGCGGACTCCCAGAATGCTACTTGAAAAGTTTCAAGAACTGGCTTTAAATGGTGACTCTAGGAATATACTTCAACCCCTTGCATATTGCTCCTATAGGGATCGCGAGAAGAAGAGTAAAATAGTTACTGCATGCACAGAGGCATTTAAACAATCTTTCTTCCTGCGTTCCATATGGGAATGGAACAGGAATAAGCCCTAATAACTGGTACACTGGGACCTACTCTCTCCCATGCACTTCACAGTGGTTTGCACAGATGTAAAAATAAATACAACTAAATTTAATTGTCGTATCTCGCTTCAGGGTGAATATCAATGAATCTCAAATGAATCGTGAGACAAACAGTAAAGTTTTTGAAATAAAACAGAAATAACTGGCTGCTTACCTGTGGAATGTCTGCCCGTGCTGTACAAGTTGTATGGGATTTTCACTGGAGCCGAGTGGTTTGGCCGAATCAAAGTTGTTGGCAGCTATGCGAGCTACGTTCGGCGCAGTCCTGGTGACGAGCTGCTGCGCTTCAGGCTCTGTCACCACCTTGCCACCGACAACGTGTACCTTTATACGATTGGGCCCAGATCCTGGTGTACTCTGAGCTGGCACTATCTTTCTCGCAGGTACATGTGGCCTAGAGGTGACCTAAAAAAATAGGAGTAACACAAAAATTATAAAAAGGAGGACTATGAGCACAATCAAAATTTGGAAGTGGCTATTAACTGCCAAAGATGTTCAGGCAGACAACTGGTTCATTGCCATTGTCTTGTTCCTACTCACAGCTGACTTGAATTTTTTAAATTTTGTGTTGCAGCAAACTAGTCTCCTCTGAACGTCCATTTCCGTCTATCCCCATATGGCGATGACATCAGCAAAAACAAAAGCGATGACATCTTCATTTTCTTCTTCCTGGCTTTCTTTCATGATTGTGTCCATAAGTGTAATGAAGAGTAAAAGGGAGAGCGAACTGCCTTGCTGAACACCTCTCTTCACATTAAATCTACCAACAAACAATACTACTTACATTTTGACAGTTGCTATAATTTCCATGTCAAATGTTCCCTCCCACATAGTCTTGGCATCAGAGGCAAACATTCCTGTTCCATTTTGATCTTCCACCTGCTACTTGTACACTGCTATCACAACCATCGTACAGCGTCTGGACTTTTTTAATTAATGAATCAGGAACATTGTTTTCTCAAGCATTCCCATATTTTACCCCTTGGTACACTGTCATATGCTTTTTCCAAATCCATGAATACTACTATGAAGTCCTTTTCTTTTTTCCAATATTTCTCCATTAACTGACGCACAGAGAAAATTGGATCTATTGTCCCCCTATTACTTCTGAACGCATGCTGTTGTTCCTCTAATTGGTGTTCTAAAATTTTCCACAATCTTTTTTCTATGACCTTTTCCATTAACTTAAGGCAGTGTGATAACAGTGTGGTTCCTCGGTAGTTGGTGCATTTCTTTCTACTACCTTACTTGAACAGTGGTATTATAATTCCTTTTGTCCATTCATCCTGCACTTCGTTTTCTGTCCGTATCACCCCCCAGCACCCGGTGTAACCATGGTATTCCCTCCTTTTGTTTTTGGTACACAGTAAAACAGAATTGTTTACACGTTATCACCTTTGTATTATTACAATTATTGACAACTGTAATTATTTTCTTTTTTAATGGCATTTGAATTCTTATACTCATACACAAATATATTTACTCCTCAATGGTTTCCATCACTGGCAGTCAAAATTAGATTCAGCTGAACTTTGATGTACACAATGATAACACACACTAATCATTTTGCCTCCTTATTATGGTTCAGGATGGAGTTAAGCAGTGGCGGCTGCTGTGTAAGAGCACAAGATCATATGAACACCCTACTTTTCGACACCTTGCAGATTCATTGGTTATTTTTCTTTGAATGCTGTTAAGCATAACATAGATGCTGCAATCTGGAAGATACAGCATTTAAACGTACTGCACTACTGTTCCTCTAGACTCCCTGAACCTTGCGATGAGGGTCGTGAGCACACCTTTAATTGTGCTTTTGCACATGTGCAACTCGCGTGACATTAACTGCCTTACGGGCTAGATACATACGGATTTGATAAACAATGTGCACTGTTCATGATATGCACAGCTAGCCCTTGCCACTGAACTACAAGTTTATGTCAGTGCCAGCAGGTCATAGCACACTGTGGCAGACTTTTACCCCCGTCCGCTCGGCATAAATCCTGCTAGATAATAGCCCACTCCTCAGATATGCTAATTGACTTACTATATACTGTATACGTAAGGTGCTGACGAGGGAAACTCCTCAACATTCCCCCCCCCCCCCCCCCCCCTCAACCCTCAGATTTAGTGTTAAGATGGTCCAGTGAATAGCCTGTCAAGAAGTGAACACAGATCAAACATGAAAACAGGAAGGAGGTGAACTGAACTGTGAAAGAAAGCAAAATAGAAGCAGCGAATGGTCCAAGCTTAAAAAGTAAAACATTGAGTACATTTGGACAGCCACGGTATCGTGGTTAACATGGACACAGCGTTGGACTGCAAAGCAGGTGAGCGATGTTCGAAACTCCCTCGTGCCAATTTTTTAATTTTATTTTTTGTCACAAAATTGTCAACTGTCCGTTCGGTCACTGAAATGTTTGTTCTCTTTCTGTAGTTTTGGCAATTGTCATTATATATGTTCGTTATAGAACATGAGTCAAGTGCTAAGAATATATTACCTTGGAAATAAATGTGATGAATAGCGAGAGCAGATGATATACCACATAGACATCTCACAAAATGAAAACAACAAATAACTGGGTGAGAATAATGTTACAACAAAATAATTCAAGTGTAAGAACTTACAAAATGGAACACAACTTCAAAAATGTTTTAAAAAAAAAGTTTTGATACAGCACAGGGAAAACATTGAGATTGTGAAACTGTTGCATTCATTTGTTGCATCTTATGTAACAAACTATTATGTTTTCATCATTTCCTTGGGAGTGATCACATTCATACAAACACCTAAATTGGGCAAGGAGGCATATCTCACTCACTCACCAGGCCTACAAAATAGATCCTTCGGTAAGAAATTCCTATCATATGACACACATACTGTCACTAATGCCGTGTATGACACACCAGACATGTCTTTCAGTGAAGGATTCAGTTGACGTGTTGCCTTGTCATTAAACGTTTGTGGTTGCCACTCGAAAGCCACTTCCTTTCCACTGCTAACAGAGTAGTTGTGCAGAATCAACTTTCATTATGGATCTCTTTACTGTTGCAAAAGGGCATTACACCACAACACAGACATAAATTTGAACCAACAGACACGTCAATAACTGGACAGACAGTTCATAATTTTGTGAAAAATAAATAAACAATAATTGGTATGATGGAGCTTTGAACACGGGCTCGTCCGCTTTGTAGTTCAACTTCGTCACCGCTTAATCATGACGCCATGGCTATTCGTCTGTGCTCAATGTTGTACTTCTTGAACTCGGACCGTTCTCAGTTTCTACATTCCTTCTTCTTTTCACAGTTCAGTTCACCTTCTCAGTCTTTTCATGCTTGATCTGTGTTCAGTTTTTGACAGGCTGTCCACTGGGCCCTATTTCCACTAAATCTGAGAGGGTTGCGATGGCGAGTTTCCCTTAGGAGAAACATAAGGGCCTAAGGTACATCACCGTCGATTGTGAGATTCTAGCAGTTATTCATGCTTCTGAAATCTGTTGATCTTATGGTGGGATAAGTTTATATGTGCTGTAGGCCCACACTGTATATATGATAATTCACAAAAAGCTGTTGCACTGGTTTTCTGATATTCACTTAAATGTTGGATTGATGGCGGAGTGCTTTAGACGCTTATGGATCCCAGTGCCTCATTTGTATTTTAGTAAAGTGGCCATGTTGGTAGACATTACTACTTGATGAATTCTTCTCAGGTTATCAGCCGAATGGTGGCGTCATCTTTCCGCAATGTTTCGATGAGTTTCTTACCCATCATATTTGCCAGAGAAGAATTCATCAGTGGAATATGCCGAGAAAGACTGCAATCGCATTACTACTTGAGTTTAATCATTTCCACAAGTGGCACTTGTGGCTGAGGTTGGTTGTTTACTATGCGGGAATCAGCTTTCATGTGCAGTGTAAACGTAAACTATGTTAAATCTATTTTAAATGCTAACAGAAAAGTAAAGCTGTGAGGACTGGTCGCGAGTCGTGCTTCGCTAGGTCAGTCGGTAGACAACTTGCCCGCGAAAGGCAAAGGTCCTGAGTACAAGTCTCAGCCCACCATTCAGCTTTAATCTGCCAGAAAGTTTAATATCAGCGCGCACTTTGCTGCAGAGTGAAAAATCGCATTCTGGGAACAGAAATGTAAATCAGCACGAAACGTTAGCCACAAAGGAACCAGGGCCTCTGAGAACAGATCCTTTGATTGAGAGACTGATGGAACCAAATACACTTGACAACAAGTGAACATTTAACAAGTAAGTGTACAGTTAGCACAAGTTGTTGTGTGGGTGAAGTGTAAGAATATCTGAATTTCAACCCAGACATAAATTCGTGAACTAAAACATCTATTAGAGATCGTGTACATTTGTCCAAAAAAATGGAAAAGCACAAAAACTACCACATACAAAGGTGCGAAATGGTGAGTTACAAAAGCTTATACATTACCTCGTTACTGCCCTAAACTGTACTTAATTATTACCAAACAACAAAATTCCACAAAACAATTCTCTCTTTTGTCAGATGAGTTACAGATGTTATTGTTATTGTTGTTATTATTATTATTATTATTATTATTATTATTATTATTATTATTGTCATTATTACTGGCAGTGGCTATTAATTTCACTCTCTCGAATTTTTCTGATTCTAAAAATTTGTGAATACCCAGAATGTATACTTGTGAGCTGCCACTGGATTATGTACTCTGATTCAGAGACATCCAACAAGCTTCCGTGTATAAGAAAGCATTAAATTAAGAATACAAGCAGTTCAAAAGAAAACTAAAAATGTACCTCGTCAGCCATTCTTTCTACATATTATCTTGGTCTTAGAGTCAAAGATTGAAATAATATTTCAAAAATATAATGTAACTGTCTATACAGTTACATTATACATTTTTTAGGCAAACACCAAATGGCAGGAGGAGAAGACATATATAAAGGTATAGAAAGTTGCAAGGGTTTAGATCCAGTGGCGCCTTCTTCTGGCAGAAGGGTTGAAGGGGGAAGAAGTCACTATCCTTCAGCCATATTCCTTCCCCTTCAACCAGAAGAACGAGCCACTGGCTCCGAAAGCTTACAGATTTCTAAATTTTATATGTGTGTTCTTCTGCCACCACTTGGTGAGCAGATTCTCTTTTTTTTAATTATAGATTCAATGACTGGAAAATTATATTACTTCCATGGCAAGTAGCTGTGTGACAAATAGTAACATACTGTAAGTAGGGTTCTATTTTACATATGAAGGTCACTATTTTTTTTTATTATTATGCTACAGACTTGCGTATTAAAAAGAGCTTCCTGTCCTCGTCTTTAACATCTTGCGTAATGGAACATGCCTGTGTAATCTGGGGCGTTGATAGTTCAGCTTAAATTGCTTTGAATGCAACAAAACACCAACTAACTACTTTAACGAAGCACATGAAATTGCAAATGAGCAATGTCATTGGCTACCGACATTCCACACGATTCTCGCCATTCGTCACATACACATACATATTCACCAACAGCAGCAGCAAGCAACAGAAAAGCTGTTAGGACACCATACGTGCACTTATACCTCAATAATTTTTGCCATCTGAAGGACACCTATCTTATTCTTAAACAAAAAACTTATTTCTCTATGTATTAAACATTATTAATGTATTTTGTTTTATTGTTGGATATGTAATTATACTGTAGTCAGATAATTTGTAGCCTTACTGCCTGTGTCTTCAAATAGGTGCTGTGGATTAAAGCCATAGTCAGTCTCTATTTAACCTCCATCAGGTGCAGCTCCGTGTCAGTCAGCACTATGTAGTTATTTCTTCAAAATCAGTCAGCACTAAGCAGTCATCGAGTAACATTCTTACAGCACGGTGTCATGTCGGTCAGTCAGTTAGTGAGTTAGTTATGTTTACCAAGTTGTAATTATGTAAAGTTCCATGTGAGTCTATATTAGAGTACACAATTAGCAAGCCTGCCTTAAGCATTTATCGAGTAATGTTCACCTTAGTCTGGTTCCAATACTCATTATGTTAAGTTTAATATCAGTCAGTCTCAGTTGTGCATTCACTGTGTTATGTTCAAATGGTCACTTGACGCAGAACTATACTCGTATGTAGTCATTAACAAATTTCCAATAGAACATTTACTGGGTATGGGCAACTATTAACACTTGTTAAATTTTTTGTCAGATTCATGGTAGTCTTTGCATTTTACTGACGTGTCATGAGTATGATGTTTAGCATTTAAAAGCTGATTGGCTTCAATAAGGACAGTGCAAGTGAAAATATATTTCAAGAGTGTTGTGTAAAGTTATTTAAAGTTCATTTAAAGCTCCTAACAATCAACAACTGGGCTTCGGAATAAAAGTATTTACAAGTAACGTGACTGACGGATGAGTACACTTACAGCCTACATTGCACGACACACACAAGTAAGCATCTCCTACAGATATGTCAAAGGGCTGTTGGCATATCTGACCCTTAATTTGAAGTTCCTGTAATGACCATTACACACAACAAGAGAAAATCTGCACTATCATTACAACATACTGAGTGCTTTCTCTTCTGATCAGTCGTAATTTCCAACGCTGTGATTAGGCACAAGCACTAGTGCTTGTCAAGACAACACCTCAATAGGGCTGGCATAGGTCACATTCTATTCAAAGTCTTCCTTAGGTGTTGAACATCCTGTTGTGCAGCTTTGGAAGAAGAGCTGCAGTCATTTCCTGTGTATACACCACTGTTAACTACATCTCACACTGCTGTATTACTGGTCCAGGTTGCGACCCTTTCAGTTGAGATTACTTGTGTTTTACTATAACAGGGTGTATACGCAGACAAGGAAAAAAAATTCCCAGATTTTTCCCGGTTAAAAATACACTATCTCCCGGGTGAAATCATACTTTTTCCGTGTTACGGTAAGTGACAATATATTTTCTCTCGGAACTGCAAAACTTATCAATCCTTTGAATGGTTATGGTTTTATACATGGGCGTAGAATTTCCCGGCACTTTAGAAAACAAAACTCAGGGGGGGAAAAAAAACACCTTTTGGAAATATCTTTGATGTGCAGCAACACGTACGCTGCATATTTTTGTATTACGAAAGTATACATTGGAATTCCACCAAACACCGCATGTTACTTTCCGAATCATTGAAATCGAGATTGCGATGCGCTTTTGTAAGCGTCATAGGTCATGTCATGTGGTCTCGCCAGCCAATGACAGCAGATATTCAGAGCACTGGACCAGCCAAAAGCGACATCACTGTTAAGTAGCATGAACACACAAACAGGGAAAGTTAATATATGTAGTATTGCTACAAGAGAAGCTAAGCTTTCGCATATAACGTTGATCTTTTTTGCACGTGTTACACTTTAAGATATATCACACAAATGTGCCGGTAAAATTTTGAACAATGACATAAATGTCTGATCTTCAGGGTTCAAAATTCTTCTAAAATGGCTTGTCATCAAAGAGCTGATTTTTAAATGAGAGTCAAACGCACTGTGATTTAAGAAATTCATGGTACATTCTCGCACATAGTTCAACTTACGTAAAAGGATATTTACTTTGAAAGTAACGCTTTTCAAACCACCATTCGCAATATTTTCCCGCAACCTGTTAGAAATAGGTTCGTTTCAGCAGTTGCCAGAGAGCACAGATAACAGGGGGCATGGCGCTTGCGCAGCTACCATGAAGTAGGGAGCCCGTACGTACGTACGTGTAAGACATTGAACGATCATAAATTATGTCATCAAAGAAACAATACATCAGAGGATACCCCAAGAACATGGGAATTTCGTGAACCACGCTAAAAAGTGCGCATTTAAAGTGTATACTTAAAGCCACATTCATATGTCCAAATTCCCAATGAAGTAGACCGCGACCAGACATTAAGCTTTTCAGTGTGATTTTCGGGATGTAAATTTTCTTGGAGCACCAGTGCTCTATTATATCATGTTTGGTTCTTTATTATGGCATAATGCCATACATGCTAGAAGATGAAAATGTGCACTTGAAATTCAGCGAACAGCTGAAGCCAGCCAGTACTGCGGAATTAAACATTTCGTTTCAAATACATTGACTGCCTCTGTTGAAAAGGTTAATAAAAGTCAAATTTCTTTAGCAAACAGACTAAAATAACTTCATTGTTCTACAAGGCAATTAATGTTTGACTGTCAGAAAGGAGGAAATAAAATCAAATCTAAAACTAATAACATATTTTAGCGTTCTGTAATTATGTGAATGTATTTTAATTCACCTGATATCTCCCCGCCACAGATATATGTTTCGTTTGCATTTGATGTGAGGGTAAACGAAGGGGAAACAGCAAAATCACTAAATGTAAACACGGGTCACGTGGAGACTACCCACTATAACTCAAGACTGCTCTGCGCATCGGCCGCCGATCTACGGTATTTGCTAACTGGACCAACACTTTAAAAAAAAAAAAAAAAAAAAAATAAATAATATCGAACTTTCAAAAATATGTTCATCTTGTAGCACACATCTTTCTGAAAAGTCTGAAACATAAAACACAAGTGTTAGAGGAAATTTAAGACATGTTATTTGGTCTTAAGTGTGCCAAAGTGCAGTGCCACGCCTCTTCATACAGCATCTTTCTATTGTACGTCACTGTATTTCGCTCTGTGGAATTCAAACGAGTATATTTTGTAATGGATGCCATCAAACTATATTCAGGACAGCGGAAATTGGGAAATTGAAATGTCCTGTGGTGCCTCTACTGCTCCCAGTCGGCCGGTTTGACAGCCTGTAAACCCACATGTTATCACACATTCCAGTAGTTTTGCACCATTGCACCACTGCTTTGGTTCAAAACTCAACAATTTTGGAACAAATTTTGCTGTCATAACAAAAACATCCAAAAAAATTTCAGGCAATGAGCCAACCGATATCCAAATATCATCCGTGAGATCACCGACTGAGATACAGTGACTTTTCACTCTAATTTCCTTCATTGTTTCCACAATTTCATCGATTGATGATGCACTGGGGCATCTATGACACTTGTCATCTTCACAGTCTTCTTCAAAGTGCTTATAACAATTGGAAACCCTTCTTTCAAACATAGAAAGCTTCCAAAAGCAATATTAAACATTTCTCAAACTCTGTTGCACTTTATCTGTATGGCTTAACATTGTACAGATACTTTCGAGACATCTTTACAAACACAACAACAAATACAATGCACATATTGGACAAATACAAAATGTGAAATTATAAACATCTTCCTTTTTTTTGGACAGATCTCATACATCTACCATGTGTACTCCATGAATCACTGTAAAGTATGAGGCGGAGAGTACCATATACTTATGTTTCTCCCAGTTTCATCTGTAAGCAGACCCTGAGGAGGATGATAGTAAATACAACTCTTGCAAGCTGTTATTCATTTAACTTCATCCATGCAACCTCTACACAATAGGGAGGCAGGGAGCTGAATAATATTCACAGTCTCTTCCCAAAAGACAGTTCTTAATATTTTCTAGGCAGTGTGTTGAGGGGTACGTTCTTTCCTTTCGAATGTCTGCCAGTAAGTGTTTCAGCATTTCTGTCATTTTCTCACCAGTTAAACAATCCTGTGACTATTTGCACCATTCTGTTTTGTATACGCCAAATATCCTCCAATATATGACCAACGAATCCTAGGCTGCCATTTGCTTTATCTATATCTGAGCCTATTTGGTCATTCCTTTTCACATCTCTACACAAAACTAGTCTTAGGTATTTGTACAAAATAACAGCCTGTAGCAGTGATTTGTTGCTTCTATGGTCACTTTTACTTTTCCTGACATACACAACTTTTCCTTTCAAATATGTTACTAGTAAGGACATACGAGGGTGGTTTGAAAAGTTCTCGGAATCACCACGAGAGGTCAGTGATATTCATTGGACTGTTGCCTGTAAACATATGCCACGTCAGTGTTCTCTGAAGAGAGCTGTGGCGGTGACGTGGCTCTGTTGTTCTTCCCAAGTAGTGATTAAGTACTCCATAAAGAAAGGTATGAAAGCAAAGGACAGTCATGCCAATTTCCAGAACACACTGGGGCACTCTGCTCTTTGATATTCAACTGCTGCTGAGAGGATAAATGAATTTAAATTTGGTCGGGAGAGCTTAAATGATGATCCGCACAGTGGTTGGCCAAAATGTGTCACTACTCCAGAAATCATTGCAAAAGTACACAAAATGAACATGGAGGATCACCGATTGAAAGTGTGTGATGCCAGATGTCATCTGAAAGGGTGTATCACATTTTAACTGAAGAATTAGAAATGAAAAAATTATCTGCACGATGGGTGCTGTGACTCTTGACACTGGATCAAAAATGCTCCCGTGCACATGTGCCGTCACCGTGGCAAAACTACACGAACTACGGTACGAATTGTTGCCACACCCGCCTTATTCACCTAATATGGCTCCATCAGACTTCCACCTCTTCGCAAAACTGAAAATTTTTCTTGGTGGACGAAGATTCACTTCAAACGAAGAATTGATAGCCGGAGTTGAAACTATTTTGCAGGCCTGGGGGAAACTCATTTTCGAGGTGAGATCAAGGCACTGGAACATCATTGGATCAAGTGCATTAATCTACAAGGAGACTACACTGAAAAATAAAAAATTGCTTCAGTAATGTAAGTACTTTTCCTATATTCCATTCTGAGAACTTTTCAAACTACCCTCGTACATTCTCTGTTTGCAACTGTGTTATCTTCTATTGCTGCACCATCTAATATATGCTTTACCTACAGCTATTTTAGCACACAACTTGCTCAGTTATTTTTATTTTTAACTTATTCATTGAAATCAAAGTAATTCTGCATACTACACATTGAAATTTTCTAAAGGTATGAGAATTTATTTCAAATATCCACACTTCTAATTATTACTGCTAACAGGCACATAATGTACGATTTGATTTTATTGCTGTCAATGAGATAAGGCAATTCACTACTGATTGCAGTTATGTGATTGTTGTTATGTGGTGGCCTTTACCTGAGTCTTAGCCGCGATTGGTAAGGACTTGTGTTCCCGTACACAAGAAAGTACAGGAAGTGGTGGCAGTTGTTCCTGATTAGTTTCGGGTGCCGTTGTCACTGACACGGCAAATTCTGTGGGTGAAGAGAAGGCACACGAAGTTTCCATTGTCGCCTCCTGCTGCTCAGTACTGCCGACATCTGCAGATTCATCCTCTCCGTTAGCAAACTGCACGGCATATGACACACACCCATCTATTAATTGCGGCACTAGTGTAACTGGGTGGTCCATCGACACCGTTTCTCCGGCAGTTGTTGCACCAACAAGGGCTCCCAGCGCATCAGCGGCAGACTGCAACAAACAGGTCATATGAAGAAAGTTTAAATGAATGTCTCTGTATCTCTCTCTCTCATAAAAATAAACAACGAAAATCACTCTCTTAAACAATTTAGCTCATAATTTTGCCTCTTGATATCTGATGTTGAAATAAAAGCTACCAGAGCCAAAATAATACATGAAAAGAAACACTTATCTATGTTTAATATCACAGATGTTACTTTCATTAGTGGGGTCTCTTGCTGGATTATCAAAGTCAGGATAATATGAATGTGGAAGTATTGACAGGAAAGTTCTGTAGCAACAAGACAAGAATTAATGTATCCAGTAATTACATCAATTTCTCCATACAGCTGAACTAAACAATTTATTTTAATGTTCAATTAATGTACAAATGATTTCAAGACTATACAGGTTTATCATCATATTAAAGAGAGAGAGAGAATATAACATAATTGGATTGATTAAAAAAACCATCTCACCAAGTGGAGGCAGAAGGGATGAAGGGCATGGAAGAGTTACGAAGGAAAAGACTGGAGAGCTTTAGGAAATGGGGGAGTTATGGAAAAGTTGCCCAGCACCCCATGTCAGGGGAGACTTACCAGACGAGGTGAGAAGGAAAATCTGATAGTTGGGAACTGCAATGGATAAGGTTTGAAAATGTGAGAGCTTAAAGGTGGTGGATATAGCAGGGATTACTGTGAAAACATGTTACAAGAGTTAATAAGAACAGAAATCTAAATACATTACTGTGGTAGACAGGTGAAGTGAAGGACAGTGAGAAAAAAAGGACAGGTTAGAAAATAAAAGATAAAGAAAACTACACCACCACATGTTTGTTGTCTCCTTGATAACAGAGTATGTTTTGGGTACTGAGGGTGCGCCATTCAGTATCCCAGATCGCGAAAGCTTTGCGGCGGAAAACCGATCGAAGATCAGTCTCCAGCAAGCTGATCTCCCGAGTCGGTTTACCAATATCCTATTTGGCCAGGCTGTCACGAAAGTTCACTGCCTGGTATCCCGACATGTCCTGGGGTCCAAATGAAGGTCACTGAGGACATAAAGACACTCCTGGATAGTCATTACCGAAAGATGTCAAGGGAAGCACTGGTCGAGAGCTTGTAGGCTGCTTAAGGAGTCACTATAAATGACAAAGGACTCACCGGCACAGCAGCGGATACGCTCAAGGGCACGATAGATGGCTACCAACTCTGCAATGAAAACACTGTAGCCATCCGGCACGGAGCGCTGTTCAGTATGACCAATGTGAGTGTAAGCATAGCCACAAGACTGTCTACCACTGATCCACCAGTGTAAACTATTTCTGAGCCCTGGAACTCGCTGAGAAGAGAGAGAAACTGCCAGCAGAGGGCCTCAGGTGGAACAGAGCCTTTTGGGCCTTGCGATAGGTCCAGTCGAAGCCATGGCCAAGGTATGGACTACGGAGGTGTACAGAAGTGGATCCGCAGAAAAGGTGGTAGGGAGAAAGCGTTGAGTTCATTAAGAAGCGAGCGGACACGGACGGCGAGGGGATTCCCAGTTCTGGGCCACCGTTGCGGGAGTCACATCACCGTGTTAAGGAAAAGGAGATGGTAATTTGGATAGCAAGGCAAACTATGAATGTGGGCAGTATAGTTTGCAAGCACTAGTTGCTGCTGGAGCTGCAATGGAGGAATGCCAGTTTACACAAGGAGGCTCTTCATGGGGCTCGTTCGGAAGGTTCTACTCACGAGCCGAACTCCACAGTGGTGCATAGTGTCCAGCAGATGCAGTTCAGAGAGCGATGCTGAACCATACACCACGCTCTCATGGTCAATAGAGGACTGTGCGAGGGCTTTATATAGTTGCAGCAGTGTAGGACGATAAGCACCCCAGTCGGTATGCCTCAGGCATCTAATAATATTACAGTGCCATCAGCACTTGTCCTTAAGCTGACGAAGATAGGGAAGCAAAGTTATGTGGGCGTCGAAGACCAATCCCAGAAAGTGGTAAGTCTCCACTACATCTAGTAGTTGGTCTTCGAGGTAAAGTTATGGGTGGGGATGGACAGTACAATGACGACAGAAGTGCGTGACCGAAAACTGAAAGCTGTGCCCACAATTGTGCCTTCCATACAGCTCCCTGCAGCCTGCATTCAGCCACAAAAATAGAAGAGGAGCAGATGGAAATACAGAAATCGTCAGCATATAGGAGGGGAGATACTGAAAATCCTACTGCTAATGCGAGACCATTGAAGGCAATTAAAAACAGTGGGACACTCAGGACAGAGCCCTGTGGGACCCCTACTCTCTTGTATATGGGGTTCACTGTGGGAAGCACTGATGCGAACTTTGAAAGTGCAGAGTGATAAAAAGTTCTGTATAAAAATCGGGAGTGGGCCCAGGGGGCCCCACACATGCAGAGTAGTGAGGATGCGGTGTCGCCAAGTGGTATTGTAGGCCTTCATCAGGTCGAAAAACACAGAAATAAGGTGTTGTTGCCAGGAATAGACCGATCAAATGGAAGACTCCAGGTGCCCAAGTTGTCGACGGTAGAGCGTCCTTAACAAAAACCACCTGGGACAGAGCCAGAAGGCCCCAAGACTCAAGGAGCCAACACAACCGCCTGCTGACCAACCGTTCGAGCAGTTTGCACAGAACATTAGTGTAGCTGATAGGACGATAGCTATCAACATCTACTGGGTTCTTACCAGGCTGTAGCACTGGGACGATGATACTTTCCTGCCACTGCGATGGGAATTCACCATTGCTCCAGATGCATTTGAAGACGGCAAGGAGGTGGCTCTGAGAATCCACTGACAGATGTTTCAGCATTTGCAAATGCCTGGGCCAGGGGATGTGTCAGGATGGTCGGCACGGGCACTGAGAAATTCCCACACACTGAATGGAGCATTATAGACTCAGGGTGTCGTGGAGCAAAAAGAAAGGTGTTGTCGTTCTACCCTCTGTTTGAGAAAACAGAAGGTGGAGTGGCAATTCTCAGATGCAAGCATAATGCTGTGAAAGATGCTCTGTGATTACCTCTGGCTCTGCAGATACAGCTCCATTTGTGGAAATTCCAGGTACACCTGCAGGGGTCCGATAGCCATAAAGTCGGCGGAGGTTGGTCAAACTGGGGAGGTCATGTTCCAATGGTAGAGACATAGCATTTCCAACACTCCTGCTTCCTCCGTCTGATAAGGGGGTGAAAGAGCCATTTGAAGGCAATCAGGTTCTCCAGGGAGGGGTGGCACTTATGACGTTGGAGGGCCCGCCTATAGTTTCTAATCGCCGCAGTGATTTCTGGCAACACCAAGGCACTGACTTCCACAGGGGGCAACTGGAAGAACAAGGGATAGCCGATTCAGCTGCAGCAATAATGGTATTAGTAATGGTGAGAATCATGTCACTGATGGTGGCACGCAACAGAGATTCAATGATGGTAGCGGATGTGAAAGCTTCCAAGTCAGCCTTGGGAAGAGCCCAGCTGGGGGAGGGACAGGAGGAGTGGAAAATGGTCACTACCATACAAGTCGTCATGTGCTCTCCAATGGATAAATGGGAGAAGGCCAGGACTGCAAACCAAGATATCAATGGCTGAATATGTGCCATGTGCCACACTGAAATGTGTGTGTGCAAGTGCATTTGGGAGGAAAAGGTCGAGTTGAGTTAGCAGGTCCTCAACATAATTGCTACGGCCAGTAAACTTAGTTCCACCCCACAAAGGGTAATGGGCATTAAAATCACCCAGAAGGAGGAAAGGTGGGAGGAGTTGTGAAATAAGCGTAACCAATACTTGGGGGTGGAGGGAGGTAAATGTTACAGACAGTAATTTCCTGCGTTGTCCTCACCCTGACAGCCACAGCTTCTGAAGGTGTTTGAAGGGGCACAGGTTCACTACAGGCAGAGGTAAGGACAAAGATGCAAACTCCACCTGATAGTCTGCCACAGGCAGGACAATTTCCGCAGTAACCCCAACAGCCACAAAGGGCGGGATCCACAATGCGGGAAACCAGGTTTCCTGAAGGACAATGCAAAATGCAGATGTAAAGCATAAAAGCTGATGTAATTCAGCCAGGTGGGAGAAAAACACACCACAGCTCCACTGGAGAATGACACTTTCTGTTGCCTGGGAAGGCATGAAGTGACCAAGGAGGCAAATTACGCCTCAGCATCACCTGCCACCATCGGTTGAGGGTTGGCATCCAGTGACATTGCATCCAAGCAGTTAGTGAGATCTGGGTCCTCAGGGGATGCCAGAATCTCTACCTCGTCCTTGGAAGCAGAGCAGTGTGGGAGTGCTCGTATGGGTGTTGCTGGAGGCTCCTGTTTCTTAGTGGACTTCTTCTTTGAAGTTTTGTCCATTCGCTGTTCCTTAGGGCCTTGCTGGAAGGGCTTCTCTGAAGTAGCTTCAGGAACAGAGGAAGACTGTGAGGCCCTTCGACCAACAGCCAGTAGCTCTTTCAGCCAATGGCTGGTGTCTGCTTGACCACTGTGAAGGGGGTGTGGATGGGAGGGGGGGGGGGGGGGGGGGAAACTGTGGAAGGTAAGACTCCCAAGAGGAGCTGGAGGAGGTGGTTGTTTCTCCAGCTGGGGGGAAGCGGACCAATGTCACTGGCATTTGGGGAGAGAGAGGGGGGGGGGGGCAATGCTACCAAAGTAGAAGCTTTGGGAGCAACAGAAGAAGATGTGCCCCCGGCCAGATGGAGGGGGGAGGAAGATGGGCAGCCCTGAGGGCCCACTGGAGTAAGCTTAGATGGTGGGTTTAATGGTGTCATAGATGGCAATGCTGTTGTGACGGCAGCACAGCCGGCATTTGAATAGGATTTAAGGACAGCCAGTATTCGAAGTGGGTTTCACCGTTCATATTTGAGTTTAGCCTCATGGTAAGACAGCCGGTCCAGGGTCTCGTACTCCATGATTTTCCGCTCCTTTTGGAGTACAGGGCAGTCCAGTGAGCAGGGGGAGAGGTGCTCTTCACCGTTCACAAATGTGGGAGAAGACGCACACGGAGTATTCTGATGCAGTGAACATCCACAGTCTCTACATGTGGTGCAATTCCAGCACCACATGTAGAGACTGCTGGAATTGCACCGGAATGATAAGTGCCTGAATTTCCAGCACTTAGAGCGCCACCATGGGGGGAGGCATGTAAGGTTTGACGTCATGTCAGTATACCATCACCTTGACCTTTACAGGTAATGAATCACCCTCAAAGGCCAAGATGAAGGCCTTGTCTTTGGGTCCCGTGAAAACGTGCTGGATTAAATGAACAACCTGCCATTCTAAGCTGGCGCATAGCTCGTCATTGGACTGGAACAAGAGGTCGCAATGAAAAATAATTCCCTGGATCATGTTGAGGCTTTCATGGGGAGTGACAAAAACTGGAATATCACCCAACTTGTCACAGGCAAGCAACACCTGCAACTGGGTTTGGGATACCATCTGAATCAAAACTGAACCACTGCACATTTTTGGACAGTGCTGTCACTTTCCCACAGTTATCCTCCAGGTGCTTAACAAACAACAGAGGCTTCGTATCCAGAAAGGAGTTCCCATCATTTCTGCTGCACACTACGTAATGAGGAGTATATGGATCTCGTCAATCTGTAGCCCTAGTTCCTTCCTTGGTTTTGCTAGGGAGGGAACGATTTAGGGTCATACCTATTGGCATTATTACCAAGCTTCCCTTTCTTAGAGACTGCTGGGGCTATTCGGTTGCCAACAAAAGATGACTTGGTCCACTTCATTGTGGGTCATCCGCCCCGGAGGGTGCACAACTACAGTGGTCATTAGCGCCCAGACTAAATTATGAATGCACCGCGAGGCACAATGTGAAAACAGCAACTAAAAGGACAACACTATAAAAGGCACGTTAACAGGCAAGTGATTAAAAGAAAACAGCATAATCAAATGTCCTTAGACAGGTTTGTCAAGTGGATAAAACGAAGAACATGAGCAGCTGCTCCTGGGTCATCTGCTAAACTTTCATCCAGAGTACATGGCAGGCCAAGATCAATGCACAGTGTATTAAAATTTGGACAGGACGTTCAAATGTGGCGTACCGTCAGCAATTGCCCACATGGGCAGAGCAGCGCCGGTGCCGCCATCAGCAGATGGCGGTGGCTGAACCAGCAGTGTCCAATCCGTAACCGGGCCAAAATTACCTCCTCCCGTGGAGAAGGTTGTCCAGGCCGTGGGGAGAGGTTTCAAGGCCCGAAGCTTGTTTTCAGTAAGTGTAGACCAATCAGCATGCCACAGCGATAAAATGCACTGATAAATGACCTTGCTAAAATCAGATGAAGGCTCACAACAAGCTGTCCGAGGCTGGAGGACCGCAGCCTTGGCTGCGACATCTGCAGCTTCGTTCCCTGGGATACCGACATGGCCAGGAACCAACATAAAGGTAACCGGAGAACAGTCATCCGCCAGCTGCTGAAGAGAGCGTTGGAGGCAGTGCACGAAAGGGTGAACCAGATACGGATCACTGAGGCTCTGGATGGCGCTCAGGGAATCGGAGCAGATGACATAAGCAGAATGTTGGTGGTGGTGGACGTAAAGAACAGCCTGATAGATGGCAAATAGCTCAGCTGTGAAGACTGAACAATGGCCATGGAGCCAGTATTTGAAACTGTGTGCCCCGACAATAAAAGAACACCCGACACCGTCATTGGTCTTAGAGCCATCTGTATAAATGAAGATTGTATTAATGAACTTCGAACGAAGTTCGACAAACCGTGAGCAGTATACCGAAGCTGGGGTAACCTGCTTTGGAAGCGAGCTGAGGTCAAGGTGAATGCGAACCTGAGCTTGGTGCCAAGGTGGCGTTTGGCTCTCGCCCACTCTAAAGGTTGTAGGGAGTGGAAAATCAAGTTGCTGAAGGAGGCGGCAAAAGCGAACTCCAGGGGGTTACAGGGCAGATACATACAACCCGTATTGATGGTCGAGAGAGTCGTCAAAAAAGGGACAATAAGACGGGTGGTCGGGCATTGATAATAGCCGACAGGCATACCGACAAAGCAGTATATCGTGCCAGTAGGTTAGTGGCAATTCACTGGCTTCAGCATGAAGACTCTCGACGGGACTAGTATAGAGTGCTTGGATCGCAAGACGTAGCCCCCGACGTTGTATAGAGTTGAGGCGACGTAAGATGGACAGCCGTGCAGAGGAGTATACAAAGCTCCCATAATCCAGCTTTGAGCGGACGATCGACCAATATAGGTGAAGTAGGACAGCACGATCTGCTCCCCACGACTTACCCCTGGGAACACGGAGGACATTTAGGGAACGGGTACAACGGGCAGTCAAATATGACACATGTGGAGACCAGCTAAGTTTCCTGTCAAATGTAAGACCTAAAAATTTTGTCGTCTCCATGAATGGGAGAGCAACGGGACCGAGATGAAAGGACGGTGGGAGAAACTCTTTGTAGTGCCAGAAGTTAATACAGACCGTCTTCTCGGCAGAAAAACTGAAGCCATTGGCGACACGCCAGGAGTAGAGACGACAACGCTGAAGACAGCGCTACAGGAAACATGTACGCTGTGCGCTGCAGTAGATGGTAAAATCGTCCACAAAAAGGGAGCCTGATACATCAGCTGGGATGCAATCTATTATTGGATTGATCGCTATGGCGAAGAGAGCGACGCTCAAAACTGAGCCCTGTGGCACCCCATTCTCCTGGCGAAAGGTATCGGACAGGACAGAACCCACACGTACCCTGAACTTTCAATGCATTAAAAATGCACAAATAAAAAGAGGAAGGCGACCGCGAAGGCCTCATGTATGCATGGTGCGAAGAATGCCCGCCGTCCATCAGGTGTCGTAAGCCTTCTCCAAATCAAAGAACACAGCCACTGTCTGGCACTTCCGCAAGAAGTTATTCATAATGAAGGTTGACAAGGTAACCAGATGGTCAACAACAGAGCGGTGCCTACGAAATCCACATTGTACATTGGTAAGTAGGCGTCGAGATTCGAGCAGCCAAACCAAACAAGAGTTAACCATTCGCTCCATCACCTTACAGACACAGCTGGTAAGGGAAATGGGTCAATAACTGGAAGGCAAATGCGTGTCCTTCCCCATCTTAGGAATCGGGACAACAATAGATTCGCGCCAGCATGTGGGAACATGTCCCTCAATCCAGATGTGATTATAAGTACAAAGAAGAAAACCTTTACCTGCAGGAGAAAGGTTCTTCAGCATCTGAATACGAATAGAATCAGGCCCCAGAGCGGAGAACCGTGACCGGGCACGTGCACTTTCGAGTTCCCGCATGGTGAATGAGGCATTATAACTTTCATGATTCGAGGAGCGGAAGTTAGGTGACCTTGCCTCCTCTGCTTGTTGTCGGGGAAGGAAGGTAGGATGGTAGTGAGAGGAGCTCGAAACCTCTGCGAAAAATCGGCCGAAGGCATTGGAGACATCCTCAGGGGCCACAAGGACGTCATTCGCGACCGTCAAGCCAGTAACTAGTGAGTGGACCTTAGTGCCAGATAGCCGGCGCAGACTACCCCAGACAACAGAAGAAGGAGTAAAACTGTTGAAGGAGCTTGTGAAAGCAGCTCAGCTGGCTTTCTTGCTTTCGTTAATAACATGATGACACTGTGCACGTAATCATTTATAATTAATACAATTCGCCATCGTAGGGTGGCGTTCAAAGATCCATAAAGCACGTCGACGAGCACGTATAGCTTCTCTACATGCTGCGGTCCACCAGGGGACCAGTACACGATGTGGAGAAGAAGCAGTATGAGGGATGGAATATTCAGCAGCAGTGAGAATGACTTCCGTGAGGTGTGCGACCTAACTATCGCAGCTTGCGAAGTTTTGATCCTGAAATGTTGCCCTGGAAGAGAAGAACCCCCAGTCTGCTTTGGAGATATTCCAACTAGTTGAGCATGGAGATGGGGTATGATGCAGGAGATGGATAACACAAGGGAAGTGGTCACTCGAATACGTATCAGAAAGAGTGTACCACTCAAACCAACGTGCAAGTTGGGTAGTACAGACAGAGAGGTCTAAATGGTTATAGGTGTGAGTTGTGTCCGAAAGAAAAGTAGGGGCGCCAGTATTGAGGCAGACAAGTTTGAGGCGGTTGAAAAGGTCTGCTAACAGGGAGCCTCTCGGGCAGGATGCTGGAGAGCCCCAAGGGGATGGTGGGCATTGAAGTCTCCAGTCAACAAAAATGGTGCAGGTAGCTGAGCAATAATTTGCATCATGTCTGCCCTAGCAACGGCAGACGACGATGGAGTGTAAACAGTACAAATGGAAAATATGAAAGTGGGGAGAGTAATTCGGATGGCAACTGCCTGCAGATAGGTGTGCAATGTGATGGGATCGTAGTAGATATCATCCCGGACCAGCAACATACCCCTCCATGAGCCGGAATACCTGCCACAGGGGTAGGTCAAAACGCACAGAGGTATAGTGTGCCAAGTCAATACGATCGCATGGGCATAAGTCCTCTCGGTTGGAGCGAATGCCGTGAATATTCCAATGAAGAAGTGCCATCGTGAGAAGAAAAAGGAGAAGCAAGAAGGGGTCACCTTGAAGGCCGCTGAGGGCCTGGCTTCGAGCGAGCACTGCTGCCATTATCAATAGGCACAGAGTCATCATCCATTTTTTCAATAGGTTTGTCGGTCAGGATGTTAAGAGGGTCGGGAGGCGGAGCTTCCTCTGCCGGTGAACGGCCAGATGTTCAGCTACCAGCGGTGCGGACAGGCGAAACGGATGACGGCCTGGGGCGGCAACCGCTGGGTGGCGCAGGAGAAGATACGTGTCGTGGCGGAGAAGCAGAACTTTTCTTCCTATGAGCCTTCTTGAAAGGTCGTTTAGTCGAAGTACTGGTCAATGGCTGGGAGTTCGGGGTATGCAAGAAGTCTTCACGGGACGGTTCCTTCTTTAAGGCCCGTGCATCTGACTTCTGGGTCTTAGTCTTGGCAGAAGCTGATGAAGGTGCTTGTGTCTTAGGGGTGACAAGAGGAAGAGGAGACGTTGACTGGGCAATCTTAGCACTGGCCGATCGGACGACCGTAGCGCTAAAGGTCAGATCGCATGTCTGTGTCTGATACCTCCCTGGTAGGCCGAGGAGAGGCGACGACGGTACTTTATTTCCCCGCTGGGAGCAGCGTGGGCTTCTGAATAGCAGAAAGCTTGCGAGCAGCCGAGGTGGACACTCTCTCTATGACCCGAATTTCCTGTGTACAGCGTTCATCCTTGTAGTTGGGACAGTCGCGAGAGGTTGCTGCATGGTCACCCTGACAGTTCACGCAACGAGAAGACGGAGGTGGACAGTCACCCTCATGGGCGGCCCTGCCACAAGTGACGCATTTAGCCGCATTAGAACAAGACTGGTGAGTGTGTGAGTGTGTTTAAAATGCTGACACTGGTAGCAGCACGTAGGGGTCGGGACATAGGGGCGAACAGAAATAACTTCATAGCCCGCTTTGATGCGCGACGACAGCTGAACACTATCAAAGGTCACGAAAAGTGTCCGGGTCGGAACAAGGTCATTGTCGACCTTTTTCATGAACCTATGGACATCCGTCACGCCCTGCTCAGCGAAGAAAGACTGCATCTCCTCGTCAGTTAATCCGTCAAGTGATCTAGTAGATACCACACCACGCGACGAATTCAAAGTGCGGTGAACTTCCACCCGGACAGGGAACGTGTGCAGGAGTGTGGCCCGTAGGAGTTTTTGTGCCTGAAAGGCGCTCTCAGTTTCCAACAACAAGGTACCGTTATGCATCCTGGTACAAGACTTGACAGGTCCGGCTATGGCTTCTACGCCCTTCTGAATAACGAAAGGGTTGACATGAAAAATCCTTTCTGTCCTCAGATCTAGAAACAACAAAGAATTTTGGGGCAGGCGGTAGTACTTTTGCCACTGGTGGCTGGTCAAGTTTCCGTTTTTGGGCAGAAGAAAATCCACTGCAGATGAATCCCCATGATTGCCAGCGTCTCCGATGGTGTGCTCCTTCCTTGTGGGGACCCTCTCAGAGGGCGGTCTTGCCTTAGGTGAATGTTTACACCTCAGGTCACACCTCCTGAGAAACAGACAGAGGAATTGGCATGGTCAGAAGGTGTCAGCTCGGGCAATCACCCCTCCCCGGGCCTGGCCTTTACCACGGGGTACGCACGGGCCCTCCTTGTCTACCCAGGGCGGGGAATTATGCTTTACCCTGTCACCAGCTACACGTGCGGACGCATGGGTCGGCCTTCAGGCACACACAGGGAGGAAAGAAGAACAGGAAAAAAAAGGGAGAGAGGGAGAGAAAGGACAGACTGTCTCAAACGCCGAAGCGGGAACAATAGGGTGGACAAGAAGGCAAGGAGAAGAAGGCAAGATAAAAAGTAAGGAAGACAGTGAGAGAGGGAGAAGGACAAAGAAAGGAAACAAACAAAGGAAGGAAGAAACCAAAATAAGCGAAAAACCAAAATGATCACAAATGTAAGTCGTTGAACCGTCCGTCTCCGGACGCAGGTGCAAACTACCCCCTTGAGGGGGAGGGACTCCTTTTAGTCGCCTCTTAAGACAGGCAGGCATACCTCAGGACTATTCGTACCCCGGACCCGCAGGGGGGACACTCCCCATGGGTGCCACCCAGTCACAGCAAGGGCCACCTGGCACAATGGCCATTGCTGGGAGTCCCGATGCCCCCAGAAGATGGGGATCTACTCCTTGGCATCTGTGGGGAGGTTGCCACTCTAGCATCAGCAGTGCAGTCCCTGTGTTGTCAGGGGGCTACCACCAAATGGGTACATGATGGGCTCACCACGATGAGCTGTCTACCGTGCTGGATGTTAGGTGCTGAGAAATCCAATATTGTCTTAGACGAAACAGAGCAGCAGACTATGGAAGTAGATGATGTACCCTGTAATGCCTTCTTGCCCATATAACTGGATTGCAGGTGGGGGTGCAGATCCAGGAGAATATGAGATGCAAAAGGTCTAACTGCACGCTGGATATATGGTGGACCACATAAGGCATCCATCCCCAAACAGAACGTACTTCTTTAGTAATTGGAATGTGGGAGGTCAAACCATAAAATAGGACCTGAACTTATATGGCCGAAAAGTAGGAGACTCCTTTTAGTCACCTCTTATGACAGGCAGGAATGCCTCGGGCTTATTCTCACCCCTGGACCCGCAGGAGGGAGTGAGTGAGCTGTTCACTATAACATCTCACATGCCACCGAAGTTGACATTTATCTCTGAGAATGGAAGCCAATCTACTATTCAAAAAGGTAATGGGCTATCAACAGACTAGTTTATGGGTAAATGACCTCCTTCAGAGTTAAAAGAGACTAATACACATACACATATACACAAAAAACAGCTATACTGTCTCAGCCAATTACACTGCCCACTCAATTAAGTGGTGGTGTTGTGTTAGGTGGAGTTGGTGAAAGGAACATGGGAACATGGAGGGGAGGGAAAAGGAGAAGGGAAGGGAGAGAATGGGATGCAAGGGGATGTGGATGGGGAGGAGGGGAAGTGGAGAGGACGGGAGGGATCTGGTAGTAGGCGGATCCATTTGCTATACCTAGATCCTACATATGGTTATATGGCGCATTAAGCAAAATTTGTGATTGGATTGAATGTTGGACACGGAAATTTATTCCAGATAGGGAATCATCACGAGATAAATAAGAAACTTTAAGTGTACCTCAAGGGAGTGTGTTGGGACCTCTGCCTTTCACATTTCATATTAGTAACCTCCCAGACAATTATAATAATGTCACACTTTCCGCAGACAATACAATCATCAATAATGAAGTAGTGTCACAAAAAATCTGCACAAATATTCAGGAGATCTTGCAAAGATTGGTAATATTCACAAATTTAAGATTTTTCATTTCAAAAAATGCAAAAATGTTGTTATCTATGACAATATCAATGAGTGACAATGAAAATAACTCAACTCAAAGGGATACCTGGATGTACCTATCTGCAAGGATAGGTATACCCTTCTGTAAGGATAGAAATCAGGTGGCAAACTTTGGTTCATTGGCAGAATTCTATGGAAATGCAATAAGTCTATAAAGTCACTAAACAACTTGTGACCCAACCTGGAGTATTTCTTAACGGTCTGAGTACCGGTGATTTCTGCCTAAAATCAACATTTTATTATTATTAATTTCTTCTTCTTCTTGGTACCAGTGCCTTTTGTATTAAACCACAATTGCTATTTAACAGAGAGACATCTAGTGGCAGCAGCAGCCGGGTGTCATGCACTTAGCATACTGTGAATATTGCACTACAATCAAGCCATTTCCCTTTGAATGTGTGTTGGTGTGCAATTAAAATGGACACAATAACTAGAAACCAGTGCCATGTGCTGAAATGCTGGTCAGCTGTGTTACAATAAACCCTGAGTAGGGACGCAGCCATCTGTTTTCGACTGCACATGCTTTCATTTTATTTCACTCCTCACAATATTAAACAATTAATTTAAAAAATTAAATACATTTAAACAGTTCAATTTATATATGTAAAATTAATATAGCCAATTTATTTAAGATTACTACTCTTTTCAGTCAAAAGACTACTGGCCAACACATTGTAGAACATTGGTACAATTTGCACAAGCCACCATTATCTAGTGGTACACTGAGGTACTTCTAAGAATATAGGGCACTGTAGCAGTCATTTATAGCATTCAAATGAGTAGCCAGATAAGAGATTGTCCTACGTGATTGTAGGGGATTGTGACATGGCTTCTTTTTACAGTGATCATACTGCGGAGATCATTGACAATGAAAGTAGGTATATTTAAACTTATTGTAAGGTAAATTTTAAGTTTGAGCTAATGCTGTTATGACTGGTTTCTAAATGAAACCACTCCACAGTGAGCCATATGTACTTGAGATATAACAAGGGTGTGCTGAAAAGTAATTCCTCCTATTCTTTGAGTGAAAACTCTTACAGCTTTTTAAATAAAACTAACTTTATTAACACTCTACACCATTATTCTTCATGCCTACATATTTATTTCTCAGCGTAGTCACCCTGGAGACGAAAACATTTCTCTGAGAAGAGACCAGTTTGCCAATACTGTCACTGCAGATTGTTTGACATTGTCAACTGAGCCACAAGCTCACTTCTGCTTGCACAGCTTCATCACTGTCAACATGAAGTCCTCGAAGTTGTTCTTTAAGTGTAAGAAACAGATGAAAATTACTTGGGGTCAAGTCAGGACTGGATGGAACATCAATGATGACATAAGTGAATTGGGAAAGTCAAACGAGAAAGACGCACAACATGTAATACCTCTACCGAAATTGAGAAAGAATAAAAACATTCAGACGCATTAGTTTCGAACATGGACTTGACAATTATTAAATTTTAGATTCATTTTTGCTCGTTATTTAGCGCTATAATTTGTTTTAGGCATTATGAGTTCACGGAAGTTTCGAGGTGTGGGGCTGTGTCAAAGACAAACATGAAATTGCTTTCAAATCTCGGGTTTGAATTATGGGTAGTTCAATTCAGGTAATACTTTCTGTCCATAAAAAGCATTTTACCTCTTTTAGTGGTTTCCAACAGAGAACTGCTAATTGATTTCACTGATACAGTTGAGAATTTTGTACCAAAGTGAAGATAAAGACTTTGTGAATGAAGAGGGATTAGTGAAGGCGGATGCAGATGCTGCTGCTGATCTACATCAATCTTCACCTCACCCATCGCAGCATGCACACTTAAATGCCTCTACAAAGATTATCGGGTCAACGGAGGCGTCTGATCCCACCCGTTGGCTTTGACCCGTGATATAAGGGTGGTGTTGTGTGTGACATGACGGTGCAGGGTTTAGCTTGTGAGCGTGTTGTGTTTGTAGATGTCGTCTTGTTACAGTTGGTGGTGTATTATGTAGTGCATTGGGTTCATTTGGGTGTCAGTGCTTGAAGTGTGCATTTATCGGTTGGTTGTTTGGTTGGTTTGGGGAAGGAGACCAGACAGCGTGGTCATCGGTCTCATCGGATTAGGGAAGGATGGGGAAGGAAGTCAGCCGTGCCCTTTTAGAGGAACCATCCCGGCATTTGCCTGGAGTGATTTAGGGAAATCACGGAAGACCGAAATCAGGATGGCCAGACGCGGGATTGAACCGTCGTCCTCCCGAATGCGAGTCCAGCGTCTAACCACTGCGCCACCTCGCTCGGTCTTGCGTTTATCGGTCATGACTGTTATAGAAGAACAGAAATTAGTTTCAGTGAGTTAAGAATTAAGTTTCCGTTGTGTTTATGTTCAGTGTCATTTGATGTTATTGGTTTGCTGTCTGTCGCGCGGTAAGTCGTTTAATTCTTTAATTCAATTTGTGGCTTCTTCTGATAGGTATGGATATGACTTCTAAGTTTACTAGTGCGCATCTGCAGGCAGAAATGGGAGATGACATGTTGTCCGTCATTAAGTTTCTGCAACTTATTGGGCTTGTGGCGGAGATAGTGAAATGCAGTGTATGCAAGCAGAATATGCGAGTTGGGGGTTTGTTTTGTTTGTTTGTTTGTTTGTTTGTTTGTTTGTGTGTGTGTGTGTGTGTGTGTGTGTGTGTGTGTGTGTGTGTGTGTGAGAGAGAGAGAGAGAGAGAAAGAGAGAGAGAGAGAGAGAGAGAGAGAGAGATTGAGGTAGATGACCTAGTGTGTAGTGCCGGAACTTTTCTGTGGTAAGTAGTCGTTTTTCTGGGTCTATTGTTTGCGTGCTATGATGTTCGGTGGGGTTTTTATGTGTTGATGGTCGGTTTTATTTACTGCATGTGTTGGTGGTTGGTATATGCATCTTAGGGGAAGTTTTTTAATTTTTGGAGTTGTTGGTTTTTACTTTGTGGTAACAACAATTGCGGTTGAGCTATATAGGTAGAGGGAAATGACTGATTCCTGCCGATATTGTAAGTGTAGCAGAATTTGGGAATTTAGTGGTGTTTTTATATCGTCGTTTTGTGTGGTTTGGGATAGTGGTGTGTGTCTGTACGTGTTTATATTTAGTTTGTTCCATGCAAAAAACCCCAATTTCCCACACTGGTCCCGTTAGTTTGATTATATTTTTGGAGAGAGATGTGTTTGTTGGTTTTATATGTATTTTTGTGTTTGTTGTTGTGTTTATGTAATGATGTCATAGGTGGCATACTGGAGATGTTGAGAATGGTCATTTCTGCAATATTGGTGACGTAATAGGTCAAAGCAGATGGGTGGAATCGGATGCTTCTGTAATCCCAGATTATCACTAGGGATGGAATGTAGTGGGAGATTTCAAATCTGTCATCTTGTAGGAGGAGGTCAGCTCCGTACGTTCTAAAGGAGAGAGGAGGTCCTACTACTTATGAGTCAACAAGTGGACGACTCCGTCTCCAGCGCTTTCCACCTTATTTTTGATGAAGCAATGCTATGCTCATGAAGAAACAAAATACAACCAAATGTTCAGGGGGGAGGCGGGTAATAAAAAATAAACACACACGATTTGACCACGTCACTGGAAAAATTGATAGCTGTCACCCATATGCTCAGGGTGTCATTTGTACAAAATGTATGTCCGAAGATGGTTTTTGGTCCAACTCTTCAGGGCTTCCTTTCGCCACAAAGGGGCAGGTTTCAGGAGCTTCTCCAGTTTGATGATCAAGCTGAGCTGAGTGACAAGCCAGCTAACAAATTTGCTTTCATACCTAAAATTTGGAAAATTCATGGAAAACAGTATTTGCCCTACTGCCCTGGAGAAAATATAATCAGTGATGAGCCACAGTTACCAACCAAAACAAGATGGAGGTTCACTCCAACCATGCCTAACAAACCTGACAAATGTGGTCTCGAATTCTGGATTGCTTCCGATGTAGCAAAAAAGCATATATGTAATACTTTCTCATATGACAGAAAAAAGGACACACATAGAGACAAGTAAACACCCAAATAGTATGTGGTTCTGTGTTTCGTGGACCCATTTCTAAATCAAAGGGGAAACATGATGATAGACAACTTTTTCATGTTCTATAAGTTTGCTAAAAAGCTCAAAGGGAAAAAAACTTCATTATTTGATATAATGAAAAGAGTTGTTGTGAAATTTCTCATGAGGTAAAGAAGCCAGATGCTGAAAAACAATCCACTACCAACCTGCACCAGACTGCACCTCGACTGTATGCGAAGTAGTAATAAGCAGAGAAAGAAAGAAGAAACCTGAAACTATAACATTTCACAATGTAAAAAAATATGAGGTGTACACAGCTGATCATATGCCTCATAAATATACTACAAAGTCCGCATGTAGGAGTTGACCAATTCACATGCCACAAGGGAACGAAAGGACAGAAAGAAGAACAGGTAAAATCGAAGGACACTGAACCAAAATTATCTCAAAGTGGAACAAGTGTGAAATCAGCCTCTGCAAAGGCACATGACAACTGACAACTGTCTTACAGTGCCGCAAAGGCGTATGAGGAAAATGTGCAAGTAAAAAAGAAATAATCAGTGCTAAATGAGTCTAGAAGATCCCAGTGAACTGAGTAACAAGTACAACACATGTTAATATAATATGAATGATACACACAAAGGGTGCCTAGAAGATTCTACAATTAGTATAATACGAAAGCCTGCAGTATAGAAAGGTTGTTAACGTGAGCAACAATTGGTCAGTAAGATATTTTTATTGTTGACATAAGTAAGTAATGTTAAATAATCATTGTATCTCACAATCAATTAGGGATTAACCTACAGTAAAATAAAGTACACTCCTGGAAATGGAAAAAAGAACACATTGACACCGGTGTGTCAGACCCACCATACTTGCTCCGGACACTGCGAGAGGGCTGTACAAGCAATGATCACACGCACGGCACAGCGGACACACCAGGAACCGCGGTGTTGGCCGTCGAATGGCGCTAGCTGCGCAGCATTTGTGCACCGCCGCCGTCAGTGTCAGCCAGTTTGCCGTGGCATACGGAGCTCCATCGCAGTCTTTAACACTGGTAGCATGCCGCGACAGCGTGGACGTGAACCGTATGTGCAGTTGACGGACTTTGAGCGAGGGCGTATAGTGGGCATGCGGGAGGCCGGGTGGACGTACCGCCGAATTGCTCAACACGTGGGGCGTGAGGTCTCCACAGTACATCGATGTTGTCACCAGTGGTCGGCGGAAGGTGCACGTGCCCATCGACCTGGGACCGGACCGCTGCGACGCACGGATGCACGCCAAGACCGTAGGATCCTACGCAGTGCCGTAGGGGACCGCACCGCCACTTCCCAGCAAATTACGGACACTGTTGCTCCTGGGGTATCGGCGAGGACCATTCGCAACCGTCTCCATGAAGCTGGGCTACGGTCCCGCACACCGTTAGGCCGTCTTCCGCTTACGCCCCAACATCGTGCAGCCCGCCTCCAGTGGTGTCGCGACAGGCGTGAATGGAGGGACGAATGGAGACGTGTCGTCTTCAGCGATGAGAGTCGCTTCTGCCTTGGTGCCAATGATGGTCGTATGCGTGTTTGGCGCCGTGCAGGTGAGCGCCACAATCAGGACTGCATACGACCGAGGCACACAGGGCCAACACCCGGCATCATGGTGTGGGGAGCGATCTCCTACACTGGCCGTACACCACTGGTGATCGTCGAGGGGACACTGAATAGTGCACGGTACATCCAAACCGTCATCGAACCCATCGTTCTACCATTCCTAGACCGGCAAGGGAACTTGCTGTTCCAACAGGACAATGCACGTCCGCATGTATCCCGTGCCACCCAACGTGCTCTAGAAGGTGTAAGTCAACTACCCTGGCCAGCAAGATCTCCGGATCTGTCCCCCATTGAGCATGTTTGGGACTGGATGAAGCGTCGTCTCACGCGGTCTGCACGTCCAGCACGAACGCTGGTCCAACTGAGGCGCCAGGTGGAAATGGCATGGCAAGCCGTTCCACAGGACTACATCCAGCATCTCTACGATCGTCTCCATGGGAGAATAGCAGCCTGCATTGCTGCGAAAGGTGGATATACACTGTACTAGTGCCGACATTGTGCATGCTCTGTTGCCTGTGTCTATGTGCCTGTGGTTCTGTCAGTGTGATCATGTGATGTATCTGACCCCAGGAATGTGTCAATAAAGTTTCCCCTTCCTGGGACAATGAATTCACGGTGTTCTTATTTCAATTTCCAGGAGTGTATTTGTTCAAGTCAAATATGAAAATAATTTATATGGGTCAAAATGACCCCTTTCAGGCATTTTAGTAATGTCAAAAACTCTGCCATTCTAGTGTTCAGCAGTCACCCTTCCAGCCCTCCATACATGAATGAATGGAAAGAAACTAACAGGTATAATGGGAAAGACCTTTTGCCATGCACTTCGCATTAGTTTGTGTATTATTAATGTAGAATTAGATATAAGGAAAATATGCTGATGCCTGGGTAGCAACAATTTCTATCTTTCTTATAAGCCTGTCTACCTCTTAACTATAAGATTAATGGTTCTGTTTATTCTTTCCATTATTTGTATCCCATCTAGAACATATCAGTATCATTTTGTTAATTCTTCCTGTTTGCAATTTCAATGAATCATTTCCTTTGGATCTGAGAACAGAGAAGGGAAATACTCATAGAAAGCATGTGCAATCTTTTTTCTAGCAGAACAATGTTTGGTAATTTTAGAAAACCTGTATCTGAATAAAACTTCCTCCAGATGACTGGGTGGTGGTATATCGTCATCATCATCATCATCATCATCATCATTCATCCCCGTTATGGTCAGAGGAAGGCAATGGCAAACCACCTCTGCTAGGACCTTGCCTAGTAGGCGGTGTGGGTCTCCCGCATCGTCCCCTACACTCCTCAGAGTATGAGACATCATCATCATCATCATCATCATCATCAGGTATCATAAGAGGGTTGGGTTGTTTGGGGAAGGAGACCAGACAGCGAGGTCATCAGTCTCATCGGATTAGGAAAGGACGGGGAAGGAAGTCGGCCATGCCCTTTGAAAGTAACCCTCCCGGCATTTGCCTGGAGCGATTTAGGGAAATCACGGAAAACCTAAATCAGGATGGCCGGACGCGGGATTGAACCGTCGTCCTCCCCCAGGTATCATAAGAAAAGCTAACAGTCACCTGAATGCAAACAGAAGTGTTTGCTCTATTTGTGAATAGAATAGGGAAGAAAATTGATAATACTGGTACTATGCCCCATTCACCATGCACTTTACTGTGACTTGTGGAATGTGTATCTGGATGGACATACTTTGCCACTGCACATCACAAGGCAACGAAAGTATATAAAGAACAAGAAGCACTTGTTACATTAATATATTTACAATTAAAGTGGCTATGTTATCCTTCCTGTGTAAAATATACAGGCAATAGATGTCACACCACAAGGAGCTGATCATAATGACATGATTTGATGGTGTAAGTAGCTGGGAGACTGCAGTGAGAAGACAAATGTGCTTTTCAGCGTTGCTGCATCCCTGGATTAGGTAATGCTTTAGGATAAAGCTACCGAATTTGAAAATAGAGATACAATTTGTCGAACAATATGTGAGGAAGACTTTTGTTGTGAGGAATCCCTTATGTTGTCATCATATGGGATGCGAAAGCAAATGCGGACAATGAGCTGGCAGAATTTTGTGACATCTGAATGTGTCATTTCATGTTCCACAATGCTTTCAACTATGAAAGGTGGAATCAGGTACAACAGATTTTTGCTCATTTGAGAGGAATGTGGTAAATGAGATGCAAGGCCACATTTACATCACAAGTAGACTCTAAGAGGCACCACTTTGGACTATGTCATTTGATGGTTTTTATGTTGTAGCTTATACTGTAATAATATACAGCTTCAAAGCACTGGCACATTGAAGATGTCTTGAAAACACATTATTTTTTTGTATGACTTGTTATAATAAAATGACACAAAACAACATACTGATGTTAAAGGCTTTTCTGTATTCAGAGATTATATTGTAGCTTCTGTACTATGTCCGAAAGAACAGACACCATATCCATATAAGTATATAGTTCTGGCAATACCGGCCATGACCTCCTCCTCCTGTGCAGATGCACACATATTACCCGAACTCTTATGGGACTTGGTACGAATGTCTTCCACAAGTAAGGAGTATCTTGGGTAGGGACACTATGAATGTAATGTGTGGACATATAAGGTGAGAATGTGGGTCTCAAAGGAGGCGTGTGTGAGATAGTTCCTGCAGTCGCACTATCCTCTGTGCCCTCAGTGTCTCAGATGGATACAGCGTCTGCCATGTTAGCAGGAGATCCCAGGTTCAAGCCAGGTCAGGGCACACATTTTCACCTGTCCCCGTTGATACATATCGACGCCCATCAGCAGCTGAAGGTATTAATATATAATTCTAATTTCATACAGGACTGTGTCCCCCTCTGGCTAAGTCTATCTTTTGGTATCATACTGTTCAACATTCTCAGTAATTTGCTTTTCACATGTGTGGATACAAGGTACCTCAGTGTTAAGCATCATTTATAAAATAAAAATTCTGTAACTACAAAAAAATCTACATCTGTTGTTTCTGAATCTAGGTAAGACAACGAGTTCTTGCTACCATAATGTAACTGCCAAATTGAAACTCAAGTCAAGCAAGGCCGAATGACTAATCTGATGCCTAAATAAGAATTAAAATTTATTGAGGTTACCTTTGTGAGATCAACACAACTTGCCTCACACAGTAGCTTGTCACTGGCAAAATGATAAGGAGCAAGACAGCAGGTCTCACCATTTCTGAGATGTTGTATTCCTAAACAGTCCCATTATCAGTAGAAGGTTTATATGTTCATCAATGTCTATAGCATTACTCTGCACTGCTCACTTAGCTGTTTGACAAACAGTTCACAGAACCATTTTCAAAGCATTTCTCAACTGTTCCAGCCTCACAAAGCATGCGGAAAAAAATCGTCACTTAAATCTCTTTGTGCGAGCTCCCATTTTTCTTATTTTAATGTGATCATCATTTCTATCCATGTAGGCGGATGTCAACAAAATATTCTGAAAATCGTGAGGAGAAAGTTGGTGATCTAAATCTTTGAAAATAACTTGGCACAATGAAAATCACTCTAGTTTTAATTAGTGCCATACCAACTTGCTAACCTACATCTAGATACATAATCCACAAGCTCCTGCTGGTACCATGCACCACTATCAATCATCTCCCGTATAATACGAGTTGCCCTTCTTTGAAATTTTTTGATGTCCTCCATTGATGCCCTATCAGGTAAAGGTCCCATACTGTGCAACAACACTCCAGAAAAGGAGGAACAAGTACAATGTAGGCAGTCTATTTAGTAACTTCTTGCACCTTTTAAGTGTTCTGCCAATGAAATGTAGTCTTTGGTTTGTCTTCGATATAATGTCTTCTATGTGATGGTTCCAGTTTAACTTGCTCATAATTGTAATCCGTAGGTACTGAATTGGTTAGAAAGCCTTCAAATTTATGTAACAACATTTAGCACATCTTTTTAGATCTCTTGTGGATATGTCACACTTTCCAATGTTTAGGATGCATCGTACATTTTTGCAGTATCTTGTCTAAACCATTTTGCAATTCTTTAGTAGGCGGTAAACAACAGTATCCTCTGCTAACAGTCTAGGAGGGCTTCTCAGATATCCTGCTAAATCATTTATATGAATGATGTCTGACTATCACAGACACAAAATGATGTCTGACCATGGGTCGACCGAAGCATCCGATCCCACCCCTCGGCTTTGACCCGTGACGTAAGGCTGTCGTGGTGTGTTATGTCACAACGGCGCGGAGTTTAGTTTGTGAGTGTAGCGTGTTTGTAGGTGTCGTGTTGCTGTTCGTGGAGCCCTCTGGTGGCGTGGTTACGGGGTTTTGTGTTGTGTGGTGTGTTGGGTTCAGTTTGGTGTTACTGCTTGTTCTGGCTGGTTCTCATTTTGGCTGTGTGTGGAGAGGAATTGTTTTCGGTGAGTTAACGATTTAATGTTTTTGTGTGAAAGTTATTGTAGTGCTGTTCGCTGTAGGTCGTGTGTTAATATGAGTAAATTGGGGTACATTGGGTGGGCCTGAGGTTGTGGTGGAGGTGGACGAGTTACAGTTTGGGAAAAGGGAGTATCAGAGGGGTATGTCTTTGGTTGGTCTCTAGTCTCTGCTCTGGGTGTGGGGGGCTGTTATACCGGGGAGGGGGGAGGGGGGGTGAGGTGTTCAGGATGTGTTTTTAGGGTTGTGGAGGAACAGTTTAAGAGGGAATTAGTGGGGTTAATTGAGGAGTTTATAGAACCTGGTTCTACTGTAGTTTCTGATGCTTTTTCTTCTTGTAGGGGGTTGGGTGAAAGGGGGTACAGTCATTTAGTGGTGAACCATAGTTTAAAAATTATGAGACGGGGGCTTGTACGAATACCATAGAAGGGATGTGGGGGTCCTTTAAGTCAGTTCTTGGTAGGGGGAAGAGGTGCTCTTCTAACCTTCAGTCTCATTTAGATGAATACTGTTGACAGAAGGGTGCCCCTGAGGGCTTTTTTTTTTTTTTTTAAGGGCTATCAATAAGATGTACAGGCCGAAGGTGGTTAGTTAGGGTGGTTTGCGTGGGTGGGTGGCTGTGGATCAGTGGGAGGTTAGTTGTTGGTAGTGTTTGTGGGGGGAGGGGGAGGGGGGGGAGGATCTATATTGTAGCAATTTTTGTTGAGTTGTCGTGTGTGATTGAGATTTGTGTAATTTGTGATTGTTTTTTGTTTATAGATATTTTATTTTGGGGTGTGGGTGGGTTGAGTCTTTCTTTTAGTTGTGTGTTTTTTTGTTGGTGTTGGTGTTGGTGTTGGTGTGTGTGTGTGTGTGTGTGTGTGTGTGTGTGTGTGTGTGTGTGTGTGTGTGTGTGTGACCTAAGTTGCGGCGTCAGAACTTTGTTGTGGTAAGATTTCATTTTTCTTGTTTTAAGTGTATTTGTTGTGTGTTGTTGTGGCTGGTGGGGTGGTTCTGAATTGTGTGGTTTGTTGTATTGGTGATTTGGTATCGTGTGTTGGTTTGCAGGTATGTAGCTGAAGGGAAGTTTTAGATTCCAATTTGTGGTCGTATCTGTGGGTTTTTTGTTACCGGGAGTCGCTGTTGACCTATGTGGGTGAAGGTAACTGATCCCAATGGGTGGTTGTGGCTGTTCCAGTATCGGGAGTTGCCGTTGAGCTATATGAGTCAAGGGAAGTATTCAGTTCCAATTTGTGGGATCTGAAGCTGCTGTTGAGCTATATAGGTCAAGGGAAGTGTCCAATGCCAAAGGATATTGCGTTTAGTGGAATTTGGGGAGTTTTGTGTTGTACGTTTTTTTCGTCGTTTTGTGTGGTTTGGTATGGTGGTGTGTGTCTAAATTTGTTTATATTTACTATGTCCCCACCCAAAAACCCCCTACTTCCCAAACTTGTCCTGTTAGTTTCGTTACATTTTTTGTGGAACTTGCGTGTGTTGGTTTTTCAATGTATTTTTGTGTTTGTTGTCATGTTTACGTAATGATGTCATAGGCGTCATATTGGAATCGTAGTGACGGTCGTTTCCGCCATAGGTCAATGCTGATCAGTGGAATCGGACGCTTCCATATTTCCCGACTATTACAGACACAAACAAAATGGGCAAACAGAGGACACTGAAACAAGCAAATAATCCTAGTAAACATAGGTCCACAAACCAATGGTTTCCCTGATATGACGCACATACAAATTGCTCATGTCAATGTTACAACACTTTTAATGTCTAATGCTACATTTATTTTGAAAAACTACAAGTGACGTGTGAATGACAAAGTAATATATCACCCACGTTTGATTTTATCATTTGTTTCGGTCACTCTCAATCATCTTCACAACAAAGGAATTTCATCAGCAACCCATCTTGTCTACCCATTACAACAGATCATGGTACTGACAGTACTCTGATATGCTGTTCTGAGTAGACAAGACAGGTTTCTGATGCAATTCCTTAGATCTGAAGATGACCCAGAGTGACTGAAACCTGTTATCAAATAAAAAATGTGTGCAACTGAGATGGAACAACAATAAATGAGAATACCTTAAATATCTACTTGTATACAGTTGTTGAGCTCTCTCACGATAATAACGTCGAATATAGCGACAAAGGGTATCAGTTATAGCTCGACAATACCATTGCGACCCTGACCCCCTGACTTGAACTCGTTGGACTTTTTTTTTTTTTTTAATCCCGTGGGATTTTTGAATGTTCAATAGGAGATGTGCTGACGACTGCATGAACATTGACCGTGAGGAACACTCGCTTTCTTTAAGAAACATGATAGGAGAGATGTCAATAACTATTGGCCACTTTCCCTACTGACATTTTCCAAAATTTTCGAAAAGGTGGTGTATTCTGGAATAGTATCTCACCTCAGCAACAATAATACCTTGCACAAATCTCAGTTTGGATTTCTCAAGAGTTGCTCTATTGATAATGCCATTTACATTGACTCACAACCAAGTAAAAAAATAAATAAATAATTTAATTTAAAAAAATAAAAATAAAAAAATGAAAAAAGGGTGCCGGTTGGTATTTTCTGTGACCTATGTAAATCATTTGACTGTGTGAATCACAATATTCTCCTACATAAACTGACGTTTTATGGGATTGATGGTACAACCAACCAATGGATTATGTCATAGTAAACCAAAAGAACACAGAAAGTTCTACTTAACAATTCAATGAATTTAGTCTGAGGACATTGTTCTGACACGAGAAATTGTGTATGGGATTCCCCAAGGTTTAACCTTAGGTCAGCTATTGTTCCTCACATATATAAATGTTTTTCTATCTGATACACAACAAGCAGAATTAATTATTTTGTAGATGACACTAGTATTGTAATCAATCAAAGCATACATAAAGAAACAGAAGAAATGGTACACAAACTTTGTAAAAGTATCATTGACTTGTTTTCTGCAAATGGTCTCTACCTCAATTTTAAAAAGACACAACATATTCAGTTCTGCTCATTAGGGATACTACAGCAATGGCAAGTGTAACACTTGCTGAGGAAATATGAAGGTGGAAACTTCAGAATCCTTAGGTGCCTATACTGATGAGAATTTAAACCGAAAATGACTCATTCGGGAACACTTAAAACAACTTAGTTCAGCTATATTTGCACTTAGAATGATTTCAAATCTTAGAGAGAGTCAAATCAGTAAGTTAGCATATTTTCATTTGATAATGTCATAAGGAATAACGTCCTGGGGCAACACATCTGTAAGAAAAAGTCCAGAATGCTCAAAAACATACTATAAGAATGTGCCTACCCACTATCATCCTTTGGACATCTCTTTAAGGAGTTAAGCATTCTAACTACTGCTTCACAGTGTATTTATTTCCCCCTGAAGTTTGTTGTAAATAATCCACATTGCAGAAACAATGCTGCAGGAAATTACAATACCAGAAGGAAAAACGACATTCATCCTGCACATAAAGGTTGTCTTTAGTAAAAACAGGAGATGCATAATATTGCAACTACAATTTGTACACATGCTGTGTTTTGCCATTCCCTTTTGTTTCCAAATAAAGTACATATAGTGTACAACAAGTAGCCACACTCAGGAAGACATTCTTTCTGTTTATTTAAGGCTTGTTACCTAAAACACAAATACACAAATTAACAATTCTGTTTCTGAAATTTTGAATCTTATCATACTACAAATATTCTTGTAGGTCAGCTTTATCTTCAGGAAAGTATGCATATATGAGAGCAGTTCTTCAAAAAAATTAGAATGCATTCCTGTTTCAATTTCCTATGGGCCTACCACAAATTTCAATTGTGCAGCACATCATCAGGTACATTGCTTTTCTTAATAATATACTCATCTTGAACATTAACACATGCAGCAGAGGTTCAGTGGTAACATAGCAATGCTGAACAGTATCTGTTAAAGATATCAGCATGGCTTTCATCCAGATATTTGATGTGCATTGAACCACAGTAAATCCACTCACGCTTTAAAACCTAATAATCTTGAATCTGTGTTAAAGAAATACCAACAATAGGCACCATTGCTTTTACAATCACAAACCAGTGAGGGATACCAAGGTATCTTTAATTTCTCAACAACAATGGAATGAGAGCGCTACAACCATGTAGTATCACAAAAATCACTGTGTGCTCAATTACACTAGTTATAAACCGCGCGCATCTGTCTAACCTCAAAACAAGAATAGTATGGACAAAATTCGTGGAGCGAAGCTTATCAGTAGTTGATTGAAAAGACAAAGTGACATACCACAGATTGCTTCGGTACACATACTAAAAAAAACAGCACTCAGGAGTATATAACGAGTAGGGCATAATAATGGGGAAACCAGCCTACAAATCAATATCCTTCACACATGAAACAACGATGCGAGGGATGTGAAAACTCTTGAGATACCAGACACATCTTATTTCAGAGGAAATAATACTGAATATGCATGGATCCAGACTACTGAATTTCTATTAGTAAACGCCAAAAGTTTCAAACATAAAACATTACAATTACAGAACATCAACTGGCACATATTATGTGCAAGACAATCAGCGAAACGAGACAGCAATAAATTTTGTACCTGGAATTGGGTAGTCGTTCCATCATCTTCTTTGACTTCACAACCTTCAAACGAAGGCACTACAGCAGCAACTTCACCAGACGGGGTAGTGAACACCACCTGTTGCTGCTCATGGTCTGAGTGTTGTTCCTGATTCTCACTCACGGTCAAACTGTTTGTCTGCACATCTTGTTGAGCGTGTTGATGTTGCTCGTGTTTCACTTCACTTCCATCGACAAATATTTTAAGGCCCAAAGCTTCAGCATCTTCGGTCATGAATCGCACAGCTCCCTGGGATTCCTCATCGTTCTGGAAAATCAGCCTGAAATTACTGGCACCACCTGCTTCCAGAGTGGTAGGAAGTGCTTCCGCCACCTCCACCGCTGTTGCCTCATTCGTTGGAACAACAAAGCTAGCGTCCGCGGCTACCGCGGTGTCAGCGCCACCGTCATCGACGGACTGTGTTACACCGACACTTTGTAAAGCCTGTTGCAACAGTTCGGCGTTTAGGTCGCCGAAGGCATTGTCTCCTGCTTCGTTTTGCAATATTATTGCCTGTCCATCGAGAAACAAGACTCGCGTCGCTTGCGCCTGAAGATTTGCCATCGTATGTGGTGGTATTACACATTGCCGTCCACGGTAGTTGCCAACCGGAACCACCCACTCATTCACTTGCCAAAAATGGACTCTGTAATTGACTAGTTGACCCCTCGCACAATCCGTAAAACATAAACTATCGTCTCCCAAACACACCGCTCAGACCCACAACATCCATTTTCTAATCCATAGACTCGCTGACCAAAGACCTTCGGAAATAGTTCAAAGATCTTCAGAATCAGAGACTATAAAACAAATACTTATTTGCAGCCCAGGTACCACAGGCATGAATTTCTTGCTCGTGCATCCTCTCACCTCCTACTACCTACTCGTGTAAGTTAACGTACATCTGGAAACACTCTACTTGCACACTGTCGTGCCAGCTTACGTGAAAATTACGAAAGCTGAAAGGTGTTCTACTTTCTTGCACAATGTCACCATTACCTACGAGCTAAGCAACTACCGATAGATGGATCTGCTCTCTGCTCTGATTCATTCGAGAGCACAGATCCAAAGTCGTTAGTTCAAGCGCGTGAGAAGTTAGCGTCGTACCAAAATATTACGTTTAGTCTTCAACTATTTAAATAAATGGACACACTTCGTGTGCCATGATCGCAATGTAGATGTCTTTTAGTGTTCGAATATGACCGGTTACAATGAAAAAGCGTCGTCTACACTGATCGCGGTATACGAAATGATTTTCAACCATACCGATCGACCCACTGTACAGCATGTGTACCTTACAGAGTAAGTAAATACGTTCTAAAGTGACAAGATTTTCTTAAACAGCGAGATATAAATATCACTGTAGCATTCAGAGACACCGTATAATCACATATTTGTAACAAATATCGTTTGAACTGATTAAGTGGATTAAAAAAATATTGAAACTGAGAATGTGATGTTACTGACAGACATATTACTGCAGAATAGTCATCGCTTTTATATGAGAAAATAAAGAAAATTCTCACTGAAAGGAAAAACAATTACGATTCACTGTTAATTTCACTATCTATTAAAAAACGAAACATTTTCTTGCACAACTAGAACAAAAAATCTGTAAAGGCCAATTTATACTAAACGTCAAAGGACCGTCATGTTACATCACGTCACATCACTGTCATGACAAGGTATATTCATGCTGGACCTCATATCGAGTCCTGTCAATTCGCTTAAGCCAAAGCCCCAACAGTGATAGTGAGGCAACGAGATACCATCCATGATACAAAAAGTCGGAGTAGAGTAGAGTATCAGAAGTGAGGAAAGTAATGACGATAAAGGTAATTTATCGCCAGAATAAACTTCATGCCATGTATTCTTGACCACTTTTGTGTTGTAGTGTGCTGAGAAGTAAAACAGCATTTCAAAACATCGACATATGTTTGCTAAGGAAAAAACTTTTAAGAGACAGTAAAATGAAAATGAGAGAGGTAGAAAAAAGTAAGTGAATTGTTTTCTTATTTCAAAAGTGATCACCATAACTGTTAACACATTTATCATGCTTTCAGGCAAGATAGTCAACGCCTGCATGGAAAAATGTTTGCAATTGCCTATGGATCCATGTTTGTACTTAGGATTGCACCACCTCATCTGAAGAAAATTGACAGCCATAACTGTCATTCTTCTAGCATTCAAAAACATCGAAATTGCATCGGAGGGTTCAGGTTTATGGAAAATGACTAAGGGTTTCCCAATGAAACTTTCCCAGTATACTAGACACGACCTTGTAAACATGTGGCCCCACATATGAGTAGACTGCAGAAGTTGTGTTGCGAAGCCCTTACACAGTCTCGATCACTCTCCACACTTCGATGTTAGAACCCAGAAGATCTATAGTCATGGCCATCAATATGCTTCAGACGGGTGGGATGGGGGGGGGGGGGGGTGCACTCCTGATTACGATCATAGATCCATAGGCAACCACACAGATTTTTCTGTGAAGCTATCGACGTTTTTACCTACAGTGGGCTAAATGTTATAGTGATTATTCTTGAAATAATCATCAGTTTACTTACTATTTCCCATGTGTCTAGTTCTCACTTGACTGCCCTGTTAATATATAAAGAAATCCAACAATATTTATAAAGAATAATGATTTACTTTATCCACTGTTTTTGGTTTTTCCATAACTAATAAACTATTAAAGAACTGTATTTATATCCTCCATCAGAACTGATTTTTCACTTAACATATTATTTCATTAGAACTGCTACCTCAACTTATGTTCTTCTTTATATACAATGTGGGCATTAGCTCTGTTTTCTAATTGTAAAACATAAATAATTTTTCGCCTTCAGATATCTGTCCTCGTTTTTGGAAGAGCACGCAATGGAACAAAATATCGAACTCATCATGGAACAGTTGCAATTTGGCACAAAGCAAAGCAGATAAAGAAGACACGAAGTACACAATCCACTACTTACCACGTATGAGTGTGACAAAAATAGGTTACATTCCGATGTTAACAGACGACGAGACCGTCAAAACTTTCTTCCTGAGAAGTCTTGAGGTGACGGTCCGTTGATGGTTTATGTGAATGGCACCATTTGAAATTCATTGTGTAATCATCTGAAGTGATGTGACATGACAGCCAATGAGAATTGGCCTTTAGAGTTAACTAATTCACTTAAAATGTTATTTCATGAAAACTGCTTCATCAACTTACATTCTTAAGACCAGCTCATTCTTGCCATCATCTTGCGTCACGTCAAAACATTCAAAAACGCTTTTCAAATGGTGGCGTTTACACAGGCGCTCAAAGGATCTTCACGTCATTTCATCTCACGTCAACGTTAAGGTTTCTAAGGAACGAAGTGTTGACCTGGTTGTTGTTTGCTAACATAAAAAATTCACTTATCTTTTCTGCATTCATTCATGTTATAGACGTGGATTTCGTGCTTTTGTTTCATCTTAGTATTATTATTTTGCTTTGTTTCGTAGCAAATTTCAAATGTTCCACGATGACTCATAGTTTCTTCCACTGAGTATTCTCCCATAAGCGAGGTCGGTAGGGTTACCAGACACTCCATTTGCAAGTTGGGGAGGGGAAGGTAGGTGGTGGGGAGAGGGGGGCAGGTAATTTTGAATAAGTCCAACACATACTACAGATAGTCAGTATTTTACTTTCGGTGCAGAAAATCGAGCCCATCTACCTCGACAGGGTTCTTCACGTCAATCACCTTCACTCTGTGAGACTACATACTGGTTCAGTTGATGAAAATCACCATAGAAGAAGCACCAACTAGTACCTAGCTCGTGGAGGCCACATTGCTCAAACTTAGAAACAGTGTCTGCATGTTCATAAGAAAATATCAGGCGGTTGGGATTCTATCCACTTGTGTAAAAGTTTTAAAGTTCATTTAATTCTGACATGTTGCCACTGAAACAAATTTAAGATGACTACCAAGTCCACAATTATTGCCATAAAACGTTTATCATTGCAAGTTTACTTTTGTTCTGCTACACGTCTTCACACGCAAAGCAGCCAAAATTTACACGTCCACCCCGAATAAATTCCCTAACTAAACAGTCACTGACCCACAGCTAGTAATGAGTTACTACATCAGCTCGTTGAATACCTTTCTATAAAGGAAGTGATCGCCTAATGTTCTGTAAGATTCACGAAACACCCCAAATGGCGTCGTTCACCGACCAAAATTTTCGCCTACAAAGAACTTCCAAAGTTATTCACATAAAAATATCAAAATTTAACTGCATGGTTTAAAACTGTAGTCACTTCACATTTGCGGTCAAGGGATAAAAAGAATGAATGATTTGTTTCATCTTGGACGAAATTTGAGTGGCACAATTCCACATGTTCTGTTCAATAACACAGCTAATGAACGACTCCTAGATTCAACTGCAGCACAAAGCCCTCACTAAGTGTGGAAAATTTATAATTCTCATTGGCTAATGATCTGAACAGCCTGTCAGAAATGCTCTTGTCCTCAAATGCCTACATGTAGTCAGGTAAATTCATCCAATACTATTATAAAAAGTAAATATGATGAGTTTCTAAATTTACTAATCCACATTTAAATCAAAAGCAAAACCAAGTCCAAATTATTCCCAGATAATATATTAATTCATTTAACTCATAACTTTCATTCTGGCTGCTTTCACACTAAAGCGCACACATTGGATTCCGTCATATGAGTCACAATCACACAAGATTTACCCATGTATACTTTTACATACTTTTCAATAAAATAAAACATCCTTTCTTCACATATGTCCTCGCACACACTCTGTCACTCATTCCAAAACATCTTCACGAGAAAACATAATTTAATAACATTTGAGATACTTACTTTTATATCAGCAGATCATTGTAGCCAAAAGAAAGAAAAAGGAGTTTCCCTTAACTGATATTTCAGTCCTAGTTCTAGAGGAGATGATAAGCAAATATATTAAAACATCTAACACTCTTTCATAGTAAGTGTAAATTTATTATCACTTTTAGGAAAAATTTTATATCTCGTGAAGTATGGTGCCCAGTGCCCGCCTGGCTAACCATGCGGTGTAATGCACTGCTTTCTGGATGGGAAGGCATGCTGGTCCCTGGCTGGCCAGTCTGTGGATGGTTTTTAACGCGGTTTTCCATCTGCCGTGCACGCTGGTTCCTGTTATTTAGCCTCAGTTACACTATATCAGCAACTGCTGTCCAAACACTTTCTCCATGTTCGCGTACACCATAATTACTCTACCATGCAAACATTGGGGCTACACTCGTGTGGTGTGAGACATTCCCAGAAGGTCCTCTGGTGGCCAAACTAAACAAGAATCCTGGGTTTGGTGTGGGGCTGTAGCCTGTTATGGGGTTGTGTACCACTGAGGGCTACAGGGGGACAAAGAATCTCCATCGTCTCTAGGTCGCCAGTTCCATACAATACAATACAATGGTGCATAGTAGTTTAAGATTTTAACAGTAGAATTTTTTAGCAACATCAGACTGTATACAAAGTATGAAGTCAATTGGAGCAAAATTAATAATATTTCCTTCAGAGTCACAGGAAGTGTGAATACTGATTTTAATTGTACGCCAGTATGGTTCAGAGCCCAAGTGCACAGCATCAGCTGCACTTACACCTGGGCAACAAAAAAAGCGAATATCCTACCTGGTTACAGGACAAAACACAGTCTACGATCACGTACTCCACTGCTAAGAATAATAACTCAGAATAGTATGCTGTTTCACATGGCGTTAAAAGATTCTTTCGTTTTACTGTCCAATTTTTTTAATTTGAAGCTATTCCGAATTATATTTCTTGGAATAGATATAATCTTAAAAATTATCTTCTTGAAAAATGACTTTGTTGTAGTTTCTTTGGTTGTATTGAAGTTCGTGAATTTTGGCAATGCTTGACCTTCCAAACCAAGTCAACAATCAGTGATACAAACTGACATCACTGTCTCCAGCGTCACCACTCTGATTCATATATCATTTGTAGTGTGTTAGTACTCTATTACTATTAATAAGTCAATATCATTCACCGACCATGGCCAGACTGATTGTATCACATCTTAGTTACTAGGAATTAAAACCACTGATAAAACTAAGATAACAGACAAGAACCATTACACAGCATTTTACAGCTCTTAAAGTTTTTCAATTTGTGACTTCACGTGTGGTGGCATCATGTTGACCAGTCTTCAGTTCGACTTATGAATCAAAATTCATTTATGGAATATAGTGGCTTCTGCTTGGGCACACACATTGGTCTAGCTTTTAACATCCTCAGTGGCAGTGTCTGAACATCCGATGGTGGGTATTCAAATATCTTCAGGGGGAGTAGTGTCCAGTCTCTTACTTAGACAACAGCTGGCATGTCAATGTCGTTCTCATTTGATGTGTACTAGTTTTGAATCTGATGTCGTTTGCAGAAGGGTCCTTGATTTCCTTTTTTATAGGCAAGAGGTTGAAAACAAACTGCCTAAATATTGTCCCAACTGCTTGAAAATTGATTTAGAGTCGTTAAATTTCTTTTTGGAAGATATTATTCTTAAAATCCATATCACACATATGCAATCTTAGGCCTGCTGTTTTGGGTATACAGGTTTTGAGTTTTAACGTTATTTTAAGTGTATTACGTTACATATTAATAGCAACCATATATACTAGTGTCGAACATAAATTTAGTAGCTCTTGTGAGCTGTAGGTAATAGAATATTACTTCTATTGCCTGGATCAATTTTGTAAAAAGATTGTAAACAACAGTGAGCGAGAAGTGTTTGAGCTGCTGTAGGAATGTAAGTTTTGGGGTTCTATACAGCTGTTGTGACAGATGGTTACATTGTGGGGAATGTAGTGGCATGGGAACTGCGGAAATAAAGGGGTCTCTTCCATGGTATTGGAAAGTATGTTGAAGGGACAGGTAAATAGCTGAACAGCTGTGGACGATTAGAACCATTAAGGCTGAACTGGAGCAGATGATGAGGTTAAGGGGGGGAGAAAGGAGAAGGCAGGTGGGAAGTGGTAGCAAGGAAGATGGACCACAGAAAGAGAACAGTATCTTGCTACTTCAGTTAACTAATGAAGAGGGTCAGGTAGATGAATGAGTAGTTAATACTCACCAGACATTCACCATGGAACCAATTGTTTAAAAAAGGTGGAAACTAGGAGGAAATTTCTCTTGTTAGACAGTAGCCGCGCAAGAAGTGATGGCCACATCTTGCAGGAAAAAATTGGTGGCAGATACTAGATCACAAGTTTTCTTAAACCCAGTTCATGTTTTAACCATGTGATGGAGAAGGTCGGATCATTGTCCAAGGATTTTGCAAAGAAGGATCATGTTGTGATGAGGGTGGAGCAGGAAAAAGTATCAATAGATATCAGGGCTACAGTGTTGAGTGTGACCTGCTAAAAATAGCATCTGCAATGAATCTTACAAATGTTGGATTGGTTCCTGTTTTCATGTGGTATGATCAGCCCCAACTGAACAACTATGTCAGGATGGCCAATATGGAGTTACATCAGATGCTTTGTGTGGGTACTTCGTCAGGCATAGCCTGCATCTCAGTAGGAAAGGGGGGGGTAAATTGGCTGGAATGATAGCAAAATCTTTGAGGATGGGCACTAAAACTCGTAGGAGTACCTCTTTTTAGGCTAAGATAAATGCCCAACAATTCAACATTAAACAGAATTAAGTGCAATGAGAATCTCAGACAGGGAGGTACTAGAGAAGTTAAAATATCACAAGATTCTCATAAAAGTACAGTGGAAAATAATATTAGTATATTGCACCAGAACATCAGGGAATAAAAAAAAACAAAGTAGATGAGCTTCCTGTCCATTTAGAAGATTTAGAGACTGAGGGTGGAATAGATGTACTATGCCTGTCTGAACACCGTAAGTCACAGATGTGGAAAAGATAAATTTAGGTGGATATAACCTTTCAGCACATGTAAGTAGAGAAACTATGGAGAGAGGAGTAGTCACCATATACGTTAAATTTTTGATAATGTGAAAAATTTAGAAACTAAAAAATTTTGTGAAGAGCATGTGCCTGTGAGCTTAAATTAAATAATGGTACTTTTATGACTGTAGCTGTGTATAGGACGCAATTGGGAAATCTTCAGCTATTTCTGAAAAATTTGGATTCTTTGTTGTGCCATCTGTCAGACAGAGCGAAGAGAATTATTGTTTGTGAAAATTTAAATGTAGATTTTCTCAAACAGTCTGATAGAAGGAATGGTTTGTTGCACAGCTAGTTACAGTATATAACATAGTCCCACACAGTAATCTAAAACAGTCCTCCAGAGTAGTGTGTTCAATTAACGATAATAGCTTGAATTTTTGGGAAAGTTCATGTCTAGGAGCCCGACATTCATTTAAAATGTGACCTATTGCATGATACCATTAACAATATATTTGAAAACACTTTCCCTAAGAAAACAGTGAATCCATCTAAAAAGCCATGGCTTACTAAAGGGATAAATGCATCTTGTAAACAGAAAAGGGAAATGTATCTTATAGCCAGAAGGAGTAATGACCCAAAACTGTGTAACATTATAAAAACTGTTGCACTATATTAAGAACAGTTATTAAAAAGTCCATAAGTATGTGCCTTATGTCTGAGGTTATCAACTCTGATAATAAAATTTAAATACAGTTTGTAATATTGTTAAAATTGAATAAAAGGGAAATTCGGCAACTGAGAGCACAGAAAGTCTGTATTTCTATCAAACTCAATTAAAAGTTTGTTAACAAAAAGTCAAAAGTAGAAAATATTTTCAATAATCATTTTTTATGTGTTGTAGGGAAAATAGGATTCAACTGTTTATTAGAAAATACAAGGCTGTGTGTGGAAGAGGTAACACCTATACAATTTGATAAAACTGAAATGCAATCCACCTCTCCTACTGAAAGTAGGAAAATAAAAAATTCACTCAAAAGTAAAAGCTCACATGCAATTCATGACATTTCCAACAAGTACTAAAAGCTTGTTCCCAACAGATAAGTAGGATTCTCAGTCACATATATAGTAGCTCCATGAAACAAGGCATTTTTCCAGATGGTGTAAAATATGGTGGTGTTAAACCATTGCCTGAAAAAGGTGATAGACTCGATACTAACAACTACCACCCAATTTCACTTCTGACAGCCCCATCTAAAAATCTTGAAAAAGTAATGTATTCAAGAGTAGCTTCACACATCTGTGAAAATGAAGTATTAACAAAATGTCAGTTTTGTTTTCTCAAAGGCTTTTCAACAGAAAATTCTATACATGCTTTCACTGATCAAATATTAAATACTCTGAATAACTGAACATCATCCGTTGGGGTTTTTGTGATCACTCAATGGCTTTTGATGGTGCGAATCATGAAATTCTTTTAGAGAAGGTCTTAAGGTATAAGTGGGACAGTGTACAAATGGTTTAATTCATATTTAACTGGAAGAATGGTGAAGATTTAAGTAACAGTACAGACAGTTTGTAAAAATCAGCAGAGTCTTCTGATTTGGGAGGTATCTAGAATGGTGTTCCACAGGCTTCAGTCTTGGGTCCCATATTGTTCTTAATATATATTAATTATGTGCCAGTCTATATTAATGAAGATGCAAAGCTACTTCTTTTTGATGATGATACAAATATAGTAATCACACCCAACAAACAAGAATTAGCTGAAGAAATTGTAAGTAATAACTTCCATAAAATAATTTCATGGTTCTATGCTAATGGACTCTCACCAAATTTTGAAAAAAAAACACAGTATGTACAGCTCTGTGCATTAAGTAGCATAACACCATTGATATATATAGGCTCTGAACAGAAGTCTGTGGTTAAGGAAGAATATTCAAAATTTCTGGGTTTGTGCATTGATGAGAAATTGAATTGAAAGAAACACATTGCTGATCTGCTGAAACGCTTGGGTTCAGTTACTTATGCTAATAGGTTACTGCAAATTTTGGTGATAAACATGTCAGTAAATTAGCCTACTATGCCTATTTTCATTCACTACTTTCATACAGCATCATATTTTGAGGTAATTCATCGTTAAGAGAAAAAGAATTCATTGCCAAAAAGTGTGTAATCAGAATAATAGCTGAAGCCCACCCAAAACCACCTTGCAGACATTTATTTATGAAACTCAGGATATTCACAGTACCCTCACAATACATATATTCACTTACGAAATTTGTTATTAATAACCCATGTCAATGCAAAAATAATAGCAAAGTGCATAGCTGCAACACCAAAAGAAAGGATGATCTTCACTATTCTGGTTTAAATCTGTTTCACCATTTACTAACTAGCGTTAAAAGTCTGACAAAAAGCCTACCAGCATTTAAAAACAAATTAAAAGAATATCTGAATGAAAACTCCTTCTACTCAATAGACGAATTTTGAGATATGAATTAGTATTTGTTAAAAAAATATTGTGTAAAGAAAACTTGTGTTTAATTGACAAATCCCATGTAATTACAAAATGTTATATTCACGACCTATGGAACAAGCATTAATGCAATGTAACAGCCTTCTTTTGTAGGAGCAATATATTGTTACTTACAATATAGGGTCCCCACAGCAGCAGTCTATATGTGATAGGACTGTAGAACAGTGCATACTATATAGTGATTAAGTACTCATATGTTGTCACACATATAAGCTTCCTGAGAAGATAAATAACTCGAGACCTTAGAACATGCAGGTGCAGTATTTTCGATCCATATCAACTTATCGTCAGTTGTGATTCCCAGGAGTTGGACACTATTGACATTGCTATGGTTCCAGAATCATTTCTAGATCTTATTTTCATTTAATTTCATTTTGTTTGTTTTGTACCACTTTTTGACTACTGGATCTTCAAACAAATATCAGCGTCTTTTAATGCTTCAGCTGAATTTCCACCATTAGTCATTAATGTTGTATCATCTGCAAAGAGCAGAGTATGATAATCATAACTTATGTCACTGATAAATTTTAAAAAGGAGCAGAGGTCCAAGTACAGAAAGCTGCGGTATGTGGTGTTCATGTCCCATTTCAGAATACTTCACTTCCTAGATAGGAACACTCTGCCACCTGTCTCTTACGTAAGATGACATAATCTCAAAAACGACAATTTTATACCATAAGATTTTCATTTTTCCAGCAATATCTTATGAGAGATGCAATTGAACGTCTTGCTTCGTTGTAAGGACTTGTTTTTGTTGTGGTCTTCAGTCCAGAGACTGGTTTGATGCAGCTCTCCATGCTACTCTATCCTGTGCAAGCTACTTCATCACCCAGTACCTACTGCAACCTACATCCCTCTGAATCTGTTTAGTGTATTCATCTCTTGGTCTCCCTCTACGATTTTTACCCTCCACGCTTCACTCCAATATTAAACTGGTGATCCCTTGATGTCTCAGAATATGCACTACTAACCAATCCCTTCTTCTAGTCACGCTGTGCCACAAATTTCTCTTCTCTCTAATTCTATTCAATACATCCTCATTAGTTATGTGATCTACCCACCTAATCTTCCACACATGGCTACACTATATACAAACTCCATACAAATACTTTCAGTAACGACTTCCTGGCACTTAAATCTATTATCGATGTTAACAAATTTCTCTCCTTGCCATTGCCAGCTACATTTTATATACTCTCTACTTCGACCATCATAAGTTATGTTGCTCCCCAAATAGCAAAACTCCTTCACTACTTTAAGCGTCTCATTTCCTAATCTAATTCCCGCAGCGTCACCCAATTTAATTCGACTACAGTCCATTATCCTCGTTTTGCTTTTGTTGATGTTCATCTTATATTCTCCTTTCAAGACACTGTCCATTCCATTCAGCTGCTCTTCCAAGTCCTTTGCTGTCTCTGACAGAATTACAATGTCATCAGCGAACCTCAAATTTTTTATTTCTTCTCCATGAATTTTAATTCCTACTCCGAATTTTTCTTTTGTTTCCTTTACTGCTTGCTCAATATACAGATTGACTAACATTGGGGCCAGGCGGCAACCCTGTCTCACTACCTTCCCAACCCTTTCATGCCCCTCAACTCTTATAACTGCCATCTGGTTTCTGTACAAATTGTAAATATCCTTTCACTCCCTGTATTTTACCGCTGCCACCTTCAGAATTTCAAAGAGTATTCCAGTCAATGTTGTCAAATGCTTTCTCTAAGTCTATAAATGCTAGAAGCGTAGGTATGCCTTTCCTTAATCTTTCTTCTAAGATAAGTCGTAAGGTCAGTATTGCCTCACGTGTTCCAACATTTCTACAGAATCCAAACTGATCTTCCCTGAGGTCGGCTTCTACCAGTTTTTCCATTCATCTGTAAAGAATTCGTGTTAGTATTTTGCAGCCGTGACTTATTAAACTGACAGTTCGGTAATTTTCACATCTGTCAATACCTGCTCTCTTTGGGATTGGAATTATTATATTCCCGAGGGCATGCAGCTTTACTGTATGATTACATGATGATGGCGTCCTCTTGGGTAAAATATTCCGGAGGTAAAATAGTCCCCCATTCGGGTCTCCGGGCGGGGACTACTCAAGAGGATGTCGTTATCAGGAGAAAGAAAACTGGCGTTCTACGGATCGGAGCGTGGAATGTCAGATCCCTTAATCGGGCAGGTAGGTTAGAAAATTTAAAAAGGGAAATGGATAGGTTGAAGTTAGATATAGTGGGAATTAGTGAAGTTCGGTGGCAGGAGGAACAAGACTTCTGGTCAGGTGACTACAGGGTTATAAACACAAAATCAAATAGGGGTAATGCAGGAGTAGGTTTAATAATGAATAGGAAAATAGGAATGCGGGTATGCTACTACAAACAGCATAGTGAACGCATTATTGTGGCCAAGATAGATACGAAGCCCACACCTACTACAGTAGTACAAGTTTATATGCCAACTAGCTCTGCAGATGATGAAGAAATTGAAGAAATGTATGATGAAATAAAAGAAATTATTCAGACTGTGAAGGGAGACGAAAATTTAATAGTCATGGGTGACTGGAATTCGAGTGTAGGAAAAGGGAGAGAAGGAAACATAGTAGGTGAATATGGATTGGGGGACAGAAATGAAAGAGGAAGCCGCCTGGTAGAATTTTGCACAGAGCACAACATAATCATAACTAACACTTGGTTTAAGAATCATGAAAGAAGGTTGTATACATGGAAGAACCCTGGAGATACTAAAAGGTATCAGATAGATTATATAATGGTAAGACAGAGATTTAGGAACCAGGTTTTAAATTGTAAGACATTTCCAGGGGCAGATGTGGACTCTGACCACAATCTATTGGTTATGACATGTAGATTAAAACTGAAGAAACTGCAAAAAGGTGGGAATTTAAGGAGATGGGACCTGAATAAACTAAAAGAACCAGAGGTTGTACAGAGATTCAGGGAGAGCATAAGGGAGCAATTGACATGAATGGGGGAAATAAATACAGTAGAAGAAGAATGGGTAGCTTTGAGGGATGAAGTAGTGAAGGCAGCAGTGGATCAAGTAGGTAAAAAGACGAGGGCTAGTAGAAATCCTTGTGTAACAGAAGAAATATTGAATTTAATTGATGAAAGGAGAAAATATAAAAATGCAGTAAGTGAAACAGGCAAAAAGGAATACAAACGTATCAAAAATGAGATCAACAGGAAGTGCAAAATGGCTAAGCAGGGATGGCTAGAGGACAAATGTAAGAATGTAGAGGCCTATCTCACTAGGGGTAAGATAGATACCGCCTACAGGAAAATTAAAGAGACCTTTGGAGATAAGAGAACGACTTGTATGAATATCAAGAGCTCAGATGGAAATCCAGTTCTAAGCAAAGAAGGGAAGGCAGAAAGGTGGAAGAAGTATATAGAGGGTCTATACAAGGGCGATGTACTTGAGGACAATATTATGGAAATGGAAGAGGATGTAGATGAAGATGAAATGGGAGATATGATACTGCGTGAAGAGTTTGACAGAGCACTGAAAGACCTGAGTCGAAACAAGGCCCCCGGAGTAGACAATATTCCATTGGAACTACTGACGGCCGTGGGAGAGCCAGTCCTGACAAAACTCTACCATCTGGTGAGCAAGATGTATGAAACAGGCGAAATACCCACAGACTTCAAGAAGAATATAATAATTCCAATCCCAAAGAAAGCAGGTGTTGACAGATGTGAAAATTACCGAACTATCAGCTTAATAAGTCACAGCTGCAAAATACTAACACGAATTCTTTACAGACGAATGGAAAAACTAGTAGAAGCCAACCTCGGGGAAGATCAGTTTGGATTCCGTAGAAACACTGGAACACGTGAGGCAATACTGACCTTACGACTTAGCTTAGAAGAAAGATTAAGGAAAGGCAAACCTACGTTTCTAGCATTTGTAGACTTAGAAAAAGCTTTTGACAATGTTGACTGGAATACTCTCTTTCAAATTCTGAAGGTGGCAGGGATAAAATACAGGGAGCGAAAGGCTATTTACAATTTGTACAGAAACCAGATGGCAGTTATAAGAGTCGAGGGACATGAAAGGGAAGCAGTGGTTGGGAAGGGAGTAAGACAGGGTTGTAGCCTCTCCCCGATGTTGTTCAATCTGTATATTGAGCAAGCAGTAAAGGAAACAAAAGAAAAATTCGTAGTAGGTATTAAAATTCATGGAGAAGAAATAAAAACTTTGAGGTTCGCCGATGACATTGTAATTCTGTCAGAGACAGCAAAGGACTTGGAAGAGCAGTTGAACGGAATGGACAGTGTCTTGAAAGGAGGATATAAGATGAACATCAACAAAAGCAAAACAAGGATAATGGAATGTAGTCTAATTAAGTCGGGTGATGCTGAGGGAATTAGATTAGGAAATGAGGCACTTAAAGTAGTAAAGGAGTTTTGCTGTTTGGGGAGCAAAATAACTGATGATGATCGAAGTAGAGAGGATATAAAATGTAGGCTGGCAATGGCAAGGAAAGCGTTTCTGAAGAAGAGAAATTTGTTAACATGCAGTATTGATTTAAGTGTCAGGAAGTCATTTCTGAAAGTATTCGTATGGAGTGTAGCCATGTGTGGAAGTGAAACATGGACGATAAATAGTTTGGACAAGAAGAGAATAGAAGCTTTCGAAATGTGGTGCTACAGAAGAATGCTGAAGATTAGATGGGTAGATCACATAACTAATGAGGAAGTATTGAATAGCATTGGGGAGAAGAGAAGTTTGTGGCACAACTTGACCAGAAGAAGGGATCGGTTGGTAGGACATGTTCTGAGGCATCAAGGGATCACCAATTTAGTATTGGAGGGGAGCGTGGAGGGTAAAAATCGTAGAGGGAGACCAAGAGATGAATACACTAAGCAGATTCAGAAGGATGTAGATTGCAGTAGGTACTGGGAGATGAAAAAGCTTGCACAGGATAGAGTAGCATGGAGAGCTGCATCATACCAGTCTCAGGACTGAAGACCACAACAACAACAACAACATATTCTTCTTGAAGTCTGAGGGTATTTCGCCTGTCTCATATCTTGCTCACTAGATGGTAGAGTTTTGTGAGGCCTGGCTCTCCCAAGGCTGTCAGTAGTTCTAATGGAATGTTGTCTACTCTGGGGCCTTGTTTCGACTTAGGTCTTACAGTGCTCTGTCAAACTCTTCACGCAGTATCATATCACCTTTTCATCTTCATCTACATTCTCTTCCATTTCTATAATATTGTCCTCAAGAACATCGCCCTTATATAGACCATCTATATACTCCTTCCACCTTTCTGCTTTCCCTTCTTTGCTTAGATCTGGGTTTCCATTTGAGCTCTTGATATTCATACAAGTGACTCTCTTTTCTCCAAACGTCTTTTTAATTTTCCTGTAGGCAGTATCTATCTTACTCCTAGTGATATGCACCTTTACATCCTTACATTTGTCCTCTAGCCATCCCTGCTTAGCCATTTTGCACTTCCTGTCGATCTCATTTTTGAGACATTTGTATTCCTCTTTGCCTGCTTCACTTACTGCATTTTTATATTTTCTCCTTTCATCAATTAAATTCAATATCTCTTCTGTTACCCAAGGATTTCTGTTAGCCTTCGTCTTTTTACCTACTTGATCCTCTACTACCTTCACTATTTCGTCTCTCAAAGCTACCCGTTCTTCTTCTACTGTATTTCTTTCCCCCATTCTTGTCAATCGTTCCCTAATGCTCTCCCTGAAGCTCTCTACACCTATTGTTCTTTCAGTTTATCCAGGTCCCATCTCCTCAAATTCCCACCTTTTGCAGTTTCTTCAGTTTTAATCTACAGTTCATAACCAATAGATTGTGGTCAGAGTCCACATCTGGCCCTGGAAATGTCTTACAATTTAAAACCTGGTTCCTGAATCTCTGACTTACCATTATATAATCTATCTGAGACGTTCCAGTACCTCCAGGCTTCTTCCATGTATACAACCTTCTTTTACGATTCTTGAACCAAGTGTCAGACATGATTAAGTTATGCTCTGTGCAAAATTCTACCAGGCAGCTTCCTCTTTCATTTCTTCCCCCCAATCCATATTCACCTACAACGTTTCCTTCTCTCTCTTTTCCTACTATCGAGTTCCAGTCACCCATGACAAATGTTCGTCTCCCTTCACTAGCTGAATAATTTCTTTTATCTCATCATACATTTCATCAATCCCTTCGTCATCTGCAGAGCTAGCTGACATATAAACTTGTACTACTGTGGTAGGCGTGGGCTTCGTGTCTATCTTGGCCACAATAATGTGTTCACTATGCTGTTTGTAGTAGCTAACCCGCATTCCTATTTTCCTATTCATTACTAAACCTACTCCTGCATTACCTCTATATGATTTTGTGTTTATAACCCTGTAGTCACCTGACCAGAAGTCTTGTTCCTCCTGCCACCGAACTTCACTAATTCCCACCATATCTAACTTTAACCTATCCATTTACCTTTTCAAATTTTCTTATGTACCTGCCCGATTAAGGGATCTAACATTCCATGCTCCTATCCGTAGAACGCCAGTTTTATTTCTCCTGATTTCTGAGATCTGATTGCGTGACTATTTTACTTCCGGAATATTTTACCCAAGAGGATGCCATCATCATTTAACCATACAGGAAAGCTGCGTGCCCTCAGGAAAAATTACAGCTGTAGTTTCCCCTTGCTTTCAGCCATTCTCAGTACCAGCACAGTAAGGCCATTTTGGTTAGTGTTACAAGGCCAGATCAGTCAATCATCCAGACTGTTGCCCCTGCAACTACTGAAAAGGCTGCTGCTCCTCTTCAGGAACCACATGTTTGTCTGGCCTCTCAACAGATACCCCTCCATTGTGGTTGCACCTACGGTACGGCTGTCTGTATTGCTGAGGGACGCAAGCCTCCCCACCAACGGCAAGGTCCATGGTTCATGGGGGGAAGGTGTAGGTACTTAAAGCCAAGCAATTCTTTTCTTTAAATGCCTCCACTACTTTTTTCATTATGTCAAGCATTACAGTAAAAGTAGATTTCCTTTTTCTAAATCCATGGTGGTCGTCCAGAGTAAGGTTGTCTTTGAAATAACATAACAGTTGATTCTTCATTACAGTTTCAGTCACTTTTGCTAGTTTAGATCCTATGGAAACTGGTCTGTAGCTGGAGTTACTGTAAGGCTCATCTTCTTTATATACTGGTACTACCTTACCCAGTTTTAAAAAGTCTGGAGAAATATCGATCTCAATACTTTGGTCAATGACAGCAGCCAGAGATTCAGCTGTATCAGATGCAGTATCCTTCGGAACAATATATGACATACCATAAGGGGACTGATGACCACAGCAGTTAAGTCCCATAGTGCTCATAGCCATTTTGACATCATATACACTCCTGGAAATTGAAATAAGAACACCGTGAATTCATTGTCCCAGGAAGGGGAAACTTTATTGACACATTCCTGGGGTCAGATACATCACATGATCACACTGACAGAACCACAGGCACATAGACACAGGCAACAGAGCATGCACAATGTCGGCACTAGTACAGTGTATATCCACCTTTCGCAGCAATGCAGGCTGCTATTCTCCCATGGAGACGATCGTAGAGATGCTGGATGTAGTCCTGTGGAACGGCTTGCCATGCCATTTCCACCTGGCGCCTCAGTTGGACCAGCGTTCGTGCTGGACGTGCAGACCGCGTGAGACGACGCTTCATCCAGTCCCAAACATGCTCAATGGGGGACAGATCCGGAGATCTTGCTGGCCAGGGTACTTGACTTACACCTTCTAGAGCACGTTGGGTGGCACGGGATACATGCGGACGTGCATTGTCCTGTTGGAACAGCAAGTTCCCTTGCCGGTCTAGGAATGGTAGAACGATGGGTTCGATGACGGTTTGGATGTACCGTGCACTATTCAGTGTCCCCTCGACGATCACCAGTGGTGTACGGCCAGTGTAGGAGATCGCTCCCCACACCATGGTGCCGGGTGTTGGCCCTGTGTGCCTCGGTCGTATGCAGTCCTGATTGTGGCGCTCACCTGCACGGCGCCAAACACGCATACGACCATCATTGGCACCAAGGCAGAAGCGACTCTCATCGCTGAAGACGACACGTCTCCATTCGTCCCTCCATTCACGCCTGTCGCGACACCACTGGAGGCGGGCTGCACGATGTTGGGGCATGAGCGGAAGACGGCCTAACGGTGTGCGGGACCGTAGCCCAGCTTCATGGAGACGGTTGCGAATAGTCCTCGCCGATACCCCAGGAGCAACAGTGTCCCTAATTTGCTGGGAAGTGGCGGTGCGGTCCCCTACGGCACTGCGTAGGATCCTACGGTCTTGGCGTGCATCCGTGCGTCGCTGCGGTCCGGTCCCAGGTCGACGGGCACGTGCACCTTCCGCCGACCACTGGCGACAACATCGATGTACTGTGGAGACCTCACGCCCCACGTGTTGAGCAATTCGGCGGTACGTCCACCCGGCCTCCCGCATGCCCACTATACGCCCTCGCTCAAAGTCCGTCAACTGCACATACGGTTCACGTCCACGCTGTCGCGGCATGCTACCAGTGTTAAAGACTGCGATGGAGCTCCGTATGCCACGGCGAACTGGCTGACACTGACGGCGGCGGTGCACAAATGCTGCGCAGCTAGCGCCATTCGACGGCCAACTCCGCGGTTCCTGGTGTGTCCGCTGTGCCGTGCGTGTGATCATTGCTTGTACAGCCCTCTCGCAGTGTCCGGAGCAAGTATGGTGGGTCTGACACACCGGTGTCAATGTGTTCTTTTTTCCATTTCCAGGAGTGTATATCTGTGAGAACAGAATGTTTATAACGTTTCACAGTTTTCACAACATCATATGGAAGAACTTTCCTCCATGTGGTCATGGTGCAACTATTTTTAATACTTGTATTACTTGCAGTGTCAGTTTTTAAATCTAGTACTTCAGTTACCTCATTCCCAACTATGTCAATAAAATATTTGTCAAAATCATCAGGGCTGTGAGGATTTAATGGGGCTATCGATCTTTTTTTGTGTTCGTTAACCAGTCCCAGGCTGGTTTGCATGGGTTGTGTGCTTCATTAATGAACCTAACATTGTATGGCTTTTTGGTTGCTTCTGCTTCCTCTCTGTAGATTCTTTTAGCTTCCAGGTAATAACAATGAAACATATCTTTGGCCCTGGCATCTGTTGCTGTTTTAACTTGGCCATTTAGTAACTAAACAACACACATTATGTTTTACAGCTTCGTCTCTGACTAATTTTCTTATATTCTGAAGTTTTTCAAAGAAATTGTTTAGGGTTACTGATGGGAAAAAGTTGTCAAAATTTATCTTGGGCAGTGCTGCTCTTCCTCCAGAATAAAAAAAGACACACTTGTAACTACATTTTTAGACCACATAGAAGAATCCATCAATTTATAGGCTACATCCAGTTTAAAACTGCAAATAAATCCCATCATGCATAATTTCTGAATTATGGTTCAAAGTTCCTGCGGTCTGGGAAACAATTCCTTGCGTAAGTTTTCTAAGAAAGTGTTTCCCAATCTGTGCTAGAAAATTAGTTTCAAATTAAAAACGTTTGAGGGTTAACAAGATCCATTAAAAGACTCCTCCACGAAAATGTTTGAATCTCAAGGCAAACATAATGAAATATATCTCAAGAAATGGGAAGATATATTTTCATAGGTTAAACCAGTACCAGACGAGAACCCATTGTTTTGTCCTTTGTGTAGGAAGCATTTTAGTATTTTGCATTGTGGATAAACCGATCTGAAACAATGTGCTCAACACAGAGCAGAAAATTGGAGAAAGGTTTAGTTATAGAAGGTTAAATAAGCTAATTAGCCATTAAGTTGCTTAAACACTAAGGAGCAGTGTGATAAAAGGACTGTGTTTGAACTTGTTTTTTTTGTATCATACAGTGTATGATCTTAGAAAAACACAATTTGGGTGTGAAGTCAACACTGGTCTATATGTGGATGCAGCAATGTGATGTATTTTCTCCTGTTTGATTAATAAATTCCGTATTGTAGAGCGAAATCCTGGTCCATTATCTGACAGAATACTTTGTGGTCAAACGATATTCTGAAAGTAGCCTTCCTTTAATTTTTTTAACGATGATCTTACTGTTAGCTTTCCTCAGAGGAAAGAAACAAACAAACTCTGAAAATAACCCCACTACTACCAAATTTGAATGAAGTTTTCAAAAGACTTTGGGAGTGTGCCAAAAACATCCAAACCATTGATTGCCCCTTCTGTTTGAGAAATAATGTTATATGTTAATTCTTTATGTTGTGTTGTAAACCCTTTGGTACATTGACGTAGGTCACACTACTTAAGAAAACTTCGTACTTTCCAAGACATTTTATGAACGATCATTTGTTTCTGAAATAGTAGTAAACGTTTCCTAGGGTCAAAATGAGCAAAGCCGTTATGACTATACTTAGTCAGATAATCTACTATGTGCTTGGGTAAGCAAAGACTCCATGCTTCTGAATTTAAGTCTGTTCTGTGCTACAGGACATCATTATCAATTAAGTAATACTGTCGAATTATCACTTCTCTTCATTTTGATTCATCTGCCTTCTTCTCTGCTTTGATATTACGAAGAAGTTTCGAATTTGCGATTGTCCCTCTATTCTATTCATGAAGTTAACTTTGATCTCCTTTACATGTGGCGTCTCAGTGCAAACATCTTTCAAATTTTGCAGAAAATGTAACAAGGCTTCAGGTACTACATTTCTTTAGCCTGAATTGTATTGTATCTGGAAGGTAAATTGTTGGAGTGTGAGTGCCCATCTGGAAAGACGGTTATGCCGCAGTAAGGGAAGAAAGATAATGTTCTGTGATCAGTCAGTACGATAGTGTGTCATCTGAGCAGAAAGTAGAGGAATCGTGAAAACCCCAAAATAACCGCAAGTGTCTCGTGCTCGATCACAGTGTACTCCTTGTCCCAAGCTAACAAAACGCGACTGTCAAACGCAATAGAACTATATTGTTCTTGGCCATTTTCGTTAACTATTTGACACAAATAAGCTCCCAGCCTGAATTACTGGAGACTGTCCCTTGATAAAAGGGTTTGTTAAGATTCGGGGGATGCAATAGTTGATTCTCGATTTCATCAAAAGCTTCTTGCTCTGTTCCCCATGTGCAGACTAAGTTCTCCTTGACTGATATCCGCAGTGCAGGTGATGACAAGTAATATCCTTTAAGAAAAGGGTGATAGTATCTGCAGAATTCAAGTTGGTACAGGAAAGTTGCGAATTACATTTAGTTTTTTGGATCTGACTCAATCCTGGCTGATAATATGACATGTTCTAGGAATAGTATTTTGTTCCCAGAAAATTCCAAGTTTTTTTACAATGAGTATGACTTCCGCCGATTTGAATGTACCAAAAACTTTATTCAACACATCCATGTGCTGTTTCTACGATGCAGCCACAATCAAAACATCATAGACGCACACAATTCTGAAAAAGCTGCTCCCCAAGAATTTCATCCAACACTCTCACAAATGCCGCTGAAGAAATATTTAAACCGAACAGCCTCCTCGTGAAATGGTTGCAACATCTGTTGTATAAAAATGCAGTGAATTTTCGACTTCCCCTCTCCAATTCTAACTATGAAAAGTTGCTTATCACGTTCGAACTTCAAAGGTAAAACATACCAGTGAACATCTGAAAAACCTCTTCTATATTCTCGGGCAGATCCCGCTAAGGCAAAACGATGTAACTGGTAGCTCGAGCATCGGAAGCAAGTTAAACAGATCTGCCCTCTTAATTACTGGATGAATCACGTTGCAATATTCACTATCTTATCTCTCAATTATGTCGTTTGTCGTTCATTTGATTTCGTTACTTGCAGCTTCTCTTGTAGATAGTGGTACTAAATACAATTTCATTTTTAACAGTCATGTGACCACACTTTAGTTTGATGTTTACATTCCTTTCTTAGTTCAGGTGTGCTTGAAAAGACTGTGTGCACATGTAAGACATTCAGCAGTTCTTCGGAAGCATGGGGACAAATAACTTCCCATTTTCTTCCTGTCTACCTGCGGGCGCACTATCTTTCATGTACAAAAATGATGGCATTCAGCTTCAAAATCTATCTTCTTTTGGATAATTCTATCTTTGATCGCAGTAGGCACTTCTCCTTTTTCCCTGACAAATAGTACGAAATTAATTATCAGTTCTTCATTCTTATCACAAATAATTATACACCTCTTTCTAAAAGCGGTTATACACCTTCTTTCATTGAGGCAGTCATTACCAAAAATCCAACCCACCATTCCAAAAGCAATTCTACACATTCTTTCAGTAAGCCAGTCATTACCAAAAAAATCCACCGCACCGCCAAAGAATCGATAGTTAGCACCACCACATCAAAATATCTTTCCAAAACCTTGCACCTAAGAAGTGCCTGCCCAATAACAGTATGACTTCTGCATCCATTTGTAATAACTATTTGCTCGCAATTGACAGGAAAAAAGGTTTCCATTTCATACAGCTGCTTATAGAACTTCTTGGAGGCAGCTGTAGTATCATTTCCTGACTCTAGAGCTGCTGTAATTTTCTAACCATTTAGATTACAGTAACACTTGTTCCAAAGTTCATTAATATGGCATTTTGTAGTGATGTGGAATATATCAGTTTAACATAAGTTTTCTTTATACAGAATAATGCTTTTTTTCTTTTCTTTTTTACACTTACTACTTCATATCTGTTTTTAAATGCTGGTACACGTTCTGTCAGAATTTTAATGTTATTTGGTAACCAACCAAAGATATTTGTGGCAGCATAATTCACCCTTTTCTTTGCCAAAGACAGATTTAACTCAGAATAGTGAAGATCATCCTTTCTTCTAGAGCTGTAGCTACGCTATTTTTTTTGAATCGAGATGGGTTATTAACAACATTTTTCGTAAGTGAATATATGTATTGCAAAGGTACAATGAATAACCCGAATTCCTTAAATAAGTGGCTGCAAAGTGATCTTGGGCGGGCTCCCCCTATTATTCTGGTTACACACTTTTGTGCAATGAATACTTTTTCTCTTAATGATGAATTATCCAAAAATATGATGCCATTTGAAAACAGTGAAATGCAAATAGACATAGTAGGTTAATTTACTGATATGTTTATCATCAAAATTCGCAATAACCCTAATAGCATAAGCAGATGAACCGAAACATTTCTAGTTCTGAGCCCAGCTCAGCTGGACTTAAGGCATCACTTACATTTTCATGTCTTTTCTCAGTATTTCAGTCTTGATGGTTTCATTATCACATTTAATCATTTTTGTTCTCACTTCTGACCCATTAAACTGTTCGTCTGTCCTGGAGCGACTCTCTTCCAAAACCAGTATTAGCTTATCAGTGATTACTCATTATGTCAGTATCTGTCATCCTTATTTCAGAAGTATGAACACCCCTTCAAAATATTCGATCATGTATTTCCTACTGATTCCACCTATCAAAATCATTTTCCCTTCTCTCATCATGTCGAGTGCATCATCATTATGCACATAACTATTCATCTCTTCTCGTTTTGTTGTGTTGTGATCGATTGTCACTTTGCTGATTCCTTTGGCAGGTGTTCCATATTATCTTGTCATGATGTATCGCATCACTGAGAATTATGACTATGGTGTGTCATATTTTGTTCAAATCACCAAGTGTTCCTTCATTATTGATCCCTTCTAAATGACCAACAAGCTGCAGCAGCTCATCAGAATCCTAAAATGTGCATGACGCTAATTGCTTTCTCACTGTCCACAGTAAATCCATTATTAGTATTATAAGCAAATCATCATAACTAATGGAGGTCATCTAAATAGCTACTCAGCTTCCAGTGTATCTGAAGAAAGTTATGCCTTGATCCTTCCTTGTAGTGATAATTGCACATTGCAAATAATTTTTCTTTAATACCTCTCTGTTTATCTCGTGCCTAATACTTGCATTTCAAAATCTGCATAAGTCGTGTCTCATCTGAAACCCATATTTCCCTATGCTATTGCACCTATACTCATGTGTCTTATGCAAAAATCAGTCTGTTCTGATTCGTTTCAAATTCATTCAGTCACTACTTTAAATTGCTTACAAAGTCCAAGAGATGTAATCATTTTAGTGGATCAAATTCCTTAAACTGTCCTGTCCTACGATATCTGGATAACGACCAGTAGTACAGTTCTCTTGAATTACCGTTTCTATTTCGTCTCAAATTATATTTGTATCAGTTGGCGTCTTATCTATCTTTACATTTGTTAGAGATTCTTCCAAGTGCCCCACTTCCGATCTCAAGTTGAAGCATTGTTCTTGTACATGTGATACTGTTTTCATAACCGAATTTCTGTTTTTCTTGCATTTATCTTCAGCTCAATCAACTTTGTTAATTGTAATTGCGCAGTCTAAAAGAGCTTGTTTCACAATCACCTAATGCGGGTTTACTTGAGTCTGTATTTTGGTTATTTCTGTTCCTATCTGCTGAAAATGTGTCTTGACTTTGTGCATGAACTCAGACTGTTGTCCATTTGAAGACTTGCTACACTCCTTCATGAATTCAGTAAACTGGCCCTGCAGCTCGTTAGAAATTCCCACTACCATTTGTTCAAACATATCGTTCAATTATTGAATATGTTATCGAGTTTTTTGTTCAGACGCTCTCTCAGTCTTTGATTCTTTGGACTTAAATCCCACTTAGTATTGTCTAGCTTTTTGGTAGTTTTGTCGAGGTTTTTATTTAAGCTTTTCTCCTGATTGTCAAACTTTTTATTTCAATTTTGCTCCTGATCATCAAACCTTTTATTAAAATCTTAAATTTATTTTGTAAGAACTGCATTAATGCAGCCTCCACTTATACAGCACCAGTTCAGTTAAAAATCAAATAAAAACAGTATCAATTGTGCTTTCAGATTTTTTATTTGTTAGCAGCCAGTTTCAGTTCTTTCCTCAGACCATATTCAGGCTTTTCACCATTATTGTGACTGCTGGTGGCAGCAGACAGAGATCCCTGGATGTACATTTGCCACTGTGCTTCTACGGATCTTTCTCCATCTTCAGTCATACTGTCGGTGAAAAGTCTGAGGCTGTGCAGTTCTAGGCGCTACAGTCTGGAGCCGGGCGACTGCTATGGTCGCAGGTTCGAATCCTGCCTCGGGCATGGATGTGTGAGTTGTTCTTAGGTTAGTTAGGTTAAATTAGCTCTAAGTTCTAGGCGACTGATGACCTCAGAAGTTAAGTCGCATAGTGCTCAGAGCCATTTGAACCATTGTTTTTTAAAAGTCTGAAGATGGTCTGAGGAAAGGGCTGAAACCTGTTGCCAACAAATAAAAGGTCTGGAAACACGATCATGGCTTATTTATTTGATTTTCGGCATTTTACATGCATCGCTGTGCTCCAATCACAAAATGCTTTCTAAAACTTTTAATACTAGTTGAGTTGTTGTCTATCATGACCTCACTTTATTCAACATTTACATACAAATTAGAATTTTCATTTTCCCCTAATACATTTGTACTTTGAATCCTATTAATTATTCCCAATTAATTAATGAGATATATACCAAAACACTCCTAATCAACACTGTCCTCTCTGTTAATTATGTCACTATTCTCAGATTGACTAGCCATTGATTTTCCTATCTATACTGCCCTTTGAAAACTATTCTCAATTGTTCACTGCTAATTATCCTTTCCCTATCCAACTTTGGCTGAAAAATCGAGGCATCACTGAAAACAGCAGCTGCATGCACCATATGTTGAAGCTGACCACCAGACTCTGGATACAACGACTGTTGAAGGCTTCAATGTCATTGTCACTGATGTCCATATTTAACAAGTCTGGGCCATTATATTACGACAATTTTTTGTTCCCCTTTCTCCATGAATTTAATAATTCATTGGTTACAAGTGCTGATTGTTTAGGGAAGCAGGTAATGATGGAATCGATTGAGAGCAGTGACTGGTAAGAAATTATGAACTGTATGTTTTATTATAGATACTCAAGAATTATGAACACTTTAAATTACACACAGCTAAGCCACATTCCACATGCCACCATATGTTACTAATTGCATTCACACTGGGACTTATACAGTATCCAGCAGTGGCACGAATAACTATTTTAAGAACTCATTAGCAAAACAGCCTAAAAAATACCAGTACACAAAATTTTTGCTTCAATATATGTAAATAGAAGTAAGTGATTTGTTGCATAGCATAACTATGTGTTTTTTTCAGTTTTGTATTAGCAGTAAGAGATTTGTACACAAACTACTCAGAAACTGATTTTGATAGTGATTATGTAGACCTTCCAAATGAAAAATAAATGTTTTGCACAACAAGAGCTGTGATTATCGATTGATAGTCTGAGTAAGCTTTATTTGGTTAATATCCATTATTTCAGTTTGTTCTGTCATGATGCAGTTTAATCTGGGGACTGTGTAGTTTACTTTGCTTTTCACTATGTATAAATCATTTCCAATGAGAAACATATGTAGAGGGTTGCAGTGTCTATAACAGCTTGTTGATGTTTCATCTCACATCACACAATCTTACATGTGCTAATAGTATTGTCAGTATGAAGTGTTTAGAGCTCACCTCGTAATGGACAGTGTCCTTTGCTGTGTGAGGGTAGTAAACTGAAGATTCCATCTGGAAGTATGTGTTTCTTGATTCACTTTAGATTGCTCATCAATGTGATGTAATAGATCACTTTTCAAATGACTTATACAGACATGTTTCTACAGTGCCACAGTCACAGAGGTAAACAGTGTTTCCAAATATACTGTATGGTGACTGTTGGGATAAGGTAGCAAAGCAACACTTGGCAAATTGCTGTCACAGCAGGAAAAGACACAGCTGTGAGAATAAACAAAAGCTTTCCTTTAATTCTGTTGTCTGGAGACTTCAAGAAATCTTTCTCTTACATTGTAGAACTTTGTGATGTGACCTGATGTTTGACAGCATTAATAAAAAAGACTCTCCCTGGCACAAAAAATTCCTATTCACTTGGAGATCTCACAGTTTTATTACGCTTTAGTATGATAAAATGTAGGTGTTATTGATTATATTCATTTCATAAATCTCCTATCACCACCTATTACATTATCAATCCCAGAATGGTTTCCCATAGACATTTAGGGTCTATCATGCATAAACCTAAATTGAGAAATACAGTGTTGTTTCTGGAGTGGGCAGACAAATGCGAGGTGCACATCCTCAGAACTGGCATCTATTATTTATCAAAGGCACAGTGAAGCTAATGTGGTTTAGCAAAACTTGACACTTCTGCACTGTTAACTTTTTTAGTCTTGTTAGATGAAATATTTAATGTGACTTGCACTGATGGTTTTGGTACCAACATTGTCGTTTTATTATGAATTTCAACATTAGTGGGTCACTTTTTCATCACCTCCTGTACTTGATATTTCTTCTGAATTGCACTGTTGTCTGACAAAAATATGTGTGAAGCAGTAATGTAAATGGCACACCCTGTAACTGGCATTTACAACACAATGATGCTGTAGCACAGCCTTTTATCCTTTCAATGTAGTGGCTGCACCATTCTGTTTTCATGAATATTATAAAACATAATGAAGTTACATTTAGCAGAAACTGAAAATGGTTTGATACAGGAAGGTATAGAGAATTGGAAATTATTGAATAATTAAATTTGTCAGAATCTAGGTTGCAGTAACAGCCTGATCTGTAGTTTGGTGCTTCACTTTGAAGACTTTCATTTTGCATTATGTTCCGTATACTTTTCTTGAGGCCACTATTATTTGAGAAATTACTTTTTTCCTGGATTGTTATAAAATTTGTTTACCATCACAATTTCGGCCATTGCACCATTATCGAAAAATAACCACTACAGAACCAACCCAGTTTTAAAACTGTGGTCTTTTAATTATATTTTTTGTAAGGTAAAATGTAGTCTTCAAAGGTTTACTACTTCTTACATTACTAAGTAAAATTTAATCTTCAAAGTTTTACCACTTCTTACCTTACTATAATGTATCAACACTAATTCATTCCAACTGAGAAGACATCATCCTAGTCTGAAGAATATTTACACCACAATTAACATTTCAGACCAAATCATTAGTTTCATTGGTTGAAATCTAATCGAGTACCTTAGGTATCAGTTTTGATCAGTGTTAAGTTCTCCAGGAAGCCATATGTCGACCTCAAAACGTGCAGGGTGCCTGCATTCCAATAAAGAGCATCCACTGGAAGGTAATCACACAGTTATCACATACATTTACCGTTAGGAATCAAATGATAATAGTAAAGTATATTCCACCACATTTACTCACTATGGTTTGACGAAATAATATGGATTGCTGACCAAAAATTATAAGTAGAATCTTCTCTAAAATGAAAAGAAACAAGATATAATACAATAACAATAAAATTAAATGTGATGCAATGAGGAATTTTATAGGATCACGAAATATAAAATGTATGACTTGGCAAGACAGCCAAGTCACTATGAGGTGAAGCCGAAAGGCATGCGCTTAAGCTCACGCAGGTTGGCGCGGGGTCTGGAACAGTTAAGGGAATTAATAGTAGCAAATAAAGTATGTAGTTGATGTAATACTTAACTTTAATCCATATTGGTGTACATCGCTCTTGTTGATACATCAATAATAATCTCAATACAAACTGGTAATGGCGCCTTGCTAGGTCGTAGCAAATGACGTAGCTGAAGGCTATGCTAACTATTGTCTCGGCAAATGAGAACGTAATTTGTCAGTGAACCATCGCTAGCAAAGTCGGCTGTACAACTGGGGCGAGTGCTAGGAAGTCTCTCTAGACCTGCCATGTGGTGGCGCTCGGTCTGCAATCACTGACAGTGGCGACACGCGGGTCCGACGTATACTAGCGGACCGCGGCCGATTTAAAGGCTACCACCTAGCAAGTGTGGTGTCTGGCGGTGACACCACTTAAAATTAATTCTAAGCCACAATCACATCTTGCATACTAGTGTAATAAAATACCAGTTATATTAAAACAGCTCGTCTGACTCAAAGAGTCAGAGTGAGGCGGTGCAGTGCACACTGGGCTCACATTCGGGAGGACAATGGGTCAAATTTCCATCCAACCATGCTGATTTAGGTTCACCTTGATTTTCTAAAACGCTCCAGGCACATTATGGGTTGGTTCCTTTGAAAGGAGCTGCTAATTGTTACTGCAGAGATTTAGCAGAGAGGAACTACCTTCATCACTATGTTCGTTTCATAAGCATCCCACTGACATGTTGGTCCTTCGTGATGAACAAAAATTTGTATTATTGACAATCGATTAGCATCTCCCCAGAGACGTTTTATAGTGAAATAGCCTGGTATTCTCAAAGCAAACATCTCAGAGGTGTAGCTAAGAGTTATGGTCCACACTGCATACCAGCTTCGTAGGGTTGACAAAACTTGTTACATACAGGGTGTTTCAAAAATGACCGGTATATTTGAAACGGCAATAAAAACTAAACGAGCAGCGATAGAAATACACCGTTTGTTGCAATATGCTTGGGACAACAGTACATTTTCAGGCAGACAAACTTTCGAAATTACAGTAGTTACAATTTTCAACAACAGATGGCGCTGCGGTCTGGGAAACTCTATAGTACGATATTTTCCACATATCCACCATGCGTAGCAATAATACGGCGTAGTCTCTGAATGAAATTACCCGAAACCTTTGACAACGTGTCTGGCGGAATGGCTTCACATGCAGATGAGATGTACTGCTTCAGCTGTTCAATTGTTTCTGGATTCTGGCGGTACACCTGGTCTTTCAAGTGTCCCCACAGAAAGAAGTCACAGGGGTTCATGTCTGGCGAATAGGGAGGCCAATCCACGCCGCCTCCTGTATGTTTCGGATAGCACAAAGCAATCACACGATCATCGAAATATTCATTCAGGAAATTAAAGACGTCGGCCGTGCGATGTGGCCGGGCACCATCTTGCATAAACCACGAGGTGTTCGCAGTGTCGTCTAAGGCAGTTTGTACCACCACAAATTCACGAAGAATGTCCAGATAGCGTGATGCAGTAATCGTTTCGGATCTGAAAAATGGGCCAATGATTCCTTTGGAAGAAATGGCGGCCCAGACCAGTACTTTTTGAGGATGCAGGGACGATGGGACTGCAACATGGGGCTTTTCGGTTCCCCATATGCGCCAGTTCTGTTTATTGACGAAGCCGTCCAGGTAAAAATAAGCTTCGTCAGTAAACCAAATGCTGCCCACATGCATATCGCCATCATCAATCCTGTGCACTATACCGTTAGCGAATGTCTCTCGTGCAGCAATGGTAGCGGCGCTGAGGGGTTGCCGCATTTGAATTTTGTATGGATAGAGGTGTAAACTCTGGCGCATGAGACGATACGTGGATGTTGGCGTCATTTGGACCGCAGCTGCAACACGGCGAACGGAAACCCGCGGCCGCTGTTGGATCACCTGCTGCACTAGCTGCGCGTTGCTCTCTGTGGTTGCCGTACGCGGTCGCCCTACCTTTCCAGCACGTTCATCCGTCACGTTCCCAGTCCGTTGAAATTTTTCAAACAGATCCTTTGTTGTATCGTTTTTCGGTCCTTTGGTTACATTAAACCTCCATTGAAAACTTCGTCTTGTTGCAACAACACTGTGTTCTAGGCGGTGGAATTTCAACACCAGAAAAATCCTCTGTTCTAAGGAATAAACCATGTTGTCTACAGCACACTTGCACATTGTGAACAGCACACACTTACAGCAGAAAGACGACGTACAGAATGGCGCACCCACAGACTGCGTTGTCTTCTATATCTTTCACATCACTTGCAGCGCCATCTGTTGTTGAAAATTGTAACTACTGTAATTTCGAAAGTTTGTCCGCCTGAAAATGTACTGTTGTCCCAAGCATATTGCAACAAACGGTGTATTTCTATCGCTGCTCGTTTAGTTTTTATTGCCGTTTCAAATATACCGGTCATTTTTGAAACACCCTGTATATGTGGCGCCTGTTCTTTCAGAGATGTCTGAAAGAACAGACACCATGCATATATAGTTAAGGTGAGGATGACAGATTAATCACGTCATTATAGATCCACGCTACAGTCGAACTCATGCCGCAATCGACGAAATGCCACAGAAAGGGCAGTACATCAATAGTGTGTGGATAAGTTGAGAATTTGGGTGTGATGGGAGGAGTGCTATGGAAGTCCATGTAGTTGTGAGGCCCCCTCTGTCCAGCTGGTGCAGCAGTCAGCTGCATCTACCTGGTAACCAGTAGACACGGGTTCGAATCCCAGTCCAGCGCAAATTTTCAGCTTTCCCCATTGGTTTAAATCAATGCCCATTAGCAGCTAACGTCAGTCATTTCTTTGTTTCTTAAAACTTGTTATCCTCTGTGGCATCAGCTGTAAAAAGATTTTTTCTTTTCTTCCTTACACTTATGGGGGCAGACAGTCAAGAGGATGGCTTATGATCTGGGCCTGACTGTTCTAAATATATATCCACATCTATGGTCCTCTAGCTACACTGTGGTGTGTGGCGGAGGGCATTCTGCGTACCACTTCCCACCTTTTCTGCTCCAGCAGCGAAGAACGATTGCAGGTAGACCCCTTGTGAGCTCAGATCTCTCTGATTTTATCTTCAACTCTTTTCGCGGGATACAGTACGAGGAAACAATATATCTCTTGATTCTTCTAGGAACACATGGAACTTCTAATAATAAACGTCACCGTGATGCAGAACGCTTCTCTTGCAGCAACTGCCACTGGAGTTGGTTGATCATCTCTGTGCCACTTTCGTTCTCACTAAATGAACCTGTAACGAAATACGCTACTGTTCTTTGGATCTTCTGTATTTCCTGTGTTGCCCTACCTGATATGAATCCCATCATGAAGAGCAACATTCGAGTACTGGTCGAACGAGTGTTCTCTAACCTACTCCCTTTTGGTGACGGACTGCCAAAAGAGCATAGACCTTAGTATGTGATATAAGTTTCAACTTAATACGTCTGTCCATCGCTAAGAACAAGGATTTTGAACAGTCAGACAGACGGACAACAAAGAAATCCTATAAGATTCCGTTTTTATCGACTGAGATACAGAACCCAAAAAAACGAACAATTTTCTTAATGTATAGGACACTGTGCAAGGCAACGGCCTTGCTGCAGTGGATACGCCGGGTCGCGTGACATCACCGAAGTTATGCGCTGTCGGGCGTGGTCGGCACTTGGATGGGTGACCATCCAGGCCGCCATGTGCTGTTGCCTTTTTCGGGGTGCACTCAGCCTCGTGATGCCAATTGAGGAGCTACACGACCGAATAGTAGCGGCTTCGGTCAAGAATACCATCATAACGACCGGGAGAGCGGTGTGCTGACCCCACACCCCTCCTATCCGCATCCTCATCTGAGGATGACACGGCGGTCGGATGGTCCCGATGAGCCACTTGTGGCCTGTAGAGGGAGTGTTTTTTTTTTATAGGATACTGTGCATGGCGTAATAGCACAGAAAAAAATCTCCCCTATTTTAACCACTTTTAACTTGGAACAATTAAAGAGATATGTCACCTGGCTAGAAGCTCTGTGAAAAACAACCCTTATAAAGCTTGGGATCCTGTGGTAAAGAAATCCACCTGCAGTTGTTGTTGCATACCTCCAGACGTGGCCCCCTTCTTGATGATGATATTGGTTTTCTCACTTTAAAAGAACAGTGATGGTTAAGCCAACATGGACTGTAGCAGTACATTTATACAATTTTTCATGAGTACACTTACGTTTCAGATAACGCCTACTACACGAACAGAAAATATACTATACTTCCGACTGAAATTAAACTGTCACATCAGTATAAACACAAAATAAAAAGACATGTTCAGAATTCTCATTAACACGAATCCATTCCTAAAACTGTCAAACGGACTGCTATGAACGTCACCAAAATTATCACATCGGACAATCGTATAAAATCTGAAGGCAGTTTATAGAATGTGTGTTGCAGTTGTTCATCGGCAATTTTATTACTGTGTGTCCACTGCTTTGGTAATGCACTGTTATATTTTGAAGTTTGTAACTAGTTTGGTTTTGTAGTTATCACAGCAGAAAAAACTGGATGAAATACGGCACTACGATTCGCGACAGTAAACGCTCTTCTTTTCTGTACTTTTCCGAGTTCTAGCTCACCTGCGCAAACAAAATGGAATATGTGCATTAAAATCTTACATTTATTGTTCGAAACTCTTCACGCCTGTTCCTCCTCATTCAACATCCCCACGTCTACATTTCTTGACTCTTCGCTCATGACTAAATCCTCCATGCAATCATCAGGCTTTGCATGCACGAGCTCTGTCACACGCTTCATGTCTGCCTTACCTCAACTCTAGTTCCTAGCTAACATTCGCACTAAATCTCTTAATTCGCCACCGAAACTTGTCTAGCTCTTCGTACACTCTAATCCATTGTGCACAAAACACAGAAAGCAACAACAAGGTGGATCTAGCTCATGGATACAAGGATTAGCGCAAGCAATACTGAAATGTACAATAAATATTTTAAATTATCCACCAAATTGAAATTTTACATTTGTCTCGATTGTAACAAATTTAGAGATGAACGTAAAATTCACCATCAATTTGAGACACCGACGAGGAAAAAAAAAAAAATCCTCCAACCGTTTCCCACAAGATTCTACAGTTCGAAATGCCTAGAAACGGCAAATTCTTGGAAGGCACAAGCCATTTATGGGAGAAGCTAGAATGTGTGTGTGTGCAAAAGAATGATGAAACTGTGCCCATTGCTGGCTGAGACTTATCACAGCAGCTTCCCTACGATGTAACTTGTGCTAATCTCTGCTGCTCCAGGTCTAGTGGTCCGCATCTCGTGGGCTAGTGGCTAGTGTTGCTGCCTCTGGACCACGGGATCATGGGTTCGATTCCCAGCCAGGTTGGGGATTTTCTCTGCCCAGGGACTGGGTGTCTCTGTTGTACTTATCATTTCATCATCATCCTCATCATTTATGACAGTGGCTAGATTGGACTGTGTAAACAAATCGGACTGTGTCAAAATTGGGAGTTTGTACGGACGCCGATGACTATGCAGTTGAGCGCCCCACAAACCGAAGATCATCATCATCATCCAGGCCTAGTGAAACAGGGCGTCCCCAAGAAATTGATGACTGCTGCACTATTGCTCACTGTTTGCACATTGGATAACACCCCGTTACACCACTGTGTCCAAAACACATCAGCTTATAGCTGAAATAACTTGTTACTGATATTTGCGAGGGTGAAACTTCTAGATACTAAATGATATAGGCTGATCTGGCAAAAATATTATTCATTAACGCTAATCCAAGACAAATGATCATTGAAAACGCATTTGACATGGACTGATCTTAAAACTGTATAACAGGAGAAATAAAGAATAAAAATTAAAACAAGAATAACATTTAGGTCCCCACCAGGGAGATAACGCTGGGAAATTCAATAATTTCACTGAAGGTTACTGAAGTAACGTAAGATTCCATTTGAATTTATAAGACAATTAGAACTTTATAAAATAAAACGGAAAACAGTACAATCGGAAAGAAAACTGGAAGAAGATCAGAGATAAATCTAAACGAGTTAGATTCGGCAGACTGAAAGGTTGTTGCGAAACATGGGGAAAAGGTAGAGAGTTGAATTCAGGTTACTTGACAGTGTGAATGACCACCTGAATAATTGCACAATGGAAGAAGACTGTGGGCGGATGTGTGAGAGATCCCGCTGCCTCTGCACATCTCAGTTTATCCGGCACGTGGAATTTGTCTACTTGTCCCGTCAGGTTCTCATAGGTAAATAATTCATCTTTACTGTACTGGGACGAGGATGAATGAGCCCACTGCATGAGTAGTAAATAAAATCCTTGCCTCTGTGTAAAGTTTTATGTGTGGTTGACTTGCTAAGCTGGCCGCGGTGGCCGTGTGGTTCTAGGCGCTGCAGTCCAGAACCATGGACTGCTGCAGTCGCAGGTTCGAATCCTGCCTTGGGCATGGATGTGTGTGATGTCCTTAGGTTAGTTAGGTTTAAGTAGTTCTAAGGGACTGATGACCTAAGATGTTAAGTCCCATAGTGCTCAGAGCCATTTGAACCATTTTTGACTTGCTAATTAGTCAGTTGTGCAGTGGTGGGACATTCTTATTTGAGGCATAGTAGCGAGCAGTTGAGTTTTTCAGAGAATGAGATCTGTTTTCTGTGAATCTCAGAGCCTCTGCCTGGAATACTTTATTATGGAGATGAAAACTGATTCATAATACTTTCTCGTCCTTAATATTGATGATGAAGATTTTGTAAGATTTTTAAAGGTAATGAAGGCATGTGCAACAATGAAATGTTTATCAGAGCAGTTAACTGAAGGAAATGTTTGTTCCTCAGCTAACTAAAAACTTTCATGATTAGTGTTAATTTGATCTCTTTGTTTCTCATTATGTTACAATTTACGCAATTGGTTATGAAGTCTGTAATTTTTGTAATGGAAGAATTTATGTTGCGCAGTCTTTTTGTCTTTAATCAGAAAATGATTTCTCAAGAACGATTTTCTTTAGAGTAAAACTAACCTCCATGGTTCATAGTAAACAGTTTATTACACGAAGTCATTTAAATTGTTACTGACAATCAAATTTAGATTATTTATTTTTGATCGCTACATCTGCTGAATTACATTTGTTTTCAATGACGTCTGTATTCCAGACTCAAAAATAACATGCAGAGTAAGAGGTAAGACACTTTTATTTCAGGGTATATCTCTTCTTGCATTCTTGTTGCAAACAGTGTTGTCAGGTGTCGTGCTAGTTAGTATATTAATTTTCAGTGAACAGTGTCGGCAATTTCAAACAGTTATTTTCTTTGAATGGAGCAGGAATTTATTTTTGTGGGTATTCCAAGTCAAACATTACACTTCATATCACGTAACATTCATAATGTACCTTAGTACTGAGTTTTAGTTACATAGTTGTCCTTGAGCACAATTAATTTCTTTTTGCTTTCAATCAGTTTTATTGTCTTTATTTCAAATTCTGCATTTCATGAAGCTTAAGGATTTATTTCATGACACTGTTGACATGTGCAACAAAGGGCCAGCCAACAGTCAGTTTCACTAAGGAAGTGAACACGATACTTAATCCATTACTGGCTATTGTCCTTTTTTGGGGATGTGTATATTTTACTTATTTCTACGTAAGCAGTGGAGCTTTTAGCCTTTATTGTTGCATCTCTAGGTTCAACTAACTGCAATAATGCCTGTAAATGTAAAATAAATAACTTTTTTCTAAGTACTTCACGTCAGGAAAATTATAAACTTGCCGATTTTATTGTTCTCGCACTTGGCAGCACTGTATGTCTGCTGGTAGTTCCCGGACGACAATAAGCTGTGATTTAGTTGTCCGGGCGTGTTTGTTATGAACATATGGATGTCCGTGTAACATTAAGTATACTTCAGATTTTTTCAAGTAAGTGCAATATCGATATATTTTATGTGTCCCAATAATGGGACAATGGCATGTTACACTATCATTTATTGTTAATGTGCCCTATTCTTGTATACACGTATTATACAGCGAAGAATTGCATTTTACGTTCTTTATATCTGCTTTTTTTCATATTCTATTCGAATTTTACGATTCCAACAGGATAAAAACATGCCGCATGGACTTACACTTGAAGAAATTCTAGCAGAACTAGAGAACCATCAAGAGAGTGACGACGAAGATGATGACATGGAATTGGCGATTATTCCACCCGATGCAGATGTAATAACAGATGAAGAAGACATTGGCGGAAATGTACTGAACAATGAGTCTGGAGCAGAAAGTGGTATGTTATCTACAAAAAAATATGAATGTAAGTGGTATAAATGTCAACCAACGTACACAAACACTAGTGAACCAGGGAAGAGCAACGAACATTATGTTGCGGAATGTCTAGCAAATAAGACAGTGCCCCACGTGTTTGAGGATTTTTTTTCTGAGAAACTAATGGATACTATTATTGAACAAAGTGAAATCTATGCTTGCCAACATAACAAAATAAATTTTCTGATAACCAAAGAAGAACTAAAATCATTTATTGTCATACTACTTCTGAGTGGTTATCATAAGCTTCCCCATGAGAATATGTACTGGAAACAGGCTCCTGATGTCGGTGTTTCTTTAGTCTTCAACTCCATGTCAAGAAATAGGCTTTGGGAAATGAAGAGATTCATTCATCTCAATGACAACTCCAAATTAGACAGAAACGACAAGATGTACAAACTGAGGTTGTACTTTGAAATGCTGAAAAAGGAATTTGGTAAATGCGGCGTATTTCATTCAGAACTCTCAATTGATGAAATGATGGTACGTTATTATGGCAAACATTCAGCTAAAATATTTCTGAGAGGAAAGCCTATCAAATTTGGATATAAAATTTGGTGTCTTACAAGTTCTAATGGCTTTCTTCATAATTTTTCGCCATACTGTGGCATGGCAAGACTGACAACAAACAGGAGCCTTTAGGTGCAAGGGTAATAAATGAACTAACCAGCATGATTCCAGAATCAGAGTATCCCAATTATAAGCTTTTCTTTGACATCTTTTTCACCAGTGTTGAGACACTGATCGCACTCGAAAAGAGTAAAATGAAAGCTACAGGAACAATAAGAGAGATCCGAACTAATGCATGTCTTTTGATTGACTCGAAAAGAATGGAAAAAGAAAAGAAACGACGGTTATATGACTACATGTTTGACAAAGAGAACGAAGTTCTGGTTGTGAAATGGAGTGACAACAAACCAGTGTGTGTAGCGACAAATTACAGTACTATTACTCCTCTGAGTTCTACTAAAAGATACTCACGGGCAAAGAAAAAGGAAATATCTGTTACAATGCCACATCTCATTGAAGAATTCAATGGCCATATGGATGGCGTAGTTCTACAGGACAAGCAGATGTCAATTTATAGGATGAGGATAAGGTCAAAGAAATGGTGGGGGCAATTATTCAGACAGATGATAGATATCTGCGTAGTAAACACATGGCGTGCATACCAAATTGCTAACTCTCATAAGAAGCTCTCACTTTTGGATGTACGACGGAGAATAGTGATGTTTTACCTATCAAAGAAAACAGGATCAGTACCAAAATGCAGAGGACCACAAGGAAGCAAACTGATGGGAGGACGGGTGAGCACAGATGTACGACTACATCCAGGAAATCATTTCATTGTGCCAAGTAAAACACAGAAGAGATGTGCTTACTGCAAGGAAAAAACAATAAAAATTTGTGATAGGTGCAATGTTGGTGTACACGACAAGTGTTTTACTTCATTTCATACTGAATAAACATTCAATAATATTAAAACATTCTTTATTTATTGTTTGTGTTGTTTCTTAGAATATTATGCATAGAGAATAAGGTTGTGAATTTAGATAGCGCATTTGGCCAATGTCCCAAAAATGGGATGGTCTGTAGTTTTTGTTCTAATAAACTTTTTATTCAATTAATCACTCAATGTAACGTATTTATGTATAAAAGTCTGCAAAAAATGATCCGATAGAGTTTTGGCCAGTAATGGGTTAAACTATACGTCGCATGAGGAGAAAGCTTTTGAAAGAGATGTATATTCAGTTTTCTCAGATGAAGACAATTTTTTACAGACAGCTTACCGTTCTAGTCGAACTGTCAGGAAGTTCTCCCGCATTGCTACGATTGCTTGCAGCTCTGCCAGATACTCGCGTCAAGTTCGTCGCAGGAGGCCTGATGTACAGCATGCATCACGAATCAGCAGCGAAGATTGGCCAAGTCGCAGAAGTCTGAAACCACCGTAAGTGCGGCGCCGGCTCCAGACCAAGCGTAGAATAGCTGCGCGTTAACTGAACGGAGACTGAACCAAGCGTGTCCTCTCCAATTTCTCTTAACTTCCCTCCTAAACTTTGTCAAGGCAGCCTCTCCCTGCTGCTACGGCCAATCGCAGGACGTGGTGCAAACGCCAATTCCAGTGACAAGGTTCGTACGAGCAGTTGCCAGCGGGCTCGTGCACATGCGCAGAGCTGAATTCGCGTACGAGCAATGCCTTCCTCCCGCATCTGGCTACTTCAAGCGTGGCGGTTTGCCGTATGAGCAGTAGTAGCAAGTAGCCAGAAGCTACCCGGAAAAATTTTTCTGGCGCGCCCAACCTGCCAAATTCGCGCATGCGCAGAGCAAGCTGAGTTATACTGGGGGTCCTTCCCCACGTGACCCGTGTATATGTTTCGTGTCTTCGTAATATTGCTGGTCTCTTCGTTTAAAGCTCCCATGTCAATTGAAATCAAAACAGATCTCTGTGGCCGGGAGCCATTAAGTGAATTAATATACATTCTCATAACCATGAAAGACCAAATTAAGTTAGTAGTTTCAATTTTCTGATTTTATATTATTTCCACGTTATTAGCAATCAACCATCAATGTCTTAATGTAGCTATTTCTGTCTGTTTTATAGAGAAATTTGCTTCTATTAATTTTTTTCCGCAGAGGCAGTTAGTTTGTTTGAAACGAAGTGTTTCATTCCCCACTATTGGCTACTTTCCACCTCGTTCAATTTAAAGTGCAAATTTTCATTTTCTGGGACGAATGACGTTATACGATAATAAAGAACCAAACATGAGAATACAGTACTGGACCTCCAAGAAAATTGGTATCACGAAAACCACATGAAAAGCTGAATATCAGGTACTTCAGAGTGCACCTGGACATAGAAATGTGCAACTAGAACAGAATGTGCATTTTAGTATGGTTTATGAAATTCCGATGCTGCTGGAGTAGTCTCTGATGTCCTGTTCCTTCTATGACACTGTAAGATCTCTTAATGCTAGATACGTACGAACTTACGTAAACACTGACTTGAAGCTGACTAAGTAGGCAAATTTGGTCAGTAGTTTTGAACTAAATATTTTGTTTCAAAAATAATGACAGCTGTAGGAGAATTTTACAAATCTGCCTTCTGTGAAACAGTATTTTTCGATCACAAGGCACTTGTCTAGTACTTCCTCTAGGCCTGAAGTTATTTCTTAATTTGTGTTTACGTCTTAAATTTATAGAATGCCATTCTATGCTAAATTGTAGACTGGCTGCATACAGTGTTTTATAGTTTTAACTCCCCACATGGCTTCACGTTTATTCCTACAGTAGAATATAAACTGTCAGTTGTACAGTTTCTTTGCCTCACAGACAATCATGTTAATTTTTTACATATTTTGAAATAGTCATGAAATTTATTGTCCTTTTTTCCGGTGTAAGCTACAGAAGAAACTGTCTCATTTTTTTGCAAGAAATTTGTATTCCAACCTACTAGCTTTTTGCAGTGCTGTGCAGATGTAAACCTGTTGGAAATGCTACATAACAATATTGCGGAGTACGAATTTAAAAAAAAAAAAAAAAATCTGTTGAAGTCACCCCATAGCAAAATTTTATGGTACTTCGAGCTATGGAGTCTAATTTTGAAATGATATTTAGCCAAGAACTGCTTCCTTATTTGCATCCTTTATTTGGGTGGGATATGATAAAACAAGTGCTCTAAGTAGAGCTCTGTATGTCCTCTCAACAACATGCCGCAGGGCTGCACATGGTCACGTGATGCCCCACCACGCGCGAAATTCCACCAGAAATGCGACGAAAAGCGTATGAGCAGAGCATGCACCAAGCACGGGCTGGCTACGTCACACCGTAGCTGCGCATACGCAGGACAGCCTGTTGTTTGGCGCTGTCTGGTAACTGCTCAAACGAACCTAGAATTATAGCAGTATCTTTCGCTCCCACTAAGTTTGTAAAATCTGGGCAGGGCAATCCACAGACTAGCGCAGATGGGAAGAGCCTTGAAACTTTGTTCTCACGCACTGTGGAATTGCCCGAGAGCGCCAAAACAGGTGAGTAAGAAGTATAAGAAAAATTTGGGCTGTGGTCCCAAAGAATGTTTGGGAAGATGTTGTCGCATTGTCCAGAAACCCACTTCCCAGTCCTCCAGAAACAGTTCCTGCCTAACGGGACGTCCAGCCGTAAAGCTGTGTCATTCATAATCGGTAGTGGGCTGACTGTTGTAAGACGATTAGTGTTGAGCACCACAAAGGGTTGCTTTAGTCCTCGGCTTAGCAGTGGGCATTCAGGGACCTCCCAAGATGCTTGCATGCAGAACCCCATGGCGTATTTATCAGCCCAAATCAGAGTTAAGGTGTAAATAATATGAAGATAATAACGGAAGTGAGTTTAATTGTATAGTGATGTAGAAAAGTAAGGATGAAATTACAGTGAAATCCAGACCATTAGCTACTTACAGGCGTTGATAACTATCAATAGGAACAGTTGAAAATGTGTTCCCCAACCGAGAATCGAACGCGGGATCTTCGGCGTACAGGGCAGACACACTATCTGACTGAGCCATCTTCATACAGATAAGGCTCACTGGCCAATGATCTTGAGTGCGGATGCACTCACATTGCTCAAACTCGGTAGTGTGCCTGCCGCGAATAATTAGTGGGCAGGGGCACCACAAATGTAGTGTGTTGACAGTAAGCTGGAAGTGTAGGTCTCATGGGAGCATGCCACAGATAAGCCCCTGCAGTCGCATTGCCTTCTGTGTCATCGATGGCTTAGTCGGATAGAACGTCTGCCATATAAGCAGGAGATCCTGGGTTCGAGTCCCGCTCGGGGTACACATTTTCAATTGTCCCCGTTGATATTTATCAAATTCTTTAAGCAGATAATGGTCTGGGTTTCATTATAATTTCATTCTTCGAGAGCTGCAAGATCACCAATGTTATCAGTTCTTTCGGACGTGTCCGAAAGAACAGATCCCATCTTCATATAGAAAAGTAAGGAGTCGTTAATCAAAATGCCCCCTATGTTCATCCTATGGTCATTCACGTTGATGTATCTAAAAAAGTAGAAAATAAAACAAAAATTAGCCTGTACGATAATCATGTTAGTAAAAGTAAAATGAGAGATGGCTGGCGAGATTGGCTTGCCACCTCTCAGTATATGTGTGTATGTTCCACATCTCCTCTTAGACCACAGGACCAATTTCAACCAAAGCCTCGTATACATATCCCTTACTGGCAGTCTACTATCACTGTGAGGTTAAGAACCACTTACCTATCACAGCTCAGGAGATATGACGACATAAGCAATTACATGTGTGAAAAACTGCTGCATCATAAGTGGCGTTAAAAATTTATTTTTTCTGTGCTACTGACGCTATTCGCAGTAATCTCGCAGACACTATCCATTGTTGTGGTGTTCAGTCCTGAGACTGGTTTGATGCTACTCTATCCTGTGCAAGCTTCTTCATCTACCAGTACCTACTGAAGCCGACATCCTTCTGAATCTACTTAGTGTATTCTTCTCTTGGTCTCCCTCTACGATTTTTAACCTCCACGCTGCCATCCAATACTAAATTAGTGATCCCTTGATGTCTCAGAACATGTCCTACCAACCGATCCCTTCTTCTAGTCAAGTTGTGCCACAAACTTCTCTTCTCCCCAATCCTATTCAATACCTCCTCATTAGTTATATGATCTACCCATCTAATCTTCAGCATTCTTCTGCAGCACCACATTTCGAAAGCTTCTATTCTCTTCTTATCCAAACTAGTTATAATCCATGTTTCACTTCCATATATGGCTACGCTCCATACAAAAATTTTCAGAAACGTCTACCTGACACTTAAATCTATACTCGATGTTAACAAATTTCTCTTCTTCAGAAACGCTTTCCTTGCCATTGCCAGTCTACATTTTACTCTCTACTTCGACCATCATCAGTTATTTTGCTCCCCAAATAGCAAAACACCTTTACTGCGTTAAGTGTCTCATTTCCTAATCTAATTCCCTCAGCATCACCCGACTTAATTCGACTACATTCCATTATCCTCGTTTTGCTTTTGTTGATGTTCATCTTATACCCTCCTTTCATGACACTGTCCATTCCGTTCAACTGCTCTTCCAAGTCCTTTGCTGTCTCTGACAGAATTACAATGTCCTCGGCGGACCTCAAAGTTTTTATTTCTTCTACATCGATTTTAATACCTACTCCGAATTTTTCTTTTGTTTCCTTTCCTGCTTGCTCAATATACAGATTGAATAACATCGGGGAGACGCTACAACCGTCTCACTCCCTTCCCAACCACTGCTTCCCTTTCATGCCCCTCAACTCTTCCAACTGCCGTCTGGTTTCTGTACAAATTGTAAATAGCCTTTCGCTCCCTGTTTTTACCCCTGCCACCTTCAGAATTTGAAAGAGAGTATTCCAGTCAACATTGTCAAAAGCTTTCTCTAAGTCTAAAAATGGTAGAAACGTAGGTTTACCTTTCCTTAATCTAGCTTCTAAGATAAGGTGTAGGGTCAGTATTGCCTCACGTGTTCCAACATTTCTACGGAATCCAAACTGATCTTCCCCGAGGTCGGCTCCTACCAGTTTTTCCATTCGTCTGTAAAGAATTCGCGTTAAATATACCACTAAACGCACCTACATAATTATATCATGGTACCACATGTAGTTTAGGAGATATCGCATTATAAACACTGAGATGCGTGAAAAACTGCCCCTCTGTGCATGAAGTTTCAATTTATTACATCTTTCCTACTAACTCTATTTGCAACACAACATTTTGCAGACAGTATCCGCATATGCCGCTGAATGTACCTACAACATTATATCATGGTACCGCAAATACACTCCTGGAAATTGAAATAAGAACACCGTGAATTCATTGTCCCAGGAAGGGGAAACTTTATTGACACATTCCTGGGGTCAGATACATCACATGATCACACTGACAGAACCACAGGCACATAGACACAGGCAACAGAGCATGCACAATGTCGGCACTAGTACAGTGTATATCCACCTTTCGCAGCAATGCAGGCTGCTATTCTCCCATGGAGACGATCGTAGAGATGCTGGATGTAGTCCTGTGGAACGGCTTGCCATGCCATTTCCACCTGGCGCCTCAGTTGGACCAGCGTTCGTGCTGGACGTGCAGACCGCGTGAGACGACGCTTCATCCAGTCCCAAACATGCTCAATGGCGGACAGATCCGGAGATCTTGCTGGCCAGGGTAGTTGACTTACACCTTCTAGAGCACGTTGGGTGGCACGGGATACATGCGGACGTGCATTGTCCTGTTGGAACAGCAAGTTCCCTTGCCGGTCTAGGAATGGTAGAACGATGGGTTCGATGACGGTTTGGATGTACCGTGCACTATTCAGTGTCCCCTCGACGATCACCAGTGGTGTACGGCCAGTGTAGGAGATCGCTCCCCACACCATGATGCCGGGTGTTGGCCCTGTGTGCCTCGGTCGTATGCAGTCCTGATTGTGGCGCTCACCTGCACGGCGCCAAACACACATATGACCATCATTGGCACCAAGGCAGAAGCGACTCTCATCGCTGATGACGACACGTCTCCATTCGTCCCTCCATTCACGCCTGTCGCGACACCACTGGAGGCGGGCTGCACGATGTTGGGGTGTGAGCGGAAGACGGCCTAACGGTGTGCGGGACCGTAGTCCAGCTTCATGGAGACGGTTGCGAATGGTCCTCGCCGATACCCCAGGAGCAACAGTGTCCCTAATTTGCTGGGAAGTGGCGGTGCGGTCCCCTACGGCACTGCGTAGGATCCTACGGTCTTGGCGTGCATCCGTGCGTCGCTGCGGTCCGGTCCCAGGTCGACGGGCACGTGCACCTTCCGCCGACCACTGGCGACAACATCGATGTACTGTGGAGACCTCACGCCCCACATGTTGAGCAATTCGGCGGTACGTCCACCCGGCCTCCCGCATGCCCACTATACGCCCTCGCTCAAAGTCCGTCAACTGCACATACGGTTCACGTACATGCTGTCGCGGCATGCTACCAGTGTTAAAGACTGCGATGGAGCTCCGTATGCCACGGCAAACTGGTTGACACTGACGGCGGCGGTGCACAAATGCTGCGCAGCTAGCGCCATTCGACGGCCAGCACCGCGGTTCCTGGTGTGTCCGCTGTGCCGTGCGTGTGATCATTGCTTGTACAGCCCTCTCGCAGTGTCCGGAGCAAGTATTGTGGGTCTGACACACCAGTGTCAATGTGTTCTTTTTTCCATTTCCAGGAGTGTAGTTCAGGAGGTATGACAAAATAAACACTGAGATGCACGAAAAAATGCGCCTTCCTGCATGAAGTTTTAACACGTTTATTCTTTACTACTAAGCCGTTCCTACAGTCGAGCCAGCTTAACGAAATCCCTTACACCTGTCAGCGCTTTAGGCAACTTTCATCTCCGAAATGCAAATGTCTGTAGGCGAAAACCATAGCCGTCTATATGAGGTGTTGCCACAGACACGTTTATAAAATCGTTTTGCAGACACGCGAAGTAGTTGCGCCTAGTATACAGAAACTGTTCCATAAAATCAAAGATGTTTTCACGAATACATGGAAATGAGTTTTTCCGATATTACACTACACACATAGTTCATCTTTTATTTTCGTTTCTAATATAAAGGCGGCAAAATGAACACCTGGGCAATGCCGAGTTTGTCAGCTATTATGACTATAAATATTAGAAGTATTATTACCTGCATTTTCCTCCAGTCTTTTTGGCTGGAATGATTTTTCATTTCCAGTCAACATACTCTTCCTTTTTAATTCTGGATTCTTTAATGTTGTTCCTGGTTCACACGTCTTTACTTTCTTTCGGTATTTAATTTTCCTTCCATCACGTTTTGTTTGTCATATTATACAAACAATGTAACATATGCACCAAGAAATAGGTATTAGAATAAATTACTACTCACCAGATAAACCACGTCAGCATATTTGCGAAAGTACCAAAACAAAAACAGAGGTGCACCGACATACACATTCTACATACATAAAAAAAAAAAGTTTTACATCATCTCGGTGCCGAGAGTTCCGGAACTTGTACAGAAAATTGGAATAGAAATCAACATAAACATCATTTCCGCCATTTTTATTCTTCATGAAAAACCACACATTGCATGTTGTACCACCATACAGCGAGACGTTCAGATGTGGCAGTCCAATTGCTGTACTCACCGGCAACTCTAATGCCCAGAAGCATGTCCTCTTGCACTGATGCATGCCTGTATTCGTCTGACATACTATCCACAATTTCACCAAGGCACTGTTGGTCCAGATTGTCCCACTCCTCGGCGTAGATTCCTCAGAGTGGTTGGTGGGTCACGTCGTCCATAAACAGCCCTTTTCAACCTATCCCAGGTATGTTCGATAGGGTTCATGTCTGGAGAACATGCTAGCCACTCTAGTCGAGCGACGTCATTCACAAGATGTGCACAATGAGGGCGCGAATTGTCGTCCATGAAGACGAATGCCTCACCAATGTGCTGACGATATGGTTGCACTATCGGTCAGAAGACGGCATTCACGTATCGTACAGCCGTTACGGAGCCTTCCATGACCACCAGCGGCGTACGTCGGCCCCACATAATGCCACCCCAAAACAGCAGGGAACCTCCGCCTTGCTGCACTCGCTGGAGAGTGTGCCTAAGGCGCTCAGCCTGACCGGGTTGCCTCCAAACACGTCTCCGACGATTGTCTGGTTGAAGGCATGTGCGACACTCATCGATGAAGAGAATGTGATGCCAATCCTGAGCGGTCCATTCGGCATGTTGTTGCGCTCATCTGTAGCGCGCTACATGGTGTCGTGGTTGCAAAGATGGACCTCACCATAGACGTCGGGAGTGAAGTTGCGCATCATGCAACCTATTGCGCACAGTTTCAGTCGTAACACGACGTTCTGTGGCTGTACGAAAAGCATTATTCAACATGGTGGCGTTGCTGTCAGGGTTTCTCCGAGCCATAATCTGTAGGTAGCTGTCATCCACTACAGTAGCAGCCTTGGGCGGACTGAGCGAGGCATGTCATCAGCAGTTCCTGTGTCTCTGTATCTCCTCCATGGCCGAACAACATCTCTGTCCTTCATTTGTTGAGAGCCCTTCCTGGCACTAAGTAACAATTTGGACGCGATCGAACAGCGGTACTGACCGTCTAGCCACGGTTGAACTACAGATAACACAAGCCATATACCTCCTTCCTGGTGGAATGACTGGAACTGATCATTTGTCGGACCCCCTCCGCGTCATAGCCGCTGCTCATGCACGGTTGTTTACATCTTTGGGCTGGTTTAGTGACATCTCTGAACAGTCAAAAGGACTGTGTGTATCATACAATATCCACAGTCAACCTCTATCTTCAGGAGGTCTGGGAACTGGGGTGATACAAAACATTTTTTGATGTGTGTAGAGGAGCTATAGTGAAAGACTGAAGGCCTTATATCACATAATATGATTTCTGTAGTATCTTTCTTACAATACCCAAGAATACGGCTGCGTCCTTCTAGCATTAAAAGATGCATTTACCCTACAGGAAAACTCCATTTTGGACATTTCCTGACAAGGAAACCCTTGAGGGCGAGGTCGCAAGTTCAATCATTATAAGGCTCATTTGAAAGTGTTGTGTTAACTACACTACTGGCCATTAAAATTGCTACACCACGAAGATGACGTGCTCCAGACGCGAAATTTAACCGACAGGAAGAAGATGCTGTGATATGCAAATGATTAGCTTTTCAGAGCATTCACACAAGGTTGGCGCCAGTGGTGACACCTACAACGTGCTAACATGAGGAAAGTTACCAACCGATTTCTTATACACAAACAGCAGTTGACCGGCGTTGCCTGGTGAAACGTTGTTGTGATGCCTCGTGTAAGTAGGAGAAATGCGTACCATCACGTATCCGACTAATAAAGGTCGGATTGTAGCCTATCGCGATTGCGGTTTATCATATCACGACATTCCTGCTCGCGTTGGTCGAGATCCAATGACTGTTAGCACAATATGGAATCGGTGGGTTCAGGAGGGTAATACGGAACGCCGTGCTGGATCCCAACGGCCTCGTATCAGTAGCAGTCGAGATGACAGGCATATTATCCGCATGGCTGTAACGGATCGTGCAGCCACGTCTCGCTCCCTCAGTCAACAGATGAGGACGTTTGCAAGACAACAACCATGTGCACGAACAGTTCGACGACGTCTGCAGCAGCATGGACTATCAGTTCGGAGACCATGGCTGCGGTTACCGTTGACGCTGGATCAGAGACAGGAGCGTCTTCGATGGTGTACTCACCGACGAACGTGGGAGCACGAATGGCAAAACGTCATTTTTTCGGATGAAACCAGGTTCTGTTTACAGCATCTTGATGGTCGCATCCGTGTTTGGCGACATCGCGGTGAACGCACATTGGAAGCGTGTATTCGTCATCGCCATACTGGCCTATCACCCGGCGTGATGGTATGCGATGCCATTGGTTACACATCTCGGTCACCTCTTGTTCGCAATGACGGCACTTTGAACAATGGACGTTACATTTCAGTTGTGTTACGACCCGTGGCTCTACCTTTCATTCGATCCCTGCGAAACCCTACATTGCAGTTACTGTACGGGCCTTTCTGGATACACAAAATGTTTGACTGCTGCCCTGGCCAGCATATTCTCCAGATCTCTCACCAATTGAAAACGTCTGGTCAGTGGTGGCCGAGCAACTGGCTCGTCACGATACGCGAGTCACTACTCTTGATGAACTGTGGTATCGTGTTGAAGCTGCATGGGCAGCTGTACCTGAAGACGCCGTCCAAGCTCTGTTTGACTCAATGCCCAGGCGTATCAAGGCCGTTATTACGGACAGAGGTGGTTGTTCTGGGTACTGATTTCTCAGGATCTATGCACCCAAACTGCGTGAAAATGTAATCACATGTCAGTTCTAGTATAATATATTTGTCCTATGAATACCCGTTTATCATATGCATGTCTTCTTGGTGTAGCAATTTTAATGGCCGGTAGTGCATTATGAAAGGAAAAAATCTGCTGCTAATCACTCTCCACGTGGGTCAGGAGGTAGACTGAAAATGAGTGTCGGGGAAGTGAGGAGATCAACCTTCTATTGGATGTACGTATTACACTTCACGAAATCGAATGGTCGAAATTCAAGAAATGTTCAAAACAAGCCAATAGCTTGCGCCATGAACACCGAATGAAAAACGGCGCTCGACGGTGATCACACAGATTTACTCCATCGTGATCGAAGGCTAACGCCTTTGGAATTACAAACTGCGCGGAACGTTCAGCTATGTATCCACTCTTTAAAGAATGCATAAAGGAGCATATTGGTATAACGGAGTGACGAGAACTGATGGAATGTGATGGTATGCAACCGAATGCGAAACAGTCTGACAAGGAGCTTTTTGTGAAACTGACTGTCATTTAAAGTGTAGCTGTAGGTTGGGGGCTTTCAAACAACTAATGAATGAAATGAGCTGGCCCTCAAGTACGTACCTTCAGACTCAAGAGTTCCAAGATTAAAAGTTTTGGCTGGTTTCGTTGTCTAGGGGCTGGGACACGCAGTTGCCGTATTACAGGCCAAATACTGCAGAGTCTACAGTATACGATGAGAATACACACATGAATCGAATGGTCGAAGGTTTCTATCACTCGGCAGTTGCGAATTATTAAAGTACCATATTAATTTATAAATGAAAGATTGCAATTAAATAAAATCTGCAGGTACTAACTTAACGACTTTAAATGATGAGTACGATAGTAGAAGTACAGGGTGGCGCACGAAATGTGTTACAAATTGTTTCTTTCACAATTTATGACGCACATTAGATATCCCGCTGGGATCTCTACAGCAGTACCAGCAGAGCTTGGAAAAACAAATGAGCTACGAAATGACGTGTAATTCACGATACTGCCGCTAGGAGACTAGTAAGCAGCAATGGCTGACAATGGAAGACTGACGACACAGCAACGATCGGCAATGGTGTTACTTTTTCATGGAACGAAAAGCCTTGTTGTGACTCAGAGGCGTTTTCGACAACAGTTTAACACACGATGGGTCCCTTGCAGCAAGACCATCCACAGGTTGTACGATAAATTTGTACAGGAAGGAACAGTATTGGAAGCGAAGCGACCTCGGCCTAAGCCTGTTTGTTCGCCGGAGAGTATTGAAGAGGTACGAGTTGCTGTACAGAGATGTCCCGGGAAATGGTGTAGAAAGGCAGCAGTGCAACTGGAAATATCCAGACGCTCCGTTCAACGCATTCTTAAAAGTGACCTCCATATGTACACATATAAGATGACCCTTTGCGCAGAAGCTCACTGAAGAATACAAGCAGCAGAGACTACAGTTTGCTCGGTGGGCGGAGGATAGGTAAGAAACTCTCAACAACGTTTGGTTTTCAGACGAGGCGCATTTTCATTTAGGCGGTGTGGTTAACAAACAAAATGTACTCTTTTGGGCGACTGAAAACCCACAAGTGCTTCATGAACGACATTATGCTCCGAGGATTACAGCGTGGGCACCAATTTCCAGTCACGGACTTATTGGACCCTTTTTCTTTGAAGAAGCTGTGAACAGCGAGCGTTATTAAAGCATGCTTCGCAATAGCTTCATTCCGCAGCTTCTTGCTACTGCCTTGCCCTTCAACACGCAGCGGTTCATGCAAGATGGAGCAAGGCCACATACTGCAAACACTGTGTTGGAGTTTTTTACACGAGCATTTCTACATGCGGATCATTTCACTCAGGTTTCCACGTCGCTTCAATGACGGACAAAATTGACCCCCCAATAGTCCAGAGCTCAATCCACGTGACCTTTTTCTTTGGGGGTACCTAAAGCAAAAAATTTTCCCGAAACGTCCACACGATTTAATGGAGCTCAGAAGACTTATTCTTCAAGCTTGCAGTGAAATTACGGAAGACATGTGCCGTAGGGTAATCACTAACTTCAGTGTTCGTTTGAAGGAAGTTAGGAAACGAAATGGTGGACACATGGAAACGAAATGGCGGACATATTGAGCATGTACCCATACAAGATGACCTGTGCACATAAGCTCACTGAAGAACACAAGCAGCAGAGACTACTGTTTGCCAAAGGGCGGAGGATAGGGAAGAAACTCTCAACAACGAAATAGACGACAGAAGGATAGAGAAACAATTAAAATCGCTCAAAAGAGGAAAGGCCGCTGGACCTGATGGGATACCAGTTCGATTCTACACAGAGTACGCAAAGGAACTTACCCCCCTTCTTGCAGCGGTGTACTGTAGGTCTCTAGAAGAGCGTAGCGTTCCAAAGGATTGGAAAAGGGCACAGGTCATCCCCAGTTTTCAAGAAGGGACGTCGAACAGATGCGCAGAAGTACAGACCTATATCTCTAATGTCAATCAGTTGTAGAATTTTGGAACACGTATTATGTTCGAGTATCATAACTTTTCTGGAAACTAGAAATCTACTCTGTAGGAATCAGCATGGGTTTCGAAAAAGACGATCGTGTGAAACCCAGCTCGCGCTATTCGTCCACGAGATTCAGAGGGCCATAGACACGGGTTCCCAGGTAGATTCCGTGTTTCTTGACTTCCGCAAGGCGTTTGATACAGTTCCCCACAGTCGTTTAACGAACAAAGTAAGAGCATATGGACTATCAGACCAATTGTGTGATTGGATTGAAGAGTTCCTAGATAACAGAAAGCAGCATGTCATTCTCAATGGAGAGAAGTCTTCCGAAGTAAGAGTGATTTCAGGTGTGCCGCAGGGGAGTGTCGTAGGACCGTTGCTATTCACAATATACGTAAATGACTTTGTGGATGACATCGGAAGTTCACTGAGGCTTTTTGCGGATGATGCTGTGGTATATCGAGAGGTTTTAACAATGGAAAATTGTACTGAAATGCAGGAGGATCTGCAGCGAATTGACGCATGGTGCAGGGAATGGCAATTGAATCTCAATGAAGACAAGTATAATGTGCTGCGAATACATAGAAAGAAAGATACCATATCATTTAGCTACAATATAGCAGGTAAGCAACTGGAAGCAGTTAATTCTATAAATTATCTGGGAGTACGCATTAGGAGTGATTGAAAATGGAATGATCATATAAAGTTGATCGTCGGTAAAGCAGATGCCAAACTGGGATTCATTGGAAGAATCCGAAAACAAAGGAAGTGGGTTACAGTACGCTTGTTCGCCCATTGCTTGAATACTGCTCAGCAGTGTGGGATTCGTACCAGATAGGGTTGATAGAAGAGATAGAGAAGATCCAACGGAGAGCAGTGCGCTTCGTTACAAGATCATTTAGTAATCGCGAAAGCGTTACGGAGATGGCAGATAAACTCCAGTGGAAGACTCTGCAGGAGAGACGCTCAGTGGCTCGGTACGGGTTTTTGTTGAAGTTTCGAGAACATGCCTTCACCGAAGAGTCAAACAGTATATTGCTCCCTCCTACGTATTTCTCTTGAAGAGACCGAGAATAAAATCAGAGAGATTAGAGCCCACACAGAAGCATACCGACAATCCTCCTTTCCAAGAACAATAGGAGACTGGAATAGAAGGGAGAACCGATAGAGGTACTCAAGGTACCCTTCGCCACACACCGTCAGGTGGCTTGCGGAGTATGGATGTAGATGTAGATGTAGATGTGCTGAGTGGGAACAAATCTTCATGGACGGCTCTTCATTGTAGTATATGTTCCTTTCAGATTGTATTGACAATAAAGTTTATATTCAAAATCGAAATGGTAACACATTTCGTGCGCCACCCTGTACTTTTGAGAATGCGGTATATTTCTGCGAAACACTTACTGGTGTCGATGGTCCAGCAATTAAATAAAATATAAGTTGAATAACAGGGAAACAATAGATTCCTACTGCACGTAATTAGTTATGAATAACAACATAGCTCGCGAGATATTCACTTCTAAACGCACACTACGTCTTCACTGTAGAAGCCACGGAAATCTCACAAGTGCACAAGTCGACACTAGGAAGTATTTCTATCTGCCGCGACCACACGTAAACCGCTCCACACTCCCCAAGTCTCTGCCGCGACTTTGCGTCCGTCGCGGCCAGCACTTCCCGTCCTGTCCGAATTGTCCAGAACTGCTGCACTACCCCGACCTCGCATCCATCCAGACTCCCCATTCGCGAGCGCTGTGTCTTCAAGCCAACGCACCTACACAACATAATGAAACACATTCGAAATACTGGATATACATTTAAATAACTTGAAATTAAACAAATATTCCTGGAACATAAACACGCTCTAACATACATTATTAAATACACTACTGGCCATTAAAATTGCTACACCAAGAAGAAGTGCAGATAATAAACGGGTATTCATTGGACAAATATATTATACTAGACCAGACATGTGATTACATTTTCGCGCAGTTTGGGTGCGTATATCCTGAGATATCAGTACCCAGAACAACCACCTCTGGCCGTAATAACGGCCTTGATACGTCTGGGCATTGAGTCAAACAGAGCTTGGATGGCGTGTACAGGTACAGCTGCCCATGCAGCTTCAACACGATACCACAGTTCCTCAAGAGTAGCGACTGGCGTATTGTGACGAGCAAGTTGCTCGGCCACCATTGACCAGACGTTTTCATTTCGTGACACATCTGGAGAATGTGCTGGCCAGGGCAGCACTCGAACATTTTCTGTATCCAGAAAGGCACGTACACGACTTGCAACATGTGGTCGTGCATTATCCTGCTGAAATGTAGGGTTTCGCCGGGATCGAATAAAGGGTAGAGCCACGGGTCGTAACACATCTGAAACGTAACGTTCACTGTTCAAAATGCCGTCAATGCGAACAAGAGGTGACCGAGACGTGTAACCAATTGCACCCCATACCATCACGCCGGGTGATACGCCAGTATGGCGATGACAAATACACACTTCCAATGTGCATTCACCGCGATGTCGCCAAACACGGATACGACCATCATGATGCTGTAAACAGAACCTGGATTCATCCGAAAAAATGACGTTTTGTCATTCGTGCACTCAGGTTCGTCGTCGAGTACACCATCGCAGGCGCTGCTGTCTGTGATTCAGCTTCAACGGTAACCGGAGCCATGGTCTCCGAACTGATAGTCCATGCTGCTGCAAACGTCGTCGAACTGTTCGTGCACATGGTTGTTGTCTTGCAAACGTCCCCATCTGTTGACTCATAGATCGAGACGTGGCTGCACGATCCGTTACAGCCATGCGGTTAAGATGCCTGTCATCTCGACTGCTAGTGATACGAGGCCGTTGGGATCCAGCACGGCGTTCCGTATTACCCTCCTGAACCCTCCAATTCCATATTGTATTCACAGTCATTGGATCTCGACCAATGCGAGCAGGAATGTCGCGATACGATAAACCGCAATCGCGATAGGCTACAATCCGATCTTTATTAAAGTCGGAATCGTGATGGTACGCATTCCTCCTCCTTACACGAGGCATCACAACGTTTCACCAGGCAACGCCGGTCAACTGCTGTTTGTGTATGAGAAATCGGTTGGAAACTTTCCTCATGTCAGCACGTTGTAGGTGTCACCACCGGCGCCAACCTTGTGTGAATGCTCTGAAAAGCTAATCATTTGCATATCACAGCATCTTCTTCCTGTCGGCTAAATTTCGCGTCTGTAGCACGTCATCTTCGTGGTGTAGCAGTTTTAATGGCCAGTAGTATACATAAACAAATTAAATAAACATATATCAAAGGAACAGCAAGAAAAAGTAGGTCAGTTGCCTAATGTCTCCGTGCTCTCTAAAACACAGTAAATATTTGACCAATTTATTCATGAATAGTATATATCGGTCATGGTGTAGAGGAATAAATGCATTTATAAGCATGCTGCTACCCTTTCTTCGTGTCACTGTGGAGTACTTATGGCTTCACGCGATCGATTGTAATCGGTCACTTTGACCTCCAGTAACTCATATATTATTAAAGTTACATGCCTGTAATTTATACCAATTTAGGTTTACACTAACACCTTTCTAAAGACACGTCGATCGACGAAATCGGATGAAGCGTTAAAATGCTGGAAATTCGTTGCTGGGTGTTACTTGTATAATTTACCGTCAGATACTAAACTTGAAACTAATAAAGATACTGAATATCTGATTACACCATCAGAATCGTCGTGCAAACAATAGTAATGTACATGTTTCTTTTTGAGGTATTATGATTTATCTAGCTACTGTTAATTTCTATACGAACTGTGAAATGTCTGCCATTAGGGGTTCACAAAGTCCGCCATCTTCGGTATAGAAATCTTCATCGACACAAAGCACTGGCCCCGTTCACAGCGTCAACATGTAATTGCCAGCCACGTGGCCGCTGGGCCCCTCTCGCTTCGGCCAACGTCCGGCACCACGTGTTCGGCCTGCCCAGCGGCCCGCGCCCGCCGAGCCTCCTTTGCAGCCGCCCCAACTCTGAACATATAATATTTTAACCCACCGCCACACGCGCGATTTTTCTACCTCCGCTACACACGCGCGGACTGAGAGTCCGCATTGCGTTTTATACCATTTTCATGAACAAATCTGACATTACAATTGGCAAATATAATGTTTTCGAGTCTGGATAATATAAATAAAACAATGAATTCGTAAACACAATGTATTTCAGTATCAGTTGTTGTTGTTGTGGTCTTCAGTCCTGGGACTGGTTTGATGCAGCTCTCCATGCTACTCTATCCTGTGCAAGCTTTTTCATCTCCCAGTACCTACTGCAACCTACATCCTTCTGAATCTGCTTAGTGTATTCATCTCTTGGTCTCCCTCTACGATTTTTACCCTCCACGCTGCCCTCCAATACTAAATTGGTGATCCCTTGATGCCTCAGAACATGTCCTACCAACCGATCCCTTCTTCTGGTCAAGTTGTGCCACAAACTTCTCTCCTCCCCAATCCTATTCAATACCTCCTCATTAGTTATGTGATCTACCCATCTAATCTTCAGCATTCTTCTGCAGCACCACATTTCGAAAGCTTCTATTCTCTTCTTGTCCAAACTATTTATCGTCCATGTTTCACATCCATACATGGCTACACTCCATACGAATACTTTCAGAAATGACTTCCTGACACTTAAATCAATACTGGATGTTAAAAAATTTCTCTTCTTCAGAAACGCTTTCCTTGCCACTGCCAGCCTACATTTTATATCCTCTCTACTTCAACCATCATCAGTTATTTTGCTCCCCAAATAGCAAAACTCCTTTACTACTTTAAGTGCCTCATTTCCTAATCTAATTCCCTCAGCATCACCCGACTTAATTAGACTACATTCCATTATCCTTGTTTTGCTTTTGTTGATGTTCATCTTATATCCTCCTTTCAAGATACTGTCCATTCCATTCAACTGCTCTTCCAAGTCCTTTGCTGTCTCTGACAGAATTACAATGTCATCGGCGAACCTCAAAGTTTTTATTTCTTCTCCATGAATTTTAATGCCTACCCCGAATTTTTCTTTTGTTTCCTTTACTGCTTGCTCAATATACAGATCAGTATCAGTAGTGTACATAAAATATTTTAACTCATAATTTATCCGTAAACCAAGAAGAAAAGTTATTGTACTCCCTGAAATTTACGTTCATTCTGTTTTTTCACTGTTTTTCTAAATGAATATTAACCAACACTTATCTTAACCCTTTATTTGGCAGTGTTGCTCTCAAGCAACATCAAATTTACGTTGGCCTTATGGGACAACAAACACTCCCCAGTGCCTTTTATTGGCATTGTTGCCTCCTGGCAACGTTCCTTTACACACTGTGAATGCCAGTTGTTGTAACAGTTCAAGGTTTTCCACATGAGATCGCAGTTTGTGCAGTGGTGTTACAGAGATCTCCTCGTGTGAGCAACAGGGGTGTCTTATTTCGGTTCCGAAAGAGTGGATTTCAATAAATCGGCAGTAATTTTAGCAGATTTTCTTCAAGAAATACCCAGAGGTGAGTTTACAGCAGAAATATTTCAATCTAATATTGTTATGAATTACGTAAATAATATAAAACTTTTATGTTACCTGTGAGCAACATTGCCCATAGTTGGGACATGTGTCATTAGTATATGATTACGGCGGATATTCAAAACAATAAAATCGTGACACTTGCAAGCTCATTTTGTGGTGTCCAACTACTCTCAACAGTAAAATGATGGGACAGCAATGAAAAAAGAAGAATTGATGTGCCCTGTCCCAGTATTGTACGTCAGTACAACAAGCATGTGGGAGGAGTTGATCTTGCTGGTATGCTGATAGAGCTCTACAGACTGCCAATGACAACTAGGTGTTGGTACAAGAGATTGTTTGGATTTATGCTAGATCTGAGTGCTGTAATTGCCTGGCTGGTATTTCGAAGAGAATCTCTGGACAAGAAGACCTCACTGAAGTCATTCAGTGCAGATATTGCCAATGGTTTGATGTTTTCAGGGAAAAGGAAAGTAGGAAGGTCCTCAATAGACATAACACCACCACAAAATAAGAGGGGGAAGCCAACAGCTCCGACTGTTACACAAGATGTCCGTCCGATTTGATAATATGGAGCATTGGCCTGTATACAGTCCCAAAGGTCGTTGTCGTTATTGTCCATCTGGATTTTCTACAGTCATGTGTTCAAAATGCAATCTAGTATTGTGCTTCGTTCCAAAGAGGAACTGTTTCCAAAAATTCCATTGCAAGAAGAACTAGAAGGGAAAATGAAACAGTTCTATTACACAGCAGGAATGCATAAATGTGTTTATAAATTAAATTATTCACATACAGGAAACCTCTTCCTTGAGGTTATTGGCAAACACTTTTTTTCTATAATACGTATAAATGTGGTCTACTGCTGTCAAAAGTTTCTAAAACTAACTGAATTGTATTTCTTTAAGCATAATAAATAAATAGAAGCACTGAAAAAAATTTTTTGTTTTTATTTTAATCATTTGCCAAATAAAGGGTTAAGTAAATTAGTTCAGAAAATTTTTCAGAACACTATAGTTTACAGCCTCACTGTCAATTCGAGTAAATCACTCGTGGTGGTTGCCATTTTCACTGCACTCACTGCACAGATATGCACCGACATGTTCCAGGCATACAAATTTATTGCGCACATTGCAGGAAAATCTCGTCGGTCTGTTTTTTTTTTTTCCTATCACAGAAGTTGCATCTTCCTCGAGCTGTTGTTTGTGGAGGTCTAGGAAGAGCTTCAGCTGTTGGTAATCCCAAAATTTTCTTGATGCGATTCTTGATGTTCACCGGTGTACTTAGATGATTGACCTTCATTGTCATATAATCATGCAACAGTTCTTTGGCAAGAACTAGTAGATAGTCTTTTCTGGGAATTGTTGAATCCGAATTGCTCTTGTGAATTATGTATCCATTGATTTCAGCTGTATTTAGAAGAGTGGAAAAAATTATAAATGGTCATCTTCTGGTAATTCTTGTCACAGAGTATGTACATTTCATCTCATCAACTTTATCCACACCAGATTTAGTCTCGTTGTGAAATGTTATCATTTCCAGCTTGCACTTTTCCGAATCACTGTCAATACTGTCATCATCATGTAACGTAGACAGTCCCAGAACAACCTCGTCTTTCTTAGGTCTATATGAAAGCAGTGTCATATTCTTCCTAAATGCAAAAATGCTAGAATCCACAGGACGATCTTAGGCTATTGTCTTAAATGGAGGAATTTCACGTTTATTTTTTCGAATTGTTCCAACCATTGTCAGCTTGTCATTTTCCAACAAGTCAGCCGCAAGTGGAATTGATGTGAACCAGTTATCACATGTTACATTTCTGTCAGATGTCGATATGCATTTCACCATTCTTTTGACAATAGCATGTGGTGCGTTATCACAGAGATAAGGCCCATCCACTTGCTTTCTACAGTATCTTTCTAAATGGCTGGTGTAGAACATCCTTGCATCTGAAAGTGCAAACATTTTTATACCATATTTTGCCGGTTTTGATGGAATGTATTGTATAAAACCACATCTGCCCCTGAATGCATCCAGTGTGGTGTCACCGCCAGGCACCACACTTGCTAGGTGGTAGCCTTTAAATCGGCCGCGGTCCGTTAGTATACGTCGGACCCGCGTGTCGCCACTGTCAGTGATAGCAGACCGAGCGCCACCACACGGCAGGTCTAAAGAGACGATAGTTAGCATAGCCTTCAGCTACATTTGCTACGACCTAGCAAGGCGCCGTATTCAATTGATAATTAATATTGTGAAGCATATATCATCAAGAGCGATGTTCTACAAATGTGGATTAATGTTAAGTATTCCAGAAGCTACGTACTTTTCTTTATAGCATTCATTACGTATCCTGTTTCAGACCTCACGCCAGCCTGCGTGAGTTTAAGCGCGTGCCTTTCGGCTTCCTCTCATTGTGTCTAGGCTGTCTTGTCTAGACACAACATTCAGCATTTCATCTACTGTGACTAGTTCTGATAAACCATAATGTTTCTTGCAGTTTTCATTGAACTGATCTATCAAGAATCGGACAGCAGCTAATTTGTCTGTTTCCTTCCGATGAGTTCTGTTTCTGACGTCATCAAATCTCAGACATGTCAGGAAGAAACGAAATCGGTTTATGCCTATTGAAAGTCTGAAGTACTCCACTCCATTACCATCTGCAGCCCAGAGGTCTAGTAAATTTGTGTGTGACGTTCATAGCACACCCACCAAGAAAAGGAGTCCTAAACAAACTTTGATTTCTGTAATGTTAGTATCTGCAGCATCTCTTTCTCTGGAATATTTAGAACGGATGGTAGCAATGTAAATATTAATGCAGCGAACAATTTCTTCTAAAATGTCATCTGTGAAGAAAAGTTGTAAACAATCAATTGGACGCTTTGCATTTTTTGCTTCGCCTATGACTCCCGGTAAATGCATGACAATATTATGTTGAGGTCTTCCTATTCTTCTGTTGTGGATTAGAGGTCGATGGCTCCATTGCATACCGTCTTTCCCAAAATACAACTCAAATTTTTCGATGGAATCACTTTCGTCCAGCGACTGTTCACTATCTGAATAGTGATCACTTCCGAATATTGACCCCAGATCACTACATTCTTCATTACCAAGCTCTTCGTCCAACCACTGCAAAACCTGATCGTCATCCTCCGTTCTTCTCAAAAAATGTGTATATTTCACTAATCGGTGTTGGTCAATGAAAAGGCTCATAATTGTATGGCAGTTTGAATAATAAATAAATAAAAAAGTTTCTAAGTGTAACTGTCTATGTTTTATAATATTATAAAGGAAGAAACCTCCTTACCCGCAATACATCGTAAAAGAACTGATGATAGAAACGCGCCACACGAATGCACACACGCGGACTGACACTCCGCACCTCACGAGACTGCTGCTTCTGGCAATAATGACTAATTTCAATTGTTGCCAATAATTCTTTACGGAAGGAGGGGAAGGTAGGAAAAGCCGCTAATGGAAATCTTGAATTTATAAGTGATTGTTGCTGGAAAGATAAAACTGCGGACTCACAGTGCGCGGTGTGTGTAACGGAGGGTTAAGGGCGCGATGACTCGCCCGCTACCTCACAAGGTAGTGCGATAACATGTTTTAAAGGCACGGTGGATTGTAATTTTCAGGAAGGACAGTTTGTTTGAACAGTTCTCGGGATCCGACCGGGTAGCGTCGTAATTTCTCCACAATATTTCGTCAGACGTACACACTACCATCTTCAGGTGGTTCCTGACGAATGCTGTGCTGTTCCTCTCGGCGCCCTATATATACTAGCCGTTACCCCCTCCACCGTGCCTCTCTGGGACCGCATCTCTCTCTCCAGGCTGAGTGCAGGGTTCCAAGCCTGACTAAGATAATGGCCGCTGTCTTTATTACTCTACTGGCCATTAAAATTGCTACACCACGAAGATGACGTGCTACAGACGCGAAATTTAACCGACAGGAAGAAGATGCTGTGATATGCAAACGATTAGCTTTTCAGAGTATTCACACAGGGTTGGCTCCGGTGGTGACACCTACAACGTGCTGACATGAGGAAAGTTTGCAATCGATTTCTCATAGTCAAACAGCAGTTGACCAGCGTTGCCTGGTGAAACGTTGTTGTGATGCCTCGTGTAAGGAGGAGAAATGCGTACCATCACGATTCCGACTTTGATAAAGATCGGATTGTAGCCTATTGCGATTGCGGTTTATCGTATCGCGACATTCCTGCTCGCATTGGTCGAGATCCAATGACTGTTAATACAATATGGAATTGGAGGGTTCAGGAGGGTAATACGGAACGCCGTGCTGGATCCCAACGGCCTCGTATCACTAGCAGTCGAGATGACAGGCATCTTATCCGCTTGGATGTAACGGATCGTGCAGCCACGTCTCGATCCCTGAGTCAACAGATGGGGACGTTTGCAAGACAACAACCATGTGCACGAACAGTTCGACGACGTTTGCAGCAGCATGGATTATCAGCTCGGAGACCATGGCTGCGGTTACCGTTGACGCTGCATCACAGACAGGAGCGCCTGCGATGGTGTACTCGACGACGAACCTGGTGCACGAATGACAAAACGTCAGTTTTTCGGATGAATCCAGGTTCTGTTTACAGTATCATGATGGTCGCATCCGTGTTTGGCGACATCGCGGTGAAAGCACATTGGAAGCGTGTATTCGTCATCGCGATACTGGCGTATCACCCGGCGTGATGGTATGGGGTGCCATTGGTTACACGTCTCGGTCACCTGTTGTTCGCATTGACGGCACTTTGAACAGTGGACGTTACATTTCAGATGTGTTACGACCCGTGGCTCTACCCTTCATTCGATCCCTGCGAAACCCTGCATTTCAGTAGGATACTGCACGACCGCATGTTGCAGGTCCTGTGCGGGCCTTTCTGGATACAGAAAATGTTCGACTGCTACCCTGGCGAGCAAATTCTCCAGGTTTCTCATCAATTGAAAACGCCTGGTCAATGGTGGCGGAGCAACTGGCTCGTCACGATACGCCAGTCACTACTCTTGATGAACTGTGGTATCGTGTTGAAGCTGCATAGGCAGCTGTACCTGTACACGCCATCCAACCTCTGTTTGACGCAATGCCCAGGCGTATGAAGGCCGTTATTACGGCCAGATGTGGTTGTTCTGGGTAGTGATTTCTCAGGATCTATGCACCCAAATTGCGTGAAAATGTAGTCACACGTCAGTACTAGTATAATATATCTGTCCAATGAATACCCGTTTATCATCTGCACTTCTTCTTGGTGTAGCAATGTTAATGGCCAGTAGTGTAATTAGAGCGTCCTGTAGTCGGATTTCGATGGTCTCTTTAGTAACGCAGTCCCAGAAGTAGGAGGATTGACAGAGTATTTTTTGTTTTTTCATAGTCCATAGTATGGCCAGTCTTTATACAATGGTCAGCCACGGCTGATTTAGTGGCCTGGCGTATTTTGGTATGGCACTTGTGTTCGCGGCACCTCTCTTCTACAGTGCGGACTGTCTCCCCAATTTTCCGCACTGACAGGGAATTTGATAGACGTCTGATTTTCGAAGGCCTAGGTCATCTTTCACTGAACCCAGGAAAGGTTTTTGCAGGGGGTCGGGATACACTTTTCACATTGTGTTTCCCCAGGATTCTACCGATTTTTCTTGAGGTGTTTCCGACAAACGGAATGCACGCCAATTACTTGTGGTCTTCTGTTTCTTCTTCTTGTTCTCTTGGCGCAGTCTGTCTGAGTGCGTCTCTTATTTGCTTCTGGTTGTACCCATTTTTCCGAAATGTTGTCTCGAGGCGCTGCTGTTCTGCTGGAAGGCTCTGCTGATCGCAGGTCGATCGTGCCCAGTGAACAAGTGTGCGCAAAACGCCTTCACGCTGGGAGTTGTGGTGGCAACTGAAGGCATTTAGGTACAAATCGGTGTGTGTAGGTTTTCTGTATACACTGAGTCCCAGCTTGCCGTCAGGTTTCCGTTTCACCAGGACGTCAAGAAACGGTAGGGCACCATCCTGGTCCATCTCCATCGTGAACTGTATGTTGGGGTGCAGCGAGTGGAGGTGTTCGAGAAATTCATTTAAGCTGTCCCGTCCAAGTGGCCAAACATCGAACGTGTCATTCACGTAGCGGAAGAAACGAGTTGGTTTTTGTTTGGCTTGTTCTTGTGCCTTCTCCTCGAAATTCTCCATAAAAAAGTTGGCTACAACCGGTGAAAGCGGGCATCCCGTGACGACGCCATCTGTCTGTTCATAATAATTTCCGTAGAAGAGGAAGTATGTTGAGGTGAGTATGAACTCGAAGAGCCTTGTTAGGTTGTTGTCGAATTTCTTACTTATCAGAAATACTCTGTCAATCCTCCTACTTCTGGGACTGCGTTACTAAAGAGGCCATCGATATCCGACTACGGGACGATCTAATTAATAAAGACAGCGGCCTTCAACTTAGTCAGGCTTGGAACCCTGCACTCAGCCTGGAGAGAAAGATGCGGTCCCAGACATCGAGGGCCGGAGTGGCCGAGCGGTTCTAGGCACTTCAGTCTGGAACCGCACTACCGCTACGTTCGCAGGTTCGAATCCTGCCTCGGGCATGGATGTGTGTGATGTCCTTAGGGTAGATAGGATTAAGTAGTTCTAAGTTATAGGCGACTGATGACCTCAGATGTTGAGTCCCATAGTGCTCAGAGCCATTTGAACCATTTTTGAACCAGAGATCGAGGACCGCTCCCGACGGCGGCAGCAGGGAGACAGCAGACCCCAGTTCAGACCCAGGCGCCGCTTCCCCCACCACCTCCAGTAGCCGCCGCGCCGGCCGCACCGATGACACCAGCAGAGGAACGGTCGAGGGGGTAACGGCTAGTATATATAGGTCGCCGAGGGGAACAGCACAGTTCCCTGGCCTCCACCAGATGGCCCAATGACCTACGCGAATAACAAGGCTACACATCTTGTGTATATAATTTTAATAATTTTAACAATTTTAATCATTTTACCATTTTACTTTTAATTTTAATTTTTATTTTATTTTAATCTTAAAATTTATTTTATTTTAATTTAATTATATTTTAATCTTATTTTATAGCATTTATCATTTATTTATTTATTTATTATTATTATTTTATCAAAAGGTGAATGAATGAGTGTGAGAATGTGTTAACTGTAATATGTATGTGTGAGTACAATGTATATATTGTGTGAATGTGTGAGCGAATGGCGGAAAAAAAAGAAAAGAAAAAAAAGAAAAGAAAAAAATATAAAAAGAAAAATATAAAATAAAAAAATTAAAATAAAAAAGTAAAAAAAATATAATAAAATAAATTATAAAAAATTACCACACAGCTAATGTATTTTTAAATCATTTAAAAGCAGAAAAAAACATGACAACAAAAAAGTTATTGTTTTAATGTCAATTTTTATTATTGAAGGCGTAGCCGCATAGCTTGAACTTCTATTCTCAGACTGGGCATCCTTGATGCCCCAATATATTCTGCAGCGCGACAGCACAGTTCACAACCATAGATAGACACAACCATAGATGGAAGCATAATAGACCAAAGACACTATTGGCTAGGAACTAAACATCTATGGTCCATAGCACGCTAACACGACAGTACCGGCGAGCCCCTGCAACACAGCTACTACTGGTAACCCCAGATGCATGACCCGCCGAAAAACAGGCAACCGCAGGGAAACCGTACTGTACACGGCACGCAAACCAGCCACACATATCCCCTACACTGTCTGTGAGCCGATCTATGATCGATCGCCCGCTAATGTATAACGACCTTGAACTGTTACAGGGACGCAGCAACTGCAGCAAGCCCCACAACGAGCTTCTACAACGACAAAGGTAACGATGCACGATACCTCGCACTAACACAACCACACCTTGCATGCACTGTCGCAGCTAGCAAGCCGCTACTGCCCTTACTACCCGTCCTACTGTCGCAGAGGTTGTTTCCCCTTGGCGCTTGCCTTGGCACTTTTTTTCCTCTGCTCTTACAACCGCTACATTTCGATCGCTTTCGTCCACTTTCTATCTCCTGATGAACCATGTTAATGAGTAATCTTACCCAGATGCACGGATAACATCACAGCCTCCATCCTGTGACTCCTGATTCAAAAAGTAACATGTTATACGGAGGTGACAGTAGAACTTTTGGTTTGGTCACCACGTTGGTGTAGTGGTTAGCACACTGGACTCGCATTCGGAAGGACGACGGTTCAATCCCGCGTCCGGCCATCCTGATTTAGGTTTTCCGTGATTTCCTTAAATCGTTCCAGGCAAATGCCGGGATGGTTCCTTCGAAAGAGCACGGCCGACTTCCTTCCCCTTGCTTCCCTAATCCGATGAGACCAATGACCTCGCTGTTTGGTCTCATCGCCCAAACAACCCAACCCCAACCCCACGTTGGTGTTGTGGCGTGGAGGGGCCCCATCCTTTGGCGAACAGCACAGCAACAATTGCTGAGTGGCAGTGAAGGGTTGAGCATCGCTCCTCTTGCTAGCGCACTGTCAGCCGTAGGCCCCCGCTTGCACGGCTGTACAATCAGGAGTGTTTTCCGGCTTTGTTTTTATCAAAACACTGACGGTTACTTGTACCGAGGTCTCGCAGCTCAGCAAAACGGCACTTGGGAAGTTTTGGATGACGTCGCCTGACAGCAGAATTGTCGTGTCTTCTAGTCGAGGTGGTATGTCGGGCTTGGGTGGTGCCCACAGAGCATAGATCCTTCTGTGCTCTGTGGATACAGCACGCTTAACGGATGGTGCGAGGTCGAATACCAGTTGCTGCGCACTACTAATGCGGTACCTCAGTGCCGAATGTTCAAATGTGTGTGAATTCCTAAGGGACCAAACTGCTTAGGTCGTCGGTCCGTAGACTTACACACTACTTAAACTAATTTGTGCGAAGAAGAACACACACACCCATGCCCGAGGGAGGACTCGAACCTCCGGCGGCAGTGGCCCTTTGTGCCCTTATAGTCAAATAACGGTCCTCTTTTTTCTGACGTCACATGTGGTCGGCCCTGTCCTTGTCTTTTGGATACGGTTTGGCCTCTGTAAACTGTTGCCACATCCGAAAAACAACAGAACGGTTACCATTATGCCATCGGACCACATCAGTTTGGTACTGTCATGCTTCCATTCGTCCTATGTCCCTCCACCGCAGAGAGTCTGGTAGGCGTCTTCTCTGGGCCATACTGCACCGTCTGTGTACACAGCGACTGTGGACGTGGGACTACCCGGCAAACAGTACACTGTTTAGTGTTACTTGAAAACAGTTTGGGTTGCAATTTTAGTTTTTTTATTTACGAACTACGTGTGTCACCTTATTTACGCATCTTCAGGCTGATCTTAATTTGGTATTTATTAGGACGATCCATTAGACAGTGTAGCATAAAGCGTTCACGATCACAGCCGGTCGGGCTGGCCGAGCGGTTCTAGGCGCTGCAGTCTGGGGCCGCGCGACCGCTACGGTCGCAGGTTCGAATCCTGCCTCGGGCATGGATGTGTGTGATGTCCTTAGGTTAGTTAGGTTTAAGTAGTTCTAAGTTCTAGGGGACTGATGACCTCAGATGTTGAATCCCATAGTGCTCAGAGCCATTTGATCACAGGTCTTGGAGTCACTCACGTCCATCTAGAAAGTATTTACTGAGGTTAACGAAGGAGATGTTGACCTGAGGTACTCGACGATGCCCCTTAGCTGCACTGTCTTATCGATCGTCCTAACAAATACCGAATTAAGATCAGCCTGAAGATGCCAAATAAAGTGAAACGTGTAGTTGATAAATAAAAAAAACTTACATTGAAACCAAGATTGTTTTCAACTAATACTATTAAACGCTGGTTTGCTGATTCATGCCACAGATGGAATGGAAGGATACCTACTCTGTTTGACTGGTGCCCTGACGTCATTGTTGGCGTGGTTGTACGTCGACCAAATGCTATCTTCCGTGCAGAAGACGATCGTACGGACATCTTGTAATGGTACTCGAATTAGGTAACCATTACTGCACCTCACCTCAACCTCTCGATACCAGCAATATTCTACTGTGTTTCCGTAAAATAGTTAACATATTTCTGTGACAACTTTCAGATTTGATTTCATTAATGTAGAGATACTTCGATACAGCGATATGTATATATTGCAATGATATTATTCTTATGTGTATTCCTTCTTTTGTCACTATGATCTTTGACGTACTTGTAACTTTGATTTTTGGGCGCGTAAGCGGTTATTAGAGAGTCAAGCTTTGGTCGTCATGTTTGTAGTCAGTTTATGAAATGTGAACTTTAACAGTGAGGAAGATATTTTCAAGTATGTTTTATATTGTGAAGTGATGTTTTGGAACGAGTTACGTGATATTGCAAAAAAAGTAATAAAGAAGAAGTGTAACTTAAATTCGGAGTGCTGATTACTTTTTTACATCACCATTGTCCTAACTTGCAAAAGTTTAATCTTCATGAATGGTTTATGAAACACATCTATAAAACTTTTGAATATCGCAGAATAACACCTAGGCCTCTTTGCATCCGAGCTTGGAATCATCACTACCTAGGTTTTCGACGATTGAGTCATGAGTTCAAACGAGACCAGCGTGGGAAACACGAAAAGCTGAGTGCCTAGTTTATCCATTATTTCAAGAAATGACTTTATTAACTGTGCTTGACACCTGCCACATAATTTAACTTTATTGTTGCCCGAAAATGCAATATTTAGCAGCGTGAGCAACACTACGATCATAATTAATTTTTGACCTTTGTTGTGGTAAGGTTGTTAGAATCTGTTGACTGTTTGATTATATCGTGAATAATAGGACGGTGAAACAGGGGTTTGTTGCTTTAATTTTGGATACCAGTGTACTTGGCAAACGTGTGATAGTGCATTTTGTGGTGTCACCGCCAGACACCACACTTGCTAGGTGGTAGCCTTTAAATCGGCCGCGGTCCGTTAGTATACGACGGACCCGCGTGTCGCCACTGTCAGTGAATCCAGACCGAGCGCCGCCACACGGCAGGTCTATAGAGACGTACTGGCACTCGCCCCAGTTGTACAGCCGACTTTGCTACGAAAGGTTCACTGAGAATTACGCTCTCATTTGCCGAGACGATAGTTAGCATAGCCTTCAGCTAAGTCAATTGCTGCGACCTAGCAAGGCGCCATTTATCCTTTGCTATTTATCTAATGAAGCATGTACAGTAACAAGACCAATGTTCACCAATTGTGGATTAAAGTTAAGTATTCCAGCAGCTACGTACTTTTCTTTATAGCATTCATTACGTATCCTGTTTCAGACCTCACGCCAGCCTGCGTGAGTTTAAGCGCGTGCCTTTCGGTTACCCGTCACTGTGGATTGGCTGTCTTGCCAGTCCACAACACATTTACTTTCGCTTGTGGTACTGAATTGTCCCGCCAGAATCACTTCGCAGTCCTTTTCCACTTCGATGACTCATCCTATGTGAACTTGATGTAGGATCTGGTACAGAGATAGAAAATTTGATTTTAGCACTACTGGAACGCCGCTCTTCATGCAAGCAACAAGTGCTCTTAACTTCAACGTTGCGTTACGAGGTTCGGCGGCCAATATCGCAATGAGGGAGACGTGTTGCCGGCAGCTTGTCGTCATCTGATCGGTTCCGCGCGTATCTTGCGATGCAAGGTCGTTGTGAGTTGTCGGGTGTAATCTCGGTGGAGACAGCGCAGTCCGTTCTTGTCCGCCGTGGAGTGCAGGCGTGAGCTGCGGTCTTCCAAACGGAGCGATCGTGTTCGTAGCGAGTACGCTCGCTCCTTCCCTTCGTGGCATAGCCTCATAACTGTAAGTACGGTGTAAATGTCTTATTCACGGAAAAGAACGTTGAGGTTTGGCTTTGTGAGGAATAGTGTACGTCTGTTTCCTTCCTCCTTTTGGAACAGGCTGGTACGTGAAGTTAAATTGAATGATGTGGAGTCTATCGCTATTCAAACGGATAATGTTCCAAAATCGTATTCGTTATTTATTTTAATATTCACTCGTTTGGAATTCACAAAAGCATTCATCACATAATGTGTTAACTCAAATATTCCGATAGTTTCATACTGAGCCAGACTATTCTTTACATATGTTCTTATAATAGGGCCTATGGCGTATCGTCTCAGTTGTGCGACTGGATTCGTGATTTCCTGTCAGGAAGGTCGCAGTTCGTAGTAATAGACGGCAAATCATCGAGTAAAATTGAAGTGATATCAGGTGTTCCCCAGGGAACCGTCCTAGAACCTCTGCTGTTCCTGACCTATATAAATGACCTGGGTGACAATCTGAGCAGTTCTCTTAGGTTGTTCGCACATGATGCTGTAATTTACCGTCTAGTAAGGTCATCCGTAGACCAGTATCAGTTGGAAAGCGATTTAGAAAAGATTGCTGTATGGTGTGGCGGGTGGCAGTTGACGCTAAATAACGAAAAGTGTGCGGTGATCCACATGAGTTCCAAAAGAAATCCGTTGGAATTCGATTACTCGATAAATAGTACAATTCTCAAGGCTGTCAATTCAACTAAGTACCTGGGTGTTGAAATTACGAACAACTTCAGTTGGAAAGACCACTTAGATAATATTGTGGGGAAGGCGAGCCAAAGGTTGCGTTTCATTGGCAGGACACTTAGAAGATGCAACAAGTCCACTAAAGAGACAGCTTACACTACACTCGTTCGTCCTCTGTTAGAATATTCTACATCTACATCCATACTCCGCAAGCCACCTGACGGTGTGTGGCGGAGGGTACCCTGAGTACCTCTATCGGTTCTCCCTTCTATTCCAGTCTCGTATTGTTCGTGGAAAGAAGGCTTATCGTTATGCTTCTGTGTGGGCTCTAATCTCTCTGATTTTATTCTCGGTCTCTTCAAGAGAAATACGTAGGAGGGAGCAATATACTGCTTGACTCTTCGGTGAAGGTATGTTCTCGAAACTTTAACAAAAGCCCGTACCGAGCTACTGAGCGTCTCTCCTGCAGAGCGTTCCACTGGAGTTTATCTATCATCTCCGTAACGCTTTCGTGATTACTAAGTGATCCTGTAACGAAGCGCGCTGCTCTCCGTTGGATCTTCTCTATCTCTTCTATCAACCCTATCTGGTACGGATCCCACACTGCTGAGCAGTATTCAAGCAGTGGGCGAACAAGCGTACTGTAACCTACTTCCTTTGTTTTCGGATTGCATTTCCTTAGGATTCTTCCAATGAATCTCAGTCTGGCATCTGCTTTACCGACGATCAACTTTATATTATCATTCTATTTTAAATCACCCCTAATGCGTACTCCCAGATAATTTTTGGAATTAACTGCTTCCAGTTGCTGACCTGCTATTTTGTAGCTAAATGATAAGGGATCTATCTTTCTATGTATTCGCTGCACATTACATTTGTCTACATTGAGATTGAATTGCCATTCCCTGCACCATGCGCCAATTCGCTGGGTTTCACACGACCGTCTTTTTCGAAACCCATGCTGATTCCTACAGAGTAGATTTTCCGCGCGCTGTTCGTGAGTGGAATGGTAGAGAGATAGTATGATTGTGGTTCGATGAACCCTCTGCCAAGCACTTAAATGTGAATTGCAGAGTAATCATGTAGATGTAGATGTAGATGTAATACAACGTGTATCAAAAAGAATCATCCGATTTAAAAAAAAATCATAACTGTTATGTTATATGAGATTTTTGTATCCCGCCTGGAAGGCGGCGCGTGGGTAGGAGCAGGAGCAGGAAAATTACGTCGGTACTGCAGTGAGTAAAGGTTGTTTACTGGTGCAGGAAAGAATACATAACTTTGTACAGATGCGAAATCTTAGACCCGTTGTACGTACAGCAAAGGTGAATCGAAGTTTCCTGGCTGGCTGCGCCTGATGAAATGGGCTGAATCTGTAGCGGAGCACGTAGAGCTGCACAGCACCAGCTAGAGGGCACTGTCGTCGGTGTCTCGTGGTAGTGCCAATCTTTGAAACTATGCCGTGGCATCATCGTTGCTATCGATACCACAGAGATATGTGCGAGAACACAGTAGTGTTTGAAAGAGCAAACTCTCGAGTTTTACTTGGTTCATGTTAGGTGGCAGCAGTGCTCGCCCACTTTGATGTTGTTGTTGTAGTCTTCAGTCCTGAGACTGGTTTGTTGCAGCTCTTCATGCTACTCTATCCTGTGCAAGCTTCTTCATCTCCCAGTACCTACTGCAGCCTACATCCTTATGAATCTGTTTAGTGTATTCATCTCCTGGTCTCCCTCTTCGATTTTTACCCTCCACGCTGCCCTCCAATGCTAAATTGGTGATCCCTCGATTTCTCAGAACATGTCCTACCAACCGATCCCTTCTTCTAGTCAAGTTGTGCCTCAAGCTCCTCTTCTCCCCAATTCTATTCAATACTTCCTCATTAGCTATGTGATCTAACCATCTAATATTCATCATACTTCTGTAGCACCACATTTCGAAAGCTCCTATTCTCTTCCTGTCTAAACTATTTATCGTCCACGTTTCACTTCCATGCATGGCTACAATCCATAGAAATACTTTCAGAAACGACTTCCTGACATTTAAATCTATACTCGATGTTAACAAATTTTTCTTCTTCAGAAACGCTTTTCTTGCCATTGCCAGTCTACATTTTATATCCTATCTACTTCGACCATCATCAGTTATTTTGCTCCCCAAATAGCAAAACTCCTTTACTACTTTAAGTGTCTCATTTCCTAATCTAATTCCCTCAGCATCACCCGACTTAATTCGACTACATTCCATTATCTTCGTTTTGCTTTTGTTGATGTTCATCTTATACCCTCCTTTCAAGACACTGTCCATTCCGTTCAGCTGCTCTTCCAAGTCCTTTGCTGTCTCTGACAGAATTACAATGTCATCGGCAAACCTCAAAGTTTTTATTTGTTCTCCATGGATTTTTATACTTACTCCGAACTTTTCTTTTGTTTCCTTTACTGCTTGCTCAATATACAGATTGAATAACATAGGGGATAGGCTACAGCCCTGTCTCACTTCCTTCCCAACCACTGCTTCCCTTTCATGTCCCTCGACTCTTATAACTGCCATCTGGTTTCTGTACAAATTGTAAATAGCCGTTCGCTCCCTGTATTTTACTCCTGCCACCTTCAGAATTTGAAAGAGAGTATTCCAAACAACATTGTCAAAAGCTTTCTCTAAGTCTACAAATGCTAGAAACGTAGGTTTGCCTTTCCTTAATCTTTTTTCTAAGATAAGTCGTTGGGTCAGTATTGCCTCACGTGTTCCAAAATTTCTACGGAATCCGAACTGATCTTCCCCGAGGTCGGCTTCTATCAGTTTTTCCATTCGTCTGTAAAGAATTCGCGCCCACTTTAGTTCTAGTAAAAATGGTGTCAGACAACGGAGAGCGTTTTCTGTTCTACGTTTTGTGCAGTGCGGGTCAGTAATAACTGTTCAGCATGACTTTCGTACTAGGTATGGTGTGGAGCCCGCTACAGCACAGAGCATTAGACGATGGCATAAACGATTCTGAGAAACAGGCTGTTTGTGTAAAGGCAAATCGCTGGGCCGTCCCCGAGTGTCGGACACAGACGCCAAACGCATCTGCCATAGTTTCACAAGGAGTCGGCATAAGTCCGTTCGCCGAGCAGGCCCCGATGTCGGTCTGGCGTGTGTTGCGTCGAAACTTACCCATGAAACCGCACAAAATTCAGCCACTGCAAGCTCTTCGTGAAGGTGACGAACTACAACGTGTGGAGTTCTGTAATTTTGTTCTTGGCAAGATGGAAGATGACAGTTTTCTTCCACCCTTAGTGTTTCCTCGTCACTAAACACTATTTAAATGGAAAGGAGAACCGTCATAATATGAGAATACGGGGTACGGAACAACCACATGAAGTTGTACAACAGAAGAGGGACTTTCCAAAATGTAATGTGTTTTGTGCAGTTCCTCGGAAAAAGGTGTATGGTCCATTTTTCTTTGCCAAGAACACTGTTACACGAAGCACATATGTCGATATGCATGAGAACTTTCTTTTCCCTCTGTTGGAGATTGATTAGAACGACTTCTTGTACCGCCGCGCGGGATTAGCCGAGCGGTCTGTGATGTTGTTGTCTTGGATTGTGCGGATGGTCCCGGCGGAGGTTCGAGTCCTCCCTCGGGTGTGTGTGTTTGTCCTTAAGATAATTTAGGTTAAATAGTGTGTAGGCTTAGGGACTGATGACCTTAGCGGTTAAGTCCCATAAGATTTCACACACATTTGAACATTTGAACTTTTTGTACCAACGGGATGGGGCACCGCCCCACTGGCATCTGGAAGTGCGGGAATTTTTAAATCAGAGGATTACTGAACGATTTATCGGTCGCGCTGTACCAAATAATTCAGCCTTACGTTACTGGCCTTCAAGGTCATCGGACCTATCTTGTGGGGTTTTATAGATGACTCAACGTGCCTCCGTTACCGACAGCAATGAATGAACTGAGGAATCGCGTAACAGCACCTGCGAAAGCTGTAACTCAATACATGCTCGCTGCAGCGTGGGAACAATTTCAAAAATGGTTCAAATGGCTCTGAGCACTATGGGACTCAACTGCTGTGCTCATCAGTCCCCTAGAACTTAGTACTTAAACCTAACCAACCTAAGGACATCACACACAGCTATGCCCGAGGCAGGATTCGAACCTGCGACTGTAGCTCTCGCGCGGTTCTAGACTGTAGCGACTAGAACGGCTCGGCCACTTCGGCCGGCGGAACAATTTCAATACCGCATTAACATATATCGGGCATCTCAAAAGAGCATATTGAATACCTATGAAAAGGTATGAAAAAAAGTTTTTCAGTTTCCAGTTCATCAAAACGCAAACTTCATTGTATATGCTTATTTTGGAAATTTGTTATAGGCGCTTGCGCGCCTTAGGCCGCGCTACTAACCCGCGCGGCATATGTTTATTAGTTTCAGAAATATAGACGTACCAAATCGGATGACTCTTTTTCATGCACCCTGTATTGTACAATACTACAGATACCCTTGGGCCACTCTGGCTGAGTCGTAGAGTGTGTGTATTTTCTTCAGATTAACCACATAGCCATGCGATTCACGCACAAGTAAATGATCCCCTGACTGGATTTCCCCACACTCACTTTCAGAATTGTCCGATAGGCCACATCTGTTGATTGGTTGCTAACACCTACTCATCCTCACGCTGTTGAAAGTTGCCCACAATTTCCTCGCTTATGCATCAAGAGTATCATTGTTGACGTTCGTGAAACAATCATACAAAATACGAATGGTGTCGGTAAATTTAAGCTCGGCAATGCTTCATTAAGCACAGGTGCAATTACTGATGCTGGTTTAGGTTTACGATCTATTAGAACTTACAGTTTTTCCTCTGAAGTTCCATCTGACAAAACGCGAGGCAGTCCGAAGACTTATGGCACTTTCTACGCCCTCAAGGAGGAAACACGGTCAGAGAAACATTTCTTTGGCAAACTAAATGGACTCAGGATGGCTAAAGAAGAGTTTAAAGTGTACCAGCTGGTATTAAACAAGAGTAAAACTGTAACAATGATAATGAGCAGGACATCCGACCAGGACAAGCTGGTGCTGGATGGAGAGAAAATTGAATTCGTGGAAGCTTACAGTCGTCTGTGAAGTACAATATCAAGGAAGTACAGATCAGAGTAACAAACGGAGCTAATGTTTTTCATTAAGTGCCTAACCTTGTGTGGGACAAGGGAGTTCCTGTGGAGGCAGACCATTAATTAAAACTTCCGGGCTGAATTGCCGTCGTCCACATATAAAACTTCTCCTTCCTGACGTTTCGTTGCCTACTGCGGGCAACATCTTCTGAGGTGAGTCGGCGACTGGCTGCTAGGCGCTGGAGGTCCCGCTTATATAGAGCGCTTAGATGGCGCCACCACTCATCACGTGCTTTCGACTTTAAAACTGTCTCTGGCTAGTGCCATCTCTCTCGATTACAGATAATCGATTGTCACTTCGTTGGTACAAAGTCGACCGCCATATCTTGTCTAGTTTTAATCCTTCTTCTTTTCTATTAAAATTATTTCCCTACTTATAGATCTCTATAGCTTCTCTATACATGCGAGTATAATAATGTGAGGTCCTAGCTATCACGTTTGTCTCACTAAATTTTATTTCGTGATCACCGTCTTTGAAAACGTGTTCCGCTACAGATGATTTATCAATCTGTCCCAATCTACAGTTCCTTTTGTGTTCCGTTATGCGGGTATTAACACTCCTTTTAGTCGTTCCAATGTAAACCATGCCACAGCTACACGGAATTTTATACACACCTGGGGTAGCTAAGGGGTGTCGTGCGTCTTTCACCGATCTTAAACTTTCACTAATTTTCTTGGTAGGTCGAAAGATTGTCTCCACTTAAAACTTGGCCAAAACTTTCCCAACATGGTCCGTGATGTTATGAATAAATGGAAGAAAAACTTTTGCAGATGACTGTTGTTGTCGTGTATTTTCGGACATTTTTCTTCTAGGGTGGAGTGCTCGATCTATTTCCTTGACAGTGTACCCATTTCTCTTGAAAGCTGTTCGCAAATGGCTTAATTCATCTTGCAAGTAAATTGGCTCACAGATGTTATTAGCCCTGTCCACTAAAGTTTTTATGACTCCTCTCTTCTGCCTAGGATGATGATTCGAATCCTTATGTAGGTAACGATCGGTGTGTGTGTGTCTTTCAGGAAGGAGAAGTTTCATATGTATGGACCACGGCAATTCAACCCAGAAGTTTTAATTAATGAAGACGCCGGCCGTGAAAGCTTACATGTTATGATTAGGCATACCATGTTTAAAACTTATCTCCTGCCGATTGTGACATACAGCTAAAATGCTGGGTAATTAAGAAGGCAGTTTCGAGCAAGCTACAAGCGTGCGGAACGAAGTTTCTGCCACCAGCCTTGGAGAAGACTACAAGGGAAGTGGTCAGGGATGAAGACATCAGAGGGCAGATGCAACTGGATCTATCTACGACTGAGAGACTGGCAAAGGAGATTCTCCATCGCATCCCCCTCAGATTTAGTGATAAGATGACCCAGTGTATAGCCCGTCAAAGACGGAACACAGATCAAGCATGAAAACAGGAAGAAGGTGTACTGAACTGTGAAAAAAAGGCAAAATAGGAACAGTGAGAGAACCAAGAAAGAGAAGTACAACAAAGAGCAACCTGCAACAGCAACGGCGTTGTGGATAAGTTGCCATGGGGTAAGCAGGAGGTTCCGAGTTCGAGTCCCAGTGGGTGCACACATTTTTCAACTTTCTCGTAAAAAAAGAAAAAAGAAAAGAATGGGGTTGGACCGCCAACCGGGCGAGCCACGTTCAAAACTCCCTTGTACCATTTTTTTTCAGAACATTATGAACTGTCTGACTGGTCAATGAAATGTTTGTTTTCTTTCTGTAATCTTGGCAGCCATCATACTATACATTGGTTATAAAATACGGGTCGTGTGGTAAGAATACGTTACCGTCGCAAGTAAATGTGATGAATTGTGAGAGCAGGTGAGATACCACATAGGCGTCTCACAGAAATGAAAACAATAAATGAAATGGTGTGAGCTATGTTACAACAAAGGAATTCAAGAGTAAAGACTTCTAAAGCGGAACACAACTTCAAAAACGTTACTGAAATATGTTTTGAGAGAGCACAGGAAAACGGTGTGATTGTAAAACTGTTGCGTTCATTTGTTGCAGCTTATGTGACAAACGTTTTCATCACTTCCTTTGAGAGCGATCACATTCACACTCGTACGACGACCTCTATCGGGCAAGGAGGCATATCTCACTCACTCGCCAAGTCTACAAATCAGGTGCGTCGATAAGAGATTCCTATCAAATAACGTACGCACTGTCACTAATGCCCTGCATAACACACCAGATGTGTTTTCCTGTGGAGGATTCAGCTGACTTGTCGCCTTGTCATCAAACGTTTGTGGTTCTCTTTCGGAAGCCACTTCCTTTCAGCTGGTAATACTATGAAGAATCAACTGTCGTTATAGGTCTATACCTCACACCTCGCTGTTGGAAGCGGACGACACAGACACAAATTTCGATAAAGCGAATAGAGGAAGGAAAAAAAAATTGAGGGTGAGGGAGGTTTGAACATGGCTCGCGCAGTTGACAGTCCAACACAATAATCACTTCACCATGACGACATCGCGTTTCTTGGGTGCTCTGCAGGGTGGTCCATTGATAGTGACCGGGCCAAATATCTCACGAAATAAGCATCAAACGAAAAAACTACAAAGAACGAAACTCCTCTAGCTTGAAGGGGGAAACCAGATGGTGCTATGGTTGGCCCGCTAGATGGCGCTGCCATAGGTCAAACGGATATCAACTGCGTTTTTTTTAAATAGGAACCCCCATTTTTAAATACATATTCGTGTAGTACGTAAAGAAATATGAATGTTTTAGTTGGACCACTTTTTTCGCTTTGTGATAGATGGCGCTGTTATAGTCACAAACGTACAAGTACGTGGTATCACGTAACATTCCGCCAGTGCGGACGGTATTTGCTTCGTGATACATTACCGGTATTAAAATGGACCGACTACCAATAGCGGAAAAGATCGATATCGTGTTGACGTAAGGCTATTATGATCAAAATGCCCAACGGGCGTGTGCTATGTATGCTGCTCGGTATCCTGGACGACATCATACAATCGGGAATCTCAAAAACGTCGGTATTGAGAATGGTACATCAACATCGATAGCGTCATTCACCGACAGCGGTAACGTAAACCGGCATAATATGCTCCATTGGGGAACGGAAAATCCACGATGGCTGCGACAAGTGGAACATCAGTGACCTTGGCGGGTTGATGTATGGTGCGGCATTATGGGAGGAAGGATAATTGGCCCCCATTTTATTGATGGAAGTCTAAATGGTGCAATGTATGCTGATTTCCTACGTAATGTTCTACCGATGTTACCACAAGATGTTTCACTTCATGACAGAATGGCGATGTACTTCCAACATGATGGATGTCCGGCACATAGCTCGCGTGTGCAGTTGAAGCGGTATTGAATAGCATATTTCATGACAGGTGGATTGGTCGTCGGAGCACCATACCATGGCGCGCACGTTCACCGGATCTGACGTCCCCGGATTTCTTTCTGTGGGGAAAGTTGAATGATATTTGCTATCGTGATCCACCGACAACGCCTGACAAAATGCGCCAGCGAATTGTCAATGCATGTGCGAACATTACGGAAGTCGAAGTATTCGGTGTTGAGAGGAATGTCGTTAGACGTATTGCCAAATGTATTGAGGTTGACGGACGTGATTTTGAGTATTTATTGCATTAAAGTGGTATTTACAGGTAATCACGCTGTAACAGCATGCGTTCTCAGCAATGATAAGTTCACAAAGGTACAAGTATCACATTGGAACAACCGAAATAAAATGTTCAAACGTACCTACGTTCTGTATTTTAATTTTAAAAAACCTAGCTGTTACCAACTGTTCGTCTAAAATTGTGAGCCATATGTTTGTGACTATTACAGCGCCATCTATCACAAAGCGAAAAGAGTGGTCCAACTAAAATATTCATATTTCTTTACGTACTACACAAATATGTAATAAAAATGGGGGTTCCTATTTAAAAAAACGCAGTTGGTATCCGTTTGACCTGTGGCAGCGCCTTCTAGCGTGCCAACCATACCGCCATCTGGTTTCCCCCTTCAAGCTAGAGGAGTTTCGTTCTTTGTAGTTTTTTCGTTTGACGCTTATTTCGTGAGATATTTGGCCCGGTCACGATCAATGGACCACTCTGTATATTGCACATCTCGTTCTTGGACCATTCACTGTTTCTATTTTGCTTGTTTTCGCAGTTCAGTACACCGTCTTCCTGTTTTCATCCTTGTCTGTGTTCAGTTTTTGTCGGGTTGTCCCCTGGGCCCTCTTACTACTAAATCTGAGGAGGTTGCGATGGGGAGTTTCCGTCGTGAGTGCTGCACGGCTCAAGTGGTTTGGACATGTGAAGACGATAAAGGATAACCGCTTACCAGAACAATACATGGACAGAAATGTGCAGGGCAAAAGACATATAGGACAAAAGGCTGGTTCAGATTAGACGATATCAATAGTAGAGGAGGAAGCTGGGAAACAATACCAAGACAAGAGGTATATCAAAATAGAGCAAAACGGAGGAAAATTGTTCATATGCGCCCTACCCAGTTGCGTTGAACGGTACGAAATGATGATGAGAGAAGGGTTTGCAAAACGTAGCCCCACCTGCCGCTTTATTTGTGGCCACAGAGCGCATGTAATATACGAAAATCAACCTTGCATTCGTTCAGCGTGGAGCTCAGCGGGACAGTTGAGGGTTTCTTGTAATGGAGAAAGTCTTGTACAGCTTCCTATTGACACGGGTTCACAGCAGATGAGTACGTACGCAGACGTTTTGTCCTGGCGAAATGAATCCAGTGAAAAGAATCGAGAGTAGAAAAAATCGAATAATGCAGTGAAAGCAAATGAAGTGGAAATAGCGAGCATATCAGAGGCAGTTACTCCAGAAACTGAGTCCGCAGCTCGTGGTCGTGCGGTAGCGTTTTCGCTTCCCACGCCCGGGTTCCCGGGTTCGATTCCCGGCGGGGTCAGGGATTTTGTCTGCCTCGTGATGACTGGGTGTTGTGTGCTGTCCTTAGGTTAGTTAGGTTTAAGTAGTTCTAAGTTCTAGGGGACTGATGACCATAGATGTTAAGTCCCATAGTGCTCAGAGTCGTTTTTGAACCACAAACTGACGAATTCAGCAGGGTCAAACTATGTCAAGAAAATTAGCACGAGTAGACGGAAACAAAGTTGAAAGCCAGTAGCATGGAACAATCTGGAAAAACGTCAGAATGGAATAAGCGAAGTGACAGTGAAAGGTAGACCTGATCAGGAAATAAATCAGTCGTCAAAAACTATGGAAATGGCGAGGGAATTATGAAAGAATGAAGGAAAAATGATTAACATATGAATAAGTTAGGAAGCAGCTGGAGCAAACGCAGGTGCCGCTGTAAGTCAGTCTGTGGGCTGCGAAGTTAAAGAGCACCCTGTGCTTAGTGCCGCAGTGAACCACGTCGTGGTTGAACCGAAACGGCCGGCGTTACCCGAGTAAGACCCAGAAGCAGGCAGCAAATACCATCACAGAAACAAGGCAAGAATGTGAGAAACAATACGAACGTTCCGGGTGTTACGAGGACGCTCAGTAAGTAATGCAACATCCCACTCTCTGGCTACAAACATAGAGTAAATATCTCTGGAGCGAGCATTGCGTTCTGCGCATGGTATCAACATTAACCCTCGATTGTCACGTGTTTTCGCGACTTCGCTGTGCGTGTGTGCTTTCCGCAGAGTTTAAAGTTTATAATATCAAGAGTTTTTGTTGTGTTTTCACCGTTTGTTGATAGTGTAATAGCGATGGTGAATTACTGTTGTTGCTACGGATGCAAAGAAAAATATGTGAAAGGAGGGTTAGTAACTTTTCATGGATACTACGTTTAAAAATTTCGAGACGCATTATAATTAAGGCTTGATTCTGTAGACCTATTTTTCTACGATTTTATTACTATATAATAGATATTACGGCTCGTACAAAAGCTTACAAACAATCGCTTCCTCTCGTAAATTTGCTAGTGTAACGAGAACGGCAATGGTTAGTTGTTTCAGCAAATACTATCCTCCAAGCATTTATCAGTGACTTGTCGATTATGTATATAGATTTGAAAGACGGGAGACAGATAAATGCAATAGAGTGGGAGTCTATAAGTGTCTTCGTATGATATGTGTGTCCAAACCTTTTTGTTTACTATAAAGTTACAGTAGGAGACCATGTTAAGTGTGTCTAGGACATGGAGAATGATTATGTGTGATTTATATATTAGTTTCCCGAAGGATGAACAACGAGTAAGGATGTGGCTCCATAAAATAAGGAAGAGTAATTTTGTCCCCACAAAATATTCCAAAGTATGTTCAAAACACTTTGAAGAGGAATGTTTAGACAGAGAAAAATTTGGACGTGTGTGGCTGAAGGTAGATGCCATACCAACTATTTTTAATTTTCCACAGCACCTACCACCAATTTCCGCATTCAGCTTAAATACATTTTCTGCACAAATCAAATATGAATTTGTTTTCTTCACCATTTGATTAAGAAGCGTAAAATAGTAGTAAACATGTCCCCAAACTCTTTCATTTGTGTCACTTTCCACTTCCCTTAATGGTGTTATATGGGTTGACTGTTACATGACCAACTGTATTTGCTTTACAGTACATTTATTCTCCGCTCGCCATTTTCCCGCCTTCTTACTCAGTCTACTATTTATTTAATAAACTGGGAGCAAGTACGTAAAATGTGTTAAATAAACACTTCAGAGTGTCACCAGTAAGAAAAATTGTGCTTTGTCGCAAAAACGAGAAAATAAATACGCAGAAATATCAGAAAAAAAGAACGAATTAGCAGGGATATAATCGCTAATGTGTGGCAAATTCAGTTTTTTAGGACACTTGCAAAAGTACAAGGGTACTGTCAAGTCTTTTTGCAAGCCTACCACTGCAAAAATGTACGTCAGGCTCTGTAATACCATAAAGTGCCGTATTATACCGAAAACTACCAAAAATCGAGTGCATCTGAACTGTGACTCCTATCGCAAAGAAGCAGAATGCAATATCACTTGCCCTTAAAAGTTACGTAGCTGGTTTACTCCCGGTATCAAATGGATACTGTTAAAATGTCTGCGCAACATATATAAATAATCCACGACACGTACGAAAAGAATCCGTCTGTACTAGGGATTTAGTGACATTCGAAATATACAGGGCGCTATACGGACAAACACACGACGTCTCGAGAACACGTGACCAGGCCGGCAATGTATGTTGACAACACAAAATCTGTTCTGCGCATGTGAATGCTCACTCCAGAGATATTTACTCTATGGCTACAAACCCTGTTTTTCAACATAATCTCCGTTCTATGTGATGGCCTTACATCACCTTACTGGAAGGGTTTGTATGCCAGGATGGTACCACTTTAGTGGTACCACTTTAACAACAATAACTTCCACATCATCCACGTACTGCTCGAATGAGAGTGTCCGCACGTTCCAACGTTTCAAGATTCACAGCTGATGTCGGCCGTCTGGAACCCAGGTGATCGGACAGGTTGGCGCGACCATATTGCGATGATGACAGACGCCTCGCCCAATGGCTCACCGTGCTTTTGTTCACTGTCAGCGCCAATGAATATCTACAATGCTCTGGTTTTCCACCAAAAGAAACTCAATGACAGCTCTCTGCTTGGAACGCACCTTCGTTATAGACGCCATTTTGAAGGTTGTTTATAGCGCCGCCACCTATCGGAATAGTTACTATTAAAATCTGTCTTGATCACAAACTTATTTATTCTGGTAACCGGTGTCGGCCGCGCCTGTGGTTATCTTCAGACCAAAATGGTGTATGAGCAGGAGCCTCCTTGTGATGGTAAATCACTGCTCACCTATCGGAACTTCATGAAACTATAGGAGTTGAATCAGGAATAATCCACGATGTCCAACAACAAATTCAGCGTTTTTTCAACCGAAATTGGACAATAAATCAATGTATTTCATTATTTCTTGAATGCCCTTCCTAATTAACTCGAAAACGACGCCAATGCGAATCGAATTTTTTTTCTTAACAATTATTTCTCAGCACAATCTACCCTGCAACAACCTTACAAACTTTTCATACTGTTTCTTACCACCCTGCTCCTTCTGGGTAAGGTAGCAAAATAGAGCGAGCAAGGTGGTAGTAGTACACTTGCTACCCGCCAGGGTCACCAAGACCGCGAACGCGCTGCTTCCTGGAATCGGGTAGGTGCGCCGGCGCTGGATCGAATCCGCCCGGCGGACTAACGACGAGGGCGGGTGTGGTTTCTAGGCGGTTTTCCACATCCCGACAGATGAATACTGGGCTGGTCATCACGTTCCGCCTCAGTAGCACGAATCGCAGACATTTGCCACACGTTCGCGCTATTCCATGGATTACACTAGATACTTGTGGTACACACATATTCCGTCCCGTGAGGAGGGGGGGGGGGGGAGTACAGGGTGCCGACAGGAAGTGTATTCGGCCACTCCTTAAAATTAACACGCCAAATCCGGTTAACCATAACAGCAGACCCCGCAAGTCGGTATTAATGCTACGAAAGAAAGAGAGAGTACTACATCTACATCTACATCCACATACATACTCCGCAATCCACCATACGGTGCGTGGCGGAGGGTACCTCATACCACAACTAGCATCTTCTCTCCCTGTTTCACTCCCAAACAGTATGAGGAAAAAATGACTGCCTATATGCCTCTGTACGAGCCCTAATCTCTCTTATCTTATCTGCGAAACGTAGGTTGGCGGCAGTAAAATTGTACTGCAGTCAGCCTCAAATGATGGTTCTCTAAATTTCCTCAGTAGCGATTCACGAAAAGAACGCCTCCTTTCCTCCAGAGATCAATAACATTTAAAACGCGATTGAATCGCCTCCTACGATAATGTTTAGCGGATTCTTACGGAACAAGTATACTACTCTATCGGAGGTGAGGGTATCATCTGAAGTGCCCCAGGGAAGTGTGGTAGTTCCGCTGTTGTTTTCTATCTACGTAAATGATCTTTTGGATTGGGTGGATAGCAATGTGCGGCTGTTTGCTGATGATGCTGTGGTGTACGGGAAGGTGTCGTCGTCGAGTGACTGTAGGAGGATACAAGATGACTTGGACAGGATTTGTGATTGGTGTAAAGAATGGCAGCTAACTCTAAATATAGATACATGTAAATTAATGCAGATGTATAGGAAAAAGAATCCCGTAATGTTTGAATACCCCATAAGTAGTGTAGCGCTTGACACAATCACGTCGGTTTAATATTTGGGCGTAACATTGCAGAGCGATATGAAGTGGGACAAGCATGTAATTTCAGTTGTGGGGAAGGCGGATAGTCGTCTTCGGTTCATTGGTAGAATTTCTGGTAGATGTGGTTGATCTGTAAAAGAGGCTTCTTATAGAACACTAATACGACCTATTCTTGAGTACTGCTCGAGCGTTTGGGATCCCTATCATGTCGGATGGAGGGAGGACATAGAAGCAATTCAGAGGCGGGCTGCTAGATTTGTTACTGGTAGGTTTGATCATCACGCGAGTGTTACGGAAATGCTTCAGGAACTCGGGTGGGTGTCTCTAGAGGAAGGGAGGCGTTCTTTTCGTGAATCGCTACTGAGGAAATTTAGAGAACCAGCATTTGAGGCTGACTGCGGTACAATTTTACTGACGCCAACTTACATTTCGCGGAAAGACCACAAAGATAAGATAAGAGAGATTAGGGCTCGTACAGAGGCATATAGGCAGTCATTTTTCCCTCGTTCTGTTTGGAACAGGGAGAGAAGATGCTAGTTGTGGTACGAGGTACCCTCCGCCACGCACCGTATGGTGGATTGCGTAGTATGTATGTAGATGTTGATGGCAACATAGCGTTTTCTTCCACGTACATCTCGCGAAATAACTAACCGCAATGAAACAATTCGAGAAATTAAAGCTAATACAGAGGCTTAACTGATAGCCACTGGGGTACCAGAAATACTGTCCGCCAAACATCGACAGGTGCCTTGTGGAATATTGATGTTGATGTAGAATAAAATAAGCAACAAAAGGGAAGTAACCAGATCGTAATGGAATACGCACTGAGTTGTATACGAAATTTTGGAAGACGATAAAACAGCATATCATCGATGTAGTACTGTATCCGGTCATACAACGATATTCCGCCGGATTTTAAAGTAGGACTAGCCACGGCCTACAGCCAAAGAGACGAAGACGAAACATTTATCTAAGTTCGGGCCCCTCTGATTATAAGAGGGCACTGAAGATTAGATTGCAAAAGCTGACGGGGAAAATCATATCAGACAACCAGTATGCGCTGTTCCAGGAAATACTGTAGTGCAAGCTGTAACTGATTTGATAGCGGCAATGTCAACAGCAAAAACCAGTGCAGCCACTATCAGTTGACTTCTCGAAAGCATTTGACAGAATAAGTCACATGCACCTTTACAGCGTAATGACCGCAGAACGATTTAGCCAAGGATTCGTAAACGTCCTTAAAAGGCTATACAGTTCGTCAAGCTCGAGAACTATGACAAATGGTCAGCTGACGGATTTCATACACATAAACCGATTCCTAAAGCAAGGCTGTCCATTCTCCATGATGATCTTAGCGATAACGCTGTATCACCTTTTGTTAGCTTGGAAACGCGAAGTTTCACCGTTACACGTCTTTGATGCACACTGAGGTGACAATACGTTATAGGATAGCGACAGCCATATGTACAGATGGCGGCGGTTCGCGTACACAGTGTATAAAAGGACAGAGCATTGGTGCAGCTGTACTCAGGTGATTCATGTGAAAAGGTTTTCGAGGTGATTACGGCCGCACGACGGGAATTAAGATTTTGGACGCGAGGTGGAAGTGGAGTTAGATGCATGGGACAGTTGTTGTTGTTATTGTTGTGGTCTTCAGTCCTGAGACTGGTTTGATGCAGCTCTCCATGCTACTCTATCCTGTGCAAGCTTCTTCATCTCCCAGTACTTACTGCAACATACATCCTTCTGAATCTGCTTAGTGTATTCATCTCTGGGTCTCCCTCTACGATTTTTACCCTCCGCGCTGCCCTCCAATGCTAAATTTGTGATCCCCTAATGCCTCAGAACATGTCCTACCAACCGGTCCCTTCTTCTTGTCAACTTGTGCCACAAACTCCTCCCCAATTCTATTCAATACCTCTTCATTAGTTATGTGATCTACCCATCTAATCTTCAGCATTCTTCTGTAGCACCACATTTCGAAAGCTTCTATTCTCTTCTTGTCTAAAGTATTTATCGTCCACGTTTCACTTCCATGCATGGCTACACTCCATACAAATACTTTCAGAAACAACTTCCTGACCCTTAAATCAATACTCGATGTTAACAAATTTTTCTTCTTCAGAAACGCTTTCCTTGCCGTTGCCAGTCTACATTTTGTATCCTCTCTACTTCGACCATCATCAGTTATTTTGCTCCCCAAATAGCAAAACTCCTTTACTACTTTAACTGTCTCATTTCCCAATCTAATTTCCTCAGCATCATCCGACTTAATTCGACTACATTCCATTATCCTCGTTTTGCTTTTGTTAATGTTCATCTTATATCCTCCTTTCAAGACACTGTCCATTCCGTTCAACTGCTCTTGCAAGTCCTTTGCTGTCTCTGACAGAATTACAATGTCATCGGCGAACCTCAAAGTTTTTATTTCTTCTCCATGGATTTTAATGCCTACTCCGAACTTTTCTTTTGTTTCCTTTACTGCTTGCTCAACATACAGATTGAATAGCATCGGGGAAAGGCTACAACCCTGTCTCACTCCCTTCCCAACCACTGCTTCCCTTTCATGTCCCTCGACTCTTATAACTGCCATCTGGTTTCTGCACAAATTGTAAATAGCCTTTCGCTCCCTGTATTTTACCCCTGCCACCTTCAGAATTTGAAAGAGAGTATTCCAGTCATCCATGGGACAGTACATTAGGATAGTGTTACGAAACTCAATATTCCAAGATCCACAGTGTCAAGAGTGTGCCGAGAACACCAAATTCCAGGCATTACCTCTCACCATGGACAACGAATTGGCCTACGGCCTTCATTTAAGGAGTGAGAGCAGTGGCGTCTTTGTAGAGTTGTCGGTGCTAAAAGACAAGCAACACTGCGTGAAATATCCATGGAAGTCGGTGTGGGTTGTACGACGAACGTATCCTTAGGGCAGTACGGCAAAATTTAGCGTTAATGGGCAATGGCAGCAAATGACCGACGCTAATGCCTTTGCTAACAGCATGACATCGTCTGCAGCAGCTCTCCTGGGCTCTTGACCTTTCTGGTTGATCTTAGTCGACTGGAAAACCGTGGCCTGGTCAGAGAGTCCAGTTGGTAATAGCTGATGACAGGGTACAAGTCTAGCGCAGACCCCACGAAGCCATGGATCCAGTTTGTCAGCAAGGCACTGTACAGTGTGTTAACTGTAAGGCGGCAGAGTTGTGAGGGGGTGCGGGGAGAGGAGGAAGCAAGCACTGGCTGCCGAGGGGAGAGGAGGCGTTTGGGAGGGGGGACAAGGCACGCCTACCAGTTGCAGTGCTGGCACTACAAATTGCGCCTCATGCTTACACGAAAGCAGACGAAAGGCTTGGAAGTAAAACTCGCTTTAAATGATGATAGTAAACGAAACTGAAATCGTCATGTATATTAAAATCTATGTATGTTTGTCTACTATGCGCTCACAAACCATTCATCCGATTGCAATGAAACTTTGGTGAGTTGTTCTCCGAACGCCCGAAAAGAGGAATGGACAATGTTTCAACAGTAAGTTCAATGTAACACGTGTAGCGCAATTGATTAGGTAAAGGCTTGTCATGCAGCTGATCCAGATTCTAAACCCACTGCTCGTAATTTTTTTTTTCATTTTATTTCATTCCCCGCAATTTTAAACTATTAATTATAAAATTTAAATATACTTAAACAGGTCATATAGTATAACGTAACTGTCAATCTCTATATATAAAAATGAATGTATGTATGTCTGCCCTCTGTGTGTTCCCAAACCATTCATCCAATTGCGATGAAATTTTGATTTGTTCTCCGTACGCCCATGAAGGTTCCTAGCCGAAAAAAAAAAAAAAAAGATTTGTAAACGGGGTGAAGCAAATTTTTCTGCTCCCTTTCCCTTTCGCAACATTCAATCACACGCAATATAATTTTGCGAGCATCGCTACGAAATACTGGTTTCCTTTTAACCGTAGGCCTACCGGTAGGGGTTGTTGGCGACTCCCGAGATGGGCCAGCAACTGCCTCTTCACTCATTTGGATAATGTTTAACACGACTGCACAATAAAAACACACAGAACTGTACAGCGCAAAACAATAACGAAGCAGACGACAATGGCTACCTTGCACAACACAGTCAGCTACGCAATGTTGGCAGCAGTCGAAACTGCGTGCCTACCGAAGCCTCCCGGCGTTTACCGACTTCTACCGATTCAGGAATAGGGAGGGGTCTGCCATGTAAAAGTTTACACACTGTACCAGCTGCTGATGGTTCCATAATGGCGTGGGCTGTGTTTACATTGAACGGACTGGGTCCTGTGGTCGATCATTGTCAGGAAATGCTTATTTTAGGCTACTTGGAGACCATTTCCAGCCATTCGAGGGCTTCTTGCTTGGAAACAACGACGCAATTTTTGTGGATGACAATGCGCCGTTTCACCGGGCCACAATTGTTCGCTGTTGGTTTGGAGAACATTCTGAACAATCTGAGCGAATGATTTGGCCACCCAGATCACCCAGTACGAATCCCATCGAACATTCATGGTACATAATCGACAGGTTAGTTCGGCACACTGAATCCTGCATCAGCAACACGGTCGCAATTATGAACGGCTGTAGAGACAGCATTGCTCAGTATTACTGCCGGAGCTTTCCAACCTTATTGAGTCCATGGCATGCCCAGTTCCTGCACTACGCCGAGGAAGAGGTCGTCCGATACGGTATTAGGAGGTACGCCGGAATTTTGACACCTCAGTACAGATTTTTCTTGTAAAGCTTATGCTGATGATGAAACTTTCTGGCAGATTAAAACTATGTGTCGGACCGAGCCTCGAACTCGGGACCTTTGCCTTTCGCGGGCACACGAAAGTTTCATATCAGCGCACACTCCGCTGCAGAGTGAAAATCTCATTCTGGAAACATCCCCCAGGCTGTGGCTACGCCATGTCTCCGCAATATCCTTTCTTTCAGGAATGCTAGTTCTGTAAGGGTCGCAGAAGAGCTTCTGTAAAGTTTGGAAGGTAGGAGACGAGGTACTGGCAGAATTAGGGCTGTGAGGACGGGGCGTGAATCGTGCTTGGGTGGCTCAGATGGTAGAGCACTTGCCCACGAAAGGCAAAGGTACCGACTTCGAGGCTCGATCCGGCACACAGTTTTAATGTGCCAGAAAGTTTCATATCAGCACACACTCCGCTGCAGAGAGAAAATCTCATTCTTATGCTGATGATGTCATAATAGCAATAAAGGACCAAGAATATCTGACGAAGTTTAAGAAAATACTCGACACCTACAGCGCAGCATCAGGTGCTAAGTTAATGTCCACAAGACCAAAATTCTTATGTTAGGAAATAGTATAAGATTAGCCAACAATCACGGATTTGAAGAGACGCAGACTAGTTATAGACTTGTTCACTAACCCCCAAAAAGTGGCTGCAAGTAATTGGAGAAAGATATTGCTAGTTGTTGGAGGTCAACTGAAAGAAAATACCAGAGACATATCATTACTCCGAGAAGTAAAGTTTCTTCGTAATCACGTATTGACTAAAATGTAGTACGTAGTACACGTAATACCAATAGCGAAGCTAATCGCAAATAGGATGAAATGTGAAACAGCCTGGTTTATTTGGCTGTATAATACACTGAAGGTTCAAATGTCAATTTTAGCTTTACCGAAGAGTGAAGGAGTATGAGGACTGTGGGATGTTAAAAGGCTGTGTGATGTCTTACTTTTGTACAAATCAATGATGAAACCAAAAGCGCCATCGAATTGTTTAACAGCTGGAATTTTGAAACCGACGCCACCACAAAGTCTGAGGCCTCCAGTAAATATATGACACATCACGCACGTCGTAGGCTGGATTAGGCTGTATTAACTAGAATACAGTTACATACTTGCCCAGATAAGAAACAAAACTCCATAGAAGCTGTGGATGTATGTAAAGAGATGCTTCATATGTCAGAAGTGACGAGGAGGGGAACAAAATACACTGACAGTAATTGGTTAGTCATATGGGCAAAAAAAAAAAAAAAAAAAAAAAAAAAAAAAAAAAAAAAAAAAAAAAAAAAATACAGCGAACAATTAACTCTTCCAAGCGTAGTCAACACGGCAGTGAATGAAACAGCGACAAATGAAAGGCTTTACTCAGTTAAACTAAGTGAAACTTTTAAATGTTGTTACTGTAAAAAAAGGACAATCTGGAATACAGATTCCTATGCACAATATACTAGTAGATACGCCTTTGGACAAAAACTTACTTTAATTAGTAGAACACACCAAAGGCATATAGAGATAAAGGGAGCTTTAAAACCAGATAAGAGAGGCTGTCCGCCAACAAAATAAAATGCTGTAGCATGAATGATGGGAAACTTCGTCCGCCGCATTGTAAGTGAAAATGACAAAGAATTGGAGAGTTTTCTTAATTTTCTACGATAGGTGGTGGTGATTTTATAAAAAATACCTTACGAAACAATAATTATTTGAAGACTTAAGAGACCATCCTTTTCGTTCCCACATTTGCTTTATATTTCTCTATTTATTTATTTATTCTTTAATCAAGAAAAAGTAATTTACTTTCTTTATACGTTCAATATTAGCGATATATAAAATTTTTAATGATAATTTTACGTTAAGAAAAACCGGCGACCATTGAACATGAAGGTACGTAGCTATAGAACAGAAATAATAAGAAGAAATTCATTGCCATGGCTGAAGAAGCCACAAATTTCTAGAAGAAATTCTTTTACGAAATCTGAAGAGTACCTTTACACTCTGAATTCTCCTCGCAAGTTCAATTTAGTGAGATGTGTTAGTGATCACAGATGTCTGCTTTGCGAGTAGCAAGATGGTTCGCCATACAAATGTCACTGAAACAATTCCAATCGTCTGTCAACGACAGGAATTTGAGTTTTGTTTGTTACTTAGGACCTGCAAGTCAAGAGTATAGTTATGAAACGAACATGCTGATTCGTATCGTTTCTCTGTGCTTTTTCTGTAAAAACATTTAGGCCCCCTCTGCAGCCTTTTGCTGACACCGTCGTTAGAAGCTTCTTTCCACTCCGGGTGGCTTCAAAAATGGGCTCTTTTGTTGTCTGAATCTAACCGAATACCTTAAACATCACTTTTGACCAGGGATAAGAACATGGACCTCAAAATGTGAAGTTTGCCTGTGTTCCTATAGAGCATGCACTGCAAGGTACTCACAAAGTTCATCGTATACATTTGCCGCTAGGAATGAAGCGATGCCAGTGTAATAGATTCACCCAGAAGACTATGGCTTGACGAAAGCATACGAATTCCTGAGAAAAAAGATGCATGGAAAGAAACAAGATATAACACATTAACAATAACATATAATTATAATATTAACATAACATATAATAATTCCAATCCCAAAGAGAGCAGGTGTTGACAGATGTGAAAATTACCGAACTACCAGTTTAATAAGTCACAGCTGCAAAATACTAACGCGAATTCTTTACAGACGAATGGAAAAACTGGTTTCTAGCATTTGTAGACTTAGAGAAAGCTTTTGACAATGTTGACTGGAATACTCTCAAATTCTGAAGGTGGTGGGGATAAAATACAGGGAGCGAAGGGCTATTTACAATTTGTACAGAAAGCAGATGGCAGTTTTAAGAGTCGAGGGATATGAAAGGGAAGCAGTGTTTGGGGGGGGGGGGGGGGGAGGAGTGAGACAGGGTTGTAGCCACTCCCCGGTGCTATTCAATCTGTATATTGAGCAAGCAGTAAAGGAAACAAAAGAAAAGTTCGGAGTAGGTATTAAAATCCATGGAGAAGAAATAAAAACTTTGAGGTTCGCCGATGACATTGTAATTCTGTCAGAGACAGCAAAGGACTTGCAAGAGCAGTTGAATGGAATGGACAGTGTCTTGAAAGGAGGGTATATGATGAACATCAACAAAAGCAAAACGAGGATAATGGAATATAGTCGAATTAAGTCGGGTGATGCTGAGGGAATTACTACTAAAGTAGTAAAGGAGTTTTGCTATTTGGGGGGCAAAATAACTGATGATGGTTTAAGTAGAGAGGATATAAAATGTAGACTGGCAATGGTAAGGAAAGCGTTTCTGAAGAAGAGAAATTTGTTGATATCGAGTATAGATTTAAGTGTCAGCAAGTCGTTTCTGAAAGTATTTGTATGGAGAGTAGCCATGTATGGAAGTGAAACATGGACGATAAATACTTTAGACATGAAGAGAATAGAAGCTTTCGGAATGTGGTGCTACAGAAGAATGCTGAAGATTAGATGGGTAGATCACATAACTAATGAGGAGGTATTGAACAGAATTGGGGAAAAGAGGAGTTTGTGACACAACTTGACTAGAAGAAGGGATCGGGTGGTAGGACATGTTCTGAGGCATCAAGGGATCACAAATTTAGCATTGGAGGGCAGCGTGGAGGGTAAAAATCGTAAAGGGAGACCAAGAGATCAATACACTAAACAGATTCAGAAGGATGTATGTTGCAGTAGGTACTGGGAGATGAAGAAGCTTGCACAGGATAGAGTAGCATGGAGAGCTGGATCAAACCAGTGTCAGGACTGAAGACCACAACAACAACAATAACATGCAGCAACGTAGTGAGGTATTTTATTTGGGTCACAAGCTATAAAATTAATTCTGAGCCACAATAATGTCTTGCATATTAGGAAGGAAGATTTGGTTTAACGTTCCGTCGAAGTCCAGGTCATTAGAGATGGAGCACAAGCTCGGACTGTGTCAAGGTTGGAGAAGGAAATCGGCCGTGCCCTTTCAAAGGAACCATACCGGCATTTGCCTGGAGTGATTTAGGAAAATCACCGGAAGCCTGAATCTGGATGGCATGAGGCAGGTTTGAACCGTCGTCCTCCCGAATGCGAGGCTAGTGCGCAAACCCGCTCGGATTGCATATTAGTGTACTAAAATACATCATAGAAAACGCGTCATCTGCCTCCGTTGCTACTGAGCATGAAATGCATACCATAGAATTTTTTGTGGAGCACCACTCAGAAACAGTAAAGCATTTTATACTATCCAAAGCAACGAGCGGCAGCAGGCATTTTCGACAAAGGATGAGATCGTGCAACGCTGGAGTTACATCTGGAGCCAACGAATATGTCCCAGAGAGATCATAAAGCGGTTAATGCATCGATGATTTCGGCCGTAAATAGAAATATTAAAAAAGGTAGGAAGATTTTTCTGTTTAGCAAAAGTGACAAAAAGCAGATTTCAGAGTACCTGACGGCTCAACACAAAACTTTTGTCTCGAGTACAGATAGTGTTAAGGATCAGTAGACAAAGTCCAAAACCATCGTACAATATGTGTTAGATGAGTATGTGCCAAGCAAGATCGTAAGAGATGGAAAAGAGCAACCGTGGTACAACAACCGAGTTAGAAAACTGCTGCGGAAGCAAAGGGAACTTCACAGCAAACATAAACATAGCCAAAGCCTTGCAGACAAACAAAAATTATGCGAAGCGAAATGTAGTGTGAGGAGGGCTATGCGAGAGGCGTTCAATGAATTCGAAAGTAAAGTTCTATGTACTGACTTGGCGGAAAATCCTAAGAAATTTTGTTCTTATGTCAAAGCGGTAGGTGGATCAAAACAAAATGTCCAGACACTCTGTGACCAAAATGGTACTGAAACAGAGGATGACAGACTAAAGGCCGAAATACTAAATGTCTTTTTGCAAAGCTGTTTCACAGAGGAAGACTGCACTGTAGTTCCTTCTGTAGCTTGTCGCACTGATGACAAAATGGTAGATATCGAAATAGACGACGGAGGGATAGAGAAACAACTAAAATCGCTCAAAAGAGGAAAGGCCGCTGGACCTGATGGGATACCAGTTCGATTTTACACAGAGTACGCGAAGGAACTTGCCCCCCTTCTTGCAACGGAGTACCGTAGGTCTCTAGAAGAGCGTATCGTTCCAAAGGATTGGAAAAGGGAACAAGTCATCCCCGTTTTCAAGAAGGGACGTCGAACAGATGTGCAGAACTATAGACCCATATCTCTAACGTCTATCAGTTGTAGAATTTTGGAACACGTATTATGTTCGAGTATAATGACTTTTATGGAGACTAGAAATCTACTCTGTAGGAATCAGCATGGGTTTCGAAAAAGACGATCGTGTGAAACCCAGCTCGCGCCATTCGTCCACGAGACTCAGAGGGCCATAGACACGCGATCCCATTTAGATGCCGTGTTTCTTGACTTCCGCAAGGCGTTCGATACAGTTCCCCACAGTCGTTTAACGAACAAAGTAAGAGCATATGGACTATCAGAACAATTGTGTGATTGGATTGAAGAGTTCCTAGATAACAGAACGCAGCATGTCATTCTCAATGGAGAGAAGTCTTCCGAAGTAAGGCTGATTTCAGGTGTGCCGCAGGGGAGTGTCGTAGGACCGTTGCTATTCACAATATACATAAATGACCTTGTGGATGACATCGGAAGTTCACTGAGGCTTTTTACGGATGATGCTGTGGTATATCGAGAGGTTGTAAAAATGGAAAATTGTACTGAAATGCAGGAGGATCTGTAGCGAATTGACGCATGGTGCAGGGAATCACAATCGAATCTCAATGTAGACAAGTGTAATGTGCTGTGAATACATAGAAAGAAAGATCCCTTTTCATTTAGCAACAATAGAGCAGGTCTGCAACTGGAAGCAGTTAATTCCATAAATTATCTGGGAGTACGCATTAGGAGTGATTTAAAATGGAATGATCATATAAAGTTTAGATTCGTCGGTAAAGCAGATGTCAGACTGAGATTCATTGGAAGAATCCTGAGGAAATGCAATCCGAAAGCAAAGGAAGTAGGTTACAGTACGCTTGTTCGCCCACTGCTTGAATACTGCTCAGCAGTGTGGGATCCGTATGATAGGGTTGATAGAAGAGATAGAGAAGACCCAGCGGAGAGCAGCGCGCTTCGTTACAGGATCATTTAGTAATCTTCCAGTGGAAGACTCTGCAGGAGAGACGCTCAGTAGCTCGGTACGGGCTTTTGTTGAAGTTTCGAGAACATACCTTCACCGAGGAGTCAAGCAGTATATTGCTCCCTCCTACGTATCTCTCGCGAAGAGACCATAAGGATAAAATCAGAGAGATTAGAGCCCACACAGAGGCATACCGACAATCCTTCTTTCCACGAACAATACGAGACTGGAATAGAAGGGAGAATCGACAAAGGTACCCTCCGCCTCACACCGTCAGGTGGCTTGCGGAGTATGGTTGTAGATGTAGATGTAGATCTGTCGCAAAAGTGTTATTGGGTGGAACTGTTATGACTGGGTGTCAAAAAGTGAAATACATTTTAGCTGCTCTTCCATTACACTCATGACTTCGCATTCAGACGAAAGCCGATATTAAAATTTAGGCAATGAGTGGTCTTGAGTGTCAGACGTTGGTTGCTCACGACTGGTTGTTTACTGCTATATCACGGGCACAGACGTTGCTGAGCAGCAGGAACACGAAAGACAAGGCATCTTCCAAGAACTGCTATAGCCTACAGTGTTACGCATTTGTGCAGAAAGTCAGATTGGAGAATTATTATGGCGGCCAAATTATTTGTCCCACGTTGGCATGGACTTATACTATGCAGCATATGGCCACTGGGCAGGTTTAATGTCAAAGAATGTACATGCTGCCAAGCACTTAAATGTGATTTGCAGAGTATTCATGTAGATATAGAACTGCATAAACACTGCACACTGCCCTGACATGCTTTGACAAAAGTTATTTTTGGCTGAATGACTTCCTCGTTTAATCGTAGTAACCATTGACGGTGACATGGCTACAGAAGATTTTCATGCAGGATGTTCCGGATCGTTATGTGATTAACACCTCCCCCCTTCCCGCAATTTTCCTTGTGCTAGTCGAAGGAGATTCATATACAGTATGAGGAAGAGCCTATTTCTTGCAAGCATTGATAGAGTCATATTCTTGCACAAGTTAACTAGCTCTCAGGGTAAGGGTCGGCATAAAGCTGACATGCTGTGTCCACGTACTCATCTGCAAGCCCATACATGTAGCGTACATCGCCTTTCAGCACTGAATACATTGCTGTAACGTTTTGTGATGGAAGTTATTCTGAAACAGGACAAACCAAATAAATGTCATAACCAGTTCAAAAAAAGAGTAAAAATGCACGTTTGAGGTAAATTTCTTAAACAGTTGTCACAGGAAATTCCTTTTTTTTTCGTCCCTTGCAAAGAATTTTCAGAACCATATTCACACGAATTTTTTATAGTGTTAACTAAACAAACACTGTTTTTAGCCTTGTTTCACAATTTATTATTAATATTACTGCACAACCTAGGTTTCGGGTTATCAGTCCATTTTCAAGTACATTACTGATTCCCCTCTTGAAAATGGACTTATAACCCGAAACCTTGGTTGTGCAGTAATATTAATAATAAATTGTGAAACAAGGCTAAAAACAGTGTTTGTTTAGTTAATTTACAGTCTTTCACCAAGGACCCACAGTTGATTTAATTAAAATGATTTTTATAGTGTTTTTATCTCAAGAACAAATCCCTAACGTTTGGTAGACATGTTCTTACATGATCTGTATATCAATTACAGAAACATCTGTCTGCAGCAAAATCGCTCGCATCTCGTGGTCGTGCGGTAGCGTTCTCGCTTCCCTGGTTCGATTCCCGGCGGGGTCAGGGATTTTCTCTGCCTCGTGATGGCTGGGTGTTGTGTGATGTCCTTAGGTTAGATAGGTTTAAGTAGTTATAAGTTATAGGGGACTGATGACCTAAGATGTTAAGTCCCATAGTGCTCAGAGCCATTTGAACCAATTTTTTTTGCAGCAAAATCAGAAATTGAAAGGCAGGGCCGTCCCACAACGCAAGTCATTCGTATCAGTCTTTCATCAGTACCAGTACAGACATTTTGTTTAAATGTGTGTCAGTACATCACCACAACATATATTGTGTTACAGACGAGACGAGCTCGCTAATAACCATATTAAAATTCCAAAAATGCTCTAGTGGTATACATTGATAAAAGAAATGCCATAATTAGTTAAAAGCAGAAAATGAAAACTTACTGTCATATTGTTTATTATATATGAGTGTGTGTTCGCCACCTACAAATGAATTTCTTTTTTTGGGAAATTCTCTTCGATTGAACTGTAGAACTGAAACGTCTCCTTTGAACAATTATACAGGACTGTGCTTAAACTGACACACAATATTTTGTTAGCGCAACGCAATCTGACTTTCAATATTCCCTACAAAAGAATGGCCCTGGCTAACATTAAACTATACCTTTCACAAATCACTTACCTCACAAAAATCTTCGCTGCTCAAGCTACTGCAATACAGCGAGCGCCACTACTGCCAGCTAAATAAAAGATTCAAACTATGGAAGGCACTAACTACTGATAGGGATAGTTAGCAAATGAAAGATATTAATAGAGAACAAACAATGTATTTACCTTGATATCATCATATATAAATATAGCAGTTCATGACAAATTACAAATCTCCGCCATCTCTCTCCCCACATCCACCACTGCTGGCGGCTCACCTCCAACTGCGCAACGCTACGCGTTGTTCACAGCCAGCTGCCTAACACTACAATGGCGAGTATTACAACAATGCAAAGCAGCCACAGACTGCACACAGCACAGCCAGTGATTTTCATACAGAGGTGGCGTTACCAATAAAAAAACCTAAACAGCCTACTTACAGAACTTAGTACGTGATGGTTGCTATTGTGTTACTTATTTTCCCAGAATGAAACTACGACGTATTTTTACTTGAGACGCTATACAAATCAGATGTGCTGCCATCATAACTATCCATGACCGCTTGTGACAGTCGTTACCAACATACGATAAATTAAAGGTTGGAGCATGGCCAGCCCCTCGAAAAGTTCTATCTGTGTTTTTAATGTTTGAGGATAAAGTGTTTACGTTGCGTATTAACATATACCACTAAAATATTTTAAGATTAGCCATTACTCATGCAGAAAACCTACCTTTTACAACACTTACGAGGGCAAGTCATAAAGATTTATCTCCTCGAAATAAATTTGGGTAGTTACTGTGCGCCAGTACATGTCTGCAGTTCTGGTACACACTAAAATCGCCTGCACCACGGCACCATGGTACATCACTAAAAGCTCTCAAAGATGCTGCTCATTGATGAGGAAAGCACTGAGCGGCATTTAATTTTCGGCAGAAGCAGGTATGTTGCTGGTCTCGAGAGTAGTGTTACAGCACCAATACAAGCCGAGATAAACATCGGGTGTCACACCACTTTTGGAGATACGATAACGGTGTAGCCTGATATCCTACCCACACGTCTAGAGCAACTGCATGACCTAAAAATGGTGGAAAAGAGAAGCGCACCCATCTATTGTTCCAATACGAGACCAGATAACAAACTAATAGGACGTCACACGTCTTGGACAATCATGCGTCTTGATAAAGGCTGGGATATGAAAGTCACCCACCCACAGTGCCAGTAGAAGCCATGATTCAAGGCCACCCACCCTCTATACCAATAAAAGGACGGTCACGCCCCCCTGGGTCATTAGAAATCAAGTGCACCCTCCATCATCCCCTTCTTAATATACAGGGGGATCAAAAAGTCAGTATAAATTTGAAATCTTAATAAACCACGGAATAATGTAGATAGAGAGGTAAAAATTGACACACATGCTTGGAATGACATGGGGTCTTATTAGAACCAAAAAAAAGTTCACAAAATGTTCGACAGATGGCGCTTGGCAGCAAAACTGCTACCGTGATGGGTGAGAGGTACGCCGATATGTTACAGAATCGCATCATCCCCAGCTTGGCTGATAAACACCTGTTGGAACGTACGATGTTTATGCAGGTTGGCGCTCCAACTCATGTTGCTAGACGCGTGAAAGATCTCTTGCGCACGTCGTTTGGTGATGATCGTGTGCTCAGCCGCCACTTTCATCATGCTTGGCCTCCCAGGTCCCCAGACCTCAGTCTGTGCGATTATTGGCTTTGGGGTTACCTGAAGTCGCAAGTGTATCGTGATCGACCGACATCTCTAGGGATGCCGAAAGACAACATCCGACGCCAATGCCTCACCATAACTCCGGACATGCTGTTCACAACATTATTTCTCGACTACAGCTATTGTTGAGGAATGATGGTGGACTTGTTGAGCATTTCCTGTAAAGAACATCATCTTTGCTTTGTCTTACTTTGTTATGCTAATTATTGCTATTCTGATCAGATGAAGCGCCATCTGTCGGACATTTTTTGAACGTTTGTATTTTTTTGGTTCTAATAAAACCCCATGTCATCCCAAGCACATGTGTCAATTTGTACCTCTCTATCTACATTATTCCGTGATTTATTCAGTTTTCAAATTTATGCTGACTTTTTGATCACCCGGTAAATCCAACTTCATGAGCATCGTCATTCACATTCTAAGCAACAGCAGAGATCGGAAGAAGGCTGTTTTGGACGCTCTGGAGGTTGCAAATCAATCTTCAGTTGAGTGTGCAGGAGGCAGATATCTTACTCAAGGTAATAGGGACAATACCTCTTTGATGCATGGGAATAGAGTGTGATATTGCGTGAAATTTTTCATTGCTGTGTTTTCCAGAATCACGTACGGTCTCCTCTTTGACTGCCAAGTATTCCACAAACAGCAACCGATTTTTTCCAAAGAAAATTGCATTTCAGATGCTGGGTGGTACTCAGATTAGCTTGAATGGTGATTTCAGTGGATAACACACTACTATGAGTTGGATGTAACGACTGCCGAAAGGTTAGTGAGAAATCACTAACATCCAAGCATAGGCTCAACTAGACTGCCATTTGAGACTGTGCTGAATGGTATACTTGCAGTTACTCCACCAGAGTCGTGTGTCTCTGTAAAAAGGCTGGAGAAAGTGAAGTGGGTTAAAGACTTGTTGATGGAATATAATGTGTTCCCGCACTCTGGTCTAAAATGCATGTCGACAAACACAAAGCAGAGACTTTTTTTTTTTTTTACTTTTTACTTTACATGTGGCAAGGGCCTTATCGACCATACGCCTGCTCTATGAGCCTCTTCCACTTCTGTCTCTCCAATGCGCTGTTTGTCCAGTTGCTGTTGCTGTTCATCCTAGTTGTGTCCTCCCGAATGTTATCCCGGCATCTGAATCTGGGTCTCCCTCTTCCACCTATTGTTCTGCTCAATGCTGTTCTAGGTAGTCTATTCTCTGTCATTCTTGCTATATGGCCAGCCCAATTCAACCTCCTCCTCTTGAGCACTTCGACGATGTTACGGTGTTCGTACAGCCCTCTTAATTCTTCATTTCTTCTTATTCTCCATTCCATGTTATTTTCGTCGTATACAGGTCCAAAAATTTTCCTTAGTACTTTTCTTTCGAATATTAACAGTTTTTCTTCATCTTTATTTCTAAATATTAATGTTTCACGTCCATATAACATCAGAGGTATAATGGTCGATTGATATAAGTGGATTTTGAAGTTACTTCTAAGTGATCTTTTTCTTAGAATTTTGATGAAACTAAAAAGTGTCTTGTTTGCTGTTGATAAACGGGCATCTATTTCTATATCTGTTCTGTTGTTATTACTAAAAATACTTTCTAGGTACTTGAAGTGGTCAACAGTTTTGAAATTGAATCCATCTACAGTCAGAAATGCATCTTTTCTGGTTTTCTTACTTATGGGCAGGTATTCTGTCTTTTCTTCATTAACATGTAATCCTGTTTTCTCAGCAATTTTGCAGTACTTTTGCGTCATTCTGATTAATTCTCTTTTGGAACTACTTATTAGTGCTACATCACTAATAGCAGAGACAGGAGTATGAAACGTTAAAATGGAGCAGTGGCGGCGTGAATGCCACATTCGATATTTCCTTCATTATGCTTGTGAGTGAAATGGCCCTTTTTGTTGAACAATGAAACAAATTTAATGTTTCAGAATGACTGTAAACATGTGATGATGTAAAGAAATAATAGCATCTCCTACACTCAGCCACAACCTATCACAATGAAGACGCTACCAGCCATCCCATGTGTCCATAGCAAGGGCACTGTGGATTCAGCACACTTAGCTGGCACACCGCTGTTTGATCTCAGGTCAGCTGGTGACACTGCCCGTGATATGGAGACCACCTCCTGCCTTTGCATCTCTCCAGCCGCAATGAGTAGTGGCAGGTCGTGACAGGAAGTCGACATGTGCCGAGGCCACCTCCAGCCCCCTGTGTATGCTTGAAAAAAAAAAAAAAAAAAAAAAAAAAAAAAAAAAAAAAAAAAAAAAAAAAAAACATCCTGGGTGGTCGAGCGGATTTAGGCGCTACAGTCTGGAACCGCGCGACCGCTACGGTCGCAGGTTCGAATACTGCCTCGGGCATGGCTGTGTGTGATGTCATTAGGTTAGTTAGGCTTAAGTAGTTCCAAGTTCTAGGGGACTGATGAGCTTAGAAGTCAAGTCCCATAGTGCTCAGAGCCATTTTTTTTGTTAAAAAAGGCAGGAAACCCGACTCTACCCCCATGGCCTATAAGAATCAAGTGCTTCACCCTCCCTCCCTCAACCCCATTTCATTACTAGAGACTCACCGTTCTTGTTCCAAACTCCTTAGTGAGAGAGACCAGCAGAGTTACCCTACTTTTTAAAAAATGATGGCAAACAACCAGTACTGATGTTCTACACCATTGCTGGAAGTATTAACTGCTGTGGAATACCTGTGAGTCAGTATCTCCAGAGAACTGAAGCATATTGCAGGTTTGGATTCATTTGCAGGAATTGGAAGTTGACTACTAAACATCTAACTGATCAAACTTTTGATGAGTAGTTGCATATTGGTCTGAGATCTTTTGTTTAGTTGGTGTATATTAACAGATACATTAAAATATACACAGAACAGAAAATATCTCCAGCACAGAAAATTGCTAATATATAGGGTAAGGTGGGGTAAATCCGACTGAGTGGGTAAACCCGACCGCCATCTATTTGTGAGAAACGGCGAAGCGGAGCGATTTCGCATTAGTGTAACCATATAGAGCATTCGAACTAACGAAAATGTCACCACGACAGCTTTGCCGCATTTGACATTTAGACACCCAAAAAACAACAAGCGTGTTTTCGATTGTTTGAATTCAATTTTTGTGCAAATTGCATCACTAGATTTACCTTATGAAATAAAACGATGCAAAACAATCGGTGAGTGGTTTTTGTAATGCATTTAGTAACCTATTCAGTGTATGTATCGTTTTTGTTGGAAATGTCGTGGAAATTTTTTCTATGTGTGTTAAATGAAACATGGCATGGTGAGGTAAATCCGACCGCTAAATGGCGGGGTAAATCCGACTGCATATTTTTTTATCGTTTATGTATATGGAATTATTTATGTAAATAAAGTGAATTTTTGTTAATTTTTAGGGAAATGGTACGAAACTACAAACGAAAAACGACAAAACGCAGTCTACGATATTCATCGAGCAGTTGCTGCAATGCAAATGGGAATGTCTTTACGAGCTGTCGCTCGTGATTTTAACATTCCGAGTGGACATTGCTGTTGCACCGCCGTGCAATGAAATCATCTTTATTCAATTAAAATTTACATTCATTTAACTTTCAGTACATTTAGTGCTCTAAACATTGTTATTTTTTGAATACATTTTGTTCATTTTTGTAAAAAACATAACTGCTTATAATTATTTCTCAAAAAAACCGTTCATTTAGAAATATTTCTGTGCAAAATCAGCCAAACAAATAGGGGGTCGGATTTACCCCATCATTTTTGCAAATGGCAAAAATGGACGTTTCTTAAAATACGGATATTTCAAAAATTATTGATGGTATAACAAAAATATTTTACAAACAGTTGCTCCATTATATCACCTATAATTTAACGTATATAACGTTAAGATCCGGCCTCAGATAAGCGTTTTACAGCTACAAGAAATTACTAGGTCGGGTTTACCCCACCTTACCCTGACATGTCAGCTTCCAGATTCGATCCTCCTTATGCAACACCTCCCATATACGTATTATATAAACACTGTGGGTTTGGGATAGGGTTTGGAAATTGATCCACTATCATTAACTCTGTAATACCATGCAATGGTGGATCCTCTGCATTCAGCATAGTTCGGAAGTGGATCAACGGTTCGGAAGTGGATCAACTAGCATTTTGCCAGAATATTGTTTCGGGTGGATCTGGGGCAACATCTGGAGGTAAATCAAGTCACTTTACATCTAGGATAGTATCCAGAGGTGTATCCAAAAGCATTGGGAGTCGGGCGCAAGGGTCTGAGGCCTTCTGCGAGATACAGCCAGTTCGTCGAACATTATTATTATTATTTCTATGTGTTACAAACAAACATACATCCTAGATCAAGGAACTTGATCTTGGAGACAATTTTTTGATTCTATCTGGCATGTTGACTGGGGATCTGAACCACTGTTAGTTCGTAAGAAATCGCGGAAGTGTAGGAATAACAGCCCAAATATTCTTGTACATTTACATTTAGAATGTGGGAAAAATATGGAAAATATGTAAGGAATACGAAAAATGTGGGAAATTATGCTTAATGCGTGAATAACGAAACTTGATGCTGATAATCGTATTGTAAATGTGAATGTATGCTTTCCCGGCGTATACAGCTGGCGAAGAGTTCTCGGGCTTCCAGCCGGGTGGCGGTGTCTTCAAACTGCGACGTTTCGACGAGTGACATACTCATCATCTTCTGTCGAAGTGCCGAGACTTTGCGGATGCCGGTCCCTTTATACCTGCGGTGTGCCCCCCACCACCTGGCCGCGGGAGGCTGGGTCCAGAGGAGCCGGCGGGCGGGGTGGAGGGGGAAGCGGGTGCGCCGTTCGTGTCTCCGTCAGAGCATTCTGATCGCGTCTCGTGAGCTGGATGGTTCTTGTTGCGTTCCTGGCGTATTGCGGCTAATGATGGATTCCAGGCCGCGCTCAGAATCTTGTGAACAGGGACGAAGGCTATCAACTGAGCGCGGCCTGGAATCCAGCATTAGCCGCAATACGCCAGGAACGCACCGAGAACCGTCCAGCTCACGAGACGCGATCAGAATGCTCTGACGGAGGCACGAACGGCGCACCCGCTTCCCCCTCCACCCCGCCCGCCGGCTCCTCTGGACCCAGCCTCCCGCGGACAGGTGGTGGGGGGCACACCGCAGGTATAAAGGGACCGGCATCCGCAAAGTCTCGGCACTTCGCCAGAAGATGATGAGTATGTCACTCGTCGAAACGTCGCAGTTTGAAGACACCGCCACCCAGCTGGAAGCCCGAGAACTCTTCGCCAATCGCATTGTAATTGCTTTCCTCTTAAGTCACTGCCCACCTGCAGAGAGATTAATTGTATCTGTAAGGGATGTAAATATGTGCAGCAATTATAGCTCAGTTTGTAAGGTGCTAGACAGGTCAACTAAACATGATTACATTGTGATCTTAATACTTCATAAGGGGAAAGACTGGTGAACATAAGTGAATCATAATTTTAGGACTAAAAGGTTGAATTGACACAGTACCACTTTTTGTCGATGTTGACAGGCTTCGAGACGCAATTTTATTCCTCACAGGGTACTGCTGATAAAACATCTTGATCTGTATCATTTAGTAACAAGTGCTATGCAATGAGAGGGATAGCATTACAGAAGGAACATGAACATTCCATTAAGTTAGTTGTGGCTCGATGGTGTACCATGGTGTATTGCATGGAAAAATATCTTATTCTTTTACATACCAATTATAATTCCTTGCATACACTGATTTACAGATAGGCTTAGTCAAAAACATATTATACTGAAGGAATAACTGGAATCTGTGACAGAAGCTGTAGGTCTTTACTTATAGCACTAGGTGCAGCTCTGGGACGATGTCACGTGTGTATGCTTTATTAGTGGAAGGATGGGAAGTTCTAGAAACATGTTGTCAAGACGGTACTGTCATATTCCCCTACACCTGGAGCAACACTATTGCTTCAAGAGGTATTCATTGGGGAACATTGGCAAGGTAGTGCTGGAAATACGAAAAACCTGTGGTTACGTCATGTAAAGTGGATTGGTCGACATTTCGATGGGGTGTTGCAACGGCATCATGTAAGCCACACTTAGTATTTGAATTTGGATATAATGCGGGATACTGAAAAGGGTTTTTAACAAAACGAAGATCTGTAACTATCTAACATCAAACCACGACTTCTGTGCGCAAGAGGAAGACTACCAGGGAAGCAGTGGCGTTATTGTAAACAATAGGAGTGTCATTCTTCAATTTCTTCCCCGCGTATTTGTTGATCAAACAATCCACAGATGTACTGCCAATCCACTGTGTCCAGTGGGTCAATATTTCAGCGATCATACATCTTCATGTTAAAACCAGTATTTAGAAAGTGTTTCGCCAAGTGCATCCATCCCGCATTACAGCTCACAGAGTACATCACTGATGCAAGAACACCATCGAGCAGACACGCAGCGGAAGTTACTACAGAACAGGTTGCATTTAATGTCGCTAGAAGCCGCTTGTGTACCGATGTCATCGTCAATTGCAAATATAAATGTGGGATTTTTAAATAGAAATGTGATAACTGGTATACAATCATAAAATTATTTTGGTAGCGGGCAGAAGCTAAAATATTTTCTAGAAACAGGTGTAAATACGTTACCACAAGAAGGTAAACAGTAAGTCGTAAAAGTTGACATGTCATTTTGTACGCTATTCACTGATCAGATCATGGTAACTTTGTTTACGGAGAACGATCACAGTAAATAAAGGTTTTACAAATGCGATCTTGACTGAGAAGTTCTCTGCCTTCAAGTTGAGATTTTTGAAAGAATTTGGTCATTTTGGGGTAATTTCAAATTGTCTCGATATTTGTTATGAAGGGAAATATCGCCAGTTGATTGTAACTATCTTACCTGTGAGACTATGTGCACCATTATTTACAGCAAGCCTTCATATAAAAGTTCTCATGGTTACAGCAAACTTGTATGTGGCGCTCTGGCCTAGGTGTAGTAATTTATCTGAAGCCTACAATGCATTTTAGATGTTTGGCTCGTTGATTTGGGGAAGGGGACCAGACAGCGAGGTCATCCGTCCCATCGGGTTACGGAAGAATGGGGAAGGAAGTCGGCCGTGCACCTTCAAAGGAACCATCCCGGCATTTTCCTGAAGCGATTTAGGGGAATCACGGAAAACCTAAATCAGGATGGCCGGACGCGGGTTTGAACCGTCGTCCTTCCGAATGTGAGTCCAGTGTGCTAACCACTACGCCACTTCGCATTTTAGAATTATTCCTAGTAGCACTTATTTTGTTGTGCAGCCACAGTGAAATTTTACCACTCCAGATATTTAACATTACGTCTGATATCCTTGGGGTTTGTTACCTGTTTTCGATATGTATTTTAATGCTTCGGTATTTTAGCCTGATTGAATGGCTGTCAATCTGTAAAAGAATATTTCTTGTATATCATTGGGAATTAGATTCCAACAAAGTGATTGTATTGCTATGATATTAAATGAAAGTTTCAAGCTGCAACAAATTACTTCCTCCCACATACATGTCGTGACATGACTACAACGGAAAAATCCGTAAAATTACAGCTAACATGTAAGTTTTTTAACCGTGGTTTTAACAGAGCTTTTGGTAATAGATGAAAATAATATCAAATCGTGACCCTGACACTCGTATGGTAGACTATCTCTTGCTGGAATTCTGTGTTATGCATCCAGTTCCATTACTCTGCTGAAGTACACATTATTCTTCATAAGCAAATTGCATTTCGAAATCTGGAGGAGATGTGTGTACCACAGAAGTCTGCAGCTGTCATGGAACATTTGTAAATGACAAGAAACGTACTACACAGCAACGGGGTTGTTAGGTGTATTATAGATGATCCCTTAATGTAAATTTATGTTATGTATCTGCAGTGTCTACTGGGGTAATTACCTATATAGCTATAGTTTTAATTATATATCTGTAAATTAGGAAGCGATTTATAACACAGACAACGTGGTTGTTATACGTAAGCACTATAATTTACTTGGGAAAACATTTTTCGGATCAGTCCAATATCTTGTTAAAGTGATACATTAGAATAATAAATGAAAAGCGCTTGTTTGCTTTTCTTCTACAGTATTAATTCATTGTGTTAACCGGTTTTCAACTTAAAGGCCATCATCAAACATTTACTGATTATTGTTGTCAAAGAATCTACAATGTTTGTAAGCGACATTGAAATAGACGTTACACATCTAGATTGAAGCAGAAACGCGTAGTAAGTGACATCTTAGACAGTTTGGTGGGTTGCCAAACCAAATGTGTTGTGTTGAGTTTGTTTTTTGTCTCAGTAGTCTCAGTAAAGATGAATAATTATCCTGTGATGGCACATTTGACCATGTTAACTGAATCTTCCGTCGGTTCCTGGTTGAACAACATTATAATAAATGAAAAGGGCTACTTTGCTTTTGTTCTACAATGTTAATTTATAGTGTTAACCGGTTTTCAGCTTACACGGCCACCATCAGGCATTTACTGACTGTCGTCGCCAAACAAGTTGCAATGTTTGGTAAATGACGTAGGACAGTTCGGCTTTAGAAGTCGTTTAACAACTGAAAATGCTATATTATCTTTTCTCTGTGAGATACTGGATGCATTAAACAAAAGGTTTCGAACGCTAGGCGTATTTTTTTATTTAGCTAAGGCATTTCATTGTGTTGATCACAAAATATTGCTCCAGAAGTTGGACCATGGGGAGTAGCTCACAACTGGTTCACCTCTTACTTTAACACCAGACAGCAAAAGGTAATTATCCACAGTGTTGAGAATGGCTGTGATGTGGAGTCTGAGTGGGGTATGTTCAAATGTGGGGTGCCCCAGGGATCAGTGTTGGAGCCACTCCCGTTCCTTATTTATATAAATGATATGCCCTGTAGTGTTACAGGTAATTCTAAAATATTTCTGTTTGCTCATGACACTAGCTTGGTAGTAAAGGATGTTTCAAATAGATCAGTTCATGACGTAAGTTCATGGCTTGTAGAAAATAAACTAACGCAAAATCACAGTAAGACTTAGCTTTTACGGTTTCTAACAAACAATTCAACAGAACCCAACGTTTTAATGTCACAGAATGGGCTTATGATTAGTGAAACTGAGCAGTTCAAATTTCTACGTGTTCAGACAGATAGTAAACTGTCGTGGAAAGCCCACGTTAAGGATCTCGTTCAAAGACTTAATGTTGCCATTTTTACAATTCGAACGGTATCTGAGATGAGTGATCGTTTGACACGAAAATTAGTCTGCTTATTTTCATTCGCTTATGTTGTATGGTATTATATTTTGTGGTAATTCTTCCCATTGTAAAAGGATATTTTTGGCTCAGAAACGGGCAGTTCGGGCAACAAGTAGTGTAAGTTCGCGAACCTCTTTTCGACACCACCTGTTCACTAGTCTGGGTATTCTGACATTGCCCTCTCAACATATATATTTTTTACTTTCGTTTCTTGTTAACAATATCAGCTTATTCCCAAGGATTAGCAGCCTTCACTCAGTTAATACTCGGCAGAAATCCAATCTGCATTTGGATCGCCTTCCTAAACTCTTGTGGAGACATGTGTGCAGTATATTGCTGCATCCATTTTCAATAAGGTACCACAAGAATTCAAAAATCTTAGCAGTAATCCACGCTCTTTCAAATCGAAACTGAAGATTTTCCTCATGGGTCACTCCTTCTATTCTGTGAGAAGTTCCTAAAAAACAAGCTGATTCTTCTGGTTTTTTGTTGACTGCGTTTACTTAAACTTATGTCTCGACTTTTTTTGGTTCATAAACATTTTATTTTAGTTGTTATTACTTTCATGCTGTAATTTCATGTACTGGCACGTTCCATGACTTGGAGATTTGCTCCTCAATTTTATTCTACGGAACTAGACGCAAGAAGCAAAGTCAATACAACACATTTGATTTAACAAACCACCAAACTGTCAAAGACATCATTTACTAGGCATTTGTGCTTCAATCTAGATGTGTAATTTCTTTTCCACTGTCGTTTACAAACGCTCTAACTTCTTTGGCGACAGTATTTAAATACTGATTATGACCTTATATATCGAAAACCGGTTAACACAATAAATTAATACCGTAGAGCAAAAGCAAACTACTGCTTTGCATATATTACAATGTTTTTCTATCAAGTACCGACGGAAGATCCAATTAACATGACATAAAAGATTTAAGAGGCCACAAGACTTCTGTGGTCCACTGTAAAACGTGGTTGAGGTTTGAGCATGAAAGACATGGTTCATCAACTTGTTATTACGCAAACGTTTTGGCACTAGCAGCATCAAAGCTTAAGAGAACGTACGCCACAACAGGGAGAGATGTGTATTGTTACGACGTCATCCATATTATTTTCTCCATCCACCACCACATAATCATTAAAGTAATATGGTCAACTCCCAAAATTCATTGGTAGAGGATACTGGGAATTAAATTGTAATATTCTCGAAATACACACATAAAAAAAAGTTTTGCATCACCTCAGTTCCCAGAACTCCTGAAGACAGACGTTGACTGTGGATATTGTACCCCAGACACAGTCCCTAAGACTGTTCAGAGATGTCTCTAAACCCGCCCAAAAATGTAAACAACCATGAGCAGCGCCTATTAGGTGGAGCGGGTCCGACAACCGATCAGTTCCAGTCATTCCACCAGGGAGGAGGTACACGTCTCGTGTTGTCTGCAGTTCAACCATGTCTAGACGGTCAATACCGCGGTTCGATCGCGTCCGCATTGCTACTTTGTGCAGGAAGGGCTCTCAACAAGGGTCCAGGCGTCTCGGAGTGAACAAAGCGATGTTGTTCGGACATGGAGGAGATACAGAGAGACAGGAACTGTCGATGACATGCCTCGCTCAGGCCGCCCAAGGGCTACTATTGCAGTGGATGACAGCTACCTACGGATTATGGCTCGGAGGAACCCTGACAGCAACGCCACCATGTTGAATAATGCTTTTCGTGCAGGAACAGGACGTCGTATCACGATTCAGACTGTGCGCAATAGGCTGCATGATGCGCAGCTTCACTCCCGACGCCCATGGTGAGATCCATCTTTCCAACCACGACACCATGCAGCGCGGTACAGATGGGCCCAACAAAATGCCGAACGGAACGCCCAGGATTGGCATCACGTTCTCTGTATCGATTTGAACGCATGCGCCTTCAACCAGACAATCGTCGGAGACGTGTCTGGAGGCAACCCGGTCAGGCCTTAGACACACCTTCCAGCGAGTGCAGCAAGGCGGAGGTTCCCTGCTGTTTTGGGGTGGCATTATGTGGGGCCGATGTACGCCAATAGTGGTCATGGAAGGCGCCGTAACGGCTGTACGACACGTGAATGCCATCCTCCGACTGATAATGAACCATACCGGCAGCATATAGGCGAGGCATTTGTTTTCATGGACGACAATTCGCGCCCTCATCGTGCACATCATGTGAATGACTTCCTTCAGGATGCCGATATCGCTCGACTAGAGTGGCCAGCATGTTCTCCAGACATGAACCCTATCGCGTATGCGTGGGGTAGATTGAAAAGGGCTGTTTATGGGCGACGTTACCCACCAACCACTCTGAGGGATCCACGCCGAATCGCCGTTGAGGAGTGGGACAATCTGGACCAAGAGTGCCTTGTGGAACACCAGGATAGTGTGCCACGACGAATACAGGCATGCATCAATGCAAGAGGACGTGCTGCTGGGTATTAGAGGTACCGAGGTGTACAGCAATCTGGAGCACCGCCTCTGAAGGTCTCGCTGTATGGTGGTACAACATGCAATGTGTGGTTTTCATGAGCAATAAAAAGGGCGGAAATGATGATTATGTTGATCTGTATCCCAATTTTCTGTACAGGTTCCGGAACTCTCGGAACCGAGGTGATGCAAAACGTTTTTTGATGTGTGTGGTACGTTTGCTTGTCACGCCAATCGTGGGTCAATCGGAGACATTTCTTCCGTGACGCGGTTGGTAGGTTTGATACCTCGTGAAGCTTGGAATCCACAACTTGTATACAACCTTCAAGGTAAATGGCGTCAGGAGAAGAACGTGGGATATTACTGCCTTCTAATTCGTGAACTCCAAGCAAAAGTAGATAAAGGTGTGGGTTGAGGAAATGATTTAAAAGAAAAAATAAGATTTTAGTGCTGCGGGAAAGCGAACTAGAAGAGAAAGGCACCACATGCAAGATTTACGACGACCAGCCACATGAGAGGGAGTTCATTTACCACCTTACAAGAGATCGAAGAAAGATGTGAAGAGAGGTATATAGGTAATAAATATCCTGTCTGCAGGTGGGAGTGAATATGTTAGCTGGGAGTTGATAAAAGATGATTTCCAAAGGCTGTATGGTGCACGCCGGCCAGTGTGGCCGAGCGGTTCTAGGCGCTTCAGTCTGGAACCGCGAGACCGCTACGGTGGCAGGTTCGAATCCTGCCTCGGGCATGGATGTGTGTGATGTCCTTAGGTAGGTTTAAGTAGTTCTAAGTTCTAGGGGACTGATAACCTCAGATGTTAAGTCCCATAGTGCTGAGAGCCATTTGAACCATTTGTATGGTGCACGACCATTTATGGTACAGAAACAGCACTGATGATTCATGACCGTATGTACACTGATGAGCCAAAGTACAATGACCTCCTGGTTAAAAGCTCGTTTGCCCGTCTTTGGAAAAAAAGGGTCCCGACAGTCTTGGTATGTTTGCGGAGGTATGTGGCATTAGATGTCTGCGCACAGCTCATGTAATTCGTGTAAATAACGGCTGCTGATTTGCGAACGCGGTAATGGTGCCCAGTAGCGACCCAGACGGGTTCCATAGGATTTACGTCAGCTGAATCTGGTCGCCGAAACATCAACGTGAGTTCACTAAAATGCTCCCCCAAACCACTGTAGCACGGTTCTGGATCCGAGACACGGACAACTAATACTGCTGAAAGATGACATCGCCGTTGGAGAAGACATTAGGAATGCAGGCGGTTCGCAGCTGTCAACATCTCTTGGATTGCTACCACAGTTCCACTGCAAGCGCAGGAGATTGTCTCCCATGGTATAGTACTGCTCCCACCAGGCCGTGGCGCGCTGCACGTTTCGAGCCGCTGTTCACCTCAATGACGGCGTTTGTAGAGACGACCATCGACCTAGTGAAGTAAACGTGTAGGCTACTGGCCATTACAATTGCAACACCAAGAAGAAATGCAGATGATAAACGGGTATTCATTGGACAAATATATTATACTAGAACTGACATGTGATCACATTTTCACGCAATTTGGGTGCATAGATCCTGAGAAATCAGTACCCAATACAACCAACTCTGGCCGTAATAACGGCCTTGATACGCCTGGGCATTGAGTCAAACAGAGCTTGGATGGCGTGTACAGGTACAGCTGCCCATTCAGCTTCAACACGATACCACAGTTGATCAAGAGTAGTGACTGGCGTATTGTGACGAGCCAGTTGCTTGGCCACCATTGACCCGACGTTTCCAGTTCGTGAGAGATCTGGAGAATATGCTGGCCAGGGCAGCAGTCGAACATTTTCTGTATGCAGAAAGACCCGTACAGGACCTCCAACATGTAGTCGTACATTATCCTACTGAAATGTAGGGTTTCGCAGGGATCGAATGAAGGGTAGAGCCACGGGTCATAACACATCTGAAATGTAACGTCCACTGTTCAAAGTGCCGTCAATGCGAACAAGAGGTGACCGAGACGTGTAACCAACGGCACCCCATACCATCACGCCGGGTGATGCGCCAGTATGTCTATGACGAATACACGCTTCAAATGTGCGTTCACCGCGATGTCGCCAAACACGGGTGCGACCATCATGGTGCTGTAAACAGAACCTGGATTCATCCGAAAAAATGACGTTTTGCCATTCGTGCACCCAGGTTCGTCGTTGAGTACACCATCGCAGGCGCTCCTGTCTGTGATGCAGCGTCAAGGGTAATCGCAGCCATGGTCTCCGAGCTGATAGTCCATGCTGCTGCAAACGTCGTCGAACTGTTCGTGCAGATGGTTGTTCTCTTGCAAACGTCCCCATCTGTGGACTCACAGATCGAGACGTGGTTGCACGATCCGTTACAGGCATGTGGATAAGATGCCTGTCATCTCGACTGCTAGTGATACGAGGCCTTTGAGATCCAGCACGGCGTTCTGTAGTATGCTCCCGAACCCACCGATTCCATATTGCGCTAACAGTCATTGGATATCGACCAACGCGAGCAGCAATGTCGCGATACGATAAATCGCAATCGCGATAGGCTACAATCCGACCATTTCTCCTCCTTACACGAGGCATCACAACAACGTTTCACCAGGCAACGCCGGTCAACTGCTGTTTGTGTATAAGAAATCGGTTGGTAACTTTCCTCATGTTAGCACGTTGTAGGTGTCACCACTGGCGCCAACCTTGTGTGAATGCTCTGAAAAGCTAATCATTTTCATATCACAGCATCATCTTCCTGTCGGTTAAATTTCAAATCTGTAGCACGTCATCTTCGTGCTGAAGCAATTTTAATGGCCGGTAGCGTAATTCATCCCAAGAGCCGACTCGTTTCCATTGACCGGCAGTCGCATCCCGATGGTCCGTGCCTATTGAAATCATAATTGACGATGCCGTTGGGTCAATTTGTGAAGAGGCAGAGATGGTCTGCTGCGGAGCAGCATGTTCAACAATGAACAGAACACCTGTGCATGCACCAGCATTGTGCTCTTTCAGCAAGATGCCACAGATCACCATTATCCTGCTTTACAGAGGAGACGAGCCTCCGAACCCCACGTTCTGTGAAGGGTCGTAAACTTCCAACCATTTAGCGCTACCTCTTTCATTACGGCCTTGCTGCAGTGGATGTACCGGTTCCCATTAGATCACCGCAGTTAAGAGCTGTTGGGCGTGGTCGGCACTTGGATGGGTGACCATCCCGCCGCCATGCTCTGTTGCCATTTTTCGGAGTCCACTCAGCCTCGTGATGCCAATTGAGGAGCTACTCGACCGAATAGTAGCGGCTTCGGTCAAGAATACCGTCATAATTTATTTATTGATTTATTTAACCTTTATTTTTTTGTGGGAAATATGTTCAACTAATGGGATATTCATGCTGGACAGAGTGGAGTTAAGTAAGTGTATTTCCTGTAAGCATACAGCTGAGGACTTATCTATTACTGTTTGATGTCGAAGTTCACTACAGACTCCTGATTCACAATCACCCTACAGTGCAGGTAATCGAAGCCAATACACACTGCAACAACTGAGGGAAAATGCATCCTGCTCTAATTACACATCCAAGTTGTAGTGAAAAAAACGAGCACTCATAAACAACAGATCATAATGATCAATGTGCAAGGGAAAATCGTCATATCAAAAGTTTTCAGAGGGGATGGCAGTCGATGAATGTGCTTTCTCCTTCAGATACAGCCAAGAACTAGTGGGGTCTTAGGAACTCCCACCTCGCATCATCCCCCTTCCATCCATCCCTTTTAAAACAGCCAGCTGCTACTGTTTCAAAATACCGTGGCCTGCTTTGCGCCCTATGGCCATCCCCCACCCCTCCAGTAGACAAGCTGGCCACACCTGTTCCAGGCATCTGCCATTCACCAAAAGAAAAGGATGTAAAGCCAACCAAACAATACGAGAAAAATGAGGGCCAACCCAAGTGCACCTTGTTTCTTTGTCTAAAATATAGCAGCACCACCTGCCACACACGCCTCCCTCTGGTCGGGGCACAGCTGGCTAGGGAGACTACACGCACACACACATTGGACTGTCACCACATTGCTCCCGCAAACTGCCTGCCATTCTGCGTGTGAAAACACTGCACTGTAGCAATTGTATTTAACGTCCGTGCATCTCTTATAATCGAGCATCTACTAAAAAGGAAAACACAATTGCGATTATAGTAAATGTCTTCTTTCCACGAAATTAGGTGCAGTCCATTTTCTTATAGTTTTATGAGCAATGTTGGTCTAGTTTTTATTTTCGACTGCAAGATACAATTTGCATCTCATTATTTTGCGACATCCAATGACGTGCACCGCCGCCAATTACAAATGACCAAAATCCAGAGGTCTGTATATGTCCACCCTGGGTAAAATCATGGAAAAAACTTCCACTATTTTGCTGCGAAATCTACTGATCACCAAAGAATGTACTTACATCTAACCAGGCATTCTACTTATTTTACATTCATATGTTTTAGTAGGCATGTTGAACTACATCTAGTACAAAAAGTGAAATAAACAATTAGAAAGGTACACCTGGAAAAATACATACATGTTGTTGTTGTTGTGGTCTTCAGTCCTGAGACTGGTTTGATGCAGCTCTCCATGCTACTCTATCCTGTGCAAGCTTTTTCATCTCCCAGTACCTACTGCAACCTACATCCTTCTGAATCTGCTTAGTGTATTCATCTCTTGGTCTCCCTCTACGATTTTTACCCTCCACGCTGCCCTCCAATACTAAATTGGTGATCCCTTGATGCCTCAGAACATGTCCTACCAACCGATCCCTTCTTCTGGTCAAGTTGTGCCACAAACTTCTCTTCTCCCCAATCCTATTCAATACTTCCTCATTAGTTATGTGATCTACCCATCTAATCTTCAGCATTCTTCTGTAGCACCACATTTCGAAAGCTTCTATTCTCTTCTTGTCCAAACTATTTATCGTCCATGTTTCACTTCCATACATGGCTACACTCCATACGAATACTTTCAGAAATGACTTCCTGACACTTAAATCAATACTGGATGTTAACAAATTTCTCTTCTTCAGAAACGCTTTCCTTGCCATTGCCAGCCTACATTTTATATCCTCTCTACTTCGACCATCATCAGTTATTTTGCTCCCCAAATAGCAAAACTCCTTTACTACTTTAAGTGCCTCATTTCCTAATCTAATTCCCTCAGCATCACCCGACTTAATTAGACTACATTCCATTATCCTTGTTTTGCTTTTGTTGATGTTCATCTTATATCCTCCTTTCAAGACACTGTCCATTCCGTTCAACTGCTCTTCCAAGTCCTTTGCTGTCTCTGACAGAATTACAATGTCATCGGCGAACCTCAAAGTTTTTATTTCTTCTCCAAGAATTTTAATACCTACTCCGAATTTTTCTTTTGTTTCCTTTACTGCTTGCTCAATATACAACATCGGGGAGAGGCTACAACCCTGTCTTACTCCCTTCCCAACCACCATATAGAGTTTATATTCGTAGATCATAAGTACTTTTATAATTAGACATTGTTGAAGAGACAGATTTTAGATAGGAGTGCTGGCAGCAGGGAGTATGAGGGAGACTCATGGTGAAGGGAGGAGAAGAATAGAGAGACATGATGAAACATAATTCAGGAAATATAAAGGAAAAGAAGATTGCGTGGCTAATAGAGATAGATGAAGAGGAAGGCATCTCAGGAGCAAGACAGGAGACGCTAGCTTTGCTATTTGACAGATGAGAGGATTTGCCTTGGACATTAATTTTGTGGAGAACGTTATGAGGATGATAGTAGGAAATGCTTCTTCTTAAAAGCGGCAGGAGATTGAATTTTGCGCAAGATAAGGGGCAGTTTGTTCCAGAGGCGGACAGCGGCAACTGAGAAGGAGTCTGCAAAAGTTTTTGTTTTGTGTGTGGGCACAGTTAGGATACCAAATAAGAGTGACCTCGTGTTTCGATTATGATGGCATGACAGGCTTTTAATCTCTGAAGCAAGGTACTGGGGTGCTTGCGCAACGAGGAGTCGGTGAAGTAGACATAGAGTGTGGTAGTCACGCAATTTGTCCAGCCGCAGCCACCCTAGCTCGGAGTATGAAGCACTAACATGATCATATCGGCGAATGTTGCAGGTGTAACGCACACAGGCATTCATGGTTAGTTCTAGCCGTCTTTTGTTTTCACTACTCGTACCTTGTTGAATTACATCACAATAGTGGAGAACGAGTGCTTGCACGAGCTGGCGTTTCAAGTCCTGTGGAAATATGTTCCGAAACTTTTTGAGAGCATAGAGGCAAGCAGACGTCTTTCGGCACACTGCGACTGTATTCTCCGCCCAGTTGAGATGCTCATCCAAAGTTACACCCAAGTTCTTCACTGTTTTCTGATATGGTATTGGAGTACCGTCGAGCAGAATAGGAGGTAGCCGTTCGCGGAAATCTGAACTTATTAATTTCTGATGGGCTATTAAGATTACTTGCGTCTTTTTTGCATTAAGCCCCAGGTTTGTCGCCCGTGTCACTACTGAAGACAGATCATCATTCATCTGAGCGATTGCAGTGGCATAACGACTGGGAGAGCGGTGTGCTGACCCCACGCATCCTGCTCTGAGGATGACACGGCGGTCGGAAGGTCCCGGTAGGCCACTCGTGGCCTGAAGTCGGAGAGATACCTCTTGCCGTATGTGCTCGCGACGGTAGCACATGAACATTCCTCCACCTTCGCCGTTTACGAGATAGGCGCTGCGTAACAATAATCTGCCCTTTGTCAAAGTCACTTATCTCAGTGGATTTCCCCATTTGCAGCCCGTATCTTCGCTAAGGGTGATTCCCCGATCCGCGTCTGCTCCGCTTAGATACTTTTGTTATCGCGTCACGTGCCCGCAAGGTCGCGATGGGCAGTAGTCATAATGTTTTGGCTTATCAGTATATGTATAAAAATGGTTCAAATGGCTCTGAGCACTACGGGACTTAACATCTGAGGTCATCAGTCCCCTAGAACTTAGAACTACTTAAACCTAACTAACCTAAGGACATCACACACATCCATGGCCGATGCAGGATTCGAACCTGCGACCGTAGTGGTCTCGCGGTTCCAGACTGTAGGGCCTAGAACCGCACGGCCACTCCGGCCGACAGTATATGTGTATCTATCGCACTAAAGTGTTACTTCTGTTTCAGAAGCAGCATCGGATGAAATAATAAAAGACATAATAAAAATCATGTGAAAGCAAAGAAGCCCAGAAGTGGACGGTATCCCCCACAATTTTAGAAAACTTTCTTCTCAATCATCAAGGGACATTTCACTGAAGTAGCGAGAGAGAAACAACGCTGCGTACACTTATACCGTGGAATAATCTATCTTGTACCGAAAAAAAGAGTATAATGGATTTCAGTTCGATAACGTTATTACGTGCAGACCCAAAATCATTCCTCTTGGCATACCGACAACATTAAAACGAACTCTTCCACTCGTCCTCGGGCCGGAACGGAAGTGAGTGCTGTGGTGTCACCGCCAGACACCACCCTTGCTAGGTGGTAGCCTTTAAATCGGCCGCGGTCCGTTAGTATACGTCGGACCCGCGTGTCGCCACTATCAGTGATTGCAGACCGAGCGCCGCCACACTGCAGGTCTAGTCTAGAGAGACACTCTAGCACTCGCCCCAGTTGTACAGCCGACTTTGCTAGCGATGGTTCACTGGCTACATACGCTCTCATTTGCCGACAGTTTAGCATAGCCTTCAGCTACGTCATTTGCTACGACCTAACAAGGCGCCATATTCAGTTACTATGTATCCTGAACAGATAATATTGTGAATCATGTACCATCAAGAGCGACGTTCATCATTAATGGATTAAAGTTAAGTATCAAACAAATTACGTCCGCTTTCTGAATTCTAATTCCTTGTCATGTTCCAGACCTCACGTCAGTATAGTTCTTCCCTCCTCACGCCAGTCTGCGTGAGCTAAAACGCGTGCATTTCGGCCTCCAGTTGTAACACGGTGTTGGCTCTTCTGCCGACACAACAAGTGCACCCAGCAAATGCTTCTTAGATAGAATTTGTTTCTTAACATAGATACAGCCTCCTTATGACAGCTTCAGGCGGAAACATGTGGGATACCAAACAAACAAAAAAATAAATACATAAAATAATGCTATTGCTGATGGAGTGATGCTCATGGTATGTGGCTTACTATTCCTGTGAATACATATCGCTAATACGAATATCGCATCGCCCTACACTAATAATAGACCGTTCCATCGGACGGTCAAGTAAAATTCCACTTCAAAAATAATTTTGTTCGTAGAACCTACGCTTTCCGTCGACAATAGGCGTCACATGAAAGATTATAAAGATTTGCAGAGTAGTATTTCTGTGGACTGACACCAGTTACACATTGAAAAATTGAAATTAGAATTAGAAGGAGCGGTCTGTATATAATCTTCAATCTTCGATACAAGTGTTAGACTTCTGTACTTCTACTCACTGCACCTGGAATGGCTACGTAAAATCTACATCTACATCTACATGGATACTCTGCAAATCACATTTAAGTACCTGGCAGAGGGTTCATCGAACCACCTCCGCCGCGCGGAGTGGCCGCCCGGTTCGAGGCGCCATGTCACGGACTGCGCGGCCCCTCCCGCCGGAGGTTCGAGTCCTCCCTCGGGCGTGGGTGTGTGTGTTGCTCTTAGCACAAGTTAGTATAAGTAGTGTGAAAGTCTAGGCACCGATGACCTCAGCAGTTTGGCCCCTTAGGAATTCACACACATTTGAACATCTGAGCCACCTTCACAATTCTCTATTATTCCAATCTCGCATAGCGCGTGCAAAGAACGAACACCTATGTCTTTCCGTACGAGCTCTGATTTCCCTTATTTTATCGTGATGATCGATTCTCCCTATGTAGGTCAGTGTCAACAAAATATTTTCGCACTCGGAGGAGAAAGTTGGTGATTGGAATTTCGCGAGAAGATTCCGTCGCAACGAAAAACGCCTTTCTCTTAATGATGTCCAGCCCAAATCCTGTATCATTTCAGTGATACTCTCACCCATATTTCGCGATAATACAAAACATGCTGCCCTTCTTTGAACTTTTTCGATGTACTCCGTCAGTCCTATCTGGTAATGATCCCACACCGCGCAGCAGTATTCTAAAAGAGGACGGACAAGCGTAGTGTAGATCTGTTACATTTTCAAAGTGTCCTGCCAATAAAACGCAATCTTTAGTTAGTGTGGTGTCACCGCCGGACACCACACTCGCTAGGTGGTAGCCTTTAAATCGGCCGCGGTCCGTTAGTATACACCGAAGCCGCGTGTCGCCACTATCAGTGATTGCAGACCGAGCGCCGCCACACGGCAGGTCTAGTCTAGAGAGACTCCCTAGCACTCGCCCCAGTTGTACAGCCGACTTTGCTAGCGATGGTTCACTGTCTACATACGCTCTCATTTGCAGAGACGATAGTTAGCATAGCCTTCAGCTGCGTCATTTGCTACGACCTAGCAAGGCGCCATATTCAGTTACTATGTCTTCTGAACAGATAATATTGTGAATCATGTACCGTCAAGAGCGACGTTCTTCATTAATGGATTAAAGTTAAGTATCAAACAAATTACGTCCGCTTTCTGAATTCTAATTCCTTGTTATGTTCCAGACCTCACGTCAGTATAGTTCTTCCCTCCTCACGCCAGCCTGCGTGAGCTAAAACGCGTGCATTTCGGCCTCCACTCGTAAAACGGTGTTAGCTCTTGAGCAAACACAACAGTTCGCCTTCGCGACAACATTTTATATGTGTTCCTTCCACTTTAAATTATTCGTAATTGTAATTCCTAGGAATTAATTGAATTTACGGCTGATTTCGGTTTATTGAGCCTCTTATAGGAAAGTGTAGCTCATATGTAAAGGAGACCACGTAACAACACTCATACGACTTGACTACTGCTCGAGTGGTTGGAACCCCCACAAGGTCTGTTTAAAGAAACACATCGAAACAGTTCAAAGGTGTGCTGCTACATTTACTCTTCCGTAGTTTGGATCAACGTGTGAGCATTACGGAAACGCTCCATGAACTCAAATGGGAATCCCTGGAGGGAAGAAGACGTAATTTTTGGGATACGCGACTAGGATAGTTTAGAGATCTGGAAATTGACTCTCAGTAATGACATGTGTGAAGCGGTCAACAAGAGCACTAAAAGACATCCGCTAAATTTTGATTACATGATAAATTTCACAAATCTAAAGGCTGTAAATTCAGTTAAATATTTAGGGATTGCAATTACGTATAACTTAAATTGGAACAATCACACAGATAACGTTGAGAGTAAAGCAAACCAATGACTGCGATTTATTGGCAACGCACTTAGAAAACGACAGCTCTGCTGAAGAGACCGCCTGCACTACGCTTGTTCGCTCTCTACTGAAGTACTGCTTTGCGATGTGGGATCCGTATCAGATTGGATTCACTGAGGACATCCAAAAGGTTCATAGAAGAACAGCTCGTTTTGTACTATGCGAAATAAGAGTGCCACGAGTAACACACGCGAATTGGGGTGGAAACCATTAAAATAAAGGCTTTTTCCGCTGTGGCAGGATCTTCTCATGGAATTTCACTCAACTACTTTCTGCTGCCCACAGGAAAATTAAAGAGACCTTTGGAGAAAATAGAAGCACTTGTATGAATATCAAGAGCTCAGATGGAAACCCAGTTCTAAGCAAAGAAGGGAAAGCAGAAATGTGGAAGGAGTATATAGAGGCTCTATACAAGGGCGATTTACTTGACGATAATATTATGGAAATGGAACAGGATGTAGATGAAGATGAAATGGGAGATACGATACTGCGTGAAGAGTTTGACAGAGCACTGAAAGACCTGAGTCGAAACAAGGCCCCGGGAGGAGACAACATTCCATTAGAACTACTGACGACCTTGGGAGAGCGAGTCCTGACAAAACTCTGCCATCTGGTGAGCAAGATGTATGAGACAGGCGAAATACCCTCAGACTTCAAGAAGAATATAATAATTCCAATCCCAAAGAAAGCAGGTGTTGACAGATGTGAAAATTACCGAACTATCAGTTTAATAAGTCACAGCTGCAAAATACTAACGCGAATTCTTTACAGACGAATGGAAAAACTGGTAGAAGCCGACCTCGGGGAAAATCAGTTTGGATTCCGCAGAAATGTTGAAACACGTGAGGCAATACTGACACTCCGACTTATCTTAGAAAATACATTAAGGAAAGGCAAACCTACGTTTCTAGCATTTGTAGACTTAGAGAAAGCTTTTGACAATGTTGATTCGAATACTCTCTTTCAAATTCTGAAGGTGGCAGGGGTAAAATACAGGGAGCGAAAGACTATTTACAATTTGCACAGAAACCAGATGTCAGTTATAAGAGTCGAGGGGCATGAAAGGGAAGCAGTGGTTGGGAAGGGACTGAGACAGGGTTGTCGCCTGCCCCCAATGTTATTCAATCTGTATACTGAGCAAGCAGTAAAGGAAACAAAAGAAAAATTCGGAGTAGGTATTAAAATCCATGTAGAAGAAATAAAAACTTTGAGGTTCGCCGACGACAATGTAATTCTGTCAGAGACAGCAAAGGACTTGGAAGAGCAGTCAGACGGAATGGACAGTGTCTTAAAAGGAGGATATAAGATGAACATCAACAAAAGCAAAACGAGGATAATGGAATGTAGTCGAATTAAGTCGGGTGATGCTGCGGGAATTAGATTAGGAATTGAGACACTTTAAGTAGTAAAGGAGTTTTGCTCTTTGGGGAGCAAAATAACTGATGATGGTCGAAGTAGAGAGGATATAAAATGTAGACTGGCAATGGAAAGGAAAGCGTTTCTGAAGAAGAGAAATTTGTTAACATCGAGTATAGATTTAAGTGTCAGGAAGTCGTTTCTGAAAGTATTTGTATCGAGTGTAGCCATGTATGGAAGCGAAACATGGACGACAAATAGTTTGGACAAGAAGAGAATAGAAGCTTTCGAAATGTGGTGCTACGGAAGAATGCTGAAGATTAGATGGGTAGATCACATAACTCATGAGGAGGTCTTGAATAGAATTGGGGAGGAGTTTGTGGCACAAGTTGACAAGAAGAAGGGACCGGTTGGTAGGACATGTTCTGAGGCATCAAGGGATCACCAATTTAGCGTTGGAGGACAGAGTGGAGGGTAAAAATCGTAGAGGGAGACCAAGAGATGAATACACTAAGCAGATTCAGAAGGATGTAGGTTGCAGTAAGTACTGGGAGATGAAGAAGCTTGCACAGGATAGAGTAGCATGGAGAGCTGCATCAAACCAGTCTCAGGACTGAAGACCACAACAGCAACAACAACAACATGCACTGAAATGTGAACTGCAGAGCAATCATGTAGATGTAGATGCAGATTTGCACTGATTGCAGCTTCATCCTGTCGCCACGAACGTACGTCTGGTGTAAGGGCGAAGACAGGGTAACAGAAATCAGCGTTCGTACGGAAGCATACACTTAGCCATTTCTCCCTCCCTCCGTTAGCGAGTGGACAGGGACAGATTTTACATGATAGCAGTAGCAAAAGTTTCCCCTTCGTGACGATGTCTAAGAAATGGGTCTGTTTCTAAATTCATTGTTTTTTTCTACCGCTAGTCGTTCTCTTCTAGGTTATGCAGAGATATGTGCTACTTTAAATCCATTCTCGAATAGCGCGTGGGAAAATGAACAATGCACTAATATTGTACATGTGTTGCTAATCTCCATGTAATATTGTTGTGCAGTACAGACCCCAAA